>NC_091285.1:87583015-88183015 GCF_032444005.1 Ranitomeya imitator
ACTGTGGAATCACCTTGGATCCAACCAGAAAAGCAACAGCCTCCACATCCAGAGCGGCAACATCTGGCTCCAGTACTTCAAGGACCTCTACAATGACATCCCAAGTGAAGACCTGAACCTGGCACAAAAAGAGCTTGTGAAAAAACTGAAAGATATGGAGGAAAAGTTCAAAGATTTCCAAAATCCTCTGGATACACCAATCACACTGACAGAAATAACAGAAAGGATCACACAGATAAAAGGTAAAAAAGCCAGTGGTCCAGATGGGATCCTCCCAGAAATGCTGAAATACAGCCCTCCAGACATCCAGGCTGCGATAACAAAACTATTTAATATTGTACTGCAGGCCGGCTGCTTCCCCAAAAACTGGAACCAAGGCCTCATAACCCCTATACACAAAAATGGGGACAAGTACGACCCAGCAAACTACCGAGGGATATGTGTCAGCAGCAACCTGGGTAAACTCTTAAACTGCATCCTGAACAAGAGGATCCTCACCTTCCTCACCGAGCACAACGTCCTCAGCAAGAGCCAAGCAGGGTTCATGCCAAACCACCGCACCACTGACCACATCTACACTCTGCACAGCCTCATCAAGAGCCACATCCACAATACAAAGAACGGGAAGATATACGCTTGTTTTGTGGACTTCAAGAAGGCCTTCGACTCAGTGTGGCACCCAGGACTATTCCTAAAATTGCTGGGGAGCGGAATAGGAGGCAAAACATATGATGTCATCCGAAGCTCCTACACAGAGAACAGTTGCAGTGTGAAGGTCAACGGAAGGAGGACAGCCTATTTCCAACAAAGTCGAGGAGTGAGACAGGGCTGCAGCCTCAGTCCAACGCTCTTTAACATCTACATCAACGAGCTGGCAGTGGCCCTAGAGTCCTCCTCAGCACCAGGACTCACCCTCCATGACACCCAGGTGAAATTTCTGCTGTATGCAGATGACCTCGTGCTGTTATCACCAACTGAGAAAGGCCTCCAAGATCATCTGAAAATCCTAGAGACCTTCAGCAGCACATGGGCACTGCCAATCAACGAGAAAAAAACTAATATCATGGTGTTCCAGAAAAGAAAGCAGAAACCCACTGGATTACCTTTATGATAGACAACGTCCACTTACTGAAACCAACAGGTACACCTACCTGGGCCTAGAACTCAGCCAGTCAGGGAGCTTCAAGCTAGCCATAGAGTCACTAAAAGACAAGGCATCCAAAGCCTTCTATGCCATCAGAAGGCGTCTGTACCACCTCAAGGCACCAGTAACCGTATGGCTAAAAATTTTTGACTCCATCATTGCCCCAATTCTTCTATACGGTAGTGAGGTCTGGGGCCCAGTCTCATACCCAAACTGGTCAAAGTGGGACGCTGGGCCGACAGAAATATTCCACCTAGAGTTCTGCAAGCATCTTCTCCAAGGGCATCGGAGCACATCAAATAGCGCCTGCCAAGCAGAGCTGGGCAGATTCCCACTACACATCGCAATAAAGAAGAAGGTGCTGTCATTCAAGGCTCATCTACAAAGTAGCAGTCCCAGCTCCTACCATCACAAAGCCTTACTACACCAGGAAGCCTCAGGAAGCCTCCCAAGGAAAAGTACCCAAAGCCAGTCTGACCAAGCCATCAACCTCCATGGCCTGACAAAAGGTGAAATCCAGAAAATGGTACACAAAGTCAAAGAGGAATATCTCAGCATCTGGAGGAACGACATAAACAAATCCCAGAAACTGACAATATACCGGAATCTACAGAGGGAGTACAAACTGGCCCCATATCTAGAGAAACTAGAAAACCCCAAAGATCGACAGATCCTGAGCCGGTACAGACTGAGCGCCCACAGCCTACTCATCGAATCCGGGCGGCACCGACAGAACTACAAGCCTCGAGAGAACAGACTCTGCCAGCAGTGCCCCCAGGAGGCCGTGGAGGATGAGGCCCACTTCCTGCTGAGGTGCCCCAAATACTCCGCATTGAGGGACACTCACTTCAAGAGGCTGTCTGATCTCCTCCCAGATTTCACCTCCAAGGAGGAGGAAGAGAAACTGCTGATAATACTGGGGGAAGAGGAAAGTGCAGTGGCCGTAGCAGCGGAATATGTCAGTACCTGCCACAGACTAAGAGGAGCCTGATATGTCATGGACTCCCGTACCCCAACACTGGACATATCCCTATCCCCCGACTAAAGAGCCCGATATGTCATGGACTCCTATACCCCACCCTGGAAACATCCCCTATCCTCTAAAAGGAATTTGATATTCCCTGGACCTCTATATGCCCCCCTCCCCCACCCCCGTATTTTTACCATATGCTTTGGCAATGCTAACATGTACTTAGTCCTGCCAATAAAGCTCATTTGAATTTGAATTTGAATTTGAATTTGTTTTAGGGTTAGGGTTTGGGTTAGGGTTAGAGTTAGGATCCCTAGGGTTAGGGTTTGTGTTAGGGTTAGGGTTAGGATCCCTAGGGTTAGGGTTAGGGTTAGGGTTTGTGTTAGGGTTAGGATCCCTAGGGTTAGGGTTAGAGTTTGTGTTACAGTTTGTGTTAGAGTTTGTGTGTTAGGGTTAGGGTTTGTGTTAGGGTTAAGGTTAGGATCCCTAGGGTTAGGGTTAGGGCTAGGGTTAGGGTTAGGGCTAGGGTTAGGGTTAGGGTTTGTGTTAGGGTTAGGGTTAGGATCCCTAGGGTTAGGGTTAGCGTTTGTGTTACAGTTTGTGTTACAGTTTGTGTTAGAGTTTGTGTTTTAGGGTTAGGGTTAGGGTTTGTGTTAGGGTTAGGGTTAGGATCCCTAGGGTTAGGGTTAGGGTTTGTGTTAGGGTTAGGATTCCTAGGGTTAGGGTTAGGGTTAGAGTTTGTGTTACAGTTTGTGTTAGAGTTTGTGTTAGAGTTTGTGTTACAGTTTGTGTTAGAGTTTGGGTTAGAGTTTGTGTTTTAGGGTTAGGGTTAGGGTTGGGGGATGGCTTATAAGTGTGTATTCTTGTGTTTTTCTATAAAAACGTATGCGTTTAAAAATGCATGCAAACGCATGTGATTAAAAACGTATGCGTTTACATAGACATCAATGGGTTTTTTTAACCGCGAAAAAGCGCATGCGTTTTTTTCGCGGCAAAAAAACGCCGCTAACGCCGTTAAAATTACTACATGTTGCATTTCTGCAACAAAACGCATGCAGAGAAAAAACGCATGCGTTGCAAAACCGCGTCAAAACGCATGCAAAAAAACGCATGCGTTTTTAATGTTAAGTATAGGGAAAAAAACGCATGCGTTTTTAATGTTAAGTATAGGGAAAAAAACGAATGCGTTTTTTTTGCGTTTTTTACCGCAAAAACGCAAAAAAAAAAAAAACGCAAATGTGAAACCACCCTTAGAGGAGGAATTTTTTTTCTTGTCCAGTAAAATGGAGCAGCATGCGCAGTAGCAGCTATCGGATCACAGCTATAGACACCGATAGCTGCTACTGCGCAGGGGCGAAGCCGCCATTTTCAAATTTATTATTTTTTTTCTAGCTGAATAACATGAAGAACATTTATTATTGGTACATTAAACATGCAATTATGCTGCTGAGCAGGTGTCACAACTGACTGCAAAAGTTTTTTTTTAAGTATGTACAGATATTCATTATGTCATTATGCAAACTAGGGGGCAGGTCACTGAGGCATCAGTGACCTGTCAGCAGTCTGCATTATGAATGCATAATCAAAGTACCACATGAAGACCCCCACCACAGGCCCACCCTGGGGAATGGGCATATCAAAAATTGAAAATAAAGATTAAAGAACAGCCACAAGATGGATTTCATCATGGTATCATTTTAATCAGTATAACGGTGCCAACCTGACACTGTGTGTAGGTTACTGTGCACAATCCTGCTGACAGGTTCCCTTTAATCCTCAGCGTCACTTTCACTGGTGAAAATCCCATGAGTGACAGCTGTACAAGACAGCTGACACAGTGCGGCATTGGGTCAACTTGTTTTGTAACCGATCATAGCCGATAACACCTTATTAAATCTTTCTGTCAGTTGCGACATCTAAGTGATTAAAAGTGTGTTAAACACCCCTCATAACACTATCGGCCCCACAGCAATCATCATCGCTGAGGTCAATATTTTCCATTACACCCAGAGGTCATCTGATGACACCAGCATGTGGAGGTCTGTTAGGTACTGCTGCAAAAAGGGTCTAACAGGCTGAGTCAGTGTGAAACTGATAGGTCTCATGTCACTGCAGTACACAAGTACTTCAGTGCTTGAGATCAATAATTAAAGCAAAAAATATTCATATCCCACCATGTGACTAAATGAAAAAGTAAATAAAGTAAAATAAAATATGTGAAAAAGTTAAAAAAATACACAATAAAGGGTACACAAACCCATTTTGCCACTAAAACATGGCTTTTGTATTAAAACAAAATAAGTATACTGTCATGAACCGGGGTTATTTGATTGGCAAAGGTTCTTTTCTGAAGGGGATTTATTTATATTCCACTTCTCAGTTCCAGTTTGGAACTTGCAGCTCTCTGGCACCCCCCTTATCCTTAGGTCAGAAAGAGAACTGCACCTAGGATAATTAGTCACCAGAAAGGCTGCCTTGCTATGTACTGGCTAATGGGCACACTGCAGTGAGGGCAATATAACTACTCCCACTCAGGCGAGAAAAATAATTATCAACGTTGTCCGTCGCTGCCAGCTTTCCCAAAAGCTCAGGACACTTCCGCTGCCACCAGCTCATATTTCTTACTTAGTAATGAGTCAGGAGCCAACCCAATCAGTAGCAATGGCTCAGGTCAGAGGCTTTAGGGTAAGTTTTGGAGCAAGGAAAACAACGCTAGCAAATATGATAACTTTTACTCCAAAAAAGATTAGGCAGTGTTTACAAAAGAATATAAAATATATTATAAAATGAGACAATTATCGTATCTACAGACAATTACAAAAAATAAAAATATGCAATTTGCCTTTTCTGAGAAAAAGAGAACTTGAACTCTATAGCGCCACCTGTTGGAAGTAGCAATCCTACAAGTCACAATCAACCCTTTAACGAGTTTTGAAATATGACTTAGGATAAAAAAAATCAGTATCTCTATTCGCAGACATGGTGTTTCAGGCTGTTGGCCCTCATCAGTCCTATGACTTAGGATAAGAGCCAAATCAGTATCTCAATTCCTAGACATAGTGTTTCGGGTTGTTGGCCCTCGTCAGTGCGAAGCATGAGAAGTGATTTGACTAGGTGAGAGGCTCTGGACTGAGGTCTAAGGGGTAAAGTTTCTCCTTGTGAAGAGTGACATACCAGCTCTGGTTTATTCACCGTGCAATGCTCCACTGGGAAATTTAAAATGCAAATTGCCTTTTCAGAGAAAAAGAAGACTTGAACTCTATAGCGCCACCTATTGGTGCAGTATGACTTAGGGTATGTGCACACGTAGAAAGCTCCTCTGCAGATTTTTCCACAGCGGATTTGATAAATCCGCAGTGCAAAACCGCTGCGGTTTTACATCTGCAGTTTTCTATTGGAGCAAGTGTAAAAACGCTGCGGATTCCGCACAAAGAATTGACATGCTGCGGAAAATAAAACGCTGCGTTTCCGCATGTTTTTTTCCACAGCATGTGCACTGCGGATTTTGTTTCCCATAGGTTTACATTGTACTGTAAACTCATGGGAAACTGCTGCGGATCCGCAGCTGCGGAAACGATGCGGATCCGCAGCAAAATCCGCATCGTGTGCACATACCCTCAAGACAAGCCAGAGCTGGTATGTCACTCTCCACAAGGAGAAACCTTACCCCTTAGACCTCAGTCCACAGCCTCTCACCCAGCCAAATCAGTTCACATGCTTTGCACTGATGAGGGCCAACAGCCTGAAACACCGTGTCTGCGAATAGGGATACTGATTTTTTTTATCCTAAGTCATATTGCAGGACTCGTTAAAGGGTTGATTGTGACTTGTAGCATCACTACTTCCAATAGGTGGCGCTATAGAGTTCAAGTCCTCTTTTTCTCTGAAGAGGCAATTTGAATATTAAATTTCCCAGAGGAGCATTGCACGGCAAATAAGCCTCCTTACCTTGACAAGCCAGAGCTGGTATGTCACTCTCCACAAGGAGAATCCTTACCCCTTAGACCAAAAAATAAAAAGGGATTAAAGATTTCATAGCAGACCATGCGGTACGGGGCAGGGGGGATACATCAAAATGCATCACAGAGAGTCTCTCAGCTACCTCTCTGGACAAAGACTAGTGCAAAATGAGCTCCCACTATCTTATACCTGTGCCCAAAACCAAGGCACTCCCTCTGTGGTGACCTCACTAGGTGGCCGAATACTCCCCTTTTGAAAGGTATGGAAAACCATCTATTAAACATATCTCGGGGTATGAACCTCTTAGAAGGATGACACAATTACTGTTTTTCTCAGCACAACATTCATTTAAATCCAAATACGGCTTGGCTATGCCCCTCGGTTAACCAGTAATGTGTTTCTCAATTTCTGCTTGGCACTTAGCTCCCAAAACCCACCAGTTGGGAGCCCTGTCACTGCGGGTTCCAGAAATATGAACTGCCTATTTCTTTGAATTTCCTATGTTGATATATTTGGTCTTAAAGGACCACTGTAGCTAAACAAAGAGATTGCCATGTGTTGCTACTCTTTACTTTCGGTTTCACAGCAGCATGCAGGGGAGAGGGGGGAATGGTTTAGGCTAGGTTCACATTGCATTAGTGACAGTCCGCTAACGGAATCCGTTACATAGCGCCACTAACGCAATGTAACGGATGCGTTAGCGCACCCATTGACCGCAATGTATCTAACGCATCGCTAACATATGCCATTTTTGGCATGCATTGGCGATGCCCCGTTATTTTCTGACGGACCTCGAACGCTGCTTGCAGCGTTTTTGGGTCTGTTCTCGCTAGTGCAGATTGGGCATCTGCGCTAGCGGGATCGCTAAATGCAATCCCTTTTTGTACATTGCGTTAGCGCATTCCGTTAGCGTATGTGCTAAACGGATTGCACTAATGCAATGTGAACCTAGCCTAAAGGTACCTTCACACATAACGATTTCGTTAACGATATTGTTGCAACGTCACGCTTTTTGTGACGTAGCAACAATCCCGCTAACGATCTTGTTATGTGTGACAGTGACAAACGATCAGGCCCCTGCTGGGAGATCGTTGGTCATTGGGGAATGATCAGGACCTTTTTTTGGTCGCTGATCACCCGCTGTCATCGCTGGATCGTCGTGTGTGACGCCGATCCAGTGATGTGTTCACTTGTAACCAGGGTAAATATCAGATTACTAAGCGCAGGGCCGCGCTTAGTAACCCGATATTTACCCTGGTTACCATTGTAAAAGTTAAAAAAAAAAAAACAGTACATACTCACATTCCGATGTCTGTCATGTCCCCCGACGTCAGCTTCCCTGCACTGACTGTCAGCGCCGGCCGTAAAGCAGAGCACAGCGGTGACGTCACCGCTGTGCTCTGCTTTACTGCCGGCACTGACACAGTCAGTGCAGGGAAGCTCTCGGCCAGAGCGCGTGCATTAGCAGCGCTCTTGCCGAAAGCAGTTTTAACCCTGTGGATGCCGGCGGGGGACGTGACAGACATCAGAATGTGAGTATGTAGTGTTTTGTTTTTTTTACTTTTACAATAGTAACCAGGGTAAATATCGGGTTACTAAGCGCGACCCTGCACTTAGTAACCCGATGTTTACCCTGGTTACCCGGGTGCTGCAGGGGGACTTCGGCATCGCTGAAGACAGTTTCAATGATGCCGAAGTCGTTCCCCTGATCGTTGGTCGCTGGAGAGAGCTGTCTGTGTGACAGCTCCCCAGCGACCACACAACGGCTTACCAACGATCACGGCCAGGTCGTATCACTGGTCGTGATCGTTGGTAAGTCGTTTAGTGTAACGGTACCTTTAGAATTACACAGAGCTGGCAGGCTGAGAAGGAGAAAAGCTGTTTTTTCTCAGGGGAAGAGAGGCTGTCATCACCCACAGGCATGTGCCTGCCATAGGGCTTTGCTTAGTAACAGCAAATGCAGTGGAAAGTTCCGGAAGTGCAATTGGGACAACAAGACATACTTCTGATTTCCTGACATATGCAATAATTGGTATGGCTACAGCCGAAATGACCCGAGCTATAAAAACTGTCATGTTATTTATTCAATACAGTAAACATGATAAAAAATATTAAAAGCATGGAAAAGAGTAACTTTTTAATAGTACTGCCACACAAAAAATGTAATAGAAGAGCAATCAAAAAGTGATATGTAAAACAAATTTGCATATATGGAAAGCCAAATTGTCTTGCAAAAATAAGCCCTAATATGGCAAAAATAAAATAAAAAAGGAACCTCTTTCAGAATATGGTGATGCAAAATACAAATAGATTTGTGTAAAATATTGCTTTTAGTGTGTAACAGTAAGAAAGCATAAGAAAAAAAATCTGGTGTCACTGTACTCATACTTATCCAACGAATAAATAAATCTTATCACTTATACGACAAAGTGAACTGCTCAACGAAAAAATAAAAAATCAATAACTGAATTGCTGTTTTTTTTCATTCTGAGTCTGAAAAATCTGAATAATAAACAATCAAAAATGTTATATACCCAAAACTGGTAGGGAAAAAATAATCAACTTGTCCCACAAAAAATAAGCCCCCTTTCAGCTGTTTGCCAAAAAATAAAAAAGTTAGAGCTCTAAAAATATGGTGACGAAAAAACTATTTTTTATCAAAAAGAAAATGTTTACTGTGTGATAAAACATAAAAAAGATATGATGTAAACAAACACACTGACCCAAGGGAATAAAGCCATCTTACCACTATTTAAATTATTCTTATACTCCTGTCTAGTTGTTTATTGTACCTCCCAAAAACCTGAATAAGGCTCAGTTAGCATTTATCCTGTGCTCTCTGCTGAGTGTGTATGAAGGTGTTTCCCTGAAATCCCAAAAAACATGATTCAGACAAAACTCTTGACAGAACCACTCACTATAATGAGGCAGATGGAGTCACTTTAGACTCTGTCTGGTCTTTGTTTAGGGATGTCCCATAATTTTAGAGAATTTTTTAGCTCACGGAGGTCGATTAGTTTTGTGTACGCCTAAAAAGATGGATACCACCGGAACAGATGCCAACCAGAGTCCAAAGTGTCTCCTTTTGGCTTGGTGAGTGGATCTGTGGGAGGCTCATCTAAACAGGATTTGTGTCGGATTTACACAGAGACCCCGATATAAGTGCTCAGCAAAGAACACAAAAATGTGATACCAGCCTTGTATAGAAAGTGATGAAAAAATAATAAAACACCTAACTTATCCTGCACAAAACCAGCCTCCACTCAGTTTCGTCATCTGTCACTGGAACTATAGGGGGTTACCACGTTACTGGTAGAACAAAGACTCAGGAAAAGCATCATGGTGCCCACCTCTAAAATAAAATCCAGTGAAATCTGCTATCCAAAATCCAAATTTCCCCTCCTTATGAGCCCCAATGTGCTTTAACCACAGCAAGTGACCACATTTTTGGCATTACTGTAACAGGGAGCACCCACTTAACAATTGACAGGGTGCGTGTCCTCAGAAGCACAAACTGGGCACAATGTATGGTATGCTGTAGTTCTCCAAAAGAAAAGCATGGCATACAGTGAAAACACCTGTGGGGCTAAAATAGTCACTGGAGCAGTGGATGATTTTGTTGAGAGATGCAATTTCTTAGGGTATGTGCACACGTTGCAGATTCCATTGCGGATTTTCTGCGGATTTTGTGCAGAATTTGTGCGGATTTTTCCTGCGTTTTTACACCTGCGGATAGGATAAAGGAATAGGTGTAAAACGCTGTGGATTCCGCACAAAGAATTGACATGCTGCAGAAAATAAACCACTGTTTCTCTGTGCGGAATTTTCCGCAGCATGTGCACTGCGGATTTGGTTTCCATAGGTTTACATGGTACTGTACACCGCATGGGAAACTGCTGTGGATCCGCAGGGCCAAATCCGCAACGTGTGCACATACCCTTAAATGGGGGTACTCTGCTATTCTGGCATTTTCAAGGCTCTGCAAATGTCATTTGCTTCTTCCTGCGCACCTTCCTGCTTAGCCCTGACTTGTGATCAAACAGTAGTTTCTGACAACATATAAGGTATCACCATGTTCAGGAGAAATTGTTCAATTAATTGTGTCACATATTACCCTTTGTGTAAGTGACAAATTTGCAACTAATAGAAAAAAATAACATTTTAACCACTAAAATCTTGTATTTCCACGTCCCAATGTTATAAAATTCTGTGAGATAACTGTGGGTTCAAAATACTCACTATACTCTCAGATGAATTCCAATATGGGGTTATTCGTGAGTGTTTCTGTACTTTTTGCACCTTAAGGGCTCGGCTAATGCAACACGGTGTCCACATTTGCATTCCAAAAATTAAATAACGTTGTTTGCTTAATGAGTTTTCCCATTTGCCCACACATTAGCCACATATGGGGTATGACTGTATTCGGGAAAAATTGCATAACAAATTATGGGGTACAATTTCTCCTGTTACTACTTGCAGAAATGATAAATGTGGTGATAGAATAGTATTTTTATGGAAGAAACCTAATTTTTTGCTTTCACATCTAAATGTCATAAAGTTTAATGAATCAGCTGTGGTTAAAAATGCTCAGTACAGCCCTAGATGTACATCCAGTACACCCCTATTTCTTGAGGGGTCTAAGTTCTAAAATGGATTCACTTGTGGGTTTTTTTTTTTGCTGTTTTGGCTGTGCAACTGCGACATGGCATTCATAAGCTATGCCAGCCAAATTTACACTTCAAAAATCAAATTACGCTCTTTCCTTGCCAAGCCCTGCCATGTGCCCAAACAACAGTTTTTACCCCATATGGGATATTGCCACATTCCGGAAAAGTTGTGTAACAAATTATGGGGTTCATTTTTTCCTATTAATCATTGTCAAAATTACAATATTGTGGATAACGTAGCATTTTACTGTAAAATTTGTAACTTTTCAATATCACACCCAAATGTTATAAAGTTCTGTGAAGTACTTGTGGGTTCAAAATGTTCAACTCATCCCTGATACAGGAAAGATATATATCTTGGTACCGTGTTAGCCAGTGGATAGAAAAATATTTAGAATTGAGAGTCCTCAGTGGTTGATACCTTTTAATGGCTAACTGAAAAGATGGTAACAAATTGCAAGCTTTCGAGACTACTCGGGTCTCTTCATCAGGCAAAGACTAAAATAAATTCTGGAGAATCACATATTTATGCACAACACATTACAGAAAAAAAGAACATGGATATGCCGGCGTCACACTTCCGTGTTTTACGGACGTAAGAGAGGTGCTGAAAATACGGATTGCATTCGGTACAATGATTCTCTATGGCCCAGCTCCTATCAGCCGTATTTTACTGATCCGTATTATACGGTCTTCTACGGCCGTAGAAAATTGCAGCATGCTGCGTTTGTCACCGTATTGCACAAAAAAATACGCCAATGAAAATCTATGAGGGCCAGAAAAATATGGATTACACACGGACCAGCAGTGTGACTTGCGAGAAATACGCAAAAGCCGGCAATTCAGTGCGGTGTACAGTAAAATCACACTGACAGCTTACAATAGAATAGGTAGAATAAATGTGTACACATAGAATAGGTATATATATATGACATATATATATGTCATTGAGGCACATATATGTATATATATTAATATTTAATACAGCGCTAGATAGCTTTAAAGCCGGTAATTCAATTGCCGGCTTTTGCTATCTCCTTCCTAAACCCGACATGATATGAGACCTGGTTTACATACAGTAAACCATCTCATATCCCCATTTTTTTTTTTGCATATTCCACACTACTAATGTTAGTAGTGTGTATGTGCAAAATTTGGGCTGTCTAGCTATTAAAATAAAGGGTTAAATGGTGGAAAAAATTGGCGTTGGCTCCCGCGCAATTTTCTCCGCCAGAGTAGTAAATCCAGTGACTGAGGGCAGATATTAATAGCCTGGAGAGGGTCCATGGTTATTGCCCCCCCCCCGGCTAAAAACATTTGCCCCCAGCCACCCCAGAAAAGGCTCATCTGTAAGATGCGCCTATTCTGGCACTTGGCCACTCTCTTTCCATTCCCGTGTAGCGGTGGGATATGGGGTAATGAAGGGTTAATGTCACCTTGCCATTGTAAGGTGACATTAAGCCAGATTAAAAATGGAGAGGCGTCAATTATGACGCCTATCCATTATTAATACAATTGTAGGAAATGGTTAAAAAACACACACATGCATTATTACAAAGTCTTTTAATGAAATAAAAACACAGGTTGTTGGAATATTTTATTATCCTGGTAATCCACCTGAAGACCCTCGCTCTGTAACAAATGAAAAATAAAAAAACAGGCAGTAGCTCTGCTATAATGCAGCTGTGCTCCTGCCTGTAAAACCCCAGCGAATGAATGGAAAGTAGGTCAATGACCTGTAGTTACCTTCATTAGCGGTGATGCGCCCTCTGCTGGTTGTCCTCATATGACCTCGAGCGTGGGAACTTTTCAGAATATTTTCCCAGCTTCGAGCTGCATTATAGCAGAGCTCCTGCCTGTAAAAAAATTAACCTCTTCAGATGGCTTTACATCGTGGGACGTGACAGATCATCGGAAGGTATGAGATATTGTTGTTTTTTTATTTTTCATTTGTTACAGAGCGAGGGTCTTCAGGTGGATTACCAGGATAATAAAATATTCCAACAACCTGTGTTTTTATTTCATTAAAAGACTTTGTAATAATGTGTGTGTTTTTTAACCATTTCCTACAATTGAATTACCGGCTTTAAAGCTATCTCACGCTGGATGAAATATTAATATATATATGTGTCTCACTGACATATATATACTAGCTATTGAACCAGTTCTACGCCCGGGTGGCGAGCATTTATATTGGTATATGGTCTCCATCCTGGTATGTGCTGCTCCATCCTGCGTCCCCATCCTGTCATGTGCTGCTCCATCCTGCGTCCCCATCCTGTCATGAGCTGCTCCATCCTGCGTCCCCATCCTGTCATGTGCTGCACCCATCATGCGCCCCCATTCTAACATGTGCTGCTCCCATCCTGCGCCCCCATTCTAACATGTGCTGCTCCCATTCTGCACCCCCATTCTGACATGTGCTGCACCCATCCTGTGCCTCCATTCTGACATGTGCTACACCCATCCTGCGCCTCTATTCCGACATGTGCTGCACCCATCCTGTGCCTCCATTCTGTCATTTGCTGCTCCCATCTTGCGCCCCATCCTGTCATGTGCTGCTCTCATCCTGCGCCCCGTTCTGTCATGTGCTGCTTCCATCCTGCACCCCGATCTGTCATGTGCTGCTCCCATCCTGCGCCCCCGTTCTGTCATGTGCTGCTGCCATCCTGCGCCCCTGTTCTGTCATGTGCTGCTCCCATCCTGCACCCCCGTTCTGTCATATGCTGCACCCATCCTGCGCCCCGTTCTGTCATGTGCTGCTGCCATCCTGCACCCCGTTTTGTCATGTGCTGCCCTATTCTGTCATGTGCTGCTCCCATTCTGCGCCCCCGTTCTGTCATGTGCTGCTCCTATCCTGTGCCACCATTCTGTAATTTGCTGCTCCCATCCATATGCCCCATACGCTGCTCCATAAAGGTTTATGGCCCCCATAAGATGCTTCATAGTATATGCCCCGTACACTGCTCCATAAAGGTTTATGGCCCCCATAAGATGCTCCATATTATATGCCCCATACACTGCTCCATAAAGGTTTATGGCCCCCATAAGTTGCTCCATAGTATATGCCCCCGTACACTGCTCCATTATGGTTGATGGCCCCATAAGATGCTCCATAGTATATGCCCCCGTACACTGCTCCATAATGGTTGATGGCCCCCATAAGATGCTCCATAGTATATGCCCCGTATGCTGCTGCGATATATAAAAAAAAAACACATACTCACCTATCGTCGCTGGGCGCCAAGTGCTGGGGGGCCTGAGCAGGTGGGGACACCGGCGCGCTGTGGGGGTCAGGTACCGGTATCGCCGCTAGCTCAGGCCCCCGACACTTGCTATATTCACCTGTCTGTCCCATTCCAGCGTTGCCCGCCGCTTCTTACGGGTCCTGTGGCTGTGACTGTTCAGTCAGAGGGCGGCGTGCATTAAGCGCGTCATCGCGCCCTCTGAACTGTGAACGTCACAGGCAGAGGACCCGGAAGATGGACCGGTGGGCAGCGCTGGAACGGGACAGGGGAATATAGCTCATACTCACCCTCCTGGCGCGTCCCTGCTATTCGTTGGAGATCACGTTGTGCGTTCAGTGTTTACGCAGTACGGAGGCCATACGGATTACATACGGAGGATGCCATGCACAAAATACGCTGACACACCCTGCCTACGGAGGAGATAAGGACCACTATTTTGGGGACTTTTCTGCATATTACGACCGTAAATTACAGACCGTAATTTTTATACGCTGAGTGTGACGCCGGCCTAAGACAGGTGACATGAAGCAGAATTACCATGAGTGATAAACAGTTATGTCCATAAATATTGGACCAGTTCTTAGATAAGGATTGTTTTATTGTCCTCTGATTGGGGTCTGGTTCTGTTGTGATGACCCCACATGGTCTGAGGGGCAAATTCTGCTTCATGTCACCTGTCTTACCCATGTTTTTTTTTCTGTGATGAGTTGTGCATAAATACGTGATTCTCCAGAACTTCTTTTAGTCTTTGCCTGATGAAGAGACCTGAGTAGTCTCCAAAGCTTACAATTTGTTACCATCTTTTCAGTTAGCCATTAAAAGGTATCAACCACT
Source organism: Ranitomeya imitator (assembly GCF_032444005.1). Lineage (NCBI taxonomy): Eukaryota > Metazoa > Chordata > Amphibia > Anura > Dendrobatidae > Ranitomeya > Ranitomeya imitator. The sequence goes on from NC_091285.1 coordinate 87,597,839, forward strand.
GAGAACTCTCAATTAGGCCGGGGACACACACAACATATAAAAAACTGTCCGTTTTTGACGGACGAGATTCGCACAAATGTTACCAAAACAGTGATCCGTGTGCAGTGCGAGGATGCGATTTTATCGCATCAAATGATCCGTTTGACATCCGTGTGACATCCGTATGGTGAGATTTTCTCACACACTTGCAAAATGAGCAAATAATGGCCGAGCCTTTCCTGTCACCTGCCCAATGCCTGAGAATTTCTCGCAAGTCACACTGATGGTCCGTGTGCTGTGCTATTTTTTCTCGCCCCCATAGACTTTCATTGGCGGTTCTCGGCCGAGATACGCTGACAATTGCAGCATGCTGCGATTTCACTTGGATCATGATTACAGCCGAGAAAATATCGGATGATGGGAGCTGCCCCATAGATTAACATTGGGACGAGCGCAATGCGATTTTTTATCGCATTGCACTTGTCCGTATTACGGTCTAGTGTGACCCCGGCCTTATAAATATTTTTCAACTCATCCCTGGATGAAATTCATTGTGAGGTTTAGTTTCCAAAATGGAGTCAGTTGTGGGGGTTTCTGCTTTTTTGGTATTTCAGGTGTTCTGTAAATGAGACATGATGTCCACAATCTATTCCAGACAAATTTATGCTCCAAATACCAAATAGCGCCTCGTCATTTTTTAGCCCTGCTGTGCTCTCAAACTGCAGTTTTTGGCCACACATTGTACATTACCAAGTTATGGAGAAATTGAATAATACATTTTAGAGGCAATTTTCTCCTATTATCCCTTGTGAAAATGAAAAACTTGATTCTAAAATAGTATTTTAATGGCAAAAAATTTAATTTTTAATTTTTTCAATCTACTTTGCCTTGATTCCTATGGATCACCTGAAAGGTTAATAAAATTCCTAACTGCAGTTTAGAATAATTTGAGAGGAGCAGTTTTAAAATGGTATCACTTCTAAGGGTTTTCCAATATATAGGCACCCCAAAGTCCCTTCAAAACTCAATAGATCAGTAAAAAATTGGATTTACACATTTTTGGGAAAAAATGAAAAATTGCTGCTAAATTTTAACCCTTCCAACATAATAATGAAATAAATAAATGAATGAAATAAATTGACAAATGATGCTTATTATTGATTAAAGGGCCACTGTCACCCCCTCCAGCCGTTATAAACTAAAAGAGCCACCTTGTGCAGCAGTAATGTTGCATTCTAACAAGGTGGCTCTTTTAGTTTTTGGTTCATGTATTCCCAAAATAAAGCGTTTTATAACTTCTCCAAAATACCCGTCTTTCGCCAGGGAGGCAGGTCCTCACCCCCCTGCTTGAACCGCCACACTGCCATAACTCAAATCTTCAGGGGTTCCGGGCGCCGCCCCCTCCGCACTGGTTTCGCATGAAATCCGGCGCCTGCGGATTTCTTTCACAACGTGCATCGGTACGTCGGGCCGACGCATGGCGACGGCCCCGTACCGACGCAAGTGTGAAAGTAGCCTAAGATACTCGGACAACATCTCAGCATGCTTGGATAACACGTTTTCTGAGCACATTTGCTCATCAGTAATGCTGACATAAAGTAGACATATGGAAAATAGGATTTATTAACGATTTTGTTTGGTATGACTCTGACTTAAAGTGAACCTGTCAACAGGATTTTGCTGAGTAACCTACAGACAGTGTTAGGTCGGCGCAGTTATACAGATTAAAATTATACCGTGGTTGATAAAATCTGCCTTGTGGTTGTTGTTTAATCTTTATTTGTAGTTTGGAGTTAATGATCTGCTCTGGGGCGGTCTGTGGGGGGTCTCCATGTGGTGCTCTGCTTACACATCTGTATTGGTTATGATAGCTCACTGATCCCTCAGTTACCTGCCCCCTAGTTTACATACTGCATATCATATTGTGGGGTTACAAAAAAAATTTACATTCATCAAAGTGGCTCCAGCTCTATAGCATGCTATATATCTAATATGCATATACAGTTAGGTCCATATATATTTGGACAGAGACAACATTTTTCTAATTTTTGTTATAAACATTTCCACAATGAATTTTAAACAAAACAATTCAGAAGCAGTTGAAGTTCAGACTTTCAGCTTTCATTTGAGGGTGTCCACATTAAAATTGGATGAAGGGTTTAGGAGTTTCAGCTCCTTAACATGTGCCACCCTGTTTTCAAAGGGACCAAAAGTAATTGGACAGATTCAATAATTTTAAATAAAATGTTCATTTTTAGTACTTGGTTGAAAACCCTTTGTTGTTAATGACTGCCTGAAGTCTTGAACTCATGGACATCACCAGACGCTGTGTTTCCTCCTTTTTGATGCTCTGCCAGGCCTGCACTGCGGTAGTTTTCAGTTGCTGTTTGTTTGTGGGCCTTTCTGTCTGAAGTTTAGTCTTTAACAAGTGAAATGCTGCTCAATTGCGTTGAGATCAGGTGACTGACTTGGCCATTCAAGAATATTCACTTCTTGCTTTAATAAACTCCTGGGTTGCTTTGGCTTTATGTTTTGGGTCATTGTCCATCTGTAGTATGAAACGACGACAATCAGTTTGGCTGCATTAGACTGTATCTGAGCACACAGTATGGCTCTGAATACCTCAGAATTCATTCGGCTGCTTCTGTCCTGTGTCACATCATCAATAAATACTAGTGACCCAGTGCCACTGGCAGCCATGCATGCTCAAACCATCATACTGCCTCCGCCGTGTTTTACAGATGATGTGGTATGCTTTGGATCATGAGCTGTACCACGCCTTCGCCATACTTTTCTCTTTCCATCATTCTGGTAGAGGTTGATCTTGGTTTCATCTGTCCAAAGAATGTTCTTCCAGAACTGTGCTGCCTTTTTTAGATTTTTTTAGCAAAGTCCAGTCTAGCCTTTTTATTCTTGATGCTTATGAGTGGCTTGCACCGTGCAGTGAACCCTCTGGATTTACTTTCATGCAGTCTTCTCTTTATGGTAGATTTGGATATTGATACGCCGACCTCCTGGAGAGTATTGGTCACTTGATTGGCTGTTGTGAAGGGGTTTCTCTTCACCATGGAGATTATTCTGCGATCATCCACCACTGTTGTCTTCCGTGGGCGCCCATGTCTTTTTGCATTGATTAGTTCACCAATGCTTTCTTTCTTTCTCAGGATTTACCAAACTGTAGATTTTGCCACTCCTAATATTGTAGCAATTTCTCGGATGGGTTTTTTCTGTTTTCACAGCTTAAGGATGTCTTGTTTCACCTGCATGGAGAGCTCCTTTGACCGTATTTTTACTTCACAGCAAAACCTTCCAAATGCAAGCACCACACCTCAAATCAACTCCAGGCCTTTTATCTGCTTAATTGAGAATGACATAATGAAGGGAATGCCCACACCTGTCCATGAAATAGCCTTGGAGTCAATTGTCCAATTACTTTTGGTCCCTTTAAAAACAGGGTGGCACATGTTAAGGAACTGAAACTCCTAAACCCTTCATTCAATTTTAATGTGGATACTCTCAAATGAAAGCTGAAAGTCTGAACTTCAACTGCATCTTAATTGTTTTGTTTAAAATTAATTGTGGAAATGTCTATAACCAAAATTAGAAAAATGTTGTCTCTGTCCAAATATATATGGACCTAACTGTATGCATTTATGCTTTAGTCCTGTACCATCAAGGGGAAAAATAATTTATCTCAATCTAAATGGTGCCGATGGCGGTGCTGCCTGCGCAGGAAGAAACCATTGTGTTCCAATAGATGCTACTGCACAAGCGCAGCCAGCATTTTGCTGGAGAAAAAAATTGAATCCATTAAAATGGCACCTGTCAAGTAGCATCTATCATGTTCTGATAATATGATGGAGCCAATTTTTTTTTACTCCCACGATAGTGGAGCGCCCCACTAAAGCCTAAGGGTACCGGTACCGGGTCGGTCATCATTAAAGGGGCGGTTGTGGTGGAAGCGACCTGGTCTGTGGCCCAGGGCGTCCAAGTAAGGTCTTTAAAGGGGTTATTAGAAATAAGAATGTTCGTGACGCCACCTGTGGTATTCGGTCAGAGGTGACCAACGCTGCTTAAAGGGGTCCTCTGGGGAGTGATGGCACTGCAGCAAGGATGCTGTAGCTTCCCACAGGTGAAGCTGGGTCCCCAGGGCTCCCGATGTATTTGGCAGAGATAGTGTGGTGCCAGAAATAATCAGATGACACAAGATTGCAGTCTCTTTACCTGCTTACTGGTGATTCACGACCACAGTCCAGGATACCGGTAACAGTTGTTGGTGAGGTCTGGAAGTAATTATGGATCCCCCTTTCCAGGTGAGGTTGTAAGCCTTCCTTCTTGCGCTGTAATGTGAGTCCCTTGCTGCCTAAGGCTCCACACAAGGTTCTCTCTTTCCCTGTCCTAAGACAGTACCCGCATGGTAGGCAACGTAAGCCTTTTTACAGGTGTCTCTAAGATGACTCCAGGCTTAGTATGTTGCTGTACCTTCAGGTGTGGGTGCAGACAGACGACCTAGAATCTTCTGCCTTCCGGCTTCTGCTATGAGACATACAGTTCCACACAGCCTCAGGCTCCTGGTGCTCTGTTCCTGCGCTTCAGCCTGGAAGGAGCTCAGTCACAGCTTCTATCCAGCTCCTCAATTCTCCTGTGCTTCTTCCCTTTGGTACCTTCTGCAGATACAACTCTGTCTGTTTCTCCTCTCTGGCCTGTAGCTGCAGCACCATGTGGCGACACGGCCCCAGCTCTCCTCCAACTGTCCCTCTCACTGTCTGCTACTGACTGCCCATCTCCTCCTCCAAGCCAGAATCTATATCTAGGAAAGCTCCCATGAAACCAGTTTCAGAGCGCCCCCTTCTGGCCTGGAATCAGAACATGTTGCATGTATGTACCACCTGTTAGAGGGATCCTCCTCGCTTCCAGGCATGGCATCACTCTCCCCAAAAGGAAGGCAACACCACTGTAACAACCCTCTCCCTGGGGTGTTACAATAGTATAGGACTAAAGCATAAATGCATATTTGCATGTTAGGCATATATCATACTACAGCGCAGCCGCCAGCACCATTTTGATGAATGTAATTTTTTTTGGAGCCCCACAATATTATATGCAGTATGTAAAATAGGGGGTAGCTCTCTGAGGGATCAGTGACCTGTTATCAGCTATACAGATGCATATGTAAGTAGAGCACCACATAAAGATTCCCCCAAATCCTCGCGCACAGGCCACCCGAAGCTCAAGAATCTCATTACTAGAAAACTACAAATACAGATTAAACAACAACCACAAGATGAGATCATCAACCAAGGTATCAATTTAATCAGTATAAAAACTATACTGAGCACAATCCTGCTGACAGGTTCTCTTTGAGGATATAAGCATTGAAAGTTTGAAAATCACTAATTTTTCTAAATGTTTATCAAATTTCAGATATTTAAAAAAAAAAAACTTATCAAACTTATCATCCTAAATTTATCATTAACATAAAGTACAATGTGTCACAAAAAAAATCAATCTTAGAATCACCAGGATATATAGAAACGTTGCAGATTTATTACCACATTAATTAAGTGACTCTGGTCAGATTTGAAAAATGGGGCTTGCTCATTAGGTTCAAAATTGGCTATGTCTCCAAAGTATAAATAAAGTCTGACCTCAGACCAAAACACGTAAACTTATACACACCTGAACCATGCCCACAATTAACTAAGCCCAAAACAATCCACAAAATAATTTCAGACACTGGACAAGACCCCCAAAATGATTGAGGTCTCCGATAAGAGATTCAGACTTCTCGAGGTGAAAAGACCCAGGAGTGATCAGCCAATGTTGTCTGATAATGCAAATCAAATTCTGGATATAATGACCTATTTAATATGTAATATTAAAAGAAAATCTTCTTAATAGCGTGGAGATTTCCTCCTTTGTTAGTGAGCCTTGCCGTCACACCACAAAGATACTATGGTGGCAAAAATTACCAATATAGCACACTTTTTCAGGAAACATAAACTTCTGAATAATATAACAACCTAGTAAAATGTTCTAAGATATGTCCATTTAATTCAGCCCTATTTACTTCAAAGGTGATGCAGAGGAAATTAGACACCAAAAGACAATTTTTCTCATTTAATTAAAAAAAAGTTAGAACCAGTATAAATCAGATTTAATATTTTATTTATATCTCCATCTATAGTAATTTGTTTCATGAAAACTTGGAATATTATTACTTTTAATAAAGGAAAAAGCTAGGAAAAATATGATCAATCAGATTATAGGGAGGCTACTGCTACAGACAAAAATTCCAATTCTTTTTCAAAGAACATTTAATTAGCTGGCTTATGCTATGTCATGTAAAAGTAAGGACGTTCAATGAAAAATATTTTTTTATGCACGTATATTTTTACATTATGTGCATGTCAATACTTGATTATTTTTGATGCAGTATATAAAGATAAAGGTGGTGTAATGGAACAACATTAGCGCTAGCAGCTCCTTCATTGTGCTGATCACAATGGGTCAGTACCTCAATGTTCACACACTGAAAATAGTGATGAGCAAATCAGAAATAATGCAAGATTGCATTTTATTTTTTTTATTTTGCCTGAAAATTCAATTCTTATTTAAGCTATTTGATTGAGTTAAAAGTTTTCCGTGTAGACCCTCCAGCATAATAAACATGGCATGAAAAAACATGGGGTGAAAAAAATATACTTACCTCACCATTCACCTGTCCTGCTGCCATAGCCCCATGTTTGATCCCATACGCTGAGATCTCATCTCCCAAGATATTGGTGCCGAGACGTCCATCTGCGCATGCGCTGCCCCTGGCCGCAACGAATTTTCCCGGAGTCCAGTCCACCGCATAGTAAACCATGTAACTGCGAGGGCTCTGGGCTTTCACAAGATGTCGGCAGAGCTCCCGCAGCACTGAACACCCATAGCAGGGCACCGCACCGCACATCTGAACACCCCCTCATCCAAGCCTGCGGCCGGTAAGGTATATCCGCATTATAAGATGCACCCCCATTTCCCCCCCAAATCTGTGTCTTACAATCTGAAAAATACGGTATTTGCACTTTTGCTGCAAGGAAACTTCAATATTAAAGTTTAGTACAATAATGTTTTGTTAATTTTACTGACTTTGTATTTTATAGATCAAAATTTTTCGATTTGAGATTCAATAGGAGCAGTATAAACTCGTCATCAGTTGTTTCCCCTAGTGGTGGCTCAGAGCAGACAAAACTTTATAATTTGCCGTAACTTTCTGACTCTGTGAAGGATAGCAGGAGGTAAACTGTAAGATTCCTTATTGCTTTCCTGCTATTGTGCACTCACATCAGCTTTTTTCACGAAGAATTATTCAATGTATGCCTATTTGACCTTCAGTATTATAAATTTCCATTTTGCTGAGCTATATATTATCTTAAACTACGTGAAATGTTTTTAGCTGTAAGCTCTTAAATAAAACATTGACTCAGTGCGCCATAAACAACTACAATAGAAGTTTTTGATGTTTTTATTTTGTAAATGATTTGCAAACATCGCTAAATGATTCACAGGGGCATTGCTTTGTTGGTGGAGAAGAAATGAGATGTCATTTGACGCATACTTTACAGTAGGCTTACCATAATATAGGCATTGTATTCTATTACCGTGAATGGGCTAGAGTTCTTTATAGTGGTAAACACTTTGACATGTGCAAAAAGAAATAATGACTAAAGCAAAAAAACAAACACTTCCACATATTATATGTGTTGAGAATCATAAATTGAATGACAGGTCAATGTATTCAAATGTGAAAACTGCTATTCACTATCTGCTCTCATTCAGGAGCTGTTACCATTTGTTCTCATCCTGTAAACAGAAAAAAAATATATTGAGACGAGGTAGTATGGGTGTATTCAGTGATTTATATCAACTTCACGCATCTGTAATGTAGAAAAAATACTTTTACATTATGGTTTCACTTTGCATTTACCAAGAAAGTGTAATGGTGATGAAACATTTGTAAACTCAGAAGCAGTAAGGTAAAATATGCTGTAAGATGCATACTGTATATAACATATATAACAGGTATAGAGAAAATTCTCTCATATATAATTCTCTCTTATAGGATTTACATGCCACGGCTTGATTAGAAATTGTTGCAAAACGTAAAAGGGGTTGATCAGTGAAAACAAATTATCACCTATACAAAGGACACATGAAATCTTCTTCATCGGTGGGGGTCCTACTGCTGTGAGCTGCATCAATTGGAAGAAAAGGGAGCATTTATCTGTTAGGGTAGGTGCACATGATCAGAAAATGCTGCGGGTTGGATGCTGAATACTTGCACAGCGTCCAACCTGCAGCAGCCAGATGTTACAGCACAGTGGATGGGATTTAAAGAAATCCCATGCCCTCTATGAGTGAACAGACGCCCATGGCTCTCCCGCGGAGATAGACATGAAATGCATCTTTCCAGACTGCAGCATGTCTATTTATCTTTGGAAGACACGAGTCTCTTCAAGATAAATTTCACCTGTACAATGTATTAGACATGGTGAATCTGCCCGGTTCAATGAACACATGCCGATTCACCTGCGTTCAATAGCGCTTTGGATGCAGAGGACATGTGCTGCGCCTAAAGCTCTGCCAATTCCTGAACGTGTGCACATTCCCTGAGGATGAAGTGAGAGTGCCAGAGTTGACTGCCACCCCCATATTGGGCTACTGAACACCACAGTATCCTTTTTCCGGAAACCCTATACAGAATAAATGGAGTGGTGTCCAGGCATTCCGACCTGCTTCTCAATTTTGTGATGGGACAAAAATTCCCCTTTCTGCAGTAGGACAACCACTGATCACCTATCCAAAGGGCTTGTTTTCTCTGGATAACTCCTTTAAGCACTCCATGCTCTCTTAGATTTATTTATCACATGAAAATCTCATGACAGTAACATATTAGTATTATATTCTTTAACATGTGAAACGTGCTGACAATTTCAGCTGTTCATGTTTTGTTTGTCTCCTCTGTAAGTCCAAACACCAAATACAACCCTTTTTTGTTAGATTGTCTGATTCATTATGAAGAGTATAAAAGTAGTAGGAAAAAAAGGATTAGTAAAAGAAGAGAAAACATTTCAGGCCACCCTGTTAATCTTCCTTGACATGTTGATTTCTTTAAAAATGTTCATCAAAATGTCAATACTTTTAATAACTCTTAGCGCTGTAAAGTAATGAAGACAAAAGTAGTAAATTACAATGATATTTGGGGATAACGGAAGCTTACGTGGAGATGTGGTGGATTCAGTTTATAATTTGCTTAATTCTCTATTTATAAATGCTCTCATGTCAACGTGAGAGAAGACAGATTTTATCATTTCTCTTAAATTGTAAAATAGTTAGCAAAACTGACTGAGAATAACTTTTTGCTTATCGACCAGTGTCAAGTACCTGAAATAGCTGCTCATAAAGCTATTATAATGCAGAGATTCATCAAAATATGTAATGTAGAGCAATGTATTCACACATCAAGATGGTATTAAGGGTAATCCGGCCAGCAAAAAAAACATAATTTAACTCAATCAAAATGCTTAGGTCCTAAAGGGGTTAAAATAGGTGACAATGCTAGTGATGGGCATTAATTTTATTAAAAAACATCCTGGGTACCTTGGAATGCAATATTGCAATATTATGACACAGGATAGCACTCAAACCAATTTGTTATGTTTTAGCGCTCACTTAACCCTATATAATTTGTGAAATGTCAAATACCTAAATCTTTGAATATTAGTGCTAATTATATACTAGGCCCACTTCACACGTCTGCTTAAAAAAACGTACACAGGACATGGTCTGTGTTTAGTGTCCATGTGGTTTTCTGTTGACCGTCCATGTGTACGTGTGTATCATCCGTGTGCCATCTGTCTACTATCTGTGTACACCATCCGTGTGACACGTACTGAAAAGAATGCAAAATATAAATTACAGATTTTTATGGGTTAATGATGTGCAAAGATATAGATAGATAATAGAAAGATGGATAGATAAATAGACACTCGGGAGAAATATAACTTATGCCTTGCATGTGTAGCTTTAACACATAATAATCTGTACAAAATAAATTATTTTTTTGTGTGAGAAGTAATATTGATTACTGAGGCATCAGCAAAACTATATATTAAAGGAAGGGGTGAAAGATATGGGTATTAAAAATCTTCATAGAGGTATAGAAAGAAACGGGTTTAAAAGGGAGGCTTTGGAACACTAAATAAAAAAGTAAATAAAGTGGGATGTGATATTAAGTACTCGACACTCCAAGATTCGAGAAAAAAAAAGGATTTTTTATTTATAACGCAATTCGCAAGTGATGTTTTGACCCTATAACATAAGTCTTTCTCAAACTCGGACTGCAAATGAGGATAGATACAAATAACAGTGCTATGTCCTGCTATAGGGTCAAAACCCCACTTGTTGTGGATGGCCTTATAAATAAAAGATACTGTTTCCTTCTCGAATCTTGGCGTGTCGAGTACTTTATATTACTTTTTGTATGGAGTGGAACCTTTTCTCGAACACCACATTCTAAAGAGTGCTGTATATCCTTATTACTAAAGTGGAAAGTGAGTAAGGGACAGAAGGAGAGTGGCTGAGGATGTCATTTACAGTATAGCTGCATATAGTGTCCGGTTAGGGTGCCAAGGCCCACAGTGACAAACTTCAGGGCCCCACTTTTCAGCTACATGCAAATGTGACATTATTCTCAATCAAAAATGTATATAACAATGACCTAGGTAGATTGTTAAATGAATAAGATGCTGCCTTTATCTGTAACATAGTAAGAAGAGAAAAAGCCCCTAGGGTCTCATCTGACTAATGAGGTTGGAGATTTAATTGAAAGCTGCTCACCCGTAGAGGTTGTGTGTGACACAACCACTATCACAGCCTAGTTGTCAGGCAACATCCACATGTTTGTATATAATAGAAAGTCAGAGTAGGTGGGGTTCAAGTGCGCTGCCGATTCAGGAACGAATCATAGAATAGATTAATTAGAAGTGGTTTAGTTGTCAACGCGTTTCAAAGTCAAATCTGACTCCTTCCTCAGGACACCCACATGTTTATCTGTATACAGTGATTCAAGTATATTGTGTCAAGTGCTGCTCATATAAGAGGCTGGTGGCACACTGTTGTACAGGGGCCCACCAGAGGATTCTCCTCTTCTACTGTGAGCCAGTCCAAGTCTGGCTGCATGTCTAGCATAGTTGATGTATCCTGAATAGTTGTATACTGATGGGGTGGAGGTAAAAGAGAAGCACTGGAAATTAGAAATTCATACCTTAGAGCAGAAGTTAAGACTTCCCAGCATGATAAGTGCTCATTTTGCAGCCTTAATGTAGCAGCACCTTATCACATAGCAGGTGAGCAGGGCCATAGTCCAAATACTTCCCATCAATCTATTTATGCAAATATTTGCAGTGGGGAGAGAAAAGCACAGAAAGCTCTGTCCTGCTGTTTCATGGCCTCACAATAACAAGTGGCCTATACTGTGTTTAGTGTGCGGACAATGCCATCCTCTGTTCCTCTGTTATTTCACAGTGCAGTCATATCAGCAGTCCCCAAAACAGCTGGGCCACAGTGGGTTACTTAGCACTGGAAAGAAGACCTTCAATACTGGCAAGAGCAGTTAGTTGCTGAAGAGCAGCGACAGAACTTGATAATGGTCTTCATCAGTTGCAATAACTGGTAGCATATAGTGGAAGCTGGGAGTAGGCCAAACTGCAGCACCCCTTTAGAGATGCCGTGAAGATACAGGTGTGTCCCAGTACCTATAGAGCTTCAAAACAAGGCAGCATCACTAACTGGACACATTAATCATGTCTCCTTTGAAACAGGAGAGGCAACATGTCTGCCTCTGCTGCTATAGTTTGACTGAATGCCAGTATTCTGTAAATTAAGTGAACGAACAATGCCATTATATTTGTGACGCAACACAATATATATATATATATATACAGTACAGACCAAAAGTTTCGACACATCTTCTCATTTAAAGATTTTTCTGTATTTTCATGACTATGAAAATTGTAAATTCCCACTGAAGGCATCAAAACTATGAATTAACACATGTGGAATTATACACTTAACAAAAAAGTGTGAAACAACTGAAAATATGTCTTATATTCTGGTTCTTTAAAGTAGCCACCTATCGCTTTGATGACTGCTTTGCACACTCTTGGCATTCTCTTGATGAGATTCAATAGGTAGTCACCGGAAATGGTTTTCACTTCACAGGTGTGCCCTGTTAGGTTTAATAAGTGGGAATTGTTGCCTTATAAATGGGGTTGGGACCATCAGTTGTATTGAGCAGAAGTCTGGTGGATACACAGCTGATAGACTGAATAGACTGTTAGAATTTGTATTATGGCAAGAAAAAAGCAACTAAGTAAAGAAAAACGAGTGGTCATCATTACTTTAAGGAATGAAGGTCAGTTAGTTTGAAAAATTTGGAAAACTTTGAAAGTGTCCCCAAGTGCAGTTGCAAAAACCATCAAGCACTACAAAGAAACTGGCTCACATGAGGACCACCCCAGGAAAGGAAGACCAAGAGTCACCTCTGCTTCTGAGCATAAGTTTATCTGAGTCACTAGCCTCAGAAATCGCAGGTTAACAGCAGCTCAGATTAGAGATCAGGTCAATGCCACACAGAGTTCTAGCAGCAGACACATCTCTACAACAACTGTTAAGAGAAGACTTTGTGCAGCAGGCCTTCATGGTAAAATAGCTGCTAGGAAACCACTGCTAAGGACAGGCAACAAGCAGAAGAGACTTGTTTGAGCTAAAGAACACAAGGAATGGACATTAGACCAGTGGAAATCTGTGCTTTGGTCTGATGAGTCCAAATTTGAGATCTTTGGTTCCAACCACCGTGTCTTTGTGCAACGCAGAAAAGGTGAACTGATGGACTCTACATGCCTGGTTCCCACCGTGAAGCATGGACGAGGAGGTGCGATGGTGTGAGGGTGCTTTGCTGGTGACACTGTTGGGGATTTATTCAAAATTGAAGGCATACTGAACCAGCATGGCTACTACAGCATCTTGCAGCGGTATGCTATTCCATCCGGTTTGCGTTTAGTTGGACCATCATTTATTTTTCAACAGGACAATGACCCCAAATACACCTCCAGGCTGTGTTAGTGCTATTTCACCAAGAAGGAGAGTGATGGGGTGCTACGCCAGATGACCTGGATACAATCGAGATGGTTTGGGGTAAGCTGGACCACAGAGTGAAGGCAAAAGGGCCAACAAGTGCTAAGCATCTCTGGGAACTCCTTCAAGATTTTTGGAAGGCTATTTCTGGTGACTACCTCTTGAAGCTCATCAAGAGAATGCCAAGAGTGTGCAAAGCAGTCATCAAAGCAAAAGGTGGCTACTTTGAAGAACCTAGAATATAAGACATATTTTCTGTTGTTTCACACTTTTTTGTTAAGTATATAATTCCACATGCGTTAATTCATAGTTTTGATGCCTTCAGTGTGAATGTACAATTTTCATAGTCATAAAAATACAGAAAAATCTTTAAATGAGAAGGTGTGTCCAAACTTTTGATCTGTACTGTATATATATATATATTTTGTGACTGGATGTCATTGTCAATAGCCTCTTTACGGCATCTCTCTTATACCAGGTCCTACGCTTGACCTACCTCGCTGAGAATAAATGTCTCCATCTGAATGGGTACATGTGAAACCTCTTCTTAGACTAAAATTCTCTCTCTCTGTGGAGGGGTATTGGACCTGCTGTGTTATGAAAGGTAATTCAGTACCACAATGGACATAGAGGTCAGCGCACATACAGTGACCTGGCAATAACCCAAAAAACAAGAACGAGCTCTGAGACGTGGGAACTCTGTTGACCGCAATCCCTAATCCTCTCCAACCACACTAAAGGCAGCCGTGGATTGCACCTAACGCTCCCTATGCAACTCGGCACGGCCTGAGAAACTAGCTAGCCTGAAGATAGAAAATAAGCCTACCTTGCCTCAGAGAAATACCCCAAAGGAAAAGGCAGCCCCCACATATAATGACTGTGAGTTAAGATGAAAAGACAAACGTAGAGATGAAATAGATTTAGCAAAGTGAGGCCCAACTTTCCGAACAGAGCGAGGATAGGAAAGGTAACTTTGCGGTCAACACAAAACCCTACAAAAACCACGCAAAGGGGGCAAAAAGACCCTCCGTACCGAACTAACGGCACGGAGGTACACCCTCTGCGTCCCAGAGCTTCCAGCAAGCAGAAAAAAACAAAGTGACAAGCTGGACAGAAAAAAACAGCAAACAAATAGCAAAGAGGAACTTAGCTATGCAGAGCAGCAGGCCACAGGAACGATCCAGGAGGAAACAGGTCCAATACTAGAACATTGACTGGAGGCCAGGATCAAAGCACTAGGTGGAGTTAAATAGAGCAGCACCTAACGACTTCACCACATCACCTGAGGAAGGAAACTCAGAAGCCGCAGTACCACTTTCCTCCACCAACGGAAGCTCACAGAGAGAACCAGCCGAAGTACCACTTGTGACCACAGGAGGGAGCTCTGCCACAGAATTCACAACACTGCTGTAATTAAAACACCTGAAGCTAGGAGGCGGAGTGCACGATCAGAAGGCTAGAGAATACATTTCAAAAACCTGACCTGCACATCCAAACATAGACTAAGTGTGAACAGGTGCTGAACCCAGAGTCGCCAACTTGTATATAGTTAAGTAAATAAGGCAGCACACTGCAGCACTAAAACATGCAAACTTGAAAACACGAAATTTGAACTGCATTACTGCACTAGAAATATGAAAAATGAGAGCTTTTAGCGCATAAAAATGGCCAATTTTATGTGTACCTGGTAGCCTCTTTATGGCATCTCTCTTATACCAGGTCCTACGCTTGACCTACCTCGCTGAGAATAAACGTCTCCATCTGAATGGGTACATGTGAAACCTCTTCTTAGACTAAAATTCTCTCTCTCTGTGGAGGGGTATTGGACCTGCTGTAATTAAAACACCTGAAGGTAGGAGGCGGAGTGCACGATCAGAAGGCTAGAGAATACATTTCAAAAACCTGACCCGCACATCCAAACATAGACTAAGTGTGAACAGGTGCTGAACCTAGAGTCGCCAACTCGTATATAGTTAAGTAAATAAGGCAGCACACTGCAGCGCTAAAACATGCAAACTTGAAAACACGAAATTTGAACTGCCATTTTTATGCGCTAAAAGCTCTCATTTTTCATATTTCTAGTGCAGTAATGCAGTTCAAATTTTGTGTTTTCAAGTTTGCATGTTTTAGCGCTGCAGTGTGCTGCCTTATTTACTTAACTATATACGAGTTGGCGACTCTGGGTTCAGCACCTGTTCACACTTAGTCTATGTTTGGATGTGCAGGTCAGGTTTTTGAAATGTATTGTCAATAGCGACTCAAGCATCTTTAAAGAAAGTGATGGGGGCACTTTTGTCAACAAATTACGTTTCCCATATGTGAATTTTTTTTTTATATATGAATGCTATGGGCCTTAAATATGTCCCATGGTAAAAAAAAGACTATTTTAGACTGTCGCGTACTAATTCACTGGAATACATAAATATTTCAATTAAAGATGAACTGATCAGGTGAGATTCAAATTCGCTATTTCACATGGTTTTTCACAGGAAATTCTCTATGAAATAAATGTCTCTTATTATGCTCTGGTGTCTCTTCAGATCCCAGTGCATAATAAACTTAAGATGTGAAAAAAAAACCTAAAAAACTTATACTTGCCTCACATGCCCAACCCCTCTGCTGATCGTTGCAGACCGCCTGGTCCTCAAAGTCACTTCTTCTTTCCCGCATTTCTCACAACATCTTCAGGCCTTTTCACTCAAGGGCAGTTGGCATTATGGTGTCACAGATGGATGTGTGACATACAGTGACCTCTGTGGCCTGGCCTTGGTTGGAGGTCCTGGCATAGAATCAACAGGTTGGGAGATGTGGCACATGACTGGGGAAGGCAGAAGCAGATTTGAGGACCGAATGGTGGGATATAATCAACAAAGAAGTCGGACAGGTAGGCAGTGAGGTAAGTATAACTTTTTTAATAATTTTCCCAGCCACCTACATTTTAGCAAAAATAGTGGCCAATCGACCACCATGCTGCTGATTCCATGTGAAGCGAATCCATACATTTTAAAAAATACTGAATCTTTTGTACAGTCAAGTAGACCTCACTTCTGTTCAAATGCATTTGCTCATGTCTAATTTTAATGCATTATTGAGATAATAAAAGAAAAAATAATTAGTAAAAGTCCCCAACTGTGATTACTCTGATGACTTATGACTGTAAATATTAAGCAAGACTCCAAGAGCCAGCCATATTGAATAGAGATGAGCAAATGTATTTCATGTGAGTCGAATGTTACAAATTTTTTCAACATACGCTGGACCTGATGATTTTGACCAATTTGCAATTTGCCTTGTGCAAATCGCCAAACATGCCCTTCACTATTTCCCACAATGTAGAAGACTGCAGCAAGCAGATAAGACTCATGTGACTTTGTCATAATACATTACAGTATCACATCATAAGGCACAGAAAATCAGGAGGAACTTCATATCTTAGCCTGTGTAAAAACTTTTTATTTTATTATTTATTTATTTTTTTTATATAGCACTAACATGTTCCGCAGTGCTTTGCAGTTTGCACACATTATCATCGCTGTCCCCGATGGGGCTCACAATCTACGGTAAATTCCCTATCAGTATTTTTTTGAATGAAACTGGTACACATAATGTGAGTAATTGTGGGGTAATCTGGATACAGCAACTGTATACCTCAAAAAGTATGCGCATCATAAACCACTGTTGGTTTTGAACACCTGTTTTAGTATTGAAATCTGCCATCCATCCAGACCATTAATGCCACCATTTGTTGCTGAAATTTGTTTGATGTGTACTTAGCATTTCTTGTTCAGCCCAATTTTGGAAGAATGAGTAATAACCGGAATTAAATATATTGACCAAATTTCAAATTTAATTACAGCATAGTTAAATTATACTTCATTTACAGTATAGTTAAATATGTCTCGTAAAAGAATAAGTGTGAATGGCAACAAATGGGGTAACATAAAAAATGTAAATGAAAAAAAACACAACACGGTATGTGGAAAAAAGAATGCAGGAGCCACAAGCAACAGCAGAACAACCACCATTGCACAAAAGAGCATCATATTGGTTTAATACAGTGCTAGGAGACCTCAGAGTGCTGTAAACATTTTCAGGGCAATTGGAAGCTTTGCAGTTCTTGTGGTTCATGACGAATTGATTCACAGTGTATCAATTTTTTTTTTAAATTCAGTAAAGATAGCAAATTTTAGTATAAAAAAATGTGCTCATCTCTAATGCTGAATCTCTCAGAAAATGTGCAGAAAGAACAGGGTACCCTTTGAATGACAAACTGACAAAGTTTATCCTTCTATTCCAGTCTGTAAGCTCAGGAGGCTAAAGGATCCCTGTTTTTAAGTCTTTCGAGCTAATAGTGCAGTGTCATATCTCTAAGCCTGACCATTTGTTTCCACTTACCAGGTCTAGTTTTTCAGGATCATATTGCAAATAGCATGGAAAAACACATTGTTAAAACGTAACGTTTACTAAATCATTCAATAAAATAGTGGGAGAATTGGCAACCAACCCAGACAGGTTCACACGTGTTATCTATATATTGGTCATGATATAGGATACCTTAAACCCCATATAGTAAAAACATACTAAAATGAAAAACTGCCAGTGCGCACAATATATTTAGATCTCAACTTGGGTACTTCCCTTATTAGGACGGGAGCAAATACTCAGGGCATAATAGGGCAGACAACAAGGAAGATTGAATCCGGTTACCCCTGGAGTTTCATAGAACTATACGCCCCTTGGCTCAAATGGATTAGATAGAAAAATATTATATGCACTAGCACTTTTTAATTTCGGTATGTTTCTACTATATGGGGATTAAGGCATCCTATGTTTTGGTCAGTATATAGATAACATGTGTGAACCTGTCTGGGTTGGTTTCCAATTGTCCCACTATTTTATTGAATTATTTAGTAAATGTTAGTTTTTAACAAGGTGTTTCACCTCTATTCCTCTAAATGTGGGTGCCTCATCATAACAACACTTAAAGCCCATGTTGCAGTCAGCTTTTGACACCACCATTGTACATTGGTTACAAAAAGTTGTGGTCTGTCAAATATTTACTCTACAGCAGGCAAAGCATGGTATGAAATGAATGGCTGTCCTATCTAACACTTGGACAGAATACCAATTGATTATCACTGGCTGAGTAGGCAGGATGGCAGGAGGATATAGACTCGTCACACTGTAAGATCATGAGTGGAGTTTTGAACTGCACTATTCAAGCAGAAACCGTACTATTAATTTGTGGAAAGACTTAGAACATATCAATTGAAATGAATTTATCAAGACTAATATAAAACAAATATACAGTAAAAATTGCTTTTGTTTAACCTTGCAAATAATCCTTAACTAAACTCTGATTGATTGCTATGACCAGAAAGGCTTTTTTTTAATATTACTCAGCTTTGATAAATCTTCACCAATGTGCACAAAGACTGTATTCATTTTTTATGATGCATTCATATTCTCCATTTTTTACAAGGTAAAAAGATAAAAATCAGGATTACTGCCGGCGCATATCCAGACAAGGAATATACTGTACCCTAACAAGGAAGCAAATTTTATCATGTGGTACGTTAGCATTGACATAGAAAAGATTACCGCTAACATAAAAAAAGTTCCATTCTCCAAGAAACCTACAGCTTAATCATGGGTCTTATCACTGCAATATATTTATCAATTTACTAGCCAACAATATACCTACATACAGCTTGCTTTCTTGTCGTTTCATACTACACACAGCTGTTTACAATGTATAGTTATTATGATCACTGTAAATTCTGCATTTTCGCATACTGCACCAAGTAAGTGCTCAGGTTGTTTTTACTTCAATGGATATTTCATCCCGACTCCTTTTGCACAACATTCAAACTTAAATTACAACTCTTAGATATTAGTTATTTCTAGTTTAGCAATATTTGAGTATTTACACATCTTAGTTGGAAATTCCTTTTAATTTGTATACAAATAAATTGAAGCCGTTTATAAAACAAAAAGACAGATATTGCGAAGGTCAACACTTTCCTCTTAGTCTTTGACTTATACGTGAAAGGAAATAATAAGTTGCTACCTTACAGTGATATATTGCTTGCATCTTGCTATTATCTTTTGTGCATATTGTGATGTCACAAGATTTTTTTTCCTAAATATAAAACAGTTTTGCCTTCATTTGCTCTCAGTCATGCTTAAAGAATCCTTTATAGTCTTTGGATTTAAATCACAATAAAAGCGAGATGATAGATGGCAGTATTGTTGGAAATTGGATCTGTCAATGCTGGTGAGTAATGAGAGAAATCCTCTTGATATATGAATGTGATTTTTTATGATTAAACATAACCAGGCAAAGGCAATCTCATGTCTACCTTTGCAGTTTGTAAATAATTTTATTACAAAAACAGCATTATATCAAAATAATGTAAATATTAAAAGTCTATGTATTTATACTTAATTGAAATACTAATACACTTAGATGCCGCAATATGTAAAATATCTGTATGTCTGTACATCCAATAATTGTTTTAGCTGGTAGATGTGTACATAGAAATCATACAGCCACATTGCAATATTTAGACTTGCCAAAGCAGCAAAAACAATATAAAAAGGGCATTTGCACACTCAAGGTCTTAAGGTTAACTACTTTTTTTTGCTTTCTTTCCAGAGCTACAGCTCATTTTCTGCTTCCCTCAATATACTTCCTGCAACTACCTGTTATTAAGCCTGCTGTGGTTGTTTATTTGCTTGCCATAATCTGAGAGGTCACCCAGTCTCCGATTTGTTTCAGAAGGTCCAGGAATTTCTGGATGGTTGTCAACCCTGCAGAGGGAAAATAGAGTGTGATTGAAATCATCTACTAAATTACTGTATGCTGTAATTGTGTATTGTGTGAAAGGTGTGTTCACAGCTACCTACTTTGCCCTATGGTTAAAAATCTATCGCGCCTTATGTACAACACTCGATAGTTATATTAAACACTGTCATCATCCAACTTTGATATTGAAGCAGGTAGTATCAATATATGGTATTTTATTACACTATAGTGTGGTTGGGTAGAATATAGGAATTAATATGTACATATCTGAATTCCCTTCCCCATAGTTTACCACTAGAAAATAGAATGCACCATATAGCCCAGCAGACTAGTACAATAGTAATGTGAGCTTACTTAGGCTAGCTTCACACTAGCGTTCAGCAGGGCTGCGGACGAAAGCCTTCTTCCTCCGCACAATGCCGCGCCTCATCCTTCAGCTCCGCCTATGTCTGCATGCGTTCTGCGTACCCTACCTTAACATTGGGTACACAGGCCATGCGGATGTATGCGGATGCCTCATGTTGCATCATGTTGCGTTTGACGCAGGTCAGCGCAGCATCAATACGACGCATGTGGAGGCATTCACATACATCCGCATGGCCTGTGTACCCAATGTTAAAGATAGGGTACGCAGAACGCATGCAAATGTAGGCGGAGCTGAAGGAATAGGCGTGACAGTGGGCGGGGCTTCACAGAGGAAAAAGTATTTTGTCCGCAGCCCTGCCGAACGCTAGTGTGAAGTTAGCCTAAGTCCTTGCTTAATTTTCATGCAATTTTCACTCAAATAACTTCTATGTAACAAGCGCTTTTGCTTGACATGCAGCTGTAATCGCTATATACAATATACATCTTTTCCAGGCTAACCTTTGTTGCAGACTAACCTAACTTCTTTTTCTCATGATCACCTTATGTTTTTCTGTTGAGCAAAATGGAGCATCTGACTCACCTACCAGGCTACCAGTAATGACTAGTGTTGAGCGATACCTTCCGATATTGAAAAATATCGGTATCGGATTGGAACGGCCGATATCCCAAAAATATGGGATATCGCCGATACCGATACCCGATACAGAGTCTGTGAACAAAGATAACGCTGTGCCCTGTTTGGCTCAAAGAGGCACACAGCTACTTAGTAGAGCAGATGGTGGTCATGCAGTCAAATGCAAACATGAAACTCCTCGCCGGAGGTGCCAGCATTATAGGGGCTTATTTCAGCCGGGTCCCTGAATACACACACACGAAACTCCTCACCGGATGTGCCAGCATTCTAGGGGCTTATTTCAGCCAGGTCCCTGACTGCATACAAACATGACCACACTGGCACTGAGCTCATACATAAATTGATACTAGCGCATGGCCGTGCGGTCATGCGCACCTCTTATAGCTGCAGCACTTACAGGACCTTCCTAGAAGGACCAATGAGAGGCTGCCACATACGTTGAACACCTTCAGGACCTTCCTAGAGGACCAATAGGATTTGCTGCAGTACCTGAGCATGTGACCCTTGATCTCCAATGAGAGATCTTACCCTGGGCATGCTCAGAAGGGGAAAAGTAGGACTTAGTCCCAAAGATGTCTGTTCGCTGCTGACCAGTACTGGCTACAATGGCAGAAGCTGGAAGGGCAGCAGTAACCCTTTGCACAGTGTCAGACTGAGCATGACGCTGGGACCGACACCTACGCTGAGCAGGCTCCACTGCAGCAGGAGAAGAATGGGAGACCGCAGTGGAGATGGCTCGAGATTCCCCCTGTGCAGAGGCAGGAACTCAACCCCTAACATTACCCCCCCTCCTAGGCCCCCCCTGGACCTCGCCACGCTCGAAGGCAGCAATGAGCTGCGAAGCCCGAATATTCTTAGCAGGCTCCCAGGACCTGTCCTCAGGACCATAACCCTTCCATTCCACCAAATAAAATTTTTTTCCACGTACCACCTTCCACCCCAAAATAGCATTCACCTCATAATCGTCCGTAGACGAACCCGATGTCCCGGCAGATGACTCGGAAAACCGGGACATGCATACGGGCTTCAAGAGGGACACATGAAAGGTGTCGGTGATACCCAGATGTGGCTGAAGGGCCAGACGGTACACCACAGGGTTAACCTGTTTGAGGACCTTGAAAGGGCCAAGTAGCGAGGAGCAAAGTTAGTGGACTCAACTCCGCAGCCTGATGTTACGGGCGGAGAGCCACACTAAGTCGCCAGGAGCAAAGGTCGGAGCGGGGCATCAATGTGCATCGGCGGAGGACCTCATCCTCTCCTTGGAAGACCGAATGGCATCCTGAGTGCGGTCCCAAATGTCCCGCGCCTCCACATCTCAGTCTGCCACCCTGGAGTTGGCGGAAGACACTGGCATAGGCACAGGTACTCGCGGATGCTGACCATAGTTTAGGAGGAATGGGGTCTGTCTGGTGGAGTCGGCTACGGCGTTATTCAGCGCAAACTCCGCCCACAGTAGCAAGGATGCCCAGTCATACTGCCTGGCTGAGACAAAATGTCGAAGATATGTGACCAAGGTCTAGTTGGCCCTCTCTACCAACCCATTCGTCTCAGGATGATAAGCTGAGGAGAGATTCAACTCAATGCTGAGTAGATGACAAAGCTCTCTCCAGAATCGAGACACAAACTGGGGACCCCGGTCACTGACAATTTTGTCCAGCATGCCGTGTAGGTGGAAGATGTGTTTCATGAACAACGCTGCCAAGGCCTGTGCAGAAGGTAACCGTGGAAGTGGCACCAAATGAACCATTTTCGAGAAATGATCGGTAATAACCCAAATGATGGTGCAGCCACGAGACTTGGGCAAACCTACTACAAAGCCCATCCCGACCATCTCCCAGGGCCTGTCTGCCACCGGCAGGGGATGAAGCAACCCAGCTGGCCGTTGACGGGGAGACTTGTTCCTTGCGCAAGAGACACATGCCCGAACATAGTCTGCGACATCATGGGCTATATGCGGCCACCAATATGTCCTCGCCAGTAGCTCAGATGTCCTTTTGGTCCCAAAATGTCCACCCACCCTAGACGAGTGAGCCCAAGAGAGAACCTTCGGATGCAGACTGGATGGTACAAAAGTCTTGCCCGGAGGCACAGACTCTAGCAAAACCAGGGCCACAGTTCTCAGGCTCTCGGAAGGGACAATAAGCCGAGGCTCCTCTTCCTCCTCCTCAGATGATACAACGGAGCGAGAGAGAGCGTCGGCATAAATGTTCTTCTCCCCGGAAAGAAAATGGAGGGTGAAATGGAACCGAGAGAAGAACAAGGACCATCTGGCCTGGCAAGAATTTAGCCGCTGGGCGGTCTGTAAATAAACCAAATTCTTGTGGTCAGTGAATACTTGGAAGGGAAAACGAGCCCCCTCCAGGAGATGTCTCCACTCTGTGAAGGCTAACTTCATTGCTAGCAACTCCCTGTCCCCGATTGAATTTTTCCTCTCCGCTGGTGTGAAGGTTTTGGAAAAGAAGAAGCAAGGATGCTTCCGACCTTGAGCATCCTTTTGGAAGAGGACTGCTCCAGCACCAACGGAAGAGGCATCCACCTCCATTATAAACGGCTTATCTACATCGGGGCAATGTAGAATGGGAGCGCTAGCAAAATGAGATTTAATAGAAGTGAAAGTCTTGGAGACCTCCACAGACCACAATTTGGGATTTGCTCCCTTCTTGGTGAGGGCTACCAAGGGAGCTACCAAAGTTGAGAAATGAGGAATGAACTGGTGATAATAGTTAATGAACCCCATAAAGCGCTGCACCACTTTAAGGGAGTGGGGCTCTAGCCAGTCCATCACAGCCTGTAGTTTGGCAAGATCCATAGCCAATCCTTGGGTGGAGATGATATAGCCCAGGAAAGGTAAAGACTCCTGCTCAAACACACATTTCTCCAACTTGGCTTAGAGGGAGTTAGTTCGTAAGAGGTCGAAGACTCTGCAAACATCTCTCCGGTGGGAGTCAATATCTGGAGAGTAAATGAGAATTTCATCCAGATAGACTACGACCGAGGTGGAGAGGATATTCCAGAAGATATCGTTTACAAAGTCTTGGAAAACGGCTGGGGCATTACAGAGCCCAAAGGGCATCACTAGATATTCATAGTGCCCATCCCTGGTGTTAAAATCCGTCTTCCATTCGTTCCCCTCACGGATGCGAATCAGGTTGTAAGCACCCCGCAGATCTAGTTTAGTAAACACCCTTGCTCCCCGAAATCTATCAAAGAGCTCAGATATCGGGGCAGAGGATACTTATTCTTAACGGTGATGGCGTTAAGACCCCTGTAATCTATGCATGGACGAAGAAGAACCCAGCCCCTGCAGGTGACACTGACTTCCTAATGAATCTTGCCAGATTTTCCTGGATGTACTGTGACATTGCCTCCATCTCTGGGAGAGATAATGGATAAACTCGACCCCGGGGAGGCTCAGCACCAGGCAAGAGGTCAATAGGACAGTCATAGGGGCAGTGAGGCGGAAGGGTCTCCGCAGCTCTTTTGGAGAACACGTCCGCATAGGGCCAATATTGCTTGGGGAGAGAGGATAGATCTGCGGGTACCTCAGTAGTAGCAACCTGAACACATTCCGTCTGACATCTACCCCCACAAGATTCACCCCATCCCAAAATTCTGCCTGTGGACCACTCAATATGAGGAGAGTGGTACCGCAGCCAAGGTATCCCTAACAGGACCTCATCAATTCCCTCAGGAATGACGAGCAGGGATATAATTTCCTGATGAGATGGCGACATGGACAGAGAAAAAGGGATGGTCTGGTGTGTTATCTGTGAGGGCAGTGTCGACCCATTTACCACTCGTATGGTTACTGGTTGAGCTAACATTACCAGGGGAATTGCGTGACATTGGGCGAAGGCAGAAGTCATGAAATTTCCCTCCGCCCCAGAATTCACGCAGAGCTCTACCGAGTGGGTAAATGAGCCTATAGTAATTGTCCCCTTAAAGGACAATTTGGAGGCAAACGTCGCCGTCTCTAGTGTACCTCCACCTACTACCACTAGACGCTGACGTTCCCTTGACCGCTGAGGACATCTGGTGGCAAGATGTCCTGACTGCTGGCAAACATGACAAACCTGGAGTGCACGAACGGTCCGGGACTTAGATCCCGCTCGTGAACCTACCATGGCCCCATGTGACTCAGGGACCAGGACTGGAGATTCCAAAGGTTTGGCAAAGGTGGGAGCCAGCCGAAACCTCTGCCTACACTGGGCTTGCTCTAACCTCCGCTCGTGAAAACGGAGGTCAATGCGAGTGGATGCAGTTATTAACTCCTCCAGTGTGGCGGGAATCTCCCTAGTGGCCAGAGCGTCCTTTACGTTGTCAGCCAGCCCCCTCCAAAATATCGGAATAAAGGCTTTATCCGCCCACTCCAGCTCAGATGCTAGGGTGCGAAAGTGGATGGCAAAATGGCTGACCAAGGACGAGCCCTGAGTCAATGCCAACAGCTGGAGCGCAGTATCATGAGTGACACGAGGTCCTAAAAAGACCTGTTTCTGAGTGCTTAGGAACAACGGAGCACTCTGCACGACATGATCGCCATGCTCCCACAGCGGCGTAGCCCACTCCAACG
Organism: Ranitomeya imitator; assembly: GCF_032444005.1. Taxonomy (NCBI): domain Eukaryota; kingdom Metazoa; phylum Chordata; class Amphibia; order Anura; family Dendrobatidae; genus Ranitomeya; species Ranitomeya imitator. Next base: position 87,623,378 of record NC_091285.1, read on the forward strand.
CCCTGTCCAACAGGAGAGACACAATAAATCCCACCTTAGCCCGCTCTGTGTGGAAACGTGCCGCCAGAAGCTCGAGATGTATAGAGCACTGGCTCACGAAACCCCTACAAGATTTACTATCACCAGAATTTTTTCTGGCAGTGGGAGGAGAGATATAGTCAGAACAGGTGTGGCAGTGGACATGGTTGCTGCAGCCACGCTAGCAGCCTGAACAGCAATTGCAGTTACATCCACAGCTGAGGTTGTGCGCTCAAGAGCCGCCAACCTACCCTCCAGCTGCTGGATGTACCGCATGGATTGCTGTGTGTCCGCCATGACTAGCCAGACCCTGGCGCTAGTATACTGTTAGGGTTGGTGCATTCGCAACCTGGGATCCACCGTGCAGGAAAGCACCTGCAGCTAGATATGGCGGTACAATATAGTAGTATAAACAGACTGTTACTTCACAGAGTCTGTTAGCAAAGATAAAGCTGTGCTCTGTTTGGCTCACAGAGGCACACAGCTACTGTACTTAGTAGAGCAGATGGTGGTCATGCAGTCAAATGCAAACATGAATTCCTTGCTGGAGGTGCCAGCATTCTAAGGGGTCCAGCATTCAGCCGGGTCCCTGACTGCATGCAAACATGACCACACTATCACTGAGCTCATACATAAATTGATACTAGCGCATGGCCGTGCGGTCATGCGCACCTCTTATAGCTGCAGCACATACAGGACCTTCCTAGAAGGACCAATGAGAGGCTGCCACAGACGTTGAACACCTTCAGGACCTTCCTAGAAGACCAATAGGATTTGCTGCAGTACCTGAGCATGTGACCCTTGATCTCCAATGAGAGATCTTACCCTGGGCATGCTCAGAAGGGGAAAAGTAGGGCTTAGTCCCAAAGACATCTGCTCGCTGCTGACCAGTGCTGGCTACAATGGCAGAATCTGGAAGGACAGCAGTAACCCTTCGCACAGTGTCAGACTGAGCATGACGCTGGGACCGACGCCTCTGCTGAGCAGGCTCCACTGCGGCAGGAGAAGAATGGGAGACTGCAGCAGAGGAGGCTCGAGATTCCCCCTGTGCAGAGGCAGGAACTCGACCACTAACAGTTACCCTTGTGAAAATAAAATCTTGGGGGCTACAATATCTTTTTTGTGGAGAAAAAAAAATATTTTTTATTTTCACGACTCTGCATTATAAACTTCTGTGAAGCACTTGGGCATTCAAAGTTCTCACCACACATCTAGATCGGTTCCTTGGGGGGTCTAGTTTCCAAAATGGGGTCACTTGTGGGGGGTTTCTACTGTTTAGGTACATCAGGGGCTTTGCAAACGCAACATAACGCCCGCACACCATTCTATCAAAGTCTTCATTCCAAAACGGCGCTCCTTCCCTTCTGAGCTCTGCCGTGCGCCCAAATAGTAGTTTACCCCCACATATGGGGTACCAGCATACTCAGGACAAATTGGACAACAACTTTTGGGGTCCAATTTCTCTTGTTACACTTGTGAAAATAAAAACTTGGGGGCTAAAAAATATTTTTTATGGAAAAAAAAATATTTTTTATTTTCACGACTCTGCATTATAAACTTCTGTGAAGCACTTCGGCATTCAAAGTTCTCACCACACATCTAGATAAGTTCCATGGGGGGTCTAGTTTCCAAAATATTGTCGGTTGTGGGGGGTTTCTACTGTTTAGGCACATCAGGGGCTCTCCAAACGCGACATGGCGTCCAATCTCAATTCCAGCCAATTCTACATTGAAAAAGTAAAACGGCACTCCTTCTCTTCCAAGCTATGTGGTACACCCAAACAGTGGTTTACCCCCACATATGGGGTATTGACATACTCAGGATAACTTGCACAACAACTTTTGTTGTCTAATTTCTCCTGTTACCCTTGTGAAAATAAAAATTTGAGGGCAAAAAGATTTTATTTTCACAGCTCTACGTTATAAACTTCTGTGAAGCACCTGGGGGTTTAAAGTGCTCATTACACATCTAGATAAGTTCCTTAAGGGGTATATTTTCTAAAATGGTGTCACTTGTGGGGGGTTTCCACTGTTTAGTCACATCAGGGGCTCTCCAAACGCGACATGGTGTCCGATCTCAATTCCAGCCAATTCTACATTGAAAAAGTAAAACGGCACCCCCTTCTCTTCCAAGCTCTGTGGTGCGCCCAAACAGTGGTTTACCCCCACATATGGGGTATTGACGTACTCAGAAGAAATTGAAAAACAACTTTTGTTGTCTAATTTCTCCTGTTACCCTTGTGAAAATAAAAATTTTGGGGCAAAAAGATCATTTTTGTAGAAAAAATGCTATTTTTTATTTTCAAGGCTCTACGTTATAAACTTCTGTGAAGCACCTGGTGGTTTAAAGTGCTCACCACACATCTAGATAAGTTCCTTAAGGGGTGTAGTTTCCAAAATGGTGTCTCTTGTGGGGGGTTTCCACTATTTAGGCACATCAGGGGCTCTCCAGACGCAACATTGCATCCGATCTCAATTCCAGCCAATTCTACATTGAAAAAGTAAAACGCACTCCTTCTCTTCCAAGTTCTGCGGTGCGCCCAAACAGTGGTTTACCCCCACATATGGGGTATCGACTTACTCAGGAGAAATTGCACAACAACTTTTATGGTTTAGTTTCTCCTGTTACCCTTGTGAAAATAAGAATTTGTGGGCGAAAATATCATTTTTGTGTAAACAAATGCGATTTTTTATTTTCACGGCTCTACGTTATAAACTTCTGTGAAGCACTTGGGGGTTCAAAGTGCTCACCACACATCTAGGTAAGTTCCTTAAGGGGTCTAGTTTCCAAAATGGTGTCACTTGTGGGGGGTTTCCACTATTAAGGCACATCAGGGGCTCTCTAAACGTGACATGGCGTCCGATCTCAATTCCAGCCAATTCTGCATTGAAAAAGTCAAACGGCGCTCCTTCACTTTCAAGCTCTGCGTTGTGCCCAAACAGTGGTTTACCCCCACCTATGTGGTATTGGCATATTCGGGAGAAAATGCACAACAAAATTTGTGGTTTAGTTTCTGTTTCTACACTTGTGAAAATAAAAAAAATGGTTCTGAAGTAAAATGTTTGCAAAAAAAAGGTAAATGTTCATTTTTTCCTTCCACATTGTTTCAGTTCCTGTGAAGCACGTAAAGGGTTAATAAACTTCTTGAATGTGGTTTTGAGAAACTTGAGCGGTGTAGTTTTTAGAATGGTGTCACACTTGGTTATTTTCTATCACATAGACCCCTCAAAATTACTTCAAATGTGATGTGGTCCCTAAAATATAATGGTGTTGTAAAAACGAGAAATTGCTGGTCAACTTTTAACCTTTATAACTCCCTAACAAAAAAAAAAAATTGTTTCCAAAATTGTGCTGATGTAAAGTAGACATGTGGGAAATGTTATTTATTAACTATTTTTTGTGACATATCTCTCTGATTTAAGGGCATAAAAATACAAAGTTTGTAAATTGCAAAATTTTCAGAATTTTCGCCATATTTCCGCTTTTTTCATAAATAATCTCAAGTAATATCGAAGAAATGTTACCACTAACATGAAGTACAATATGTCATGAAAAAACATTCTCAGAATCAGCGGGATCTGTTAAAGCGTTCCAGAGTTATAACCTCATAAATTGACAGTGGTCAGAATTGTAAAAATTGGCTCGGTCATTAAGTACCAAATTGGCTCTGTCACTAAGGGGTTAAACAAGAGTCAGGTGCAGCAGAGATAGTATGGTGTGACACTGCATATGTAGTGTATTCAGGGAGAGCCTAGTGAGCGAACCTGCATTTCCATAAAGTGACAGTGCACCAAGTCCATTTAAAGTACTCAGAGAGACACATTTGGCCGCATCAATGAAAGCAATGTTACCCAAAACAAAAAGTGAATCCCAGAGCAAAGTTCCATTAATTATAATCACTTTTATTAATAACAAGTACAAAACAGGGGTAGTTATTAAAATACATATAGAAAATAATAACAACAGGGATAGTGACACCTAAGTGCCTAGTCCGGCAGGGTTGTAATACAAATACACAATGGTATATAAGAAGTAATCCCTCTGGTAATATAGACCCAATATAGGGAGAAATGCAGGGCAAAGTTGGCGCAGTTATAAGACTACTGTAAATGATGGCTTACATAGATATGCAAGTGCATAAAACTGAATAAGTAGATAGACAAAATATGCAAGTTCAATCAGTATAGTAAAATATATGGAGCCACCAGTTATATAACCATACTACATGCAAACCATATTACCACAAGCAAAAAGTCTCTAACCCCAAAATAAGTATACCGGAGGGGACAATAAGGTAATAGGGGTAATACCAACCTACGTGCCAGATGTGGAAGAGGCCCCGACGCACATTTCGCTATCCGTGCTTCCTCGGGGGGCGTCACGCGACACTAGCAAAGGTCTGTATCCCTGAGCTGACTGCTCATAAGGGTAAGTTATGTCAAATTTGGGCAATCCGAGGGAAAGGGATCAGGTACCGCAGTGTGTCAATTTAAACAGGTTTTATATGGGACACTGGGGACTTTATTTTGGCTGTGTGTTTACTTATAACACAACTATAGGATTAGTAATGGATAGGAGTCTCAATGACCTCCAGTAACCTCGATGTGGTCACTGCTAATCACTGCTAGTTACTATTTGTTTTTTTTACAGGGGATGAGGGCTTCAATAAAGGACTTTATTCTGGCTGTGTGTTTATTTAAAATACAACTGTAGGATTAGTAATGGAGAGGCGTTGCTACATAGACACAGATAGAAAGTTGTGTCAACAGGCAGAAATATTGCTGTACGCTTACTCAGGACAAATTATACAACTAATTATATTGTCCATTTTCTTCTTTTACCCTTGTGAAAATGGAAATTTTTCATTTCCACAGCTCAGCGTTATAAAATTCTGTGAAGCACCTGTTGGTTTAAGGTGCTCACCACACCTCTAGATAAGTTCTTTGATGGGGTCTAGTTTCCAAAATGGGGTCACCTGTCAGAGGTTTCCACCGTTTAAGCACATCAGTGACTTTGCAAGTGCAACATGGGGCCCGCAATCTATTTTGCTCTCCAAAAGCACAGTAGCTTTCCACCAATATGGAGTATAGTTGTACTCAGGAGAAATTACACAACAAATTGTTTGGTTCATTTTCTTCTTACCCTTATGAAAATGAAAAATTTGAGACAAAAGGAACATGTCTGTGGGAAAACTGTATTTTTTCATGTTCATGGCTCAACGTTCTAAAATTCTGTGAAGTACCTGTGGCTTTAATTTGCTTACACCTCTAGATACATTTCTTGGGGTGTCTAGTTTCCAAAATAGTGTCACTTTTGGGGGAATTCCACTGTTTAAGCACAATAGAGGCTCTGCAAACACGACATGGCATTCGCTATCTATTCCCGCCAATTTTGCATTCTAAAAGTCAATTGGCCTTATGATCCCTGCAGTGCACCCAAACAGTAGTTTTCCAGTACGTACTGGAAAAATTGCACAACAAATTCTGGTATTCCTTTTCTCCTTGTAAATATTTTACATTTGAAGCTTAAAGGGAACCTGTCACCCTCCCCCCCAGGCATTTGAAACTAAAAGAGCCACCTTGTGCAGCAGTTATGCTGCATTCTGACAAGTTGGCTCTTTTAGTTATTGGTGCTGTAAATACAGAAATAATCCGTTTTGTAATTTGTCCGAAATACCTGTCTTCAGTCCTGGAGGCAGGTCTTTCCCCCTCTGCTGCAGACGCCTCACAGCCATCAATCAAGTCTTCTTGGCGCCGGGCGCCGCCTCCTCAACGCTGTTTGTTTTGAAATATGCCGGCGCCTGCACTCTTTTGTCTTGCCTGGGGCAGGCGCAGTAAGCGCTGCCCGTCTGTTCTCATATGCAGTCTCACTGACTGCGCCTGTGCGGCCGTCCTGCTTGTGAAACCCAGCCCCTCAGTGTCTTATGATTTATTCACACTGGGCTGGGCTGGGATTCCTGGGCATGAGCACTGCGTGTCTAAGCCACTCACCCAGGTCGCAGTACGCCTGCCTCAGGCAAGACAAAAAGAGCGCAGGCACCGGCAGATTTCAAAACAAACAGCGCTGAGGAGGCGGCGCCCGACTCCAAGAAGAGTTGAGTGACAGCTGTGAGGCGATTGCAGCAGGGGGGGAAAGACCTGCCTCCAGGACTGAAGACAGGTATTTACAGCACCAATAACTAAAAGAGCCACCTTGTCAGAATGCAGCATTACTGCTGCACAAGGTGGCTCTTTTAGTTTCAAATGCCTGGGAGGGGGGAGGGGGGAGGGGGAACAGGTTTAATGAACATTTTTGTGGGATAAATTTAAATGTTCATTTTTTCCTTTAACATTCATGTGAAGCACCTAAGGGGTTAATAATCTAATCTAATAAAACTGGTGCAGTTTTTAAAATGGTGTCAATTTTGGGTATTTTCTGTCATATAGGACCCTAAAACTCACTTCAAATGTCATGTAGCCCCCCCAAAAAACTAATGTTGTTGGAAAAATGAGAAATTTTCTGATCAACTTTTAACCCTTCTTACTTACTAACAAAAAATTATGTTTAAAAAATGTTGCAGATGTAAAATACACATGTGGTAAATGTAATTTATTAGCTATTATGTGTGACATTACTCTGGTTAAAGGGCAAAAAAATTAAAAGTTTGAAAAATGTGAAGTTTCCAAATTTTCGCCAAACATACAATATTTTCACAAATAAATACAAGTCATAGGGAACAAATTTTACCACAATCATGATTACAATATGTCACTCAAAACAGTCTCAGAATCAGCAGGATCCTATGAAGTGTTCCAGAGTTATTACCCCATAAAGTGACACTAGTCAGAAATGAAAAAAAAAATCAGGAAGATGAAAATAAGCTTTCGGATGAAGGGGTTAAAAAAGCTACATGTCATAAATATAGCTAAAAATTTGAACAATGTCATAGACCCATCTCTTTTGATCAAGTTCAATATTGAACATGGACTAAAGGTGCAAATGCATTGAAAATAGCACACAGCTTTCATGTGTGCCGAAAACTGAAAAATGACGCAAAATGCAACAAAACACATGGTAAAATAAATGATAAATTCCCACATAGTGCGTAGTAATTTCACTAGTAGTTTTTGGAAAATCCCTGCAGTTTACTTGAATTCCTCACAGTAGGCTTTATAGAAGAATTATGATACGTACGTCACATTTGTCAATGTTAATAAAAGCATATTGTTCATGTTTATGTAATTTCTTAGTATTTTATGTTAGATTTTAACTGTACAAAATGTAAGCATCTCAAGACAAGGGTTACTAGTCAACCCTAACTTCATGGACAGTGTTAAAAAAAATAAAAGGATGGGCAGCTTCTGTAAGGAAACATAATGATTTTTACAGCTGAGGGAATTTGTACAGTTAGGGCTCCAACCTCTTCAACGTGCAATATAAAATACTAGCATCTTCTTGTCATTAATAAATAGTTGCGCCCCGCTAAGGCATTAGGGACAAATGTGACTGCAACTATTCCACCCACAATTAACAGACAATAGTGTTAATTGGTTTACATTAGTAATCTGAGCACTATCCCAGAATTCTAATTTCAACAAGGTTTTACCTCTTTCATAAATCATATAAAAAATCTAATAAATGGCACAAATGTAAAACATATAAATGATTTTCCTAGGTTTCAGAATGTTATAGGATACTCACAAAGAATGTAAAAGTTAGAATAAAATATATTTTTACATTCCGGCCTTTGTTAAAACAACTCATTGGTAAATTTGACACTTCGTTGTATGTAGTTGAATTGATTAAATCAATGATTTAAAAACCCACAAAATATATTTTACAAATGCTAGCTAATAAACAGATATAAAGTAGATTAATCGAAATGAACTTTTAGGCTGATAGTGAATATAGAACAACTGCCATATTGACCTTTAAACCCCCTGTTGTGCATTAGTAGCAGGTGTCAGCTGCTTTAAAATTACCCTGATGTTTCTTAAAGTGGAACATTTTTTTTCTGTCTTTGCTTTTTGACCAGCAGCTGACCTGAGAGCAATTGTTTCTTTGCTTGCCTGAAGGCTACATAAACCAGCAAGAGATAAAAAGCATGTATCTACCAGCTGCTTAGCCCGCAGACATAGTAGCATTGCACTGATACCTTAAGCAGTATTAAGAAGATGTTAGCGTCTTCCATGAATACATTGGATATATTTATTATTATTTTTATTTATTGTTATTGCCATTATTGTATCACATTTGAATATTTTACACAGGCATAATGAATATAGTTTATTCGTGATTTACAAATGCACGATTTCCATCACTGAGCAATAATTGTTCACATTGACAGACAATAAAGTACCAGCACAAAATCAATGAGGTTGAAATCAATGACACTGTAGTCATTTATATAAACATCGCATAACTGGTGCTCGGTGGCTTTCTGATAGGATTTGGCAGACCTACAAGAGAACTGCAAAGACTTCTTCATGCAATGTCTATATAATAGCATATATCTGTATATATATTAATAAATATTTTAATAAGTTGATTTTACTGATAAACTTACTAGAACAAGTGCTGTCAAATTTTGAGCACACGTATGACAAGGTGGCCTCATTCCATGCTAAACGGTATGACTACATGACGACTCACCTCTATTTGTTTTGGACCTACAAAGTGAATTTAGGACAGGTATGAAACTGCTAATTAAAACCAGTTGTGAACAAATGGGAGCATGGCACCATCGAGATCCAAGAACTTCAATCATTTCAGGCTTCGGTCCCACTATCAGCATTTGGTCAGTATTTCACATCAGTATTTGGCCGGGGTCACACTTGCTAGTGTGATGCGTGAAACTCGCACGAGTCTCTCGCATCAATACCCGGCACTCAGGACCGGAGCGCAGCTGCATAAAAATACATGCAGCTTAAAGGGACACTGTCACCTGGATTTGGAGGGAACAATCTTCAGCCATGGAGGCGGGGTTTTGGGGTTTTTGATTCACCCATTCCTTACCCGCTGGCTGCATGCTGGCTGCAATATTGGATTGAAGTTCATTCTCTGTCCTCCGTAGTACATGCCTGCACAAGGCAATCTTGCACAGTGCAGGTGTGTACTATGGAGGACAGAGAATGAACTTCAGTCCAATATTGCAGCCAGCGGGTAAGGAAAGGGTGAATCAAAAACCCAAAAACCCCGCCTCCATGGCTGAAGATTGTTCCCTCCAAATCCAGGTGACAGTGTCCCTTTAAAGCTCTGGTCCGAGTGGCGGCGGCAGTGCCTGGTATTGATGCGCGAGTTTCTTGCATCACACTCACAAACTGTGACCTGGCCTTTGTCCGTCAAAACCAGGAGTGGGTGATAAGTACAGAAGTGGTGACGTGTTTCTATTCTACTTTTCCTCTAATTATTCCTTACCTAGTTTTGGCTTACAAATACTGAGGTAAAATACTGACCAAATACTGAAAGTGTGACCGTAGCCTTAGATGCACAATGAAAGCACGTAGTTAGTCAGCACCTCTGAACAAAGTGAAAGAAATTCTGCTATGACTGCAATGCAAAAGCAAACAATCACATAAAATCCAAAGTATTTTTTATTTGGCTTTAAACTTATATAAAATGCAAATATACATGAATTAAAGTCATCCACACCTAATTTGTGTACTTTGTATTACTGAGCCTATTGTTGTTAATTAAAACATGCGCCCTGCCCTAAGAGCTCTTTCAGCAATACACTCATTTTTTTCCATTTTAAACCATGTAAATCCGTCAATTTTTATCTTTTTATGGATTTCTTTTTGTAATTGTATGCATGCTGCACAGCCAATCAACAAGCTTTTCGGCTGTGGGCACTTCTGGAGCCATCACGGCCATGCCAAATACTGGCATAGCTGTGATTGGCCTGCCATCATGTGACTCTGCCTGTATAAAGCCCAGGTCACGGGATGTGTGCCGCCCCAGGGTCCTGGTCATCACAGTGGTATTGCTTTCCTCCAGGGGAGAGTGATGCTACGTTCGGAGGCAAGGAAGGATAACTGCATCCAGGTACCACAAACATGCAACCCATTCATACTCCAGGCCACCAGGGGAAGCTTCTGATCCTATTTACTATGTGACTCCCCATATATATAACTGGTAGTCTGTAGGGAGAGTCAGTTAGTTCCAGACATCCGTCTGAGGAGGACAGAGGGTCAACGGAGCTGTGCATGTCCTTAGAGCTGCAGCTCCCAGAAAGAGACATTTTTGAAAGCAGAACTGATTGCAGTGAACGTGAAGGAAAGCAAAGCACAGGAGAGGATACCAAAAGGGGACCAGCCCAGAGCAGGCTGCCTGCTACTGAGGTGGAGAACGCCGGTAGCCGGAACACCGAGGTAGTAAGGACCTCAATGGCTTACTTCAGAGACTGGCAGGACAGCTAATTGCACGTTACCTGTCTGCACCCACACCCAGGAGGCACAGTGGCACCCCTCAGAGGCTGGGGCATGCTAGAGTCTCTATAAACTGCCTCAAGCCACCAGCCATATGGGTTTTGTCCTTTCCGACTACAAGGGACAGAGAGAGAGATACAACATCTGTGAGGACCTTATTTGAAGCTTATGTAGTAAGGGACTACACCATTACAGCGCAAGGGAAGGCTTATGATTTCCAACTGGACAAGGGGACTCTGGACTTGCCTCCGAACCGGCCGGACCCTGTCTGCCCTGTGATCTGGTGCCCTGGACTGTGGCTGCTGAAACCAACAGTAAACAAGGTAAAGAGACTGCAATCCCATGTCCTCATTCTTCTCTGCACCTTTCACCATACCACCATCTACACACCAGGAAGCCCTGGGGATATACTTCACCTGTGGGAAGGTATACCATCTAGCTGCCATAACATCACCCCAGTGGACTCCTTAAAGCAGCATCGGTCACACTGACCGAATACCACAGGTGGCATCACGAACATAAACTTTATCCCTTTAAAGACCTTTCCCTTTTATACGGACGTCCCAGGGCCATGGACCGGGTCGCCGCCGTGACATCCCTCTTTGAGCCGACCATGATGACGTAATCACGCTTAGGACATTATCACGGCATTTTAAGCTACACCACGGATGCGACAGTTCCCTTCTTAGAATTAGAGGGATTGAAATGATTGATCCTGGTATCCGTGGTGGTAAGCTAAGTCAAAAACTATCACAATGTGGAACTAGATGGATTTGGGCTTTAGATACGGTTCACCCTAAAGGGCTTAATGAAACAATGAGTTAATTGTTGGTGTTTGTCTGCTGGTTATTGTGTATGTTGGTTTTTATATTGTTTTTAATTATCTATGTTTCTTTTATCTATTAATTATCCACCTTTTGCATTTTCAACTATGCTATATCTAACATGATTGACTGAGTGAGGACATATGCAACTATGCTACGCTGGAATAACAGTTCCGGATTATATCCGCCACTTACTGTTCTATGATTAATGGATTTTTGGTATCTATACCTATATAATATTGCTATTTGACCATCTGTATTGGATTTTAAATATAGATATCATGTGATGCAAAGTATATATGCCTGCTTGTCAATTATGTAGATTGATTAACTTAGAAGATCTATGTATTATGTGTTGAAGATTTGTATAATCTTATTCTGTCACCATCAATATGTTCTGGCTGAGATCGCATTCCAAAGAGTCGCTTAACATCTTAAAGGTGGTTATGTTTATTAATCACATACTACCTAACATATTCTCCGATGCCATTGAATAAGTTTCTTCATATCCAGTTTACCTACCGCTGGGTACCCCGGACGGTTCTTGTCGTCTTTTGTCGCTATGGCGATTGGGCAACTTCTCTCGCCTCACGCTTGACACCGATGCCGTCCCACGACCTGGGTTGTTGTGGAAACACATGTGTCATTAGAGGCGGACTTGGCACTGCATGTGACGCAATGGCAGATATCGCATGACCCTGTCAATGGCTTGTGATTGTATGATAGCGGGGAAAACTCCGCAATGAATGCATAAGGTTACTTGCGATTCTATTGGAGTAGAAAACCACATGAGCATTTAGTTGGCGGGCATTGGTGGATGAGCCCTTTTTATACCGGCACTTCCCCTTTCCCATCACCCCTTGAAAAAGGCCATCATGCCGAAACGCGTGTTGGGGTGGTTACACACCGTGGGTCCGATTAAACAGCCTGCACAGGTAATTATATAATCTGATATTGTGGCGGTAATATACGTATACTGATAAGTCTAAGATTGAATACTTGTTGTATAACTTGTACAGGTTGGGTTTTGGAGGTCATATTATGCATTTGAGCCTACACGTGTAGTAACATATATAATAGGAAGTTCATCTTATGCTTCTCGCACTTTACCCACTTGTGTGTACCCCTGCATTTTCTCCACATGTGCACTGTGGCTTTGATCCATTCCACCTTCTTTGCCAGATATCCTGGAATATTTAATAAAGTATTTTGTGTTTTTCATATATTATTTTGTTTGGGTGTTCTTTTGATCGTTTCTTTCTATGGTTGATTTATAAATATTTGCGATTATCATAGCATTACTTAGAATCTGAGTTTTGCCCATAGTATCATGTAGCTGTGTGCTATTATTGAAATAAAGTGGTATGGGTATATTTTCCATGAAGTTGTTATGGTGTGTGTAAAATTGCATCATGCTTCGATTTTACCCGTATATCGGCCGATTCTCGCCAATGCAAGACTATGGGTGTGAGAAAAAAAAATCGGACACCACACGGACAATATGAATGCTGTCTGATGTTTACGCACCGTTGTCCTTTGAAAAGCTGGCAATTCATGTGCACGTACAGTAAAATCACATTGACAGGTTAGAATAGAATAGATAGAATAGATATATACATATACAGTATAAAGATGTCAGTGACAGACACACACACATATATATCTATAATATAACGCTGGGAGCGTCACTCTGTCCGAAGCCTTTAGACTGCGCAAGCGCAAGCGCCGGCGCAGTCTGGGCCTCACAGAGTGACGCTCCCGGGAGATCGCGGTATGCGTTAACACTGAACGCACACCGCGATCTCCAACAGAGAAGCAGGGACCGCCAGGAGGGTGAGTATCGGCTATATTCACCTGTCCTCCGTTCCACCGCTGCGCGCCGCCATCTTCCCGATCCTCGGCCTGTGACCTTCAGTTCAGAGGGCGCGATGACGTGCTTAATGCGCGCCGGCGCCGCCCTCTGACTGACCAGTCACAGCCAGAGGACCGGGAAGATGGCGGCGCGCCGCGGTGGGACGGAGGACAGGTGAATATAGTAAGTGCGAGAGCTGGCGGCGATACCGGCACCTGACCCACACAGCGCGCCGGTGTCCCCGCCTGCTCAGGCCCCCCAGCACTCGGCGCCCAGCGACGATAGGTGAGTATGTTTTTTTTTTTTTTTATATATATTGCAGCAGCATACAGGGGCATATGGAATGGAGCATGTTAAGGGGGCCATCAACCATAATGGAGCAGTGTACGGGGGCATATAGAATGGAGCATGTTAAGGGGGCCATCAACCATAATGGAGCAGTGTACGGGGGCATATAGAATGGAGCATGTTAAGGGGGCCATCAACCATAATGGAGCAGTGTACGGGGGCATATAGAATGGAGCATGTTAAGGGGGCCATCAACCATAATGGAGCAGTGTACGGGGGCATATAGAATGGAGCATGTTAAAGGGGCCATCAACCATAATGGAGCAGTGTACGGGGGCATATAGAATGGAGCATGTTAAGAGGGCCATCAACCATAATGGAGCAGTGTACGGGGGCATAGAGTATGGAGCATCTTATGAGGCCATAAACCATAATGGAGCAGTGTACGGGGGCATAGAGTATGGAGCATCTTATGAGGGCCATAAACCTTTATGGAACAGCGTACGGGGTATACACTATGGAGCATCTTATGGGGGCCATAAACCATAATGGAGCAGTGTACGGGGGCATATACAATGGAGCATCTTATGGGGCCATAAATCATAATGGAGCAGTGTACGGGGGCATATACCATGGAGCATCTTATGGGGGCCATAAACCTTTATGGAACAGCATATGGGGCATACACTATGGAGCATCTTATGGGGGCCATAAACCATAATGGAGCAGTGTACGAGGCATATACCATGGAGCATCTTATTGGGGCCATAAACCTTTATGGAACAGCGTACGGGGCATACACTATGGAGCATCTTATGGGGGCCATAAACCTTTATGGAGCAGTGTATGGGGGCATATACTATGGAGCATCTTATGGGGGCCATCAACTTTTATGGAGCAGTGTACGGGGCATATACTATGGAGCATTTTATGGGGGCCATAAACCTTTATGGAGCAGCGTATGGGGCATATGGATGGGAGCAGCAAATTAAAGAACGGTGGCGCAGGATGGGAGCAGCACATGACAGAACGGGGGCGCAGGATGGGAGCAGCACATGACAGAATAGGGCAGCACATGACAGAAGGGGGGTGCAGGATGGGAGCAGCACATGACAGAATGGGGGCGCAGGATGGGAGCAGCACATGACAGAACGGGGGCGCAGGATGGCAGCAGCACATGACAGGATGGGGGAGCAGGATGGGAGCAGCAAATGACAGGATGGGGACGCAGGATGGGTGCAGCACATGACAGGATGGGGACGCAGGATGGAGCAGCACATGACAGGATGGGGACGCAGGATGGGAGCAACACATGACAGGATGGGGGCGCAGGATGGGAGCAGCAAATGACAGGATGGGGACGCAGGATGGGTGCAGCACATGACAGGATGGGGACGCAGGATGGAGCAGCACATGACAGGATGGGGACGCAGGATGGGTGCAGCACATGACAGGATGGGGACGCAGGATGGGTGCAGCACATGACAGGATGGGGACGCATGATGGAGCAGCACATGACAGGATGGGGACGCAGGATGGGTGCAGCACATGACAGGATGGGGACGCAGGATGGGTGCAGCACATGACAGGATGGGGACGCAGGATGGGTGCAGCACATGACAGGATGGGGACGCAGGATGGAGCAGCACATACCAGGATGGAGACCATATACCAATATAAATGCTCGCCACCCGGGCGTAGAATGGGTTCAATAGATAGTATAAATATATGTATATATTACATAGATAGATACAAATCCACATACACGGAGAAAAGATGATACCAGGTCGTAGTATACAAAAATATCAAATTTTATTAGTTAAAATATAAACACAGGTGCAAGGGGATAAATGTACAGAACACCACTGCCACGTGTATGATGTGCAAGCGCACAACTCCAAGGTTAGATACAGCAATAATAGAGTTAATTATACAGCGCCACCCCCCTAGCTATTTAGTCAAAGCAAAATCAATGTATAGCATGTCAAAGTGAATAGCAAGAGGAGATGGCCACATGCTGAATCCTAAACCACAACCCCCACTACTCCATAATTAATCTATAATAAATCCAAAACCCCAAATAAATATATCTGCAGAAATTCCATCAGAGAGGAAAAATTATCCTTACTTATAGCAGGGTGTAGACTAGGTAACAAGGAGGTGTGCGCCTGCCCCAACGCGCGTTTCGGTAAGTTACCTTCATTACCTTGAGCAGGACAAACTGCTGGACCGTGAGGGAGGTGCGGATGGAGATGTAAAGGTGAATTGAGAAAGTTGTGTTATGCTCGTTCTCTGAGATCGGCCAAAAATAGCAAGAATGTAGGTTTCCGCTATAGCTCACACCGGTCTCTCAGTCGGCGTGACTGGAGCAGGTAAATGTAAGGGATAGCGGAACGCACCAAATAGTTAGAGAAAAGGAATAGGGTGCGTTCCCAGCCCGGGGTCCATTGTGCAGAGATGGAACCTGCTGCTAAGCAATGACGGACTATATGGCGGTACAATGAGAATACACACACGGGTTAGCTTCACCCTGTGTGAAAGAAGCGAACCCTGTTGCGTCACAGGGCCGCAGTACTGCACGTAACGGAAATAATAATAAAGTAGCATGAGAGTGCATGCGGTGCCGCACTGACAGACGCCACTCACCACCCAGGCTTGGGTTTGGAAAGCGCAGTGATAGCGCACGGCACCGCACTGGCGGTCACAGCAATAGACGCTGTTTGTGTACTATGTTGGCAAAGTCAGGTGCTAGATTGCAATCATCCTACTTACGCGAGCATTCAAACACAAGGGAGGGGATGATTAAAGAATGACTTTCACTCACAATACACACACAAACAAGTATATACTAGTGTATGGCCTTGCGGCCATGCGAACCTTTAATAGCTGCAGCAAGTTTAGGACCAATAAGAACTGCTACAGTAACTGAGCAACTTCAGGACCTTCCTGGAGGACCAATAGGAGCTACTGCAGTACCTGAGCATGTGACCCTAGACCTCCACTGAGAGGCCTTCCTTTGGGCATGCTTAGAAGGGGAAAAGCAGGACTTAGTCCCAGAGACGTCTGCTCGCTGCTGATCACTACAGGCTACAATGGCAGAGCCTGGAAAGGCAGCAGTAACCCTTTGCACAGAACCAGACTGAATGAGACGCTGGGACCGACGTCTATGCTGAGCAGCCTCCACTGCGGCTGATGAAGAATGAGAGGCCACAGCAGAAAAGGCTTGAGAATCCCCCTGTGCAGCAGCGGGAACTCGACTCCTAACATTACCCCCCTCCTTGGGCCTTGCTACGCTCAAAGGCTGCAATGAACAGCGGAGCCCTAATGTGCTCTACAGTTTCCCAGGTTCTGTCCTCAGGACCGTGGCCCTTCCAGTCCACCAGATAGTATTTTTTGCCACGCACTACCTTGCACCCCATGATAGCATTCACTTTGTACTCATCCGTGGATGAACCCGATGTCCCGGCAGATGACTCAGAATACCGGGACATATAGATGGGTTTTAAGAGGGAGACGTGGAAGGTGTCAGTGATACCAAGGCGCAGAGGAATAGCCAAATGTTAGACCACAGGGTTAACCTGTTCCAGAACCTTGAAAGGACCAATGTAGCAAGGCGCAAACTTAGTGGACTCAACTCACACAGCCTGATGTTACGGGCGGAGAGCCACACTAAGTTGCCAGGAGTGAAGGTCGGAGCGGGGCGCCATGAGCATCGGCAGAAACCCTCATTCTCTCCTTGGAAGCCCGAATGGCATTCTGTGTGCGGTCACAAATGTCATGTGCCTCCACTGCCCAGTCTTCCACCCTGGAATCAGTGGATGACACGGGCATGGGCACAGGGATACGCGGATGCTGGCCATAATTAAGGAGAAAAGGAGTCTGCCCAGTGGAATCGGCTACGGCATTGCTCAGAGCAAATTCTCCCCAAGATAAACACACCAAGACCTGCCAGATGATTAAATCAGGCCACAAAAATGTTCAGTTCAAAATATATATTTATTTATACCAAAAGAAGAATAAAACATCCATAAATAGACAAAATACAATTTCATAATGTGGAAAGTGCCTCCCAACCAATTACTGGTTTAAAGTGCGGTGCATAGCCTTAGACAATAACCTCTTTCAGATACATGGTAAGGTAAGTATCAACTAACTTATTCCTGGTTATTGCTAATTGAATATATGTCTATTGGTCAGCCTAAAACAAACATGCAATCTGTTGGAGTGCCAATGTATCAGAACAATTATCTGAAAACCAGCCTATAAGGCTTGTGTAAACTGATGCACTGATGCCAATGTACCAAAAACAATTATCTAGAAGTCAGCCTATAAGGCTTGTGTAAACTGAAGCACATCTAGATTACTGCATTGTAAGTGAAGTAACCCACAATGGATAATATGACATAATATGGATAATATTCTTCTTTTGGTATAAATAAATATATATTTTGAACTGAACATTTTTGTGGCCTGATTTAATCATCTGGCAGGTCTTGGTGTGTTTATCATTGAATTAAATGTGTTCTGTATAAGCTTTAAGTTTGGACTAATATGTATAAAAAAAAAAAATTCTGCCCAAGGTAGCAAAGATGCCCAGACATCCTGCCTAGCAGAGACAAATTGTCGCAAATATGTCACCAGAGTCTGGTTGGCTCTCTCTACCAACCCATTTGTCTTGGGATGATATGCAGAGGAGAGATTTAGTTCTATGCTGAGTAAACGACAGAGCTCTCTCCAAAACTGAGACGCGAACTGGGGACCCCGGTCACTGACAATTTTATCAGGCATGCCATGAAAACAGAAAATATGTTTAATGAACAACGCCGCCAAGGCCCGTGCAGAAGGTCACCATGGAAATGGCACCAAGTTCACCATCTTAGAGAAATGATCGGTGACAACCCAGATAATGGTGCAGTTACGAGACTTGGGTAAGCCCACCACGAAGTCCATCCCGACCATCTCCCAGGGCCTGTCTGCCACCGGCAGGTGCCAAAGTTGCCCAGCAGGCTGTTGCCGAGGAGACCAATTCTTGGCGCAGAAGACACATGCCCGAATATAGTCCCCAATGAAACGAGCCATATGTGGCCACCAGTACGTCCTCGCCAAAAGCTCAGATGTCCTCTTCGTCCCAAAATGTCCACCCACCCTGGACAAGTGAGCCCAAGAGAGAAACTCCGGTCGCAAATTAGATTGAACGAAAGTCTTGCCTGGGGGCACAGACTCTAGCGAAACCGGAGCCACAGTTCTCAGGCTCTCAGAAGGGACAATAAACCGAGGCTCCTCATCCTCCTCCGCTGATGACACTATGGAGCTGGAGAGAGCATCGGCATGAATGTTCTTCTCCCCAAAGAGAAAATGGAGAGTAAAATGGAACCGGGAGAAGAACAGGAACCATCTAGCCTGGTGAGAATTCAGCCGCTGGGCCATCTGTAAGTACACCAAGTTCTTGTGGTCTGTGAACACTTGGAAGGGAAAGCTCCTTCCCTCCGCTTTTGGAAGAGGACTGCTCCAGCACCAACAGATGAGGCATCCACCTCCATAATAAATGGCTTATTTACATCGGGGCGATGCAGGATGGGAGCGCTAGCGAAGTGTGACTTAATCAAGAGAAAAGCCTTGGAGACCTCCTCCGACCACAACTTGGGATTTGCTCCCTTCTTGGTGAGGGCAACCAAGGGAGCTACCAAAGTTGAGAAGTGTGGAATGAAATGACGACAGTAATTAATGAACCCAATAAAGCGCTGCACCGCTTTAAGAGAATGGGGTTCCTGCCAGTCCATCACAGCCTGTAGCTTGGCAGAATCCATAGCAGTCCTTGGGCAGAGATGATATAGCCCAGGAAAGGCAAGGACACCTGCTCAAACACACACTTCTCCAACTTGGTGTAGATGGAGTTTGCCCCTAAGAGGTTGAAAACTTTGCGATCATCTCTCCGATGGGAGTCAATATCTGGAGAGTAGATGAGAATATCATCCAGACAGACTAAAACCGAGGTGGTGAGCATCTCCCAGAAGATGTCGTTTACAAAGTCTTGGAAAATGGTTGGGGCATTACAGAGCCCAAAGGGCATTACCAGATATTCATAGTGCCCATCCCTGGTGTTAAAAGCCATCTTCCATTCATCCCCCTCATGGATGCGAATCAGGTTGTAAGCACCCCGCAGATCTAACTTAGTAAATACCCTTGCTCCCCATAGCCTATCAAAAAGCTCAGATATCAGGGGTAGTGGGTATTTATTCTTAATGGTGATGGCGTTAAGACCCCTGTAGTCTGTGCATGGTCGTAGTTCTCCATTCTTCTTCTGTACAAAGAAGAACCCAGCCCCTGCAGGTGACACTGACTTCCTAATGAATCCTCTTGCCAGATTCTCTTGAATGTACTGGGACACTGCCTCCATCTCCAGGAGAGATGACGGTTAGACTCTACCCCGGGGAGGCTCAGCACCAGGCAAGAGGTCAATAGGACAGTCATAGGGGTGGTGAGGTGGAAGGGTCTCTGCAGTCCTTTTGGAGAACACATCTGCATAGGACCAATAGTGCTTGGGGAGAGAGGAAAGATCTGCTGGTACCTCTGTAGAAGCAACCTGAATGGTCTGATGTGTAATCTGTGAGGCTACATTTACCACTCGAACGGTCACAGGTTTGGCGAGCATCACCAGGGGTATTGCGTGACGCCTCGGCATCCAGGCAAAGCTCTACCATAAGAGTGGATGCGCCTATGGTAATTGTCCCCATAAAGGACAATTTAGAGGAAAACGTCTCCTTGTGTAGTGTACCTCCTCCAACTACCACTAGACATCGACGTTCCCCCGACTGCTGAGAACACTTGCAGGCAAGATGTCCTGACTTCCGGCAAACATGACAGACCATAAGTGCACGAATGGACCGGGACTTAGATCCCGCACGCAATGCCTCTATGGCCTCATGTGACTCGGTTACCTGGATTCCTGAGGTTTGGCGAAGGTGCGAGCCAGCCGAAACCTTTCCCTACACTGGGCTCGCTCCAACCTTCGCTCGTGAAAACGAAGGTAGATGCAGGTTGACATAGCTATGAGCTCCTCCAGTGTGGCGGAAATGTCCCTAGTGGCCAAAGCGTCCTTCACATGGTCAGCCAGCCCTCTCCAAAATACCGGGATAAGGGCTTTATCCGACCATTCCAGCTCAGACGCTAATGTCCGGAAGTGGACGGCAAAATGGCTGACCATGCATGAACCCTGAGTCAATGCCAGCAGTTGGAGCGCCGTATCATGGGTGACTTGGGGTCCTAAAAAGACCTGTTTCAGAGTGCTCAAAAACTGAGGAGCTCTCTGCACGACATGATCATCGTGCTCCCACAGCAGTGTAGCCCACTCCAATGCCCTGTCCGACAGCAGAGAAATTATGAATCCCACCTTTGCCCGTTCTGTGGGAAAATGTGCAGCCAGGAGCTCGAGGTGTATACCGCACTGCCTCACGAAACCCCTACAGGATTTGCTGTCACCAGAATATTTCTCTGGCAGCAGGAGGTGAGATAAGGTCGGAACAGAGATGGCAGTGGGTAAAGCTGCCGCAGCCACGCTAGCAGCCTGAACAGCTATTGCGGTAACATCCACCGCTGAGGTTGTACGCTCAAGAGCTGCCAACCTGCCCTCCAGCAACTGGATGTACCCCTGCAATCGCTGCTCATCCATCATTACTTAGCCAGACCCTGGTGCTAGAATAATGTTAGGGCCAGCGGAACGCACCAAATAATTAGAGAAAAGGAATAAGGTTCGTTCGCAGCCCGGGGTCCACCGTGCAGAGATGGAACCTGCTGCTAAGCAATGACGGACTATATGGCGGTACAATGAGAATACACACACGGGTTAGCTTCACCCTGTGTGAAAGAAGCGAACCCTGTTGCATCACAGGGCCGCAGTACTGCACGTAATGGAAATAATAATAAAGTAGCACGAGAATGCATGCGGTGCCGCACTGACAGACGCCACTCACCACCCAGACTTGGGTTTGGAAAGCGCGGTAATAGCGCACGGCGTTGCACTGGCGGTCACAGCAATAGACGCTGTTTGTGTACTATGTTGGTAAAGTCGGGCACTAGATTACAATCATCCTACTTACGCGAGCATTCAAACACAAGGGAGGTGATGATTAAAGAGCAACTTTCACTCACAATACACACACAAACAAGTGTATACTAGCGCATGGCCATGTGGCCATGCGAACCTTTAATAGCTTAGTTTAGGACCTTCCTAGAGGACCAATAAGAACTGCTACAGTAACTGAGCAACTTCAGGACCTTCCTGGAGGACCAATAGGAGCTACTGCAGTACCTGAGCAAGTGACCCTAGACCTCCACTGAGAGGTCTCCCTTTGGGCCTGCTCAGAAGGGAAAAAGAAGGACTTCATCCAAGAGACGTCTGCTTGCTGCTGATAAGTAGAGGCTACACTGGCAGAGCCTGGAAAGGCAGCAGTAACACTTTGCACAGAACCATACTGGGATGCTGGGACTGACGTCTCTGCTGAGCAGTCTCCACTGCGGCTGATGCAGAATGAGAGACCACAGCAGACAACACTCGAGATTCCCCCTGTGCAGCATTGGGAACTCGACTCCTAACAGGTAAATACCCCTAGGTTCCACTGTCAGATACCTGCATCACTATTTGGTAAGGTAACAGAGAATTTTTGCGCAGCTTGATTCCCAGAGTAACGCATGCTGATTGCGCATGTGAAGGTTCATACATATAGTAGTCAAATTTTTGCACTTTTTCCATCTAATCAGTTTTTATTTTCAAAATTGGTAAAGGCTTTGGCTCATCCTTTGTGGTGTCAAAAATGGCTCAGGCTATGCAACCCTTGCCACACCTGCGAGCTGCAGACCCACGAACTGTGCTGGTCACAGCCACAGTTGTGGCTGAGAATTAGAGAGATGAGCAAATATTTCATTGTTCGGTTCGAATTACGATCACCGAATTTGCAATATTCACTGATTAATTCGTAGAATATTTGCAGAACATTAATGAATGCCATTCAGGTCAATGAGAGGAAAAAATAAACTCATGCACAACACCTTAGAATGGCCTAAAATGCTGCCAAAACACATCAAATTAGGGGCAGACACCAGGAAAGTGGCTTCAATTCACCCACAGTACTAATTGCAGGAGGCACTGCAGCAATCAGCCAGGCATGAGGTATCGGGGTCTGGGATAGCATTTACAGCTTTCAATTGAATGTCTCAGTAAGATGAGGTAGGTGAGGGATCGGTGTAGGCCTCCTGTGCTGGGAGTCCTGATACCACATACAACACCTCTACATGCTTTCATGCTGATCCACACTCAGGTGGCACAAATATCTGTTTTGCAGACTACCATTGAAGGATAGTAACACGGGTAGTTGAGTCCAAGGAAGTGGAGGCCTGACGGTCATGGAAGCCTACTGCTACAGGCAACACGCATGAAGGAGACCCAACCAGGAGTCTACTCTACACATTTACAAAAATTAGTGGCAGATACCAATAAATTGGCATCAATTGCAATAAAGTAGAATCAGTATAGCGGGGACCAACACCTCTTCCACTACAGCCAACCCAGAAGATGGAGACTAGGTGGTGGAATCACTTCCGTATCCCTCTGAAAAACCTGGAAGGTACTTACCTACAGTAGGTGGCCTACCAAATCCCTACTTGGACAAGTGGCAGCAGGTGAAATCTGCGACCCAAGGAGGTACAAAGAGGTGGCACCAGGTGCTACTCCATGGCTTACCAATAGAATTTGGTAGCTGACCCTCTACAGTGGGTAAGCTGCTGCGGCCCAAAGGAGGGATGAAGAATGCATTCAGGCACTGTAGGGACTCTGGAGCCATGGGTGCTGATGGGAAATGCTGAGGAACAGAAAAGCAGGTGCGTGCTTGACGAGGTGTTAGACAGATGGGTGCTGGCAGGTACAATCTGGACATGCTGATGGACAGAAGAGCACAAACAGGTATGAGCAGACAGGCACAGACAGGTAAGAGCAGACAGGTACAGGGTAGAAGAGCTGATATGCGGACCTGGGGAACCTGACAACTATCAAGCATTCAAGGCAAACTAACAGTGTAGCTCAGACACCTCCATATTGCAGAAAAAGCCTTAAATAGAAGTTGTAGCCCAGCTATAGGTTGGGAATACCTTAAGTTGATGAGGGCAGTCCTTTTAAGAGGGAGGGAGCGCGTGCGTGCGACCTCTAAGCATGGTTCCCGGTTCTACAACTGAACCTTGGTGGACACCGACACATAGGGGCGAGATGAGGAAGTGGTGTGTGGGTGAGAGACACCAAATGTCCTGTCTGTTAGGTATGAGGAGATCTAACAAAGGGCCAAGTTTGTAATGTCAACAGATCAGAAAGTCTGTAGTAAGAGGGAATGGTTCACTGTGTCAAAGACAGATGCCAGGTTCAGTAGAAGGGGGAGGTTGTAAGAGGCCAAGAGAAGTGGGTTGAGATAGAAGCTGGGATACAGCTGGGGAGGTGGGTCTGTTGAAGTCTCCCAGGATAAGGGTTGGCATTTCTGGGGACATGAAGTATAACAGCAAGGCAGAAAAGTGGTCAAGGAAGTGGGTGGGTAAGCCTGGGAGACGGTATATGACAGCTACTCTGGGATGGAAGACTCTGATGGTTTGGACCTCAAAAGAAGAATGGCGTTCAATCAGCCTGTATTTATTTATTTATTTTAAAAAAACACAAAAATGATAGGTGGTGGCAGCGAGTAGTGTGGGGTTATCGTTTAGTTAACAGTGCTTGTTTGGCGGTAATGTATATACACAAGTTCCATGCGTTGTAATTCGGAGGCGTATATGCCGTAAGCTCACTATTAGTTTTCTGACAACTAATTAATGGCAACAGCCTGCAGCCTTCTCGGTTGATCATTACCCAGTCATGTAATTGTCTGGCTGATAGGGGCCAATTGAGAGCTCTTCGCTTCAAAGATCACAGCGGGTGGTACTGCGTGACTTCTGGGCTGTGATCTCTGTCTTAATTGGATGAAATCCTTGACAAATTGGGTGGCCAATCCAATCTGTTGACCACAGAAATGCAGCCTTTCCACCTTGTGGATACAGATGGTTTCCGAAAGCTGACTGCCATTGTACTCCTCTAGTATCAGTTGCCCAGTCGCCATTACTTCTCCAGGACAGATTTATCTGCGCTACACCAGCATGTCGCAGATATCATCACCCATTCCTTGAAAAAACCTACATCTGCCATGGTGTATTTCACCACTTATACCTGGATGAACAAACATGGGCAGGGGCGTTATATCCCTTTGACTGGACACTGGGTGACTAGTGGCTGTGGGTGCAGGTGACTTCTTCCCAAGTCTTGAAATCCCCAAAGCTTGTGGGACAAACCTCTGTATGTAACAGTTCCTCCACTGCTTCTGTCTCAACCTCTCCCTTAATAAGACACACATTTCAACAGCGCAGAAAGAATGCCCTCCACCTTCATACTGCATAGCCAGGATTCTGCACAATTAGGCAGAGTTTAAATTAATATGCCTTAGAGATCGCAGTCACACAGCTCAAGAGTTGTGGACAGCTATCCAGGCCAAGTTTGAGCAATGGCTGTCTCCACTGAACCTGGAGCTAGGGAAGGCCATTGTGCAATAACGGTGCGAATCTGGAAGCGGCCCTTTGCCGGGGTAACCTCACACACGTGCCTTCCATTGCTCAAGTCCTCAACCTGGTGGTACAGTGATTTCTCTGTCACTATATCTGCCTGGATTGCACTGCTGCAGATAGCACGGTTGCTGTGTGCTCACTTCCACCCCAGAGGTCATCGACTTGCATCACTACAGAGGTCTTTCGGCCTACCAGTTAACCGTTTGATATGCTATGTGCCGACACAGAGGAATTCCACTCTCCATATCCTGCAGCGACTGTGGCAGCAGTGACGAGCCTTGGTGCAATATTTCTTTTTGCATAGCTTGGGCCAACTTAGTACGGATATTGTGCAAATCACGCTTGTGGAATGGGGACAGATGAAGGAACTCTGCACTCTTCTGCATAGTTTTGAAATGGTTACTTAGATGGCTAGTGCTGACGATGCCATCATCAGCATCACTATTCCTATCATCTACATGCTTGAGCACACTTTGAATAGTCTGTGGAAGGAGGTGGTGGTTTAAGAGGAAGAGGTGGAAGCAGAGGAGGATGCGGAAGGGATAATAATATCTCTAATTTACACACTGTCATCGCACAGGCGGGTGCCATGGGAAGGTGGATTACAGTGATCTTGGGGGGCTCCAGTACCAGTACCAGACAAACTGTTAGCGAAGGTGCAGGAGCTTAAAACCAAATGGGTGAGGAGGAAGAGGTGATGGGTGCTCAACAGTCAGGAGATGAAGAGGATAATGATCCCCTCTCTGTTGTCTGTGGTTGGAGGAGGGGATGGATGAAGCAAGCTTGAATGTTATAACACACCATGGACAAGGACCTCACGGAAGTGCCCCACACATGAGCGCTTTCTTGCTGCACTATCTGCAACATGATGTCCATGTTGTTATTATTTAAAATAGTGCTGACTACTGGGTGGCCACTGTGTTAGATCCACAGTACAAGAGTAAATTTTGCCTGATGCTTACCCCATGGAAAGGGATGCGCACATGTTGGAGTATCAATACACTTAACCCCTTCATGACCCAGCCTATTTTGACCTTAAAGACCTTGCCGTTTTTTGCAATTCTGACCAGTGTCCCTTTATGAGGTAATAACTCAGGAACGCTTCAATGGATCCTAGCGGTTCTGAGACTGTTTTTTTGTGACATATTGGGCTTCATGTTAGTGGTAAATTTAGGTCAATAAATTCTGTGTTTATTTGTGATAAAAACGGAAATTTGGCGAAAATTTTGAAAATTTCGCAATTTTCACATTTTGAATTTTTATTCTGTTAAACCAGAGAGTTATGTGACACAAAATAGTTAATAAATAACATTTCCCACATGTCTACTTTACATCAGCACAATTTTGGAAACAAAATTTTTTTTTGCTAGGAAGTTATAAGGGTTAAAATTTGACCAGCGATTTCTCATTTTTACAACGAAATTTACAAAACCATTTTTTTTAGGGACCACCTCACATTTGAAGTCAGTTTGAGGGGTCTATATGGCTGAAAATACCCAAAAGTGACACCATTCTAAAAACTGCACCCCTCAAGGTGCACAAAACCACATTCAAGAAGTTTATTAACCCTTCAGGTGCTTCACAGCAGCAGAAGCAACATGGAAGGAAAAAATGAACATTTAACTTTTTAGTCACAAAAATGATTTTTCAGCAACAATTTTTTTATTTTCCCAATGGTAAAAGGAGAAACTGAACCACGAAAGTTGTTGTCCAATTTGTCCTGAGTACGCTGATAACTCATGTGGGGGTAAACCACTGTTTGGGCGCACGGCATGGCTTGGAAGGGAAGGAGCGCCATTTGACTTTTTGAATCAAAAATTGGCTGCACTCTTTAGCGGACACCATGTCACGTTTGGAGAGCCCCCGTGTGCCTAAAAATTGGAGCTCCCCCACAAGTGACCCCATTTTGGAAACTAGACGCCCCAAGGAACTTATCTACATGCATAGTGTGCCCTTTAAACCCCCAGGTGCTTCACAAATTGATCCGTAAAAATGAAAAAGTACTTTTTTTTCACAAAAAAATTCTTTTAGCCTCAATTTTTTCATTTTCACATGGACAACAGGATAAAATGGATCCTAAAATTTGTTGGGCAATTTCTCCTGAGTACATTGATACCTCACATGTGGAGGTAAACCACTGTTTGGGCACATGGTAAGGCTCGGAAGGGAAGGAGCGCCATTTGACTTTTTGAATGAAAAATTATCTCCATCGTTAGCGGACACCATGTCGCATTTGGAGAGACCCTGTGTGCCTAAACATTGGAGCTCCCCCACAAGTGACCCCATTTTGGAAACTGGACCCCCCAAGGAACTTATCTAGATGCCTAGTGAGCACTTTAAACCCTCAGGTGCTTCACAAATTGATCCGTAAAAATGAAAAAGTCCTTTTTTTCACAAAAAATTTATTTTCGCCTTAATTTTTTCATTTTCACATGGGCAATAGGATAAAATGGATCCTAAAATTTGTTGAGCAATTTCTCCCGAGTACGCCGATACCTCATATGTGGGGGTAAACCACTGTTTGGGCACTCGGCAGGGCTCGGAAGGGAAGGCGCGCCATTTGACTTTTTGAATGGAAAATTAGCTCCAATTGTTAGCGGACACCTTGTCGCGTTTGGAGAGCCCCTGTGTGCCTATGCATTGGAGCTGCCCCACAAGTGACCCCATTTTGGAAACTAGACCCCCCAAGGAACTTATCTAGATGCATACTGAGCACTTTAAACCCCCAGGTGCTTCACAGAAGTTTATAATGCAGAGCCATGAAAATAAAAAATAATTTTTCTTTTCTCAAAAATGATTTTTTAGCCTGGAATTTCCTATTTTGCCAATGGTAATAGGAGAAATTGGACCACAAATGTTGTTGTCCAGTTTGTCCTGAGTACGCAGATACCCCATATGTGGGGGTAAACCACTGTTTGGGCGCATGGCAGGGGTCAGAAGGGAAGGCAGGCCATTTGGCTTTTTAAATGGAAAATTAGCTCCAATCATTAGCGGACACCATGTCGCGTTTGGAGAGCCCCTGTGTGCCTAAACATTGGAGATCCCCCACAAATGACCCCATTTTGGAAACTAGACCCCCAAAGGAACTAATCTAGATGTGTGGTGAGCACTTTGAACACTCAAGTGCTTCACAGAAGTTTATAAAGCAGAGCCATGAAAATTAAAAAAAAAAACTCTTTTCTCAAAAATGATTTTTTAGCCCGCTATTTTTTATTTTCCCAAGGGTAACAGGAGAAATTTGACCCCAAAAGTTGTTGTCCAGTTTCTCCTGAGTACGCTGATACCCCATATGTGGGGGTAAACCACTGTTTAGGCACATGCTGGGGCTCGGAAGTGAAGTAGTGACGTTTTGAAATGCAGACTTTGATGGAATGCTCTGTGGGCGTCACGTTGCGTTTGCAGAGCCCCTGATGTGGCTAAACAGTAGAAACCCCCCACAAGTGACCCCATTTTGGAAACTAGACCCCGAAAGGAACTTATCTAGATGTGAGGTGAGCACTTTGAACCCCCAAGTGCTTCACAGAAGTTCATAACACAGAGCAGTGAAAATAATAAATACGTTTTCTTTCCTCAAAAATAATTATTTAGCCCAGAATTTTTTATTTCCCCAAGGGTTACAGGAGAAATTGGACCACAAAAGTTGTTGTCCAGTTCGTCCTGAGTACGCTGATACCCCATGTGTGGGGGTAAACCACTGTTTGGGCACACGTCGGGGCTCAGAAGGGAAGTAGTGACTTTTGAAATGCAGACTTTGATGGAATGGTCTGCGGGCGTCACGTTGCGTTTGCAGAGCCCCTGGTGTGCCTAAACAGTAGAAACCCCCCACAAATGACCCCATTTTGGAAACTAGACCCCCAAGGAACTTATCTAGATATGTGGTGAGCACTTTGAACTCCCAAGTGTTTCACCGACGTTTACAACGCAGAGCCGTGAAAATAAAAAATAATTTTTCTTTCCTCAAAAATGATGTTTTAGCAAGCATTTTTTTATTTTCAGAAGGGTAACAGGAGAAATTGGACCCCAGTAATTGTTGCGCAGTTTGTCCTGAGTATGCTGGTACCCCATATGTGGGGGTAAACCACTGTTTAGGCGCACATCGGGGCCCGGAAGTGAGGGAGCACCATTTGACTTTATGAATACAAGATTGGCTGGAATCAATGGTGGCGCCATGTTACGTTTGGAGACCCCTGATGTGCCTAAACTGTGGAAACCCCTCAATTCTACCTCCAACACTAACCCCAACACACCCCTAACCCTAATCCCAACTGTAGCCATAACCCTAATCACACCCCTAACCACAACCCTAATTCCAACCCTAACCCTAAGGCTATGTGCCCACGTTGCGGATTCGTGTGAGATTTTTCAGCATCATTTTTGAAAAATCCGCGGGTAAAGGGCACTGCGTTTTACCTGCGGATTTACCGTGGATTTCCAGTGTTTTTTGTGCGGATTTCACCTGTGGATTCCTATTGAGGAACAGGTGTAAAACGCTGCGGAATCCGCACAAAGAATTGACATGCTGCGGAAAATACAACGCAGCATTTCTGCGTGGTATTTTCCGCACCATGGGCACAGCGGATTTTGTTTTCCATAGGTTTACATGGAACTGCAAACCTGATGGAACACTGCTGCGAATCCGCAGCGGCCAATCCGCTGCAGATCCGCAGCAAAATCCGCACCGTGTGCACATAGCCTAATTCTAAAGGTATGTGCACACGCTGCGGAAAACGCTGCAGATCCGCAGCAGTTTCCCATGAGTTTACAGTTCAATGTAAACCTATGGGAAACAAAAATCGCTGTGCACATGCTGCGGAAAAACTGCACGGAAACGCAGCGGTTTACATTCCACAGCATGTCACTTCTTTCTACGGATTCCGCAGCGGTTTTACAACTGCTCCAATAGAAAATCGCAGTTGTAAAACCGCAGTGAAATGCGCAGAAAAACCGCGGTAAATCCGCGATAAATCCACAGCGGTTTAGCACTGCGGATTTATCAAATCCGCAGCGGAAAAATCCGCAGAGGAACAGAATACGTGTGCACATACCGAAACCCTAGCCCTAACCCTACCCCTAACCCTACCCCTAACACTAACCCTACCCCTAACCCTACCCCTATTCTAACCTTAGTGTAAAAAAAAAAAAAAAAATCTTTATTTTTTTATTGTCCCTACCTATGGGGGTGACAAAGGGGGGGGGGGGGTCATTTACTATTTTTTTTTATTTTGATCACTGAGATAGGTTATATCTCAGTGATCAAAACTCACTTTGGAACGAATCTGCCTGCCGGCAGATTCGGCGGGCGCACTGCACATGCACCCGCCATTTTGGAAGATGGCGGCGCCCAGGAAAGAAGACGGACGGATCCCGGGAGGTAAGTATAAGGGAGGGGGGGGGGAGATCAGGGCACGGGGGGGGGGGCGTCGGAGCACGGGGGGGTGGGTGGATCGGAGCATGGGGGGGTGGATCGTAACACGGGGGGGTGGATTGGAGCACGGGGTGGGGGATCGCTGTGCAGGGGGGTGGATCGGAGCACGGGGGGGGGATCGGAGCATGGGGGGGATCGCTGTGCGGGGGGTGATCGGAGTGCGGGGGGGTTTGATTGGAGCACGGGGGGTGTGATTGGAGCACGGGGGGAGCGGACAGGAGGACGGGGGAGCGGAGCACAGGACGGAGGGGAGCGGACCACAGATCGGGGGGCTGGGGGGGCGATCGGTGGGGTGGGGTGGGTGCACATAAGTGTTTCCAGCCATGGCCGATGATATTGCAGCATCGGCCATGGCTGGATTGTAATATTTCACCAGTTTTTTAGGTGAAATATTACAAATCGCTCTGATTGGCAGTTTCACTTTCAACAGCCAATCAGAGCGATCGTAGCCACGGGGGGGTGAAGCCACCCCACCTGGGCTAAACTACCACTCCCCCTGTCCCTGCAGATCGGGTGAAATGGGAGTTAACCCTTTCACCCGGCCTGCAGGGACGCGATCTTTCTGTGACACAGCATATGCGTCACAGGTCGGATTGGCACCGACTTTCATGACGCATACGCTGTGTCACAGGTCGGGAAGGGGTTAAAAGTGTTTTTTTTGCCAAAATAGCAGTGAGGCACACAATGTGCATCTCAGTTATAGACTTCCAACCCCGGGAACGTCGTAAATGCAAAAACATTATCAGCAGCAGCACTATAAGTGGCATAAGCAATTTCTGTGAGTCATTTCAAACATTTTTTTAGACGAGCCTGTGCACCAGCACAACAGAGTACAAGTCTGACACATTGTGAGCTACTGGAAAGTATTGTGCAGTAGTATCCCGAGCTAAATATCAATACCATCAGGGGGAATTTGGACCTATTTGCATTTTGGTCTTCAAAAATGGAAGAGAGGCCTGATCTCTCCTGTCATGCCTTGGAGATTTTGTCATGCCCAACAGCCAAAGTTCACTCAGAGTGTGTCTTCCTTGCTGCTGGTGGTGTCCTGACAGATAAGCGCATATGACTGTCCCCTGAAAGTATCCATCAGGACATCACCAGCAGTGCTGAAAACACGCTCTTAGAGAATGTTGGCTGCAGGGCTTGACAAAACTTCCAGGGCATGACAGGCGAGCTTAGGCCACTCTTCCATTTTTTAAGTTTAAAATGCAAAAGCGTCCATAACTCCTCTGATGGCATATATATTGAAATCCAGATAATCCTGAGCCATCCTCTCCAGTCATTCACAATGTGTCAGACTTGTCCTCTGTTGTGCTGGTCTAAAAAATGTGTAAACCAGCTCACAGAAAATGCATATGCCACTGACACTGCTGCTACTAATAATAATAATCTTTATATAGCGCTAACATATTCCACAGCACTTTACAGTTTTGCACACATTATCATCACTGTCCCCGATGGGGCTCACAATCTAAATTCCCTATCAGTATGTCTTTGGAATGTGGGAAGAAACTGGAGTGCCCGGAGGAAACCCACGCAAACACAGAGAGAACATACAAACTCTTTCCAGATGTTGTCCTTGGTGGGGTTTGAACCCAGGACTCCAGCGCTGCAAGGCTGCAGTGCTAACCACTGCGCCACCGTGCCACACTAACGTTTTTGCGATGATGCCTTGACGTTCCCGGGGTTGGATGTCTAGAACTGGGATGCACACTCTGTGACTCACTGCTGTCTTGGGGAAAACCCCCAAGGGGGGTAAGCATCTGGCTAAATTTACTCTTGCACCATGGATCTAGAAGTGTGGTGTGGCACCCCTAGGGGTATTTGCCACAAAAATAGTTACTGACAGTAAATGCAAATACTAAAATAGCAAGACTGCACTACCACCTCCGGCCAGAAGGGGGAGCTCCAGAGACTCCCCTTGATCCATTCTGGTCTGAGAGAAGAACTGGCAGTTGGGCTAAGGAGCTGAAAGTGAGAGGTCATACAGTTGAATCTCTAACAGCCCTGTGACTGTTACCAGGCCTAAATCACCGGCCTGAGGAGAAGAGGGATAGAGAAAAAGGACATTGTGAGAACCGGGTAGCATTAATCACTACCCAGAACAGGCGCAAAGACG
This sequence comes from Ranitomeya imitator, assembly GCF_032444005.1. Taxonomy (NCBI): domain Eukaryota; kingdom Metazoa; phylum Chordata; class Amphibia; order Anura; family Dendrobatidae; genus Ranitomeya; species Ranitomeya imitator. Next base: position 87,655,935 of record NC_091285.1, read on the forward strand.
GATACCGGATCCGTGGCTGTATTCATTACATATAATACAGCAACCGGAAAAACGTGAGGTGATATCAGCTTCACTAGGGTCGGACGCAGCAACAGACACAGAGTTCAGCGGTACTCCTGGAGGGGGTAAGCCGATAAAAGGACTCGGGTTGCCCGTCGAACCAGGACCCGGAGGGGACAGATTGGGCCGGCAGCCAGTTCACATACAGCAGCAGGGCCACACAGATATTGCGTACAATAAGAGGCGAAGACCCCGGCAGGGTCAAAGTAACTCAGAGTTCCCATACAGACTCCGGTGACAGGACTGGTTGTAAATCCTTTTTTGTTAAAGTAAACTGGTTAAACGTTTCAGTGCCTCAGTCTTTCATTTGGACAATAGCCATCTATCCAGGATTGGGATCATCACCGCTGGGAGAACCTGCTGCTGATCAAGTAAGTGCCTGTTCCCTCACGATACCCTTTACACTGTGCATTGCCTGAGGCCACAGCACCGGGTCAAGCCACCCGTGACACCCCCCTCAAGAGACAGACCCCATTGGTCCGGTGCTGGGTACCCCGGTCTCTTGGGCGTCACAATTGGCGTCACGAACAGGATCTAGCCAGCCCGTATACCGGGTATTGTGTGCCGTGATTGGAGCCCAAAACTGTGAAAACTTGGATGAAAAATCTTGAAAATTGACTTTATTAAAGAAAAATCCATTCTCCATTGAAAACTATTGAAAGTGACTTTTCCCCATTGGTTATAATGGAGTAAAGATGGCCGCCATCCCCTGAGGTAATCACTTCATAACCGTTAGGCACGAGACTGTTAATTGAGCTACGCCATCACCTGAGCCCCAGTCTAACTGAAAAACTTCAGAATCCGCCATTACAGAGCGCGGTGGGTGGGAGCAGCAGGGGGCGTGTCATTGTGGGCGGCACCAAGCTGAGCGCTCTGACATCAGAGCAAGGGGAAAATCGATCCTGCTGCACAGCGGAACGAATCTACACTATCCCGACGGAAGCGGAGGACCGGAAGGGTCCGGATTAACTAAGGGGGCACAGTATGTCGCAGCACGGAGACGCCGCAGCACCCGGCGACGCTAATGCAGCTGAAAGACAGAGTGTCGATAGAGAGTCCGGTAGCGCAGCGGTGCAAGGAGTGGCGCCCATCATGCCGGTGCTGATGCCATATACCCCGGGTGGCCCATGGCTTCCAATGTATGAAGGTGAGCCTAATACCCTTGACGATTTCAGAGAAAAGATGCTGGCCCATTTTGACATGTTCCCTGTGGGTGAAGTTCAGCGTGTTAGTCTCCTGATGATGCAGTTAAGTGGCCATGCTAAGCGAGAAGTCACAGCATGGGCAGCTGATCTAAAAGGCACTGTTGAACGCATATTTGCTGGATTAAAAGCTACATTTGAAACCACTGCCAGCAGCAAAGCTAAAGTACGATTCTTTAATTGCAAACAAAAAGTTAATGAGGGCGTGAGAGACTTTGCCTTAAACCTGCAGGAAGCCCTTAAATCACTTACACTGGCTGAACCCATTTTTAACACCGGAGCGGATAAACTGCTAAGAGATCAATTTATTAAGGGACTCTACACCCCTTCTCACCGGGGGCATGTGAGCATGCTTGTTTTTAAGAACCCTGAATTGACATTTGCCCAATTAAAGGAGAGCGTTATACGTCTCCAGCTGGCAGAGGCACCTCGGGATCAGGATCCTGCGCAACTCATGGCAGAGGCTCCTCAACAACATGGAGTACCAGTGACATCAGCTATGTCAGGGGCCATTGCTAAGCCCCTGGGGCCCAGTACTAATGAGGCTCTTCAACAAAAGCTTGACTCTTTAACTGATGTTGTTGCTTCAATGGCTAAAACCATGCAGGAGATGAGATGACCCAAGATGGAGTTGTCAAACCGTAGAGAAGGTGTTCCATGGATGAGACCCCGGAGATACCCGACATGGAGAGGACGACCCCGCGACCGCTACCAACCGGATGGACAGCCCATTTGCCGCCGTTGCCAGCAGCCAGGCCACTTTGCACGAGATTGTGATTTAAACGGGAATCCCCTGGGAATGCGGGCCGCTTCGCAGGAATGAACTTTCAAGGCCCAACACCCTGGCACGACAGGTACATCGGAGGACGACCCATTATCCCTATCGTGCTGGACGGAATGCCCCTCAATGCTTTGCTGGACACAGGTTCCCAGATTTCATCTATACCGTATATCCTTTATAAGAGGTACTGGGCTGATGCAGATATTGATAAAGGGCCCTCTGATGTTGAACTAGATATATGGGCCAGTAATGGTAAGTTGGTACCGAAACTAGGATTCAGGGAGATGACCATAAAGATTGGTAAAGTAGAATTGAAGAAACAGGGTATAATTGTTGTTGATGTTGACCGGCGGAACTGTGAACCAACTGTATTGATAGGAATGAATGTGTTAGAGAACTGCTTTTCCGAAGTCATTTCTGTCTTACAGCAAATTGCTGAAACTGCCCAATCCTGCCAGCAGAGAGTTCTCCGGAGGGAAATAAAAGTATTGATGTTAAGGCAACAGGTAGAAGTTGCAGGTGGAGAAATCGGCAGTGTGAGGGTAAGTGATCCAACATCTATTGTAATCCCACCAAAAACAGAAATGCTGGTATGGTGTAGAGCAGCCATTGGTACTAAGGGACGAGATTATCAAGCCTTAATAGAACCAGTGTACACCGACAGCATGCCCACTATACTCACAGCACGAGGGATAGTCGAGGTACACCGGGGACGAGTGCCGGTACGACTTTTGAACTGTGGAGAGGAAGAGGTCACTTTGCCAAGGTATGCTACAATGGCAAAGCTATATACTGTTGACAACAATGCCATCACAACCATTGAGCCCTTAGAACCAACCTGTCAGGTGGAAGGCAATGGCTCAGATGGAGAAATGGAGGATTGGTGCCAACAGCTACACGTGGGCATAAATTCAACACCTACCCATCAAAAACAAGGGGTGTATAGGCTAGTGACGGAATATGAACAAGTCTTCAGTAAACACCCATTGGACTTCGGACGGATAGAAGGGGTAGAACACACAATCCCCACCAGTGACCATCCCCCAATAAAAGAAAGATATAGACCCATACCGCCCGCTCACTATCAATGTGCAAAAGATATGCTGAGGGAGATGAAACAGGCCGGGGTAATAAGAGACAGCTGTAGCCCCTGGGCGGCCCCTCTAGTGATTGTCAAAAAAAAGGACGGAACCATGAGAATGTGCGTAGACTACCGGAAGATTAATAACATCACCCATAAAGACGCCTACCCCTTGCCTAGGATAGAAGAGTCCTTAACTGCTTTGAAATCTGCTAATTATTTTTCCACCTTAGACTTAACAAGCGGGTATTGGCAAGTCCCTGTGGCTGAGCGAGATAAGGAAAAGACGGCATTCACCACACCAATGGGTCTATGTGAATTTAATCGCATGCCGTTCGGACTCTGCAACGCATCCGGTACCTTCCAGCGGCTGATGGAATGCTGCCTCGGACACAAGAACTTCGAGACCGTCCTCCTGTACCTAGATGATGTGATCGTCTACTCAAAGACTTACGAACAACACTTAATAGACCTGGCAGAAGTGTTCGAAGCCTTATCCAGGTATGGCATGAAAGTCAAGCCATCCAAATGTCACCTTCTCAAGCCAAAGGTACAGTACCTGGGACACATCGTGAGTTCGGAGGGAGTAGCACCAGATCCCGAGAAAATAAGCGCCATAAGGGATTGGCCAAGACCTACCAGCGCAAAAGAAGTGAGACAATTCCTGGGATTGGTGGGTTACTATCGCAGATTTATAAAAGGATTTACCAAGTTGGCAGCACCCTTGCAAGACACCTTGGTAGGGCAGACGAAGAAACCTTCAAACCGAAACCCTCCTTTTCAGTGGAACGACGAAAGGGAAGACTCCTTTGAACAACTAAAGAAGGCACTAACCGGAGAAGAGGTTCTGGCATACCCAGATTACCATCATCCTTTCATCCTCTACACCGATGCCAGTAATGTGGGACTAGGAGCGGTGCTGTCACAAAAGCAAGAAGGTCGGGAGAAAGTCATCGCCTTTGCAAGTAGAAAGCTCCGGCCTACTGAAAGAAATTCAGAAAATTACAGCTCCTTCAAATTGGAACTACTGGCAGTAGTTTGGGCTGTGACTGAACGTTTCAAACACTATCTGGCCGCTGCAGAATTTATTGTCTATACTGACAACAATCCGTTGACCCACCTGGACACAGCCAAATTAGGTGCGTTAGAACAGCGATGGATAGCCCGGTTATCTAATTACAACTTCAAGATCAAGTATCGAGCAGGTCGCAAGAATGGAAATGCCGATGCCCTATCCCGGATGCCACACTTGAGAGATGTAGAAGAAGAAATGGGGGAGCTTGAAGAAATTGAACTACCAGCCTTCCATCATCCCAAGGCAAAACATCATCAGTCAAGTACCTATCAGAAACAACAAGAGGTGAATTTAAATCCGTTAGCACACCATAGATGGGCTGACACCCAAGACAGCAATCCGGCTGTGAAGTTGGTGAAGGAACTGTTAACTGAGCAAAGTGCATATCCCAATGAGGATGCCCCAGAAGAGACGCATCAACTCTGGAAAGAGAGAGGCAAAATGTTCCTGTATCAAGGGAAGCTCTGTAGAAGGTACACCAATCCGAAAACACATGAATTGGTTTGGCAGATTATCGTGCCTAAACAAGATGTCAAGATGGTCCTCGAAGCTTACCATAATGGTGCTGGTCACTTCGGTTGGAAAAAGTTAGAAGTACTTCTAAGAGAAAGATTTTATTGGGTCGGGATGAGAAAATCAATCGAACAGTGGTGCAGAAATTGTGGCCCGTGCAACCTCAGAAGAAACGATCAAAAGAACCAAAGAGCACCACTGCAGCCCATAATCACCAAACAACCACTTGAACTTGTAGCCATGGACCACGTGAAGTTGACACCAAGCCGGTCTGGCTATGTCTATGCCTTGACCATCGTGGACCATTATTCACGCTTCTTGGTAGTAGTACCCGTAAAAGATCTGACAGCAAAAACAGCAGCCAAAGCGTTCCAAACGTACTTTTGTAGACCCCATGGATATCCGGAACAGGTTCTCACCGACCAAGGTACAGCCTTTGAATCAGAGATCTTCAGAGAATTCTGTAATATGTATGGTTGCAAAAAGATCCGGACGACGGCCTATCATCCACAAACAAACGGCTTATGCGAGAAGATGAACCATATTGTAATAGAACTACTAAAGACTTTACCTGAGGCAGAAAGGAATCAATGGCCAGAGAAATTGCCTGACTTGGTGGATCTGTATAATCATGTCCCGGTGAGTTCCACCAATTGCACCCCAGCTTACCTTATGCGTGCAAGACCCGGCCAATTACCAATCGATCTAGAAATGGGAATTCTGAAACCAGACGCAGAAGTCCAAGACTCCAATTGGGATATCATACGGCAAAAGCAGTATCGCCAAGTGCAAGAGAGTGTGGAAAGAAGCCTTCAGCAAACTAGAGAAAGACAAGAGCGAACTTTCAACCAGAATGCTCTAGCGACCCCATTAAGACCAGGTGACCAAGTGCTCAAGAGAAATCGTCGAACCAATAAACTGGACAATCAGTGGGAAGCCGTACCCTACACAGTTTTACCAACAAGAGTGGATAATCCTAAAATGTGTCTCATTAGCAAAAACGGAGGCTTAACATCTGTACTAGTGTCAAGAGACAATCTTAAATTATGTCCGGAAGCATTGAAAGAGCCAGACGTTGTCCAGCCAGAACCAGAAGTTATTCAACCCATACAGGTTCAACCAGTAAAGGAAAAAGAAGAGGAAGTGTATCACACATGTATAGGAGACTTTCCCAAAACCCTACTAACATACCATGGTGCAGTAGTGGTTCCCATGGTGGCCTTTTACCCAACACCAAACCCAATACCAGAAGTCCCAAGACAGGAAGAGGCTGACCCCGTACTACAGGAGGTTCCAGGCCAGGAAGAACAGATTCCTGGTCAGAGTAATCCCATTCACGGTGGACTTGCCAACTCCATAGTCGTGGAATTATCTTTAGCAGAGCGGGCAGATACTACATCCGCAGTAGACAGTAGTACACCACATGAAGAGACACCGCTATTACGTAGATCACAGCGTAGTACCCAGGGTCAATTACCGGCCAGGTATGCAGATTACCAACTATAAAGCTCATAATGTGAATTGTATATATGTTATGCCGTATATAGTTAAACAGAAAATGTAGTATAGTCATTGTTATCAGTCTGCAACGTTTAAGCCCAGTGCCTACAGAGACTTGTCTGTATGAACTTCTTGCATATTCTTGAACTTTTTATCAGCCCGGAGGCACAAAATCAAAGCTCCGGAAAGACTGCTTTTTGAACTTTGCTCCTCGCTCTTTTTGAACTTTCTTTAGACTTTATATTGATAACTCCGTTGGAAAAATGGAACTAAATTCCTGGACACTAAGTACAGTGCCTTTCCTAATACCTTCAAGGATAGAACTGTATTAATGGACGCTATTTGAAGTGACTTTGTACAGAACTATATTTTTGTTTCCTCGAGTGGTTTTTGTAACTTTTCATTTTTAAGACTCTGTACATATTAATTGTTATTTCAAAATGTTATTGTCCCACAGTCCCGGAGTACCGTTCTTAACTAAGGGGGAATGTGGCACCCCTAGGGGTATTTGCCACAAAAATAGTTACTGACAGTAAATGCAAATACTAAAATAGCAAGACTGCACTACCACCTCCGGCCAGAAGGGGGAGCTCCAGAGACTCCCCTTGATCCATTCTGGTCTGAGAGAAGAACTGGCAGTTGGGCTAAGGAGCTGAAAGTGAGAGGTCATACAGTTGAATCTCTAACAGCCCTGTGATTGTTACCAGGCCTAAATCACCGGCCTGAGGAGAAGAGGGATAGAGAAAAAGGACATTGTGAGAACCGGGTAGCATTAATCACTACCCAGAACAGGCGCAAAGACGGATACCGGATCCGTGGCTGTATTCATTACATATAATACAGCAACCGGAAAAACGTGAGGTGATATCAGCTTCACTAGGGTCGGACGCAGCAACAGACACAGAGTTCAGCGGTACTCCTGGAGGGGGTAAGCCGATAAAAGGACTCGGGTTGCCCGTCGAACCAGGACCCGGAGGGGACAGATTGGGCCGGCAGCCAGTTCACATACAGCAGCAGGGCCACACAGATATTGCGTACAATAAGAGGCGAAGACCCCGGCAGGGTCAAAGTAACTCAGAGTTCCCATACAGACTCCGGTGACAGGACTGGTTGTAAATCCTTTTTTGTTAAAGTAAACTGGTTAAACGTTTCAGTGCCTCAGTCTTTCATTTGGACAATAGCCATCTATCCAGGATTGGGATCATCACCGCTGGGAGAACCTGCTGCTGATCAAGTAAGTGCCTGTTCCCTCACGATACCCTTTACACTGTGCATTGCCTGAGGCCACAGCACCGGGTCAAGCCACCCGTGACACCCCCCTCAAGAGACAGACCCCATTGGTCCGGTGCTGGGTACCCCGGTCTCTTGGGCGTCACAGTGGCAACCCAGTAACCAGCACTATTTCTAACCCTAAGAATACGAGCATCATGTTGAAGATAGTGAAGCAAGAAAGCGCTCATGTGTCTGGCACTTCCATGATGTTCAAGTCCATGGTGTGTTGGTGGTGGGGTAACACTGAAGGTTGCTTCATCCGGCCCATCCCACCAACCATGGACAAAAGAGATGAGATCACTATCCTCTTTATCTCTTGACTTTTGCACCTCCATCACCTCATTGTCCTCCATTTGTTCCTCGTCTCCTGCACCTTCACTATTACTTTGCCTGAGCCACCTTGATCACTATAAGCCACCCTACCATGGCACCCGCCTGTGCGATGACAGTCTGGAAATTTGAGATAGTGTAATCCCTTCTGCATCCTCCTCTGCTTTCACCTCTTCATCTGGTACCAGCACCTCCTCACACAGACTATTCAAAGTGTGCTCAAGCATGTAGATGACCGAAATAGAGAGAGTGATGAAGGCATTGTCAGCACTCACCACTTTAGTAGCCATTTCAAAACTGAGCAGAAGGATGCAGAGGTCCTTCATCTATGCTCGCTCCGCAAGCGTAATTTGCACCACATCCCTACTGCATTGGCCCAGGTGATGCAAAAGGACATACTGAACCAATGCTCATCACTGCTGTCACAGTCTTTGATACATGTGCAGCGTGGAATTCCACCGTTTTGAAACATCGCAAATTAAACAGTTAACCAGTAGGAAGAAAGACATCTGTAGCGAAGCAAGTCGTTGACCTGTGGGGTGTGATCAGCGGAAGTGAGCACACAGCAACTGTGCTTTCTGCAGCAGCACATACAGGCTGGGATAGTGGTGGAGAAATTACTGTGCCTCCAGGTTGAGGATGTGAGCAATGCAAGGCATGTGTGTTTCTAGCTGTTTTTGAGGATAAATATATCACCAGTGTCCGAAACTCGTATCTAAAATATAACGTACATTTCTACGCTATGTAGATGATATATTTTTGATATGGGCTGGTTCAGAAATACAATTCAATGAACTTGTAGATTATCTAAACATGAGTAACATGAAAAATATGCAATTCACATCAAATTTTGGTTGACATGAACTTGACTTTTTAGATGTAAAAATAAAAATACAGGCAGGAAATGTCACCACTAGTGTTGAGCGATACCGTCCGATACTTGAAAGTATCGGTATCGGATAGTATTGGCCGATACCCAAAAAATATCGGATATCGCCGATACCGATATCCGATACCAATACAAATCAAAGGGACACCAAGTATCGGAAGGTATCCTGATGGTTCCCAGGGTCTGAAGGAGAGGAAACTCTCCTTCAGGCCCTGGGATCCATAGGGATGTGTAAAATAAAGAATTAAAATTAAAAATATTGATATATTCACCTCTCTTGCGGCCCCTGGACATCATGCTGGTAACCGGCAGGCTTCTGTGTTTAAAATGAGCGCCTTTAGGACCTAGGAATGACGTCGCGGCTTCTGATTGGTCGCGTGCCGCTCATGTGACCGCCACGCGACCAATCAGAAGCCGCGACGTCATTCGCAGGTCCTTAATTCCTAGAATTAGGAGTTTAGTGAATGAGAATGACGTCGCGGCTTCTGATTGGTCACGTGGCGGTCACATGAGCGGCACGCGACCAATCAGAAGCCGCGACGTCATTCACAGGTCCTAAAGGCGCTCATTTTAAACACAGAAGCCTGCCGGTTACCAGCGTGATGTCCAGGGGCCGCCGGAGAGGTGAATATATCAATATTTTTTATTTTAATTCTTTATTTTACACATCCCTATGGATCCGATACCGATACCCAATACCACAAAAGTATCGGATCTCGGTATCGGACGCGTTCAGCACCATTTCTCAGCCAATGAAGGTGGACGCAGAGTGTGGGCAGCGTGATGATATAGGTCTCAGTCCCCACCATCTTAGAGAAGGGCATTACAGTGATTGGCTTGCTTTCTGCGGCGTCACAGGGGCTATAAAGGGGCGTGCACGCCGACCACCATCTTACTTCTGCTGATCTGAGCATAGGGAGAGGTTGCTGTAGCTTTGTCTGAAACAGGGATATTGTTAGGAAGGGAATATTAACCCCCAAACCGCTTGTGCTGTAGCGATTTCCACTGTCCAACACCACCTTTTCCTTGCAGGGACAGTGGAGGCTAGATTTCCGTGCATCAGCTCTGTAGCTTATAAGGCTGCCTTATAAGGCTCCCTGATAGCTGCATTGCTGTTTGTACAAACCAACTGCTTTTTTCAAAGCAAAAATCCTGTTGCTCCTTCTTTTCTGCACAGTTCTCTTGTTTCTTTGTCCACACTCTTATGTGCAGCAGTCCTTTTTATTGCTGGCATACTTGTCCTTTGATCATTGTAGGGAGATTGAAATTCTACTACAGCCCTTGTAATTTTTGATGTATCTGCCATCCACTTTCTGCCACTCAAACTGTGTAGTGTAATACAGTGGGGCTGATTTTTTCCTGCATTCTCCCACACATAAAAAAGGGAGATTTATATTGCCACTGAGTGCATCTGCGTCAGTCCTGTTTGTGGCATCTGTCATCCACTTTCTGCCACTCAAACTGTGTAGTGTAATACAGTGGGCCTGATTTATTCCTGCTGTCTCCCACATATAAAAAAGGGAGATTTGTATTGCCACTGAGTGCATCTGCGTCAGTCCTGTTTGTGGCATATGTCATCCACTTTCTGCCACTCAAACTGTAGTGTAATACAGTGGGCCTGATTTTTTCCTGCTGTCTCCCACACATAAAAAAGGGAGATTTGTATTGCCACTGAGTGCATCTGCGTCAGTCCTGTTTGTGGCATCTGTCATCCACTTTCTGCCACTCAAACTGTAGTGTAATACAGTGGGCCTGATTTTTTCCTGCTGTCTCCCACACATAAAAAAGGGAGATTTGTATTGCCACTGAGTGCATCTGCGTCAGTCCTGTTTGTGGCATCTGTCATGCACTTTCTGCCACTCAAACTGTAGTGTAATACAGTGGGCCTGATTTTTTCCTGCTGTCTCCCACAGGGAGATTTGTATTACCACAGAGTGCATCTGCTGTTGTGAATTCTGCTCTTGGGTTCCCTCCAGTGGTTGTAGGTGGGAATGCAGTTGTTTCTGACTCGCAGTCCTGGCCAGGTGTATCGGATGATTACAATTCTGAATGGGATATTTAGGTGTGCAAGATCCTTTAGCCCTTGCCAGTTTCCAATGTTCCTTTTGAAGTGTTGGATCACTTTTTGGCTTCTCCTGCTTGCTGCCAAACTGAGCAAAGATAAGTGTTTGGTTTTTGTATCTGTGGCACACTGCTGTGTGCTTGTTTCAGTTTTATTCCTGCTCTGATTGTAGGATTCACTGGAGTTGCAGATTTACGCTCCTACATCTTTTAGTTTGATATAGGAAGTTTTTTTTGTATATTCTGCTGTGGATGTATTTGAAGGGTTTTAATACTGACCGCACAGAACTCTGTCCTATCCTGTCCTATCTAGCTAGAGTGGCCTCCTGTGCTAAATCCTGTTTTTCTGCCTGCCTGTATGTTTTTTCCTCTCCGACTCACCGCCAATATTTGTGGGGGGCTGTCTATCCTTTGGGGATTTTCTCTGAGGCAAGATAGTATTCCAATTTCCATCTTTAGGGGTATTTAGTCCTCCGGCTGTGACGAGGTGTCTAGGTGTTAGGTACACTCCACGGCTACTTCTAGTTGCGGTGTTAAGTTCAGGATTGCGGTCAGTATAGTGGCCACCTTCTCCAGTGAAAGTTCTCATGCAGCTCCAAGGTCACCGGATCATAACAGTACAACTGGCCAACAATGAGTTAAATGCATCTCAGAAGAAGGGAAGGAAGCTCTTGAGCCATTTTTTTTCTCCAGTCTGTTTTGTGTTCTCTTCCCTCTTAATATCTGGGTGGCTGAGGAGTCTGGTGCAAGCATGAATGTTCAGGAATTAGCTTCTCGTGTAGACCAGCTTGCTGCTAGGGTGCAAGGTATTTCTAAAAAAATGTTATAAACATCGGCACCGCGCTTGGATTATTAAAGAAATGTCATTACCCTAATACCCCTGGGTATACTGGTGAAAACATGTGTCCTGCTGCAAACGAAATATGAGATGTTGCGCTAAAAGTCAGGCGCTGCACTGCTATGTACTTAGAATGAGCCCCTTCCAGGAAACAATGTTAAGGGGCCAAATGGAAAAAAGGAAGAAAAGAGGGGATTCCTTACCGTGAATAATGATACTGAGCACGCTCCGCTGCTGATCAGCGTTTGAACGAATGAGACACAGTCATAAGCCGCTGGCGATGATCAGAGGGTGGGCACGCAGGAGCGTGTGCAGTCGAGCGGTGCGGATGTAGCACAATCCGTGCCAACTAGCGATGACTGGAGGGTGGGCACACAGAAGCGTGTGTGGACGAGCGGTATGCAGTGCCGCTACTGAGTGCAGAGCCAGGGGACGTCCCGGCCGGAGGCGTCCCTGGTTGCACTAGGAAACAAAGATGGCCGACGCTGACAAGCAGCGTGTGACGTCACAGGCCTACGGAGGCTCCCGAGGACCAAAAAGGATTACCGATGCGTTTCAAAGGGTGAACGCCCTTCTTCACCAGGGTTATGGCCCCGCAGGAGGACTCCTCAACTATATACCTTCGCTCGTCCTATGTCCCCACCCACCGAGAAACATTGCCCGCCCTAGTACCTGGGATGACCGGTGCCCTATGATAATCTATTGACATCTCATGCTCATCTCTCGGTCCACTAAGCTGAGCTGGCAAAGTCTTAACTGTAATTAGAACACATGACCCACACCTAAAAACTAAAAAATAAGATAAAAAATGGCATTCGTGAGCTGCCATACAGGGAAAATGATCCAAAAATACATGAAATGCCAGAAAATGAAAAACAAGTATAAAATTTACTTTATTAGATACAAAAATTGCTGCTAAAATTGATGGCTTTATTATTAAAACATGCGTTTGATGAAACTTAAAAATATATATATAGAGCTATACCACCACTAGTGTTGAGCATTCCGATACCGCAAGTATCGGGTATCGGCCGATACTTGCGGTATCGGAATTCCGATACCGAGTTCCGATACTTTTGTGGTATCGGGAATCGGTATCAGATCCATAGTGATGTGTAAAATAAAGAATTAAAATAAAAAATATTGATATATTCACCTCTCCGGCGGCCCCTGGACATCACCGCTGGTAACCGGCAGGCTTCTTTGTTTAAAATGAGCGCGTTTAGGACCTGAGAATGACGTCGCGGCTTCTGATTGGTCGCGTGCCACTCATGTGACCGCCACGCGACCAATCACAAGCCGCGACGTAATTCTCAGGCACTAAACTCCTCATTCTAGGAATTTAGGACCTGCGAATGACGTCGCGGCTTCTGATTGGTCGCGTGGCGGTCACATGAGCGGCACGCGACAAACCAGAAGCCGCGACGTCATTCTCAGGTCCTAAACGCGCTCATTTTAAACAAAGAAGCCTGCCGGTTACCCGCGGTGATGTCCAGGGGCCGCCGGAGAGGTGAATATATCAATATTTTTTGTTTTAATTCTTTATTTTACACATTAATATGGGTCCCAGGGCCTGAAGGAGAGTTTCCTCTCCTTCAGACCCTGGGAACCATCAGGATACCTTCCGATACCTGGTGTCCCATTGACTTGTATTGGTATCGGATATCGGTATTGGCGATATCCGATACTTTTCGGGTATCGGCCGATACTATCCGATACCGATACTTTCAAGTATCGGACGGTATCGCTCAACACTAACCACCACAATAAAATGGTGCAATATATTGCTTCCAAAACATTTTTTTAAATTAAAAAATATAAAATTCATATGTTTATTAGAGAACATATATGGGCCTATTAGTGCATAATGAATTATGCGTCACCCTCTCTCCGCAACAAACACCTGCGTGAGAAAGGTGTGTTGGAGCTTGCCAGTATACCTAACCTCGTCGGATCTAATGAGGCCGCCCATATTCATGATTTAAAATTTTAAAATGAGATAACTAATGCTACATAACATATCCGGCTTGCCACTACCGCCATTAAAATGCGTATAATTCTAAATCATGATTAAGGTCCCTAGGGGTAAGGCAATCTAGTTTAAATATCCACTCTGACTCTACTTTGGACATTTGTTTCAGAAAATTGCCCCCCCTCAAGGCAATTTTCTGAAACAAATGTCCAAAGTAGAACTGTGCGCGCTTTGGCGTTATCCTCAGATCAAATTTCTGAGCCTATGCAATGTGATAGAATTCTGTCTAGAACGGAACGACAAGGTTTCAGACGTCAAAATAGGTTGTGTTATTATTGTGGCGACGCTTCTCATGTCATTTCTGTCTGCCCTAAGCGGACAAAGAGGATCGCCAGTTCAATTACCATCAGTACTGTACAACCTAAATTTCTGTTATCTGTGTCCTTGATCTGCTCATTGTCATCATTTTCTGTCATGGCGTTTGTGGATTCAGGCGCCGCCTTGAATTTAATGGATTTTGAGTTTGCCAAGCATTGTGGTTTTCCCTTGCAGCCTTTGCAGAACCCTATTCCTTTGAGGGGCATTGATGCTACACCCTTGGCTAAAAATAAGCCCCAGTTTTGGACACAGGTGACCATGCGCATGGTGCCAGCCCATCAGGAAGATTGTCGATTTCTGGTGTTGCATAACTTGCATGATGTCGTGCTGGGTTTTCCATGGTTGCAGGTACATAATCCTGTGTTGGACTGGAAGTCCATGTCTGTGACTAGTTGGGGTTGTCAGGGGGTTCATAATGATGTTCCTTTGATGTCAATCTAGTCTTCTTCACCTTCTAAAATTCCAGAGATTTTGTCTGAATTTCAGGATGTATTCGATGAGCCCAAGTCCAGTTTCCTTCCACCGCACAGGGACTGCGATTGTGCTATTGACTTGATTCCAGGCTGTAAGTTTCCTAAGGGTCGACTTTTTAATCTATCTGTGCCTGAACATACCGCCATGCGGAGCTATATTAAGGAGTCTTTGGAGAAAGGGCATATTCAGCCATCTTCTTCACTGTTGGGAGCGGGGTTCTTTTTTGTTGCTAAAAAAGATGGTTCCTTGAGACCCTGTATAGATTATCGCCTCTTGAATAAAATCACGGTCAAGTTTCAATACCCTTTACCTTTGCTTTCCGATTTGTTTGGTAGGATTAAGGGAGCTAGTTGGTTTACCAAGATTGACCTTTGAGGGGCATATAATCTTGTTCGTATTAAGCAGGGTGATGAATGGAAAACTGCGTTTAACACGCCCGAAGGCCATTTTGAATACCTTGTGATGCCATTTGGACTCTCTAATGCTCCATCTGTTTTTCAGTCCTTCATGCATGATATCTTCCGGACTTATCTTGATAAATTCTTGATTGTATATTTGGACGATATTTTGATTTTTTTCTGATGATTGGGAGTCTCATGTGCAACAGGTCAGGGTGGTATTTCAGATCCTTCGTGACAATGCCCGGTTTGTGAAAGGGTCTAAGTGTCTCTTTGGGGTGCAGAAAGTCTCTTAAGGTTCAGACCATTCATGATTGGATTCAGCCCACATCCGTGAAGAGCCTTCAGAAATTTTTGGGTTTTGCAAATTTTTATCGCTGTTTCATTGCTAATTTTTCCAGCGGGGTTAAACCCTTGACCGATTTGACGAAGAAAGGCGCTGATGTGGCAAATTGGTCCTCTGCGGCTGTCTCTGCCTTTCAGGAGCTTAAACGTCGATTTACTTCTGCTCCGGTGTTGCGCCAACCGGATGTTTCTCTTCCGTTTCAGGTTGAGGTTGACGCTTCTGAGATTGGGGCAGGGGCCGTTTTGTCTCAGAGGGATCCTGTTGGTTCCTTAATGAAACCGTGTGCCTTCTTTTCCCGTAAGTTTTCGCCTGCTGAACGCAATTATGATGTCGGCAATCGGGAGTTGTTGGCTATGAAGTGGGCGTTTGAGGAGTGGCGACATTGGCTTGAGGGAGCTAAGCACCGTATTGTGGTCTTGACCGATCATAAGAATTTGATTTACCTCGAGTCTGCTAAACGGCTGAATCCTAGACAGGCTCGATGGTCCTTGTTTTTTTCCCGTTTTGATTTTGTGGTCTCGTACATTTCGGGTTCTAAGAATATTAAGGCTGATGCCCTCTCTAGGAGTTTTTTGCCTGATTCTCCTGAGGTCTTAGAGCCGGTCGGTATTCTGAAAGAGGGGGTGGTCCTTTCTGCCATTTCCCCTGATTTACGACGGGTTCTTCAGGAATTTCAGGCTGACAAACCTGACCGCTATCCTGTGGGGAAATTGTTTGTTCCTGACAGATGGACTAGTAGAGTGATTTCTGAGGTTCACTGTTCCGTGTTGGCTGGTCATCCTGGCATTTTTGGTACCAGAGATTTGGTTGGTAGGTCATTTTGGTGTCCTTCTTTGTCATGTGATGTGCATTTTTTTGTGCAGTCCTGTGGGACTTGTGCGCGGGCCAAGCCTTGTTGTTCCCGTGCTAGTGGGTTGCTTTTGCCATTGCCAGTTCCTGAGAGGCCCTGGATGCATTTTTCAATGGATTTTATTTCTTATCTTCCGGCCTCTTTTGCTATCCATAATGTCTTCCATAGATCTTTATTGCGGAAATATGTGGTGCCCGTTGTTCCCTCTGTTGATCCTCCGGCCCCTGTGTTGGTTGATGGAGAGTTGGAGTATGTGGTTGAGAAGATTTTGGATTCTCGTTTTTCGAGGCGGAGGCTTCAGTACCTTGTCAAATGGAAGGGTTATGGCCAGGAGGATAATTCTTGGGTTTTTGCCTCTGATGTCCATGCTGCTGATTTGGTCCGTGCCTTTCATCTGGCTCATCCTGATCGTCCTGGGGGCCCTGGTGAGGGTTCGGTGACCCCTCCTCAAGGGGGGGTACTGTTGTGAATTCTGCTCTTGGGTTCCCTCCAGTGGTTGTAGGTGGGAATGCAGTTGTCTCTGAGTCGCAGTCCTGGCCAGGTGTATCTGCTGATTGCAGTTCTGACTGGGATATTTAGGTGTGCAGGATTCATTAGTCCTTTCCAGTTGTCAATGTTTCTTCTGAAGTGTTGGATCACTTTCTGGCTTCTCCTGCTTAGCTGCCAATTCAGCAAAGATAAGTGTCTGTTTTTTGTTTCTGTGGCACACATGCAGTGTGCTTATATTCTGTGCTATTCATTTGTTTTTCTCTTGTCCAGCTTAGACTGTGTCAGTGTTTTCTCAGTCTTGTTGGATTCTCTGGAGATGCAGATATACGCTCCACATCTTTAGTTAGATGGTGGAGTTCTTGTATTTTCTGCTGTGGATATTTTGGAAGGATTTTTAATACTGACCGCTTAGTATCCTGTCCTATCCTTTCCTATTTAGCTAGTGTGTGCCTCATTTGCTAAATCCTGTTTCCTGCCTGCGTGTGTCTTTTCCTCTACTACTCACAGTCAATATTTGTGGGGGGCTGCCTATCCTTTGGGGTTCTGCTCTGAGGCAAGGTAGAAATTCCAATTTCCATCTATAGGGGTATTTAGTCCTCCGGCTGTGTCGAGGTGTCTAGGTTTTGTTAGGCACACCCCACGGCTACTTCTAGTTGCCATGATAAGATCAGGGTTTGCGGTCAGTATAGTTACCACCTACTCCAGTGAAAGTTTTCATGCTGCTCCAAGGTCACCTGATCATAACAGTCTGCCGCTCCAAGGTGTTCTCCTGGTTGCCTTTACTGAGCTTCAATCTTCTGGCTCTTGTTAAATTGTTTTCAATATAACACTGCATTTGACCTACTTGCTTTGTTGGCCCTACTAACGGTGTCTGCCACTCCTTGCTGTTCTCCACTGAACAAAGCAGTGCCGCCTGTTTACTACTGTTACCAATTTTGAACTGCATTTAGCCTACTTACTGATTTGGGCCTACTCACTGTGTCAGCCTATCATTACAGTTGTCCTCCACTGAACAAGGCAATGCCACGTGGTTAGTTCTGTTACCAATTTTGAACTGCATTTAGCCCACTTTATTATTTGGGCCTATATCTGTATTTCCTCCTCATCCTGCCCATTGCCCAGCCAGTGCTAGATGAGTCTGCTGGTACATTGACCCAGACCACTACATTCCCCGTGCACGCTACACAGCCTGTGACCCAGCTGAAAGTCAGGTTCCCCTTCCCGCCTACTATACCACCTTACACGGGTACAAAGAGGAAGGTGCACATGAAAGTGCAGGTTCCTTCATCAGGTCAGGGGGAATACTCATTGGCGACGTCACTGGCACAGGGCCCCTCATAGTACGCAAAAGTGTCGCTGCCGTGGGAGGCGCCCCCGCCGTGCAAACACACCGCCGTACTTTGACCACTGTGTGGTACTGATGCAGCACACTGGCAACACACGGTTGCCACATGTGTGCCGCAAGTATTAAATAGCAAATAAAGAAAAAGGTTGCACTAAATTGCACTAAGGCAAGTCGATGTGAAATACATGAAGTGTAAATAGCATAATGGCTTTTGAAATTTACAAAAAAAACACATGAGATGCTTAGCACAAAATTTGGCCAAAAATTGTGAGCTCATCCACTATTGTCAAGGTAATCTCATGGATCTAATGGGTCCCTGACCTAACTGCCTAATGTGAACACTTTCCTCTGCCTAATGTCTTGGTAAAGCTTATTTTTATGGGTAGGTTGGAACAAAGTGTGATTGGATGTAATTAAAATTACAGCATGGTGAAGGGCAGAGTGTCCAAGTCAGAAAAACTGGTACATTCATAAGTAATGGAAAACTGACTGAAGAAACACCTAGTCTGAACTAGTGCATACCAAAAACAGCTCACATAGCAAATAAAGAAAAAAGTATTACACACACGGACACTGACGTTAGGGTGAGTGCTATGGGAAAATTTCTAATGGTGCTCACGCTAACGTCAGATAGGTGATGTGATTTCATTGGCTGTGAACTCCAAGGAACTTTCTGAAGGCGCTCAGAGCGTGAGAACTGTCTCAAGCTCACAGTGACATCAGACAGGTCCTATGAGTTCACTGTAAGATACTGGGCAGTAGGATCAGATGCTTCTCAGTGTCTCTACTGGATGACAGGCTGTATAGTCGCATCATGCAACCATGCAGCCTGCCACCTAGATGTAGCAGAGTTAGACCTGTCGTGGGACAAGTGGATTAGCAGCATCACTGCAGAAAGGTGAGGAATATTGTTTTTTATTTTTAACACTTTTGCAAAAGACAAGGGCATTGGTGGAATGGGCTAGTTCATAAGTATGGTTTAATTAAGATTTATTAAAGGAGTCTGTGCTATTCTTTCAATTAAAGGACTTTATTCTGGGTATCTGTGTTTTCATACAATATGACTATGAGGTTAGTAAAGGGGTGTCTTATTGATGCCTTTATATTACTAACCTCGAGGCATGATGTCGCCTGACAACAACCCCTCAACTATCATGCCACTTGTCACCGCTACAGGGCACGTGAGAAGAGTGAGGCTAAGTGCCAGAATTGGTGCATCTTAGAGATGCACCTTTGCTGGGGTGGGTGAGAGCTGATGTTGTTAGCCTGGGGGCAAAAATCTATGGCCCCTTCCTAGGCTAGTAATATTATATTTTATTTTTATTTCTATATTTATACAGTGTATGTGTGTGTCACTGACATATATATATATATATATATATATATATATATATATATATATATATATATATATATACTGTATATACAAACAGTACATATTCATTTATACATATTCATTCTATAATAATAATAATCTATTCTATATTATTATTATTTATTTATATAGCAACATTAATTCCACGGTGCTGTACATGTGAAAAGGGGTTACATACAGGGTTACAGATATCATTAAGAGTAAACAAATTTACAGTGACAGACTGGTACAGAGGGGAGAGGACCCTGTCCTTGCGGACTTACATTCTTCGGGTAAATATCTTTTCTATCTATTCTATTCTTATCTGTCAGTGTGATTTCACTGCATGTGGCACACAAATTGCCGGCTTTTTAAAGGACATCATTGCGTAAAAGTCAGACAGTACTCGCATTGTCCGAGTGCTGTGCGATTTTACATGCTTGATAAATACGGCTGAGAAAATAAACGCTGATGTGAACTGCCCCATAGATTAACACTGAGCAGAGTGCTATGTGATGTTCTCTCGTATAGCATATTCTACGGTAGTGTGACACCGGCCTTCATCAACCACTCCTGCTCTGTAAATAAATAATTAAAAAAAAAACCTCAATGGTTTCCTTGCATTTTTATAACCAGCCATTCAAAACTTACAGATGGGGGCTGCAACCCTCAGCCGTCAGCATCAGCAAGGCTGATTAACAAGAATAGAGGGGTTCCCATGCCGTATTGTTTTAATTATTTAAATAAATAATTGAAAAAATGGCAAGAGGCCCCCCCCTTTTTGACCACCAGCCTTGCTAAAGCAGACAGCTGGGGGCTGGTATTCTCAGGCTGGTAAGGGGCCATGTATATTTCCCCCCAGCCTAAAAATAGCAGCTCGCAGCCACCCAGAAAAAGGCTTTACCCAGCTCTTCCCACTTGCCCTGTAATGGTGGTAAGTGGGGTTCATATTTGTGGGATTGATGTCTCCTTTGTTTTGTCAGGTGACATCAAGCCCACAGCTTAGTAATGGAAAGGTATCTATAAGACACCTATCCATCACTAATCCTATATTTACATGGTAAATAAAGACACAGCCAGAATAAAGCCCTTTATTAGAAATAAGACTAAACACAGTTTTCCATTTTATTTAAAAATAATAAACACAGTTATGCTCACCTAACACCTAATTCCATAGAAGCCTTCATTCTCCTGTAATAAGAGAAAAAGAAAAAAAACAACAGTATACCATACCTGTCTGTTCTGCTCCCCCATACCATAATCCATGTCTGGGGAAATTAATAGTTTTCAATCTGGACGGTGTCAAATTGCGATCGTCAAGGCTGAAAATCACTGGTGAATGAGCTTCTGCAAGTGCAGCCTCATTGACTAGCGGTGATGTAATCTAGGTTACCTCTGGTCACTGAGGCTGCATTCCCAGCAGGGCTGAACTGACATGACCTCAGCACCGTGGGAAAAAGTCAGTGATGCGGTCACTTCAGTTCAAACTCAGTGACTTCTCACGGTGATCTGCTGTGGCTACATGTGCAATTGGGAGCAATGGCAGAAAAGTAATGGAAAAAAATTAAAAAAAATAAGTAAATATCGCAAACATCCAGCAAGATGTACGCAAATGCACCACCAAGTAAAAAAGATTATAAAATCAAAAATTGTGCTAATAAAAAGTAAACCCAGTAAAGGGTGGTGTACAGGTGTACATCATGCATATGAGTGTCATGACAGATGTAAAAAGAGATGGAAGTAGCATGTGAAAGGCATAGATGAGTTATTCTTACATACTAAACATTATACCACTTAAAAAGTGCAATATATTTTCAGTGTAGTCCATGCTCCAAAGATGGTAAACAATCTTCAAATAAAGGTGGGCAGGAGTGAAGCCAGAAAATTTAATGGAACCTGTATAAGGACAAAGGGAGTGAGATCAAAATGCATTATAAAAAAATTATCAAATAGAATAAAAACCCTCCAGAATTCATTCTAAAGGAAAGGGGCAAAACTCAAGATCTCATTGAGGCCATTGGGTCAGACACAGTCCATCCTCATTATCCATTGGGATTCCAATTGCGCCAATCTCTTCCTTCAGTCCCAGCCACATTTGTCAATCATAACACGGTCTATTCCATCCACCCTAAGAAGACCAGCATCACAGCTATCACACCACATCATCCCCACAAATATGAACCCTACTTGCCACTGCCATAGGGCAAGTGGGAGGAGCCTGGCAAAGCATCAGAATTAGTGCATCCAATAGATGCTCCTTTTCTCTTTGGTGGCTGCAGGCTGCTATTTTTAGGGTGAGGGGGCCAATATCTATGGCCCCTTACCAGCCCCCAGCTATCTGCTTTAGCTTGGCTGGTTGTAAAAAATTAGGGGGATTTTTTTGTTATTATTTATTATTAATGTATTATTTATCATAGGGGAGAGTGATGAGAGCTGTCTCCAAACTGTACTTATTCCCAGTCACCATATTAAACACAAGGACACGAATATCTCCGGTACAGGTTTTTCCAATACCAGAAATATCAGGACGTGTTAAAGAGCCCTTAAATCGTTTCCACATTCCCTGCTTAGGCTTTTATACAGGTTACTGATTCTAACGCATCAGGTATTCTAGAATATGCATGTCCACGTAGTATGTTGCACAGCCCACGTAGTCTATTGCCCAGCTACGTAGTATATTGCCCAGTCACGTAGTATATTGCCCAGCTACTTAGTATATTGCCAAGCCATGTAGCATATTGCCCAGCTACGTAGTATATTGCCCAGTCACTTAGTATATTGCCCAGCTACATAGTATATTGCCCAGTCACGTAGTATATTGCCCAGTCACATAGTATGTTGCCTAGCTACGTAGTATATTGCCCAGTCACATAGTATATTGCCCAGCCACGTACTATATTGCCCAGTCACATAGTATATTGCCCAGCCATGCACTATATTGCCCAGCGACGTAGTATATTGCACAGCGACGTAGTATATTGCCCAGCCACGTAGTATATTGCCCAGCCACGTAGTATATTGCCCAGTCTCATAGTATATTGCCCAGTCACTTAGTATATTGCCCAGTCACATAGTATATTGCCCAACCACGTAGTATATGGCACAGCCACGTAGTATATTGCACAGCCACGTAGTATATTGCCCAGTCACGTAGTATATTGCCCAGCCACGTAGTATATTGCACAGCCACATAGTATATTGCACAGCCACGTAGTATATTGCCCAGTCACGTAGTATATTGCCCAGTAACGCAGTATATTGCACAGGAATGTAGTATATTGCCAAGCCACGTAGTATATTGCCCAGTCACGTAGTATATTGCCCAGTAACGTAGTATATTGCACAGCTGCGTAGTATATTGCCCCGTCACATAGTATATTGCACAGCAACATAGTATACAGCACAGACACATAGTCTATTGCCCAGTCACGTAGTATATTGCCCAGTCACATAGTATATTGCCCAATCACGTAGTATATTGCCCAGTGACATAGTATACAGCAGAGAGCCACGTAGTATATTGCCCAGCTACGTAGCATATTGCCCAGTGATGTAGTATATTACCCAGTCATGTAGTATATTAGTATACAGCACAGAGCCACATAGTATACAGCACAGAGCCACGTAGTATATTGCCCAGCCACGTAGTATATTGCCCAGTCACGTAGTATATTGCCCAGCTACGTAGTATACAGCACAGAGCCACGTAGTATACTGCCCAGTCACGTAGTATATAGCACAGCCCACGCAGTACACAAAAGTGGCCACGTAATATATAGCACAGCCCACCGAGTATATAACACTGCCTATGTAGTATACAGCACAGAGCCACGCGGTATTTAACACAGCCCACGTAGTATATAGCAGTGTGGGCACCATATCCCTGTGAAAAAAATAATTAAAATAAAAAATAGTTATATACTCACCTCCTGGGATCCAGCGGAGCTCCGACAATAGGCGCGTGGCTGCCGCCATCTTCCGTTCCCAGGATGCATTGTGAAATTACCCAGATGACTTAGCGGTCTCGCGAGACCGCTAAGTCTTCTGGGTAATTTCGCAATGCATCGCCGGGAACAGAAGATGGCAGCCGGCGCGAGCGGCTCAGCGGACAACAGAGGGTGAGTATAGCAGGTTTTTTGTTTTTTTATTATTTTTAACATTACATTTTTTTACTATTGATGCCAAATAGGCAGCATCAATAGTAAAAGATTGGGGACACACAGGGTTAATAGCGGCGGTAACGGAGTGCGTTCCCCGCGGCATAACGCGGTCCGTTACCGCCGGCATTAACCCTGTGTGAGCGGTGAGTGGAGGGAAGTATGCGGGCGCCGACCACTGACTGCAGGTAGTAAGGAGCGGCCATTTTCTTCCGGACTGTGCCCGTATCTGATTGGTCATGGCTGTTTTGCGACTTGGATTTCCAGGACAAACAGGCTACGGCCAATGAATGTCCATAACAGACAGGCAGATGGAAGTGACCCTTAGACAATTATATAGTAGATGATAGACTCGCTTGATTGGCTGTGATATCACAGCTGCATGGCATTTTATATATCTCATAGTTGAGCCTGAGGTCAAGTCAGCCTTCGGTGACTGTTGTAATCGTCAGTCTACAAAGGCAGTAAGCATTTTTATGGCAATTTGTCCAAATCAAATCACAATTTGTTCAAATTCATCAGAACCTGCAAGTTTTATGATCTTTAACTCAAATTTGATTTGCATCAATCAAATTCAATCATCTCTGCTAGCTACCATGTACGAAATTATTTTTTACCCTGAATAGGAACACAACATACAGGATTCATTCAATAATTGCATAGAAAAAATGTTTTCCTCTTAAAAAGGTACTGTTAAGGTTTACTAATAATTACTATTAATGTTTCATTCTTTCATGGAGAATATCCCACTATTGCAAAAATATATAAACAGGGACATTTATTAAGACTTTTTAATCTGTTTTTTTTTTTTTTTTTTTGTGATTTTAAGCTGCTTTTGGCACTTTTACATTTTTGGCAGGGTTGCGGAACACTATGCAAATAGGGCTTAGTATTAGTGATGAGGGAATATACTCGTTGCTCAGGTTTTCCCAAGCACGCTCGGTTGGTCACCGAGTTTTTGTTACTGCTCGGAGATTTAGTTTTCCTTGCATGATTTGCAGCTATTAGACAGCATGATTACATGTGGGGATTCCCTAACAACCAGGCAACCCCCACATGTACTCAGGCGGGCTAGCAGCTGTAAATCATGCAGCTGCGTCAACATTATCTAAATTTCCGAGCAGTTACAAATACTTGGAGACCACCCGAGCAAGCTCGGGAAACCCAAGCAACGAGTATACTCGTTCATCACTACTTAGTATTCTTTAAAAGTCACAAAGCAGTAGCCCCTTTCCCCCCAATGCTGAAGTTAAAGCTTGAGATACAGCTCTAGAGGGAAAGGTTATGAACAAGATGCACCAAATGTATCAAACACTATAAATTTGTGCATTAATAAAGGCAGCACAGTCACAAGCAAAACTAACTTTAAAATTTCCCCTGATTATAAATTCCTTCCACACTGCTGAAAATATTTGACTGCTACCAAAGAACTTGATTTACAGAAGGACTATGGGAGAGATTATTTATAAGTATTCATAATTTAGACTGCATAAAGCCAGATAAAACACTCAGAAACTGCACCACAGTTATTATAGTAGTACTGGCTGTATGCTAAATGTGGCTTAATTAGCTAGAGATGTTAGCCATTTTACCATATTTTATGTAATAAATAAGTGTTGTAGGCCATTATTAAATATGGCACATTTTATATGCTTTTAATACTGTAACAACGTATGCCCCTTTTACACAAGCCAATCCAAGCCATTAAATGACTAATGGATGTCTAGAATGTTCTATACCTGTAGAATATCATGTTATAAGCAGCCTATCATCTGTTTACACTGGCAAGATGGCAAAAACAATTATTTTCATGCTGACCTAAAAAAATCATCACATATGCCGCAAAAGCATTTTGCTTGTATATCTGGTGATTGATGGCCTATTTAGATGGGCCAATGGTTGGTAAAAATTGTTCCTATGAAAGTTCATTATTGCCTTGTCTACTGTATGTGGGCCATTAACATTGATAGATGTTTGGATGCCTTCACTTATGTACAACTCATCTGCACAGTGCCTTAACCCACGACTAGCATGGAGGATGGTTGTGGGAGGAGGAGAGGAAGATTTATCATTGATGCATTGGTGCAATTGTAGCCACACATGGGCCCAAGAAGTAAGGAGCCCACTTCTACCTAAAATCGGGTTGAATTCTACATTTTCATGCACTATTGGAAGGCAAAGGACCTAAGAAAATAAGTATTTAAAAAATTGCAAAATCAGAAGTGTATGAAATACTTATTTTCCCCAGTGTAAAGTCCTCATACAGGGACCTTATTCTGTGTGTGTCCACCACTAGAAGAGGGAGTGACTTAGAGAAGCTCTTCACAGCTGTCTATAAGTGGTTATGACACAATAAAGCGCAGGTAGGCAGAGTAATAAGACAAAGGCATTTATTGCCATATTAACACGTAGGTTGAACTGATAGGTCATGTGCACAGCACAATAGCAAAGAATAAAATGAAAAATAATTTATCTACTGAAAAGCATAAGAATCTTTATTTATAGCAGTCACACAATGGGTAGTCTAAACTGTAGGATTAGAGCAGTGAATTTTACCAAATAGCGTCCATATTGTCAAGCCCCGCCTGAACAGCATGATCACATGTCCACACAAACCAGAAGTATAAACTTATATATCTTATTAGCTTCCTTTCTTTGAAGCCTGAGATTGAAAAAGAAACAACAACTCTTATGTTGGCTACTACTGGTAACTTTGACATGTTATGACACGGGTGGTAAGGATTGGTCCACATAGGTGCTGAGACTAGTGAGAACAGAGCTAGCCCAGAAAATTATTATCTTGTCTTTTGTTCAGTCTTTTACTTTTTCCACAATCAGCAAGGAAAGCAAATGAATTTAACTGGCCTCCTGAACTTAAAAAGAACCTGTTACTTGACTCATGCCGCCCAAACAGTGAGTAGCATGATTCAGCCTCTGCTTGCACAATTACAGCCAGGTATATTTTTATCTGAGATGAGAATAGAGTTAAAAGATCCAGTAAGCAAAAAAAGGTAAGGAAATATACCCATAAAATAGATTTTATTATTTAGAAAATAAATAAATACAAACTAGACAATAAATCAGAGGCTGCTGAGCACTGATGCAGGGGAACACTAACATATACAGATTGTGATTATATAGACATGTCTCAGTAGATGACTAAAGCATAATCCCTAATATATAGCAATAATATTAGGTATATCCCAATGTATATGAACAAAGGGCTAGAATTGAAATGTTATACTCGCATGTATGCCACACTGTCTGCTTTAGTGTTTCCCCAGCCCCAACGCATATTTTGCTTTTTCTTCATCAGAAGGCGTGTGCATGTCAGAAGTTCAGCAAAGGAACTCCGCCTCGGAGCTGGATGTGCAGAAAGTGCATCACCAGAAGACAACCGACACCATTTTCCTTTCTGAATACAAAGAGTGAGGAGCCGAGAGACGGCGATGAGCCCTATGCTGTCATGGCGCAGAGAAGATGGAATATATTGGATCCCCCAACTGTCCAATGGATGTAAGTAAGGAGGAAGAGATGGCTGAGTTTATCACCCACAGGGCCACAGAATAAAAGTCACCGAATGACGGGCGATGCTCAAAGACTGACACCACCTCCAAAGGTAACGATTCCGTAAACGACCACACCACAACTGGACATTGGTCTTCTGATATACGAGTTCAAGGTGTTGTGCTGCAGTTGAATGCCCGATGGTGCCACTACCTCCACTCTTGGAGGAAAGACCTCAAAGGGTGCTGGGGCAGGAACAACACCACCAGAAGTGGAGGATGAGCAGACTCCAATAGAGCTGATTTCGATTCCAGTTAGGTCAGAGAGGAAATGGGAAGGGACACAAGGAAGAAGGTCCCCCATGTTAACTGTCGGGAAATTGAATGGGACATTCTCAGGACACCACAAAATGATAGTCCTCCTTAACTACCGGTTGCCCACCCAGAATGAACCTTCTGGCCCGTAGAAAGTGGACCATCCAATATCTGAAAGGGTGGCTAGAGGGCTCTGACATTTCCCAGCGGGAAGATACCCAGACTCGGGGTTGAGTCGTCAAGTTCGATATTGACAAAGGATATGGATTCTTAGAGGAAGAGTGTACCGGGGACGAGGTCTATGTGAGCCACAATGTAGCGAAATGGAAATATCTGCCCTCCTGTCTCCACAGTCTGTGCTCAGATGAGATTGTGCAGTTTGTGAAATGCAAACGTCAATGGGTTTAGTAAGTAGAGGCTCTGGTCTGTCTTTATACTTGGGAGGACATGTTGGAACGAAACCAGGAGATCTTTGAGTGGAGAGCTCAGAGAGAGGTCTGATGGAGGTGGGCTGAAAGGGCCACCAAGGAATTCTTGCGGATGCCCAGGATCGAAGACTCCTGTGGGGAGAAGGTGCTCTGAAGAGTCTGTAAGATTCAGGAAAAGTGTGCTGAGATGTCCCTTTAGGGATGTGGACTGGCTAGATCTCTAAGAGAGGCACAGCTGTCCAACTTACTGAACCTGCAGGTTGGGGAGCTGAGCCTCACGAAGTCTGGGCCCAGTGAGGTTAACCAGGCCATAACTGGCCAGGTTGTTCAAAAAGTTAAGGTCAGCAGTTATGGCCCTACCCAGGTGGGAGGAGGACCGCAGCCCAACCAAGCTCTCGGATCAGCCCTGAAAGTGGAGGAAGTCGCCATCCCCCACTGAATGGACCGCCTTCATGGAGGAGAAGCAGAAGACCCTGAAAAAGTCTTAAAAGAGAAGGTGACCTGTCACTCAATGTGATCTATGATCAAAATTGAAAGTTCCACAGGGAGCTGATTCAGACCAGCCAGGTGAGGTACCTGCAGTAAAATGCCTATTGGGGCAAACTGCCCCATTATAACAGAAGGACTATTCCCAGAGTTTTCGGAAAGTTCATTTTTAAAGTAGGTTCTCAAGACTGTTTCCTGTTTCTCTTGAGGCCGAAAAGGCCTGATGCAGTAGGGTTTGTTTATCACTAGTATTGTTTATATTTCTTTTCTTGCACATGATTTGCCTTTTTCTGTTGGATTTGCAGGAGCTGGTGCAACCCTGAGGGTCTGATACCCTCAAAAGCAGAGACTGTAAACAAAATATATTTATTTGCTTCGCTGTCCTACCTACTGTTCCGTAAGTTCAGGGAGGGGGAACTGGAAGTTAGTGCAAAGTTCAGGAAGTTATAGTTTCGTGTTCGACGGTAGTGTCAGGTGACAGCATCATTCTCATGCATTTGGCTATTAGGGACAATGTGGGCCTAATATTTGGGAAAGTGGATTGCCAAAAACACCCTTCCTTGTGATTCCATCTTCAAGCCTGGGGAACCTCAAGATGGACCTCGGGGCCCTTGGGCGCACTCAGCCTGTGAAGCTACGGGGAAAGATGGCAAGATGGACTCAGGAGTAGAGGTGGGCGGACACCTGGATGTTTGGGCCTGGCGGGTTTGGCTAAACAGTTAAAAAAACACAACAGTACCCAGACCCAATTCACTTGAATGGGGGCGCCCAAACATCCAGTGTTTAACATGCTGTCAAGTGCATGACAAAGCAGCAAACATTGCTTCTGATCGATGGTAAAATCATTACTGTTGGTCAGAGAGCCACAGCTCCTTAGCTGTCAAATGACAGCGTGAGCCCGCAGCTGTGATCGAAGATAAAAAGTTTACCTTTAGTCACTGGCGTGGACTGATATGGCTACTGCTCCCATCAGCCTACGCCTGATGCCACTAATACGAGTATTCATCAGCTGGCACCTGCTCTCTAAACTTATTTTTCTTCCTATGCTTGATCCTGAATAACACCAGGTGATTCATTATAACTGCTTCACTTTGATTGGCCTAATAGAGACGTGTTTTTAACTGTTTTGTATGTAACTATGACTTCAGCACTAGCATGCTAAAACTGTAAGGCTGGCAACTGCTGAAACGCATAGGTTTATTATATGAGTTGCTGGATGTGGTGAACATTTACAAGATTATAAAATGAATTAATAAACGTGGACTTTTATCTTCCTCACACAGTCTAGCTGGAATCCTCTCTGTCATGATGTCTAAATAAATAATGAAAAAAACAGGCGTGAGTTTCACAAATGTGACATCAACCTCTCAAATATTACCCTACTTGCTACCATTACATGGCAACTGGGAGGAGCCAGGCAAATCCCCAGAATTGGCCCATCTAATAGATGTGCCTTTTCTGGGTGGCTGCAGGCTGATATTTTTAGGCTGGGGGGCAATATCCATGGCCCCTTTACCAGCCTGAAAACCCCAGCCCCCCATTTGTCTGCTTTTCCAAGGCTGGTTGTCAAAGATGGTGGGGACCCCAAATCGTTCTTTTTTAATTATTTATTTAAATAATTTAAAAAAAACAGCGTGGAGACCCCTATATTCTTGATAACCAGCCTTTCTAACGCTGACAGCTGATGTTGCAGCCCCCAGCTGTCAGTTTTGCCTGGCTGGTTATGAAAAATATAGGGGAACCATGTCGTTTTTTTTTTAAATTATTTATTTAGAGTGCAGGAGCCAGCTGATGAGTACTGCCATCAGCCGCCTGCACTCGCTGTTATTAGTGGCAGCAGGCATAGGCTGATGGGAGCTGTAGTTCCATCAGTTGATGCCAGTGATCTGAGGTAAATTTTTTAAATCTGATCACAGGTGCGGGCTCTCGCTGTCATCTTACAATGTGGGAACCGCTGCTGTCTGACCGATAGAAATGATTTTACCACTGGACAGAAGCAGTGTTTTCTGCACTGTCATGCATATGATAGTGCAACAAACACCTGAAACAGTAACACAGACCTCCTGGTGAAGTCCGTGTTCGGTGAAGTGTTAGGTACGAACGCCAAACTTTACTGTTCGGGTTCACCCATCTCTAATGTTAACATATGGATGATGTTTTTTTTATGGAATTTGAAATCACTCACTTTTCCGGTATTTTCTATATGGCCCAGACCAACATTACAACTTCTTTTAATAATACCACATATGCAATATGCCCCTATACCAATAATGCCCACTTAAGAATTTAATAATGTCCCTAAGTTCCCCGTGTACAGCCCCCCTACACAAAGTATGGTGGCTCACAGCTTCCCTATACATAGTATGATGCTCCCATAGCTCTAATATACAACATTTAATGTCCCCACTGCCACTATATGATGTTCCAAGATGCGACCGTCCAGACTGAGAACCACTGATGAATGAACTGCGGCGAGCGCAACCTCAGTGACTAGCGGTGATGTCATCGAAGTTACCTCCGATGAATGAGTGTGTGTTCTAAGCCAGACCCCTGAGTTGCGGTGACATCGGTGAGATCTCGGCTATAACAGTGAGAAAAACCCTCACGGTGCAGCGTGAGTTTACCGCAGTTTGCGAGGAGAAATTTCTCATAGTGAACTCTCTGAGCTGAGCATGGCACCATAAAACTTTCTCATTGTGTTACCAGGAATCTCACCGAGGCCACCGCAGTTCAGGGGCCTGGCTGGGAATGCAGTCGATAGAAAAATCCATGATGTCACGGCTAGTCACCGATGCTGCGGTCGCAGCAGCTCATTCTTCGAGTAGTTCTCAGCCTGGTCACATCTTGGCATCATCCAGGTTTAAAACTGTTTATCCCCATACATGCATTACAACGTGGGACAGAACGACGGGCAGATGATGGATATGGTGGTTTTTAATTTTTTTTTTATTACAGGACATGATGGCTTCAATGAAATGGGCGATGATGTGAGTATGGTTTATATGAACCCCACTTGCCACCTTTACAGGGCAAGAGGGAAGAGCCAGGCAAAGCGCCAGAACAGGCGCATCTAATAGATGCACCTTTTCTGGGCAGCTGCTATTTATAGGTTGGGGGGCAATATCAATATCAATATCAACCTGAGAATACCAGATCCCATCTGTCTGCTTTAGCAAGGCTGGTTGTCAAAAATGGGGGGACCTCACAACATTTTTTAAAATTACCGTATTTTTCTGACCATAAGACGCACTTTTTTCCTCCAAATTTGGGAGGAAAGTGTGGGTGCGTCTTATGGTACGGATGTAGCATGTGGGGAGGGGGGCAGCAGTGAGTGGGATCGCACTGTTCTCCCACTTCAGGATGTCCCAGCTGCCGGAATCAGTGCTGGGGAAACCATGTGGTCCCGATGATTAAGTGCAGTGAATATTCATTAGCTACTCCCCGCCCACCTATCAGCTGAGTGGTGAGCCTGGAGAGGCAAATGAATACTGCACTTAAGCAGGGACACACAATACTTCCCCAGCGCTGATTCCTGCAGCAGCTGGGGAGATCTGTGTGTCCAGGACAGGAGGAGGCAGCAGCAGCAGGGTCTGGGGGAGAGGAGATCGCTGCATACCTGCCTGGGCTGGAGCTGAGTGCTGTGCAGTGTGCACAAGGAGGACCTGTGATTATGTCAGAAGTGGGCGGGCTGGAGCATCACATGGCAGCACCGAGCCCTCCCTCTTCTTGACATCATCACAGGTCCTTCAGACTCCAACACTAGAATCTGCTGGCTTCCATTACCTGTGCTGTGGAAAGGCAACAAGAGGGATGGCTCTGTGTGCAGTCATGGGATGCTTTTACCTCACCACAGTGTGGCTGGCTGCCACAATTAAGATGTTAGTCTTTCCAAAACACAATAAAGCACTCTGCCACTTCTTTAGTGAACTATAACTCCCAGCATGTCATAGGATCTGCAGGACATGCTGGGAGTTATAGTTCTCCCATTGGATTTTAAAGCAGCACTCCAGTGTTATTTTGCAGTGCTGGAGTGGTGTATTTAAAAGAAAAGTGAGGGGAACCCTCTATTCTTGATATCCAAACTTGCCAATGCTGACAGCTGAGGGTTGCAGCCCCCAGCTTTCAGTTTTGACTGGCTTGTTATCAAAAATATAGGGGAACCCACGCTGTTTTTTTTTTAAATGATTTATTTGGAAGCGCCAGCTAATGAATAATCCCATCAGCTGCTCATGCTTTCACTGTTGTTAGCGGCAGCTGGCATAGGTTGGTGGGAGCAGTAGTCCCATGAACCCACTCCAGTGACTGGAGATAAACTTTATACCTCCAATGACAGCTGCGGGCCCACACTGTCATTTGGCAGCATGGGAACCACAGCTGTCTGACTGGTGGTAATGGTTTTTCGCCGATCAGAAGCAGTTTTTGCTGCACTGTCATGCACTTGACAGCATTTCAAACACTGGATGTTTGGGCCCCCATTCAAGTGAATGGGGTCCGGGTTCAGATCTGGTTACTGTTCTGGTACTAAAACCCAAACTTTTTTTAACTGTTTGACCGAACCCAACGGAGTTGAACATCCATGGGTCCGCCCATCTATAATCACCATCTATAACTGTACTATAATCTGGTATATGTTATGCAGCACTGGTATCTATCATTATTTGGTCATATGGCAGCAATATCAGTGTTGGGTTTTTGTATGTAGATTTATTTTCAGTAACAGCACTGCCATCTGCTGAGATTCTCCTGTAGGGCTCATATTCACATGTGAGAAACTCGGATGAGTCTCGCACATCAATACCCGGCACTGCACCCGGCACTCAGGAGCTGAGCGTGCGGCTGCATGTATTGCTACTCGGCCACATGCTCCAATGCGAGTGCCAGGTGCAGTGCCAGGTATTGATGTGCGAGACTCATTCAAGTTTCTCACATGTGAGAATGAGCCCTTAGGTTACACCACCATAGTTGTAATCCTGGGTAGGGGCCCACTCAGGAGTTTCGCCCCCCACCTCGACCTGAACCCTTAGCTACGCTTCTTGCCATGGACCAATATTTTCTGAGAGGGGATAACTTAATTTACAAAATAACTTCAACCATATGCCAGCTGGAGCTTTTTGAGTCAAGAGTGAGGCATAATTTCCTTTTGTAATGGGAGTCTGTCAGCACAGAATACAATATACCAAATACAAACACGGAGTGCATCATGGTGTGGCCAAACATTTAAGTACATTTTCCTACCTACTTGTTTTCAATCTATCTCCTCCCTTCTGCTTCTCTATCAAAGAGAGTTGTCAATCAAAGAAAAGGGGTTCACAGAGGAAAATCAAGTAGGTGGGAAGATGCACTGAACTGTTTGGTCATGCCATGGTGCACCGAGCGCCTGTACTTGGTTTGAACAGTTTTCTGCCCAGGCATGGTCCCTTTAAGTACCAGCATCAGCTGACCCAACCACTCAACATTATCTTTGACTGAATAAACTAGTTCAAACTGCATAGAGCACTACAACTGCACTAAAATCATTATTATATTATCTTGTGTTATAGCAACATGAAACGAAAGTCCTCAATGGCTAATGGGATTAATCATTGACTTTCTTTTGCTGCGCAACTCAAAATGACATAACAGTTTCATCTTCTCTAGTTACGTACTTTCTTAACATTAAATGGGCATGTTTTTCCCAACAGGATATACTGTAAAAGAAATCTGTGTGGAAGGAAGTACAATTCATGTCAGCATTGAAAATTTCCAGTGCATATAAAAATATAAAATAAATGAATGTGAAATAATGCTTGATTTTCACTGATTAATATTGTAAGAAGCTACATTTATTATGTAGGGTAGGGCTGTGAGTCAGTGGATTTTCTTTAAATGGTTGACAAAAACTCTTTAAGAAAAAATCATCAATATCGTTTACTTTCCCAGAGCTGTTAAGCAAATTGTTTGCCATTCATTTTAATAGGCTTTGGCATTACTTATCCTTCACAGATGTCTTGAAAACTGAAACCTCTACTTATAAAGAAGCAACCTTGTTCATTATAGTGCCTGATAGACAAATCATCTACAAAAACAGCATTTAATGGACAGCCAATGAATAATCAATGGCTCACTTTTCATCTGAGTGTGAAAATGAGAATAATTTAATACATTGTCCCTCTGGTAAGGACCGTGGCCTTGGGTTCCATTTCTATTCACGACTGATTTATAAGGTAACAGATACCTAATGTAAACATATGATCAATGAGCACCATCATTGTTGATAATAACCCCCCACCAATTTACTCTTGCAGTCTCAAATGTGATCCCCAAGGCTATCAGCTTTGACCAGCTACGACTTCATTCTGTTCTTCCTCTTTGCTGCATTTACCCTGGCCATTCGTTTAGACAGGCAAGTCTGCAAGTAATTTTATATGCAGCTGAGAGTGAGTGGAATTGATTTTTCTCTCAGCACTCAGTTCCCATCTGAATAATTATCAATTTTACTGCCTCATAAAGGGAAGAGTCAAAATTTCAAATCAATTCAGAAGAGCTTTTGAAAGCACAGAAAATATGTACAAAAAAAAGGTCAGAATTGTCAATGACCTCGGGAGATGATGTCAGACAGTACTATACTGAACAGCTGACATCAGAGGCCCTCAATGAATATCCCTAGTACTAATGCAAATCATATTTATGCTGACTACTAGAGAGACCATTCATTAATATTTAAAACAACATCTAATAGCCTGATTTCAAAATAAATACAATGTATTCCTTTGATAATGGGTTTAATAAAGATGTATTACTACTTAGTCTTATGCTGTAAAACTGAAGTATCATTCATATTACAATAAAACAAACCACTTGCTATTAATACGAGTATTAACAGAGGTATAATGAAAACTATAATAATGTATTGAGTATTTAAGACATGGATTTAAAAAAAATCATCTTAAACATAAAGAATATATGATATATATGCGTTATAGAAATATGGTGCATTGCAGTAGTAAGAATATTGAACATGGTGGACTGCTTTAGTGAGATTATACCATTTCTCTGACATCTGATTAAAAATTATATTGCTTTATAAAGCTTTAATGAATTGTTCACTCTTAAACTGTTTTTTTACTTCAAAGAGGAAGAATAAAAACCCGATGGCTTGATATAATCAAGAAAGCGGCTGTGAAGACCCTGGTGGACCCATCTAGGCTTGCACAAGAACGATTGTTCATCCATCAACTCGCCGTGGCTTGAGATCGAGAGGTTAAAAATTAGGTCTAAAATTCCGGGTTTATTTATTATCTCATCTTTGCAATAGTCATTTTCTTCACATAACAGTCTTTACTCTACTTTCTGACGTACATTATAATACATTTATTGGGCCATAAGAAGCCCTACTACCATTAAAAACTCCATCCATTTTTCTTTAGAAAACTGGTGTAAAAGTTTAATAAAAGTCATAAATTATGAGAAACATATGGTGTGTGCCATAATTGTGACTTGTTTTAGGCCAAAAAAGGTGTGGCCACACTGATATATCCCCTCTATAACTATAAATGGTCAATATGCAGTTCTGTAAAAACAGACAGATGGAGCCATTCACATTACCTTAACATTTCTGTAAAACAAATGAAAAAAATTCCAGGGTAGAAATGTTGAAAAAAAATGCATTTCTGACTTTCCTCTAGTTTATTTTTAGATTAATTACTGTATGGTAAAAATTACTTGTTAACTTTATTCTGCAGGTCAATATGATTTGGAAATTTATCTGGATAATATTTGTACAGTATCTTACTGCTTTTTAAAAAATAAAATATTTTATTAAAATAATAATGATTTACAGTATGCTGCTTTATTCTAAATCCCATAACATTTTATTTATTTTTCTTTAAACTTGGACTGACGGGTCCGGACTGGACCAAGGGAACCCAGTGGACGTAGTGTGTATGGACTTTTCAAAAGCTTTTGATACGGTGCCACACAAAAGGTTGATACATAAAATGAGAATAATGGGGATAGGGGAAAATATGTGTAAGTGGGTTAAGAACTGGCTCAGGGATAGGAAACAAAGGGTGGTTATTAATGGAGCACACTCGGACTGGGTAGCGGTTAGCAGTGGGGTACCACAGGGGTCAGTATTGGGACCTCTTCTTTTTAACGTATTTATCAATTACCTTGTAGGGGGCATTCAGAGTGGAATTTCAGTATTTGCAGATGACACTAAACTCTGCAGGGTAATCAATACAGAGGAGGTCAATTTTATATTACAGGAGGATTTATGTAAACTAGAAGCTTGAGCTGATAAATGGCAAATGAGCTTTAATGGGGATAAATGTAAGGTCATGCACTTGGGTAGAAGTAATAAGATGTATAACAATGTGCTTAATTGTAAAACACTGGGCAAAACAGTCAATGAAAAAGACCTGGGTGTATGGGTGGACGACAAACTCACATTTAGTGGCCAGTGTCAGGCAGCTGCTACAAAGGCTAATAAAATAATATGATGCATTAAAAGAGGCATAGATACACATGAAGAGAACATAATTTTACCTCTATACAAGTCACTTGTGCGACCACACTTAGAATACTGTGCACAGTTCTGGTCTCTGGTGTATAAGAAAGACATAGCTGAACTAGAGCGGGCGCAGAGAAGGGTGACCAAGGTTATTAGAGGACTCGGGCGTCTGCAATACCAAGATAGGTTATTACACTTGGGGCTATTTAGTTTGGAAAAATGAATGCTAAGGGGTGATCTTATTTTAATGTATAAATATATGAGGCGACAGTACAGAAACCTTTCTAATGACCTTTTCACTCGTAGACCCGAGACGGGGACAAGGGGGCATCCTCTACGTCTGGAGGAAAGAAGGTTTAAGCATAATAACAGACGTGGATTCTTTACTGTAAGAGCAGTGAGACTATGGAACTCTTTGCCGTATGATGTTGTAATGAGTGATTCATTACTAAAATTTAATAGGGGACTAAATACCTTTCTTGAAAAGCATAATGTTACAGGTTATATAAACTAGTTTCCTTGATAAGGTGTTGATTCAGGGAACTAGTCTGATTGTCATATGTGGAGTCGGGAAGGAATTTTTTTCCCCAATGTGGAGCTTACTGTTTGCCACATGTTTTTTTTGCCTTCCTCTGGATCAAATTGTTAGGGCATGTTAGGTTAGGCTATGGGTTGAACTAGATGGACTTAAAGTCTTCCTTCAACCTTAATAACTATGTTACTATGTTACGATGTTAAATGGAATGGTTTTTAACTCCATATGTTTCGTTTTTATTCCATATGTTTGGAGACCAGTTGATAACAAAATTACAAATTTGTCTGTCTTATTTTATTATAATGCAGCATTTCAGGGAAAAAACATACTTTAACCCCTTTCTGCCATCCGACGTACTATTCCGTCCATGTGACCTGGGCCTTACTTCCCATGGTTGGTATAGTACGCCATACGCGATCAGCCACGCTCATGGGGGAGCACGGCTGGGTGTCAGCTGATTGTTACAGCT
This sequence comes from Ranitomeya imitator, assembly GCF_032444005.1. Classification (NCBI taxonomy): domain Eukaryota; kingdom Metazoa; phylum Chordata; class Amphibia; order Anura; family Dendrobatidae; genus Ranitomeya; species Ranitomeya imitator. The sequence continues at coordinate 87,693,530 of NC_091285.1, forward strand.
GACTCCCGAGACTAAGTGCCCGGAGCAATCACGGACGGCTTCCAGCACTTTAACCCCTGGAACACTGCGATCAAAGAAGATAGAGAAGAATCGCACAGGGAGCGTGTGTGCTTCATTGAGACACTCAGAAAAACGCAATGTGATCGCGTAGTTCTGAGTTTCTCCCTGCCTGCAGACCTCTGGATCCAAGATGGCCGCAGGGTCCTTCCGGGTCCTGCAGTTGGCTTGTTAGTGCCTGCTTAGATCAGGACCTGAGAAGCCTCCTTCACTGCCTGTCAGATCGCTGATCTAACACAGCGCTGTACAAAGTGTCATATCAGAGATCTAACTTTATACAGTGGTGTCCCACCTTGTATTGTGTAAAAATATATTTTTTTTAAATCCTAAAAAAAATAAGTAAATAAATACTGTTCCAATAAATACATTTCTTTATGTAAATAAAAAAAAAACAATAAAAGTACACATATTTAGTATCACCGCGTCTGTAACGACCCGGTCTATAAAACTGTCCCACTAGTTAATCCCTTCAATGAACACCATAAAAAAAATAAAAAACGAGGCAAAAAAAATGCTTTATCATCATACCGCCGAACAAAAAGTGGAATAACACGCAATCAAAAAGACTGATATAAATAAACATGGTACCGCTGAAAAGACATCTTGTCCCGCAAAAACTGAGCCTCCATACAGTGTCATCAGTGAAAAAATAAAAAAGTTATAGCCCTCAGAATAAAGTGATGCAAAAATAATTTATTTTATATAAAATAGCTTTTATTATATAAAAGCGCCAAAACATAAAAAAAATATAAATGAGGTATCACTGTAATTGTACAAACTCGAAGAATAAAATTGCTTTATCAATTTTACCACACGCGGAATGGTATAAATGCCCCACCCAAAAGAAATTCATAAATAGCTGGTTTTTGTTCATTCTGCCTTCCAAAAATCGTAATGAAAAGCGATCAAAAAATCCCTCAAAAAGATAAGACCTCACATGACTCTGTGGGCCAAAATATGGAAAAATTATAGCTCTCAAAATGTGGTGATGTGAAAACTATTTTTTGCAATAAATAGCATATTTTAGTGTGACAGCTGCCAAACGTAAAAACCTAAAAATTCACTATATTACTATAGTAAATTAAACCCACCTTTATCACCCCCTTAGTTAGGGAAAAATAATAAAATAAAAAAAATTATTTATTTACCTATTAGACCACTTCTACTGTAGTGAAATTGATCCCACTTCAGTGGTGTAAGTCCCTCATTTCTTTAAATATGAACACACCTTGATGGGTGTTAATCTGCTGGATTGGGTGTAGAGAAAAACCTGTTGGTTCCTATTCTACTATTTCTACTGTGGTTTAATTGATGCCACTTTTGTGGTGTCTGCCAATAATTTTTGGAAATATGAACACTCCTGGTTAGGTCTCCTTCATGCATGTTGCCTGTAGTAGTAGGCCTCTGAGACCGTCAGGCCTCCACTTCCTTACACTCAACTACCAGTGTTACGATCCTTAAATTTTTCTGACATTGGTAGTCTAGAAAACTGATATTTGTGCCACCTGAATGTGGCTCAGCATGAAAGCATGTAGAGGTGTTGCATGTGTTATCAGGGCTCCCAGCAAAGGGGCCCCACATTTATTATTACTTTTGTCAGATTCAAGTTATTTCTATGACGATTGTGGGTTTTTCTGTCACTAAACGAGGGGTACCAACAATTTTGATCACATGTATATAGCAGGTATAATTCAGCTGTTCATTAAGGCCTGTTGGGGATACCATATTCAAGCAAAAATCCCACCTTGTTTCTTTTTGCAGTATGACCCTGTTCCGCTTACCGCCTCTTTGTACAGTAGCTTGGCTACCCTTTCAATGCTCACAAATTTAGAGAGTATCATCCCCATGCAAGGTGTTAATGTGTCGTGAAATCAGGATGTCTCTTTTGTGCAGGATGTTTCCCATGCGTTTGCCAATCCTGTGTTTAATTTCCCTGATGGTCTTGTCCACGTTTTCAATGCCACATAGGTAGCCTCATAGATTATTCCCTTACTACTGCAGTTGATAAATTCTTTTATATTGTAATATTCGCCCATGACATTGCTGGTAAACATATTCCCAGGAATAATGTGGGAGCAGGCAATATAATGGCCGCATTTGAAGCATCCTTTCACGTTACTGGGCAACCAAGTACTTAGGACAGTTTTTTTGTAGTGACTATTAACAAATCTATCATTCAATGAGCTACCCCTTCTGTAGGTAATGAGCAGTTGTACTGGGAGTTTGGTACCAAGACCAAGCTCCGAGTCCATCAATAAGATGGGCCAGTGTTCCTTATGGAATCTCCGTACCTCCTGTGCCCCATTGTCAAAAGTGGTGACAAATCTCATCTCACCAGTTGTGATTTGTTTGGGTGTTGTTCTGATGAGGTCCTTCCTGCTCCTACTCTTTGTCTCCTTATAGGCATGTGTAAGGATATCAGGGGGATATCCTCTTTAAAGGAATCTATCCCTGGCCTGAGTCTCAAAAGCTTCCACAGTGGAACAGTTTCTGCGGACGCTAAGGAACTGACCCTTTGGAATACTCTTTTTTAGATGCATAGGATGAGTACTGTCACACTAAAGCAATGAGTTAATTGCTGTGGGTTTTGTGCAGGTACAGGTGGCAAGATCCCCATTGAGTCACTTCTGGATCACAATGTCCAGGAATGGCGAGGAGGAAGAATCAGTAACCGATGTGAAGAACAGACTGCATTCATTGTTGAGAGCCTCAACGAAGGCCTGAAAATTCTCCTGTGAGTGCCCCCACACCACAAAATATCATCTAAATAGCAGATCCAGAAATCGATCTGCCCAGCCTTCTTCATGCCATTCTCGAATACCTGGGTTTCCTCCCACCAGCCCAGGAACACATTGGCATTGATTGGAGCACATGGACTCCCTATGGTTGTGCCCCGGAGCCGGTGGTACACCTTGTGATAAAAAAAAAAAATTCCTTGTGAAGCAGAAGCGGAGTAATCTCATTATGGGCTCGGTATTGACAACCCCTTGTACTCAGGAAGTGTTGGACAACTTCCAAGCCTTTGATGTGTAGTATGGAGGTATAGAGGGCCTCTACATCAATACTGCCCAAAAGAAACCTAGGGTCCCCAGAAACACCCTCCAATCTAAAAAGCAGGTCAGTAATATCCTGCACAAAAGATTGAAGAGAAGTTGCAAAGGGTCTAAGAACTCGGTCGAGGTCGATGCCTGCGTTCTGACTCAAACTGCCTATACCAGCCACAATAGGCAGCAGAATGTGGATGTGACCACATCCTTTGTTAAGAGAAAGTCATACTCTATTTTGTCAATGACTCCCGCAGAGAATTCCTAATCAAGAATGCACTTAAGCTTGGGGACATAGTCGGCCGTAGGATTATTTGTAAGAACCTCATAACTGTCCCAATCATTAAGAAGGGCCTCACACATCTTCTCTAGTGTAGACAGTCCAGGACAACCATGTTGTCCCACTTGTCTGAGGTTTAATGACAACGAGGTTGTCCTGTTCTAATTGGTTAACTATAGGCATCTGTGATTTAGTACAATTGAACCGACACTATCTTTTTATTAGTCAGAAGTCTCAAATCCTCTGTGACGAGGATCTCAAATACATCAATAGCAGAAACATCCATGAATTTTTTGACTACTGTTAGTTCATTGCTAGTTGATTTAACCTTTGATATTATTATTATTATTATTATTTATTTATATAGCACCATTAATTCCATGGTGCTGTATATGTGAAAAGGGGTTACATACAGCGTTATAGGGTTATATTGCCACATTCTGTTATCTTCTATGTATTTTGTGTATGCTATGAGTCTGCGGATTTGGTTCTAGTCAATTTTTCTACATACGGTAACTGGTTATTGTCTGATCTATATACATTGATGACTGCTGCTATATACTTACTGTATTTGACATCCATAAATTCAGAACTTTACATTTATTGAGAGAAGTGAGGTCTCCTACATTCTTTAATATTTTATGCACTTTATTTCCCTATAAGGGTAGTTCCATTTTGTTCAGTACCTAATTAAAAGTTATATTTTATTGCTTTCTCTATTGCTGATACATTACCTTGTGAGAGATAATACAGAGGGCTGCGACCCACTTTTGCTTACCTTATGCGAGTATGCAGATACCAAACATGTATAGTTTATTTTTATCTAAGTGGTGAAAAAAAATCAGAAATTTGTAAGAATTTTTTTTACTTATGTCGCCTTGTGTTGTAAACAATAAATAAAGTAACTTGGCACTCAAATTGACTTGCTGTGAATGGAATTATCTTACAATCAGTCCTTCCTCAGAGCTGATTGACACTGGTGTAAAGAAAATATTGTGTACATCTGTGATAATATGGCTCCATTCCTTAGCGACCACAAATCAATGCAGCTGCATGCAGTATTTTCTTTATGCCGGTGACAATCATTTCTGATGAAGGTCTAATTGTAAGACTGAAAATGTTTAACTTTTGCTTGAATAAAATAATTCCATTCACTGCAAGTCCATCTGAGTGCAAAGTTACTTTATTTTTCACGTATGGGCTGGATACCCTACTTGAGCACAATTTCTCACATCAGGAGTGCCGCATTCTCTACAGCACCGAATGTGTGTTGGTTTTTTAAAATGAGGGTAAAAGGAGGGTGATTTGAACTGTTGTGTTTTTTTATTTTATTAAAATTTATAAGAGCTTTTTTCTCATTTTTTACTCTGAGGAGACCTGAAGCCGTGATAATCCCATCGCTTGTGCTGAAATCACGATCTCCTATGAACACTGGCCACAGGCTGACATTCACAGAAGGATCGTAATGACAGGCACAGGGGCCATTAGCAGATCCCCAGCTGTCATGACAACCCATCGGCATCCCGCAATCACATGATGGATGCAGTGATGGGCGGGATGAATGAGGATTTAACTGAATAATTTAACTGGTTAAGGCTGCCGTCACACTAGCAGTATTTGGTCAGTATTTTACATCAGTATTTGAAAGCCAAAACCAGGAGTGGGTGATAAATACAGAAGTGGAGCATATGTTTCTATTATACTTTCCCTCTAATTGTTCCCCTCCTGGTTTTGGCTCAGGAATACTGATGTAAAATAATGACCAAATACTGCTAGTGTGACGGCAGCCTAACAGTCATGGGAAGAGCACTGATCCACCCATGGCTGTTAAAGGCATATGGTGGCTAATTAAATCAGTCATCATGCTTGGGGCAAGATGTGGGCTTGCAGTGTGAGCCTGCATCAGATGCAGGGACACATTGTTTGATGTAAATGTACGTGAAAGGTCATGAAAGGGTTAAATATCTAGGATCTATCAAAGTCTCATTTTCACAACACATTTGTGGAAGTGTATGCTGGCATGAGCAAAGAACATTTCTGATGATCACAAGCAAAGTTGATTTTCCTCATCATGCTGGAAAATACAATAAATCATATCTAAAATGTTTTTACCAATCCACAGTCAGACAGACTACACAATGAAGGAAATTAGAGACTATTATTAGACTCTACAAACAAAGACCAACAAAGTTTACTCCAAGAACAAGGTGTATAGTAGACTGTGAGATCATAAAGGAATCTAAGGTAAAGGCTACCCAGCTAAAGATCTCTCTCACAATACATATTGTTATTGTTAATAATGTTCCTGAGTTCATCACCTAAAGGACACTGAACAATAATGGTATGCCTGGCAGGATTGCAAAGAGAAAACCACTCTCTACAAAAAAGTAATTTCTGCCTGTCTTCAGATTGCTAAAATCACTCTGAGAAGCAGAAGGCTATTGAAGCAATGTTTTATATACATACGAGTATGAGATCAAAATAGAGCTTTTTGGTTTAAATGAAAAGAATTATGTTTGGAGAAAGAAAATCCTACTGCATTACAGCATAAAAATGTTATACTATCTGTGAAACACCGTGGTGATGGTATCCTGATTTATCAAGCGAACATGGGTCATCTAGCAAGACGATAACCCAAAGCATATGAATCATTCTGCATAAGAATGGTTAAAGAAAGAAAAACATTTTGGGAATAGCAAAGTCAAAGTTCTAACTTTAATACCATAGAAATGTAGAATAATCTGAAGTGAGCAGTTCATGGGAGAAAACTCACCCACATAACAAAGTTGTAGCTATTTGGAAGGTGGGAATGGGCTAAAATTCCTACAAGCTGATGCTCAGGACTAATTAAAAATTGCCAAAAATGTTTAGATGCAATTAGATACAGGAAAGATATATATCTTTGTACCGTAATGCAATTATTACTGCATAAGGGGTCACATCAGATACTGAAAGTAAAGGTTAAAATACTTATGCTACTCACAGACATGTGAAATTCAATCATTTCACTCATATAAAAATGATGAAGTCTAATGTTTTTACTCACTTGCTTGATTTGGCTCTCTTTATCTACTTAAAATGCTTGTATGAATATCAGGTGTAATTTTACGTAAAATTTATGAAAAAATATGGAAAATTTTGAAGCTTTATAAACTTTAAATCACCACTGTATATACTTAAACTTTATTGTCATATTGAACTTCTTACAATGGATACGGAAAGTATTCAGACCCCTTTAAATTTTTCACTCTTTGTTTCATTGCAGCCATTTGGTAAATTCTACAAAGTTCATTTTTTTTCTCAATAATGAACACTCTGCGCCCAATCTTGACTGAAAGAAAACAAATGTAGAAGTTTTTGCATATTTATTAAAAAAGAAAAACTGAAATATCACATGGCCATAAGTATTCAGACCCTTTGCTCTGACACTCATATTTAAGTCACATGCTGTCCATTTCCTTGTGATGCTCTTTGAGATGGTTCTACTCCTTCATTGGAGTCCAGCTGTGTTTAATTAAACTGATAGGACTTGATTTGGAAAGGCACACACCTGTTAGGGCTAGCGGAACGCACCGAGTAATAGGTAGGTATCTACAAGGTGCGTTCGCAGCCCGGGGTCCACCGTGCAAAAATATCTGCTGCTAAGTAATGGCGGATGGACTCTGAGCTCACACGTGGGTTAGGCTTCACCCCGTGTGAACTGGTAGCGAACTCTGTTGCCTCACAGAGTCGCGCTGTACACAGAACTAATATCCTAACTAGGCTAATTGCCTCCACTGACGCTAGCTGCCTGCCTGAGCGTACAGTCCCAATGCTAAGAGCTTCACACCACATAAGAACTGAGTGCTATAGTATCCACTGGCATAAGCCAAAACACATTTGATACTAGCGCATGGCCATGCGGCCATGCGAGCCTTAAATAGTTGCAGCACGTACAGGGCCTTCAAAGAAGGACCAATGGAGTTGCTGCAGTACCTGAGCATGTGACCCTAAATCTCCACTGAGAGATCTTGCCCTGGGCATGCTCAGAGTGCAAAGCAGGACTTAGTCCTAGCACCTACAAGGACCTTCCAAGAAGGACCAATGGAAGTTGCTGCAGTACCTGAGCATGTGACCCTAGATCTCCACTGAGAGATCTTGCCCTGGGCATGCTCAGTGTGTGCAAAGCAGGACTTAGTCCCAGAAAAGCCTGCTCGCCGCAGATCAGTGCAGGGTACAATAGCAGAGCCTGGAGAGGCAGTAGTAACCCTCTGCACAGTATCAGTCTCAGTGAGACGCTGGGAGCGACGTCTCCGCTGAGCAGGCTGCACTGCGGCCGATGCAGAATGGGAGACCGCAGCAGACACGGATCGAGATTCCCTCTGTGCAGCAGAGGAAACTCGACTCCTAACACACACCTGTCTATATAAGACCTCACAGCTCACAGTGCATGTCAGACCAAATAAGAATCATGAGGTCAAAGGAACTGGGAAGTCTTGCTAGACAGCCAAACTGAGCAATCGAGGGAGAAGAGCCTTGGTGAGAGAGGTAAAGAACCCCAAGATCACTGTGGCTGAGCTCTAGAGATGCAGTAGGGAGATGGGAGAAAGTTCCAGAAAGTCATCTATCACAAGCAGCCCTAAACCAGTCAGGCCTTTATAACAGAGTGACCCGACAGAAGCCTCTCCTCAGTGCAAGACATATGAAAGCCCACATGTTAGCTAAAAAACACATAAGGGACTCCCAGACTATGAGAAATAAGATTCTCTGGTCTGATGAGATGAAGATAGTCCTTTTTGCATGATAATTCTGAGCGGTATGTGTGGAGAAAACCAGGCACTGCTCATCACCTGCAATCCCAACAGTCAAAAATGGTGGCGGCAGCATCATGCTATGGGGGTGTTTTTCAGCTGCAAGGAAAGGACAACTGGTTGCCTTTGAAGGAAACATGAATGTGACTAAGTACAGAGATATCCTGGATGAAAACCTCTTCCAGAGTGTTCTGGACCTCAGACTTGGCCGACGGTTCACCTTCCAACAAGACAATGACTCTAAGCACACAGCTGAAATAGCAAAGGAGTGGCTTCAGAACAACTCTGTGACCATTCTTGACTGGCCCAGCAAGAGCCCTGACCTAAACCCAATTCAGCATCTCTGGAGAGACCTGAAAATGGCTGTCCACCAACATTCACCATCCAACCCGACTGAACTGGAGAGGATCTGCAAGGAAGAATGGCAGAAGATCCTTAAATCACGGTGTGAAAAACTTGTTGCATCATTCCCAAGAAGACTCAAGGCTATACTAGCTCAAAAGGGTGCTTCTACTCAATATGGAGCAAAGGGTCTGAATACCTATGACCATGTGATATTTTAGGTTTTTTTTTATAATAAATTAGCAAAAATTTCTACATTTCTGTTTTTTTCAGTCAAAATTGGTTGCAGAGTGTACATTAGCGATAACAAAATGAACTTTTTTGAATTTACCAAATGGCTGCAATGAAACAAAGAGTGAAAAATTTAAAGGAGTCCGAATACTTTCCGTACCTACTGTAGTACATAGAAGAGGCAGATTTATAAGATTATCTCAGCATATTAATATTTTTTGTAAACACATCCAATTGTGGAATTTAATATTATTCAAAGATCTGTTGATTAAAATGTTGTTTACGTTTAACTTAGTACCTGGGAAACCCCCTTTAAAAGAATATAGTGTTAGCTAAACAAAAACAACAATGTAGACCCAGGTGATGGAGGTCCAAGTGGAGGAGGAGGTGGAGTAGGTGGAGGTGGACATGGCGGTGTAGGTGGAACAGGCAGAGGAAGCCACCACTATTTTGTTTATTTGGAGAGGCCCAAAAATGAAACGAATAGCAAATAGATTTGTACACTGGTACAGACAAGTACTGTGGGATCCATGTGTTGTTTATTTTAATAAACCTTAGCTTCCCCACTTTGGCTCTGAATAGGAAAATGCATCTGTCTGTGATCACAACCCCCGCCATACTAAACAGTACACTTGCCGCAGGGAAGGCCAGCACCTCCAAGGCATAAAGGGCAAGCTCAGGCCATGGGTCCAATTTTGAAAACCTAAAGTTAAATGGAGCAGACTCATCAATTAGTATGTGGAGACATATGGACATGTACTCTTCCACCATGTTGTTGTAATGCTGCCTTCTGCTAATATGGACTATATCAGATGGTGGTGCCGAATGGTGCGGAGTGCTGAGAAAGTTTTGCCACATTTTGGCCATGGTAACCATATACACCAAAATCGTGGCAGTGCCCAAACTACGTTGATGACTTCCTTCTCTGCCTTGTTCTTCCAGTGAGCCCCTGCTGTCAAGTGGGAATGCCATCAGTAATGCCTTTACCAGTGTACACTTGTATTTGTACATTTTGCAATCCTGCTCCGGTGATGGAAGTAATGATGGTACGTTGTCCTTGTAGAGGGGATACAGCAGGGTGGCCACCAAATAATCAGCGGTAGTAACAATCCGGGCAACTAATCGGTCAATGTGCATGAGGAGGCAATGTACAAAGCAGAGTAAGGGGAAGAGGCAGTCTGGGGCAGTAGAATGTCCAGCAATCCTCGGTGGTGGTAGGACACGTGCAAGAACACTCTCCTAATAAGACCCAGCCATCACTTTATTTACCCAGTAGGCAGTTAGGGAGATGTTACATCCCTTTCCATGCTTAATAGTCCACGTATTTGTGATTATTGATGGCGTTGCCCACCTAACACCTGATTTGTGTGCAAGGCAGGGATGGCCCACCTGAAAAAGTAGTTGAAGCTGGAAACAGTGTAGTCGGAATGTCAGCATTTCAAATGTAAACCAACTATCTATTCGGTGACAACAAAGGGGAGTATTGTAAAGACACCACCAAAATTAAAAATCTACCCTTGTCAAAATACTCTCTATTAATTATTCAAACACGGATAATACCAAACGTGATACAAAATTAATTTAAAACATCCCAGAAAAAGAGGGAAATATGAGCCCGGGAATCTGGATGGGGAAAATGTTTCCTGTCCTTAGCTCGCTACCCCATTGAGGTCTTCTCTATTGGTGTTGAAGTCCTCTGATGAACCCCTAAGAAGGATGCATGGGGGAGAAACGCGTCAGGACAGTGAGAGCTAACGCATTGTTGTAGCTGGCTGAAGGTATCGGCCGTGAATATACAAGCTAAGTGTATAAGCTTATGAGCTACGATTCAGCACTTTGTTTGCACATTCAGCACTTTATTACGGTATATTGGTTATCTGAGCTGCATATGATGTACATGGAAACATTATTTTTCTGCTGATTAGGAGTATATGGGCTAAAGCCTGGGGTGATAGGATGTGATCCTTTTTTGCCCAAAAGCAACCTGCATTCGTGTTATATGATTAACTAATGGTGAATTTAACATACTTGGAGAATTCCCTCCTTTTTTCTGCCTATGAGTATTGAGATTCTTTTGGAGTTTTTTTTGGATGCGACTAATTAATATCCATAAGGGCATATTAGAACTAGTATAGTTCTCTATACCCCCACTCCATTTTAGTTCCTTTCACGAGTGATAGTATATTATATTCATTGAAGTTCTATTTAATACTAATAGTGGATATATTATTACATAATTGGAGCAGGAGGGTTCAGTTATTATATAGAGATTTATATATATTTAGTATTTGGCCACCTGGAACTTTTCAACCTTTTCCCACATATCATGTTTCAAACATAAGGATTCCAAATGTAAATTTTTGCTGAAGAATCAACAAGTGGAACACAATTATGAAGTTGAACGAAATTTATTGTCAAATTGCATTACTGCACTAGAAATATGAAAAATTGAGAAAGTTTAGAGCATAAATTGGCCAATTTATGTGTACCTTGTAGCCACGTTAAGGCATTTCTCGTATACAAGGTCCTAGCAATGCCTTTCCTGTTCCTCTTTCCAATGCCTTTCCTCACCTGCGGCTAAAAGGAGGAGTGCTCAGTCGGAAGGCTAATGAATACAAACTTCAAAAAACTGGCCGTCGCATCCAAACATAGACTAAGTGTGAACAGGTGGTAATGAATAAATAATCACTAATCACGAATGCCCAGAAAAATTCAATAAAAAAATATATAGAAGAAGCAGCGGCGAAAGGCCCATTGGGGTACCTGTGGAGCAGCTTTTGGCATCCAATGGGTAAGATACGCTTGTCTTTGACATATAGGCACTTTTTGCACTTTATTCTTAGTCCTAAAGGAATACGGTGATCTTACCAAACTTTATATCTATTGATTAGCATGTCCTTTTGACAAGCATTACATATCTTGCCCATTTATACTAGGTTTCCTATGAGGCCACTCTTTTTTATACACACACATGTGGGGTTACTTTGAGTGCTCTCATTTTATGGATTGCCTGCCTCTGCCAGTTTGTATCATTGTTCATTAGACCTGTCCAGTATTTTTTGGTTTTTATTATGTGCACTAGTTTGCCTTGTTTGTATTGAATTTTTAATAAAGATATATATTTTTTCATTGAATTTTTCTGAGCATTCGTGATTACTTATTCATTATTATTTAGTTACATTTGGGAATCTAAAGCTCTTGTTCTTCTTGTTATGTATATCATATAGCTCTATCAGAGTATTCCTTATGAATATGGTCATTTTATATTATCGGTTCTGGTATCTACTATATAATTGTCTAAGGGTCACTTCCGTCATTCTGTCTTTCCTTCTTTCTGTCACGGATATTCATTGGTCACGGCCTCTGTCTGTCATGGAAATCCAAGTTGCTGGTCAGTCATGGCAAAACGCCCACGACTATTGCCATGACCAATCAGCAATGGGCGCAGTCCGGCGGCAACATGGCCGCTCCTTCCTCCCCGCAGTCAGTGCCCGCACCGTACTCCCCTCCAGTCAGCGCTCACACAGGGTTAATGGTAGCGCTAATGGACCACATTATGCCGCAGTGTAACACACTCCATTAACGCTGCTATTAACCCTGTGTGACCAACTTTTTACTATTGATGCTGCCTATGCAGCCATAATAGTAACAAGATCTAATGTTAAAAATAATAAAAAAATAAAAAATCATCATATACTCACATTCCGGCGCCTTTCCCGCTCCTCACGATGCTCCGGTGACCGCTCCATGCAAGCGTCAGGTTCCGGTGCCAAGGATGGTATGCGACAAGGACCTACCATGATGTCACGGTCAAGTGACCGCGACGTCATCACAGGTCCTGCGAGAAAGACCTGCCATGACGTCACGGTCATGTGACCGCGACATCATTACAGGTCCTGCTCCTATACTAACCCTGGGACCGGAAGCTGCTGCGTGCACCGCCCACAGGGCCAGGACTTCAACAGAGGGGGAGTATATGTTTATTTTTTATTTTAAGTCTGTATACTACATGGCTCTGTGCTGTATACTCTGTCACTGTGCAATATACTACGTGGCTAGGCAATACACTACGTGGCTGGGCAATATACTACGTTGCTGGGCAATATACTACATGGCTCTGTGCTGTATACTCTGTCACTGTGCAATATACTACGTGGCTGGGCAATACACTATGTGGCTGGGCAATATACTACATGGCTGAGCAATATACTACATGGCTGGGCAATATACTACGTGGCAGGGCAATATACTACGTGGCGGGGCAATATACTACGTGACTGGGCAATATACTACGTGACTGGGCAATATACTACGTGGTTGGGCAATATACTACGTGGCTGGGCAATATACTACGTGGACATGCATATTCTAGAATTCCCGATGCGTTAGAATCGGGCCACCATCTAGTGTAATTATAAGTGTGAACAGGTGCTGAACCTAGAGTCACCAACTCGTATACAGTCAAATAAATAAGGCAGCACACTGTAGCGCCAAAACTAAAGTTGAGCGACTTTTACTTTTTTAGGATCGAGTTGGGTTTCGCGAAATCGGGTGAAATCGGCCGATTATTGCGAAAAGTCGGGGGCCGACAGAAACACGAAACCCAATGCAGGTCAATGGGGAATCAATGTCGGCAGTGAGTGGAGGACAGGAAAACACCTACAGTGCCCATTTTAATGCCAAAAACATCAATTCTTATTTCTTAGCTTGTCAATCTTAATTTACTTTATAATAATAGTTAGGCATTGAAAACAGGGGATCATTTGGCTAAAGTTTCAACTTTGCAAGTGCTGTGATCCTGAGCAAGCAGGGGGCCCACTCGTTGGCACTTGGCACTGGCAAAGAGCCCCTCATAGTGCGGCGGTGTGTTTGATGGTGGGTGGTGCCTCCCACTGCCAGAGACACTTTTGTGTACTATGAGGGGCCCTGTGCCAGTGATGTCACCAACGAGTATGCCCCCACACCTGATGAAGGAACCTGCACTTTGATCTGCACCTTCTTCTTTGTCCCCGTGTAAGGTGGTATAGTATGCGGGAAGGGGAACCTGACTTTCAGCAGGGTCAGATTCTGGCTGTGTAGAGTGCAAGGGGAATGTAGTGGTCTGGGTCAATGTACCAGCAGACTCATCTAGCAGTGGCTGAGCAATTGGCAGGATAAGGAGGAAACACAGATATACAGTATGCCCAAATAATAAAGTAGGCTAAATGCAGTTCAAAATTGATAACAGGACTAAACAGACGGCATAGCTTTGTTCAGTGGAGGACAACTGTAATGAGTGGCGCAGACACAGTTAGTAGGCCCAAAATAAAAAAGTAGGCTAAATGCACTTCAAAATTGGTAACAGGACTAAACAGGCGGCATAGCTTTGTTCAGTGGAGGACAACTGTAATGAGTGGTGCAGACACAGTTTGTAGGCTCACAATAAAAAAGTAGGCTAAATGCAGTTCAAAATTAGTAACAGGACTAAACAGGCGGCATTGCTTTGTTCAGTGGAGGACAACTGTAATGAGTGGCGCAGACACAGTTAGTAGGCCCACAATAAAAAAGTAGGCTAAATGCAGTTCAAAATTGGTAACAGGACTAAACAGGCGGCATAGCTTTGTTCAGTGGAGGACAACTGTAATGAGTGGCGCAGACAATTTTTGTAGGCCCACAATAAAAAAGTAGGCTAAATGCAGTTCAAACTTGGTAACAGGACTACACAGGCGGCATTGCTTTGTTCAGTGGAGGACAACTGTAATGAGTGGCAGACACAGTTAGTAGGCTCAAATGATAAATTAGGCTAAATGCAGTTCAAAATTGATAACAGGATTACACAGGCGGCCTAGCTTTGTTCAGTGGACGACAACTGTAATGAGAGGCAAACACAGTTAGTAGGCCCAAATGATAAATTAGGCTAAATGCAGTTAAAAATTGGTAACAGGACTACACAGGCGGCATTGCTTTGTTCAGTGGAGGACAACTGTAATGAGTGGCAGAAACAGTTAGTAGGCCCAAATGATAAAGTAGACTAAATGCAGTTCAAAATTGGTAACAGGACTACACAGGCGGCATAGCTTTGTTCAGTGGAGGACAACTGTAATGAGTGGCGCAGACACGGTGAGTAGGCCCAAATACAAAAGTAGGCTAAAAGCAGTTCAAAATTAGTAACAGGACTAAACAGGCGGCATAGCTAGATACTGGGGTGGGCTCCTCTGCTGAGTAGCAGACAGTGGTAGTAGATGAAAAATATTGACTGGTCTAAATGGAGGCCATGGCCTTGTTTATACTAATTTGCTTCGCCGCCTTGCTTAGCAGCCAAAATTCTATCCAAGGTGACTGCACTAAGTGACTTTCTCCAAATCCCCACGCAAGAAATTAAACATAGGGATTTGGACCGTGAATCTAAAAGAGCAGTCAATCTTGAGTTACACATCCTCACCCTAGGCGAATATCTCTGTGTTCAACGTATACCTAGGGGCCTACAGGTCCCCCTGCAACCTACTTTTTTTTAGGGATGACAAGGAATATATATAGTACTAAATTCGAACATATTTTAAATAAGTGTTCTGCTGATCTGATGACACTAACCTTGTCTTATTGGCAACAGAACCTGGATACCATGAATTCACAGATATGTGCCATCGAAAACCAGCTAACAAGTACCATGTCCCAAGAGGCTTTTCAAGAACTCAAAGTACAAAACCAGGAGACCCTACGTACTCACAGACTGGACCTAGAAAAAAAGAAAAGGTCAAAAATCCTGAGGGACACTGAGGATTATCTTCAGAACAGAGTATATCAGTGGCGGGAAACACACTGTGCCTTCAGACGTCGGACCTCCCTAAGTTCCTCAGGCTTGGCCGACAGCAGGCCTGGTACCTCAAATACCTATACATCCAACAATTTTTTAGGGAACAGCCGGGGACGATCAAGAGAAAAACGAGGCTGGGGGGGGCCAATGCCGCAGGGGACTCCAGAAGTCACATGTCGACCAGATCACAGGTACGCAACCCCCACTGGTGATCAACATTTACTCCAAATCAATAAACACTTCACAACTGACTTTACTTCAGAAAGGCTTGTCTTTCTGCCCCACATGTAAGTTCAATTCATTTGAACTTAATATGGATTTACAGAGTTTTTTTCGTAACCTCCATTTTCGTGTCCATTTCTCCACTCAGCCATTATCAGGGGACCCTCCCTCACAGTTGGGTCAGCCTCTTCTTGGTCTCCGGGGTTTGGGTCTTCGCTCCCCAAGCTCCTTTATGCCTCCCAAAAATAGTCCACCCATTGAGACCTTCATCTCTTTGGTGGAAAGGGACATTGAGGCCTTTCAGCGGGATATACATTTTGGTAAATTCCATTTTCACACCAACTTGTCACCATCAGAGAAATTAGCCTTAGAACAGTTATCTTCTGATAAAACGCTCGTCGTCAAACCGGCCGACAAGGGTGGGGCGATAGTGATTATGGATAGGACAGATTATCTGGAAGAGGCCTACAGACAATTGAATGACTCTAATGTATATAGAGTCATATCACAAAACCCTCTTAACAATATTGCCCACAAAATTAAGACCCTTCTTGAGTTCCATGAACAGGAGGGCACTATAGATAACAAACTCAGGACCTTTTTGTTAACCCCTTCATGACCCAGCCTATTTTGACCTTAAAGACCTGGCCGTTTTTTGCAATTCTGACCAGTGTCCTTTTATGAGGTAATAACTCAGGAACACTTCAACGGATCCTAGCGGTTCTGAGATTGTTTTTTCGTGACATATTGGGCTTCATGTTAGTGGTAAATTTAGGTCAATAAATTCTGCACTTATTTGTGATAAAAACGGAAATTTGGCGAAAATTTGGAAAATTTTGCAATTTTCACATTTTGAATTTTTATTCTGTTAAACCAGAGAGTTATGTGACACAAAATAGTTAATAAATAACATTTCCCACATGTATACTTTACATCAGCACAATTTTGGAAACAAAATTTTTTTTTGCTAGGAAGTTATAAGGGTTAAAATTTGACCAGCGATTTCTCATTTTTACAACGAAATTTACAAAACCATTTTTTTTAGGGACCACCTCACATTTGAAGTCAGTTTGAGGGGTCAATATGGCTGAAAATACCCAAAAGTGACATCATTCTAAAAAATGCACCCCTCAAGGTGCTCAAAACCACATTTAAGAAGTTTATTAACCCTTCAGGTGCTTCACAGCAGCAGAAGCAACATGGAAGGAAAAAATGAACATTTAACTTTTAGTCACAAAAATTATCTTTTAGCAACAAATTCTTATTTTCCCAATGGTAAAAGGAGAAACTGAACCACGAAATTTGTTGTCCAATTAGTCCTGAGTACGCTGATACCTCATATGTGGGGGTAAACCACTGTTTGGGCGCACGGCAGGGCTTGGAAGGGAAGGAGCACCATTTGACTTTTTGAATGAAAAATTGGCTCCACTCTTTAGCAGACACCATGTCACTTTTGGAGAGCCCCCGTGTGCCTAAAAATTGGGGCTCCCCCACAAGTGACCCCATTTTGGAAACTAGACGCCCCAAGGAACTTATCTAGATGCATAGTGAGCACTTTGAACCCCCAGGTGCTTCACAAATTGATCCGTAATAATGAAAAAGTACTTTTTTTCACAAAAAAAAATTTTTAGCCTCAATTTTTTCATTTTCACATGGGCAACAGGATAAAATGGATCCTAAAATTTGTTAGGCAATTTCTCCTGAGTACACCGATACCTCACATGTGGGGGTAAACACCTGTTTGGGCACATGGTAAGGCTCGGAAGGGAAGGAGCGCCATTTGACTTTTTGAATGAAAAATTATCTCCATTGTTAGCGGACACCATGTCGCGTTTGGAGAGCCCCTGTGTGCCTAAACATTGGAGCTCCCCCACAAGTGACCCCATTTTGGAAACTAGACCCCCCAAGGAACTTATCTAGATGCCTAGTGAGTACTTTAAACCCTCAGGTGCTTCAGAAATTGATCTGTAAAAATGAAAAAGTACTTTTTTTTCACCAAAAATTTATTTTCGCCTCAATTTTTTAATTTTCACATGGGCAATAGGATAAAATGGATCCTAAAATTTGTTGGGCAATTTCTCCCAAGTACGCCGATACCTCATATGTTGGGGTAAACCACTGTTTGGGCACATGGCATGGCTGGGAAGGGAAGGCGTGCCATTTGACTTTTTGAATGGAAAATTAGCTCCAATTGTTAGCGGACAATCTAGATCTAGATGCATAATGAGCACTTTAAACCCCCAGGTGCTTCACAGAAGTTTATAACGCAGAGCCATGAAAATAAAAAATAATTTTTCTTTCCTCAAAAATGAATTTTAGCCTGGAATTTCCTATTTTGCCAAGGGTAATAGGAGAAATTGGACCCCAAATGTTGTTGCCCAGTTTGTCCTGAGTACGCTGATACCCCATATGTGGGGGTAAACCACTGTTTGGGTGCACGGCAGGGCTCGGAAGGGAAGGCACGCCATTTGGCTTTTTAAATGGAAAATTAGCTCCAATCATTAGCGGACACCATGTCACGTTTGGAGAGCCCCTGTGTGCCTAAACATTGGAGATCGCCCACAAATGACACCATTTTGGAAACTATACCCCCAAAGGAACTAATCTAGATGTGTGTTGAGGACTTTGAACCCCCAAGTGCTTCACAGAAGTTTATAACGCAGAGCTATGAAAATAAAAAAAAAAATTATTTTCTCAAAAATGGTCTTTTAGCCTGCAATTTTTTATTTTCCCAAGGGTAACAGGAGAAATTTGACCGCAAAAGTTGTTTTCCAGTTTCTCCTGAGTACGCTGATACCCAATATGTGGGGGTAAACCACTGTTTGGGCACATGTCGGGGCTCGGAAGTGAAGCAGTGACGTTTTGAAATGCAGACTTTGATGGAATGCTCTGCGGGCATCACGTTGCGTTTGCAGAGACCCTGATGTGGCTAAACAGTAGAAACCCCCTACAAGTGACCCCATTTTGGAAACTAGACCCCGAAAGGAACTTATCTAGATGTGTGGTGAGCACTTTGAACCCCCAAGTGCTTCACAGAAGTTTATAATGCAGAGCCGTGAAAATAATAAATACGTTTTCTTTCCTCAAAAATAATTATTTAGCCCAGAATTTTTTATTTTCCCAAGGGTTACAGGAGAAATTTGACCCCAATATTTGTTGTCCAGTTTCTCCTGAGTATGGTGATACCCCATATGTGGGGGTAAGCTACTATTTGGGCACATGCCGGGGCTCAGAAGTGAAGTAGTGACGTTTTGAAATGCAGACTTTGATGGAATGCTCTGCGGGCATCACGTTGCATTTGCAGAGCTCCTGATGTGGCTAAACAGTAGAAACCCCCTACAAGTGACCCCATTTTGGAAACTAGACCCCGAAAGGAACTTATCTAGATGTGTGGTGAGCACTTTGAACCCACAAGTGCTTCACAGAAGTTTATAATGCAGAGCTGTGAAAATAATAAATACGTTTTCTTTCCTCAAAAATGATGTTTTAGCAAGCATTTTTTTTATTTTCACAAGGGTAACAGGAGAAATTAGACCACAGTAATTGTTGCGCAGTTTGTCCTGAGTATGCTGGTACCCCATATGTGGGGGTAAACCACTGTTTGGGTGCACGTCGGGGCTCGGAAGTGAGGGAGCACCATTTGACTTTTTGAATACAAGATTGGCTGGAATCAATGGTGGCGCCATGTTGTGTTTGGAGACCCCTGATGTGCCTAAACAGTGGAAGTCCCTCAATTCTACCTCCAACACTAACCCCCCCACACCCCTAACCCTAATCCCAACTGTAGCCATATCACAACCCTAACCACAACCCTAATTCCAACCCTAACCCTAAGGCTATGTGCCCACGTTGCGGATTCGTGTGAGATTTTTCAGCATCATTTTTGAAAAATCCGTGGGTAAAAGGCACTGCGTTTTACCTGCGGAATTACAGTGGATTTCCAGTGTTTTTTGTGCAGATTTCATCTGTGGATTCCTATTGAGGAACAGGTGTAAAACGCTGTGGAATCCGCACAAAGAATTGACATGCTGTGGAAAATACAACGCAGCTTTCCGCGCGGTATTTTCCGCACCATGGGCACAGCGGATTTGGTTTTCCATAGCTTTACATGGTACTGTAAACCTGATGGAACACTGCTGCGAATCCACAGCGGCCAATACGCTGCGGATCCGCAGCCAAATCCGCACCGTGTGCACATAGACTAATTCTTAAGGTATGTGCACACGCTGCGGAAAATGCTGCGGATCCGCAGCAGTTTCCCATGAGTTTACAGTTCAATGTAAACCTATGGGAAACAAAAATCGCTGTACACATGCTGCAGAAAAACTGCACAGAAACGCAGCGGTTTACATTCCGCAGCAGGCCACTTCTTTCTGCGGATTCTGCAGCGGTTTTACAACTGCTCCAATAGAAAATCGCAGTTGTAAAACTGCAGTGAAATGTGCAGAAAAACCGCGTTAATCCACCATAAATCCACAGCGGTTTAGCCCTGCGGATTTATGAAATCCGCAGCGGAAAAATCCGCAGAGGACCAGAATATGTGTGCACATACCGAAACCCTAACCCTAACCCTATTCTAACCTTAGTGGAAAAAAAAAATTCTTTATTTTTTATTGTCCCTACCTATGGGGGTGACAAAGGGGGGGGGGTCATGTACTATTTTTTTTCATTTTGATCACTGTGATTATATCTCAGTGATCAAAATGCACTTTGGAACGAATCTGCTGGCCGGCAGATTGGGCGGGCGCACTGCGCATGCGCCCGCCATTTTGGAAGATGGCGGCGCCCAAGGAGAAGACGGATGTACCCCAGGAGGAACGGTAAGTATGATGGGGTGGGGGGGAGCACAGGGGGGGAATCGGAGCATGGGAGGGGTGGATCGGAGCACGGGGGGTGGATCGGAGTGCAGGGGGGTTGGATCAGAGCACAGGGGGGTGATTGGAGCACGGGGGGAGCGGACAAGAGCATGGGGGGAGCGGAGCACAGGACGGAGGGGAGCCGGAGCAGTGTACCGGACAGATCGGTGGCTTGGGGGGGCGATCGGTGGGGTGGGGGCACATTAGTGTTTCCAGCCATGGCCGATGATATTGCAGCATCGGCCATGGCTGGATTGTAATATTTCACCAGTTTTAATAGGTGAAATATTAAAAATCGCTCTGATTGGCAGTTTCACTTTCAACAGCCAATCAGAGCGATCGTAGCCACGGGGGGGGGGAGGGTGAAGCCACCCCCCCTGGGCTAAAGTACCACTCCCCCTGTCCCTGCAGATCGGGTGAAATGGGAGTTAACCCTTTCACCCGATCTGCAGGGACGCGATCTTTCCATGATGCCACATAGGCGTCATGGATCAGATTGGCACCGACTTTCATGACGCCTACGTGGCGTCAAAGGTCGGGAAGGGGTTAAAAGTTGATCCTATAACTCCAATTTTTTACCTTTTGCCCAAAATTCACAAACGACTGTTTAAACCACCTGGGTGCCCTATAGTGGCCCTCACTGACTTCATTCTATCTCCCCCAGCTATAGTATTGGAGAAAATTCTCACACCACTGGTCAAAGCCACCAGTTCCTTCATCCTGGATACTAATGATTTCCTTAGACTCATCAGGGCATTGGGCACCATTCCCTCTTCCACACTGCTAGTTACTTCGGACGTGAACAGCCTATATACGTCCATAACACACGAAAAGGGAAAACTAGCTGTAGATAGGCTCCTCAATGAGGGAGGTACCCACATTAAGATACGTCATTTTTGTATGGACCTCTTAAACCTGGTCCTTAGGGAAAATTACTTCATGTTTGAGGACACCTTTTATATCCAGCAACAGGGCACCGCTATGGGCTCAAATGTAGAGCCCCCTTACGCCATTGCCTATATGTCATCTTTCGAAAATGACTTTGTATATACCCATCCTTCATTTCAAGACCATTCGCGTATATGGAGCTGCTACATAGATGACATTTTTTGCATCTGGGATGGCCCAATTGACTCACTCATATCGTTTGATGAATACCTTAATAACATATGGCCAGAGTTGAAATTCTCCTTACAATATAACATGGACCAAATTAGTTTCCTGGACACCCTGGTCTGCAAAAAGGACGATGGTGAATTATCTATCGACCTCTTCTCGAAACCTACTGACAGGAACAGCCTCCTCCACTACAACAGCTGTCACCCTCCCTCCATTAAAAATGCTATCCCTAAATCCCAGTTCCAACGGGTTAATAGGATAGTTTCTGACGAAACCACCAAAATCACTAGACTCAATGAGATGCAACAGAAATTTTCAAACGGGTTACCCACAAAAGACACTATCTAAGGCTAGACAATCTAGTGTTCCCACTAGGGCTAACGATAGCAGTAAACACATTCCTTTTGTTAGCACCTTTCACCCCTTCTCCAATATAGTGCAATCTACCATCAGACGTCATTGGAGTCTACTACAAAAAAGTTATCCTACCATATCGGAGTTTACCCTGTTTTCGCAGGGCTAAAAACCTACGGGATAGATTAGTTAAGGCAGACGTGGGTTCCAAGATCACTACATCTAGACAAACATTTTTACAGACACAAAAACAGGGCACTTTTCCCTGCCTCAGTTGCCTACAATGCAACAATGTCCAAAAAGTTTCCAAAGCGTTTCACCCACATACGGGTCGTGTTATCCCGATCAAGGGTTTCTATACATGCGACTCTTCATATGTCGTATATCTGATTAAGTGTCCATGCGGTTTGGCCTATGCGGGGGAAACCACCCAGCCTATCAGGGATAGGGTGTCACAGCATAAATCCACCATTCGCTGCAAAAAAAACCCATCTGCCCCTTCCATATCACTTCCACGAAAAGAACCACAACATTTTGCAACTTAGGTTCCAGGTTCTGGAACAAATCGAACCCCATAGGAGAGGTCTCAACAGGATTAAAATCCTTAAAAAAAGGGAAGCTTTTTGGATTTTTACCCTCCAGACCCTTGAGCCGAAAGGACTCAATAGAGAATATGATGTATCAGCCTTTTTGTGGAAACAGCGGGCTCTTGTCATTATGGTCTGCATTATATGTTTTCTCATGTATTGTTTCATATGCTAATTGTTCTTCTTTTTTCTTCTAGAATCGTTAGAACTCACTATGTTCACCACACTGGGCACCGTCTATAGTCTGCATGGTATGTCATAATCACTCCATCTCTTCTCCTTTTTCTAGTATGGTTCCCCTCTCCACCCCCCCCCCCTTTCTTTTATTCCCTCTTACATCATCTACCATTCATTTTTCCACCTCTACCGTTTTCGCAGCCCATACAGCTTATTTTTCTCAGCATTGTCCTTTTATTATGGTCTTTGCTCCCATGTCTGTTTTTTTCCTTTTTTTTCTACTTTTTTTTCTCTACCTTTTCTTTTTCCTGTTCTCAGACTCAGCACTCTCTGCGCAGACGCTATTATCTTGTCTATTATCCCTGTCTCTCCCCTTCTCCCCTGTGCATATACTAGCGCTCTCTGCGCATGCGCACCTTTCTTGCGGTCACATGACCGCAATTGCGTCATCACTGACCGGGATTTAAACCCGGAAGTGCCTCCCCACACTCAGCGTCCTCCCTGCTGCACGGCGCAGTGTTCCACAGGATCCGGACCCACAGGTACGCTGGCTCTCACCGCCACTCCCTCTTACCCTGACCTTACCCGGACATCTTTTACCTGGACATATTCTCTTTAATAGCGTGGTACTCCTTGCAAGGCCTTGCTCCTTATTGTGGCGCTTTTTCCACAAGCAGTGTCCTCCAATCCTTCAGGTACAGTGTTACCTTTCTCTCTGTCACTCCCCTATTACCTGGGTCCATCTATATCCTCTTGTATCACCTTTGTTCTTTTTTCTATTTTAGCTTACACCTGCCGCAGCATCTCCTCTTCCTTCTGACACTTACCTATGTTTTTTGCTTCTACATCCAGGTGGATTTACTGTGGCATATCCTGCCTTCCTGCTGTATGGACTTCTCTTTTCCCTCAGTCCTATCCCTTAGCACCACATAGAGTACCTCTCTCTTATCTCTTAGGCACCATACGGTCTATGTCTCTTATGGTTATTTCAATACGACTGTTGTACCCCCAGTGCTCCTAGCCACCTACTTATATACGTCATCACTAATGTCTTATTGTTTTTAGGTCTTCACCTTAGCATCACCACTAGCGACAGCCTAGATCTTCACCTGAGACGTCTATCAATTAGTCTTGCTTGTGGCTTTGTTCTTTTCTGCCGTTCCGAAGAAGTGTGTTTGTATATATATACAGTACTAGCTGAAGAGCCCGGTGTTGCCTGGGCATAGTAAATATCTGTGGTTAGTTATAGCACCTCACATCTCTTATTTTCCCATCATGCCTCTCATTTTCTCCCTTACACCTCTCATTTTCTCCCTTACACCTCTCATTTTCCCCCTCACTCCTCTTATTTCCCCCCTCACTCCTCTC
Source organism: Ranitomeya imitator (assembly GCF_032444005.1). Classification (NCBI taxonomy): domain Eukaryota; kingdom Metazoa; phylum Chordata; class Amphibia; order Anura; family Dendrobatidae; genus Ranitomeya; species Ranitomeya imitator. Next base: position 87,717,750 of record NC_091285.1, read on the forward strand.
ATTCCCCCCTAACACTTGAGAACAATTATAAAACCAAAAACACATGGGCTACTTGCACAGTGAACAAGTCTGTAGAAACCTGTTCACACCACCAAAAAACTGGGGAGTCCACCACTCCTCCGTGGGTCATTTGCATTGTAGCTGTTCCATCCTGCGTGTTCTACATGGATATTTTCTCTATGAACCCTGCTCATACAGGTACTATACAGATGATCAGGTTTTTAAATACATCAGATAGGGATTATATACATTAGATAGGACTGCTCTATTATGGGTATACCTTGGCGATTGGTGGAGCAGCTTAACATACTTTTTTGCAAAAAAATATATTAACTAAATACCCTGTATTTTTTCATTTTTGACTAGCACTTGCTTATTTACTGTGTCTGTGACTTTTTTACAACAGAGTATTTTTTGACCTCTCTGTGCGCTTTTGTGTCTTCAAGTTTTTTGGTGGTGTGAACAGGTTTCTACAGACTTGTTCACTGTGCAAGTAGCCCATGTGTTTTTGGTTTTATAATTGTTCTCTTGTTTCTACAAGACTGGGGAGTCCACAACTCCTCCGTGGGTCATTTGCATTGTAGCTCTTCCATCCTGTATGTTCTACATGGATATTTTCTCTCTGAACCCTGCTCCTACAGGTACTATACAGATGATCAGGTTTTTAAATACATCAGATAGGGATTATATACATTAGATAGGACTGCTCTATTATGGGTATTCCTTGGCGATTGGTGGAGCAGCTTAACATACTTTTTTGCAAAAAAATGTATTAACTAAATACCCTGTATTTTTTCATTTTTTGACTAGCACTTGCTTATTTACTGTGACTTTTTTACAACAGAGTATTTTTTTACCTCTCTGTGCGCTTTTGTGTCTTCAAGTTTTTTGGTGGTGTGAACAGGTTTCTACAGACTTGTTCACTGTGCAAGTAGCCCATGTGTTCTTGGCTGTATATAGTATATACCTGTGTCATCTCCACTGTATATAGTATATACCTGTGTGTCATTGCCCCTGTATATAGTATGTACCTGTATGTCATCTCCCCTGTATATAGTATATACCAGGATGTCATCTCCTCCTGTATATAGTATATACCTGTATGTCATCTCCTCCTGAATATAGTATATACCTGTGTGTGTCATCTCCCCTGTATATAGTATATATGTGTGTGTCATCTCCTCCTGTATATAGTATATACCTGTGTGTCATCTCCTCCTGTATATAGTATATATGTGTGTCATCTCCTCCTGTATATAGTGTCATGATCCCAATGGCAGGGGATCACAAAAGGACAAGCACAAAAACAAAACAAGCTCTAGGGTGATGGAACCTGAGCTGACCGCGATCCTGAACCTAAACACACAACTAGCAGTAGCCGGGGAACGTGCCTACGATGATTCCTAGACGTCTCGCGCCAGCCGAAGGATTAACTTCCCCTATAAGAAGAAACACAGACCTCACTTGCCTCCAGAGAAACACCCCACAGAAATAGCAGCCCCCCACATGTAATAACGGTGAAATGAGAGGAAAGCACATAAGTAGTTATGAAAAATAGAATCAGCAAAAATGAGGCCCGCTAAAGCTAGATAGCAGAGGATACAAAAGTGAACTGCGCGGTCAGCGAAAAACCCTTCAAAAAACCATCCTGAAATTACTTGTACTCATGTGCCAACTCATGGAACATGAGGAGTAATTTCAGCCCACTAGAGCAACCAGCAGCAAGGAATCACATCTCTGCAAGCTGGACTAAGACAAAAATTAAGCAAAACGTGGAACAGGAAAATCAAAACTTAGCTTGTCCTGAAGATAACAGACGCAGGGAGCAGAGGTAAAAAGACACGCTGATTACATTGATAGCCGGCGAGGAAATGACAAAAAAGCCAGGTTAAATAGGAAACTCCCATAACCTGATGGAACAGGTGGACACCAGAGACCGCAGAGAACACAAGTCACCCAGTACCATCAGTAACCACCAGAGGGAGCCCAAAAACAGAACTCACAACAATATAGTATATACCTGTAAGTCATCTCCTCCTGTATATAGTATATACCTGTGTGTCATCTGCTCCTGTATATAGTATATACCTGTGTGTCATCTGCTCCTGTATATAGTATATACCTGTGTGTCATCTCTCCTGAATATAGTACTAAATTGGCAGCCTGATAAATCCCCAGCCAACAGGAAGCCCTTCCCCCTGGCAGTATATATTAGCTCACACATACACATAATAGACAGGTCATGTGACTGACAGCTGCCGTATTTCCTATATGTTACATTTGTTGCTCTTGTAGTTTGTCTGCTTATTAATCAGATTTTTATTTTTGAAGGATAATACCAGACTTGTGTGTGTTTTAGGGCGAGTTTCATGTGTCAAGTTGTGTGTGTTGAGTTGCAAGTGGCGAAATGCATGTAGCGACTTTTGTGAGATGAGTTTTGTGTGGCGACATGCGTGTAGCAACTTTTTGTGTGTCGAGTTGCATGTGACAGCTTAGTGTAGCAAGTTGTTTGCAGCAAGTTTTGCGCATGGTGAGTTTTGCGCGTGGTGAGTTTTATGTGTGGTGCATTTTGAGTATGTGCAAGTTTTGAGTGAGGCAACTTTTGCATGTGTTGTAACTTTTGTGCATGTAGCAATTTTTCCGCGTGTGCAAGTTTTGCGTGTGGCGAGTTTTCCATGAGGTGAGGTTTGCACGTGTGGCGAGATTTGCGTGAGCCTAGTTTTGCATGTGGCGAGTTTTGAGCGGCAACTTTTGTGTTTCGACTTTTATGTGGCGAGGTTGGTGTATGTGTGGTGAAATGTGTGCTAAGGGTGGTATGTGCGTTCAAGCACATGGTAGTTTGTGGCGCCTATTGTGTGTGTGTTCATATCCCCGTGCGTGGTGAGTATCCCATGTTGGGGCCCCACCTTAGCATCTGTACGGTATATACTCTTTGGTGCCATCGCTGTCAATTTGCCTCCAACACTTTTCCTTTCACTTTTTCCCCATTATGTAGATAGGGGCAAAATTATTTGGTGAATTGGAAAGCGCGGAGTTAAAATTTCACCTCACAACATAGCCTATGACGCTCTCAGGGTCCATACGTGTGAGTGTGCCAAATTTTGTGGCTGTAGCTGCGACGCCTCCAACACTTTTCCGTTTACTTTTTCCCCATTATGTATATAGGGGCAAAATTGTTTGGTGAATTGGAAAGCGGGGGGTTAAAATTTCACCTCACAACATAGCCTATGACGCTCTCGGGGTCCAGACGTGTGAGTGTGCAAAATTTTGTGGCTGTAGCTGCGACGGTGCAGATGCCAATCCCGGACATACACACATACATACATACACACATTCAGCTTTATATATTATATATATATATATGTATATATGTGTTAGGAGTCGAGTTTCCTCTGCTGCACAGGGGGAATCTCGATCCGTGTCTGCTGCGGTCTCCCATTCTGCTTCGGCCGCAGTGGGCTCTGCTCAGTGGAGGCGTCGCTCCCAGCGTCTCGCTGGGACTGAATCTGTGCAAGGGGTCACTGCTCCCTTTTCTGGCTCTCCTGTTGTACCCTGCACTGATCTGCGGCGAGCGGGCTTCTCTGGGACTAAGTCCTTATTTGCACACACTGAGCATGCCCAGGGCAAGATCTCCCGTTGGAGATCGAGGGTCACATGCTCAGGTACTGCAGCTCATCCCATTGGTCCTCCTGGCAGGTCCTGAAAGGGCAAAACTTCTGTAGCAGCTTCCTGTGCTGCAACTATATAAACTGCGCATGACCGCACGGCCATGCGCTAGTATTGTCTTGATATTATGTGTGTGTGTAGATGGATGTATGTCGACGGATGAAAGCTCCTAAGTATCCCTCCCTAGAGATGATGGTAGCTATCTAGCGCCCGACTAGCCATCTGCACGTAACACACATCACAGCGTCCTGTTGCTGTGCCCGCCAGTACGGCGCCGTGCGCTTCCTCTGCGCTTTCCTTACCCAAGCCTGGGTAGTTAGTGGCGTCCGTCAGTGCGGCACCGCACGCACTCTCGTGCCTATAAATTCTATTTAATAAGTTTCCTTACACACCCAGTTGCGATGTTGTGCCAGCAAGTGTCTAATCGGACTTCAATCCTGTGTAGGGGTTGAGTTCGCTGACTTCTTGCTCGCGCTCTATGTGTGGTACTGCGGTCCTGTGATGCAACAGGATCGCTTCCTTCACGCAGGGTGAAGTTAACCCATGTGTGTATACTTAGTACCGCCATATAGTCCGTCTTACTAGCAGCAGGGTCTTTTACCTGCACGGTGGACCTCGGACTGCGAACGCACCTAGTTTCATATTATCTATACTTGGTGCGTCCCGCCAGTCCTAATCATAATACTAGCGCCAAGGTCTGGCTAGTAATGACGGACGATCAGCGTTTACAGCGGTACATCCAGCAGCTGGAGGGAAGGTTGGCGGCTCTTGAGCGTTCAACCTCAGCTGTGGATGTTACTGCTGTCGCTGTTCAGGCTGCAAGTGTGGCTGCAGCTACCTTGTCCACTGCCGCCCCTGTACCGACGCTATCTTGCCTCCCGCTACCAGAGAAATTTTCTGGTGACAGTAAGTCCTGTAGGGGTTTTGTGAGTCAGTGCTCAATACATCTCGAGCTTCTGGCCTCTCGTTTCCCTACAGAGCGGGCTAAGGTGGGCTTTATCATATCTTTACTGTCGGACAGGGCGTTGCAGTGGGCTACGCCGCTGTGGGAGCGTGGCGATCATGTGGTGCAGAGTGCTCCGTTATTCCTGAGCACTCTGAAACAGGTCTTTTTAGGACCTCGTGTCACCCATGATACGGCGCTCCAACTGTTGGCATTGACTCAGGGCTCGTCCTTGGTCAGCCATTTTGCCGTCCGCTTCCGCACTCTAGCATCTGAGCTGGAGTGGTCGGATAAACCTCTTATTCCTATATTTTGGAGGGGGCTGGCTGACCACGTTAAGGACGCCTTGGCCACTAGGGAGATTCCCGCCACACTGGAAGAATTAATAACAGTGTCGGAGGTTAGAGCGAGCCCAGTATAGGCAGAGGTTTCGGCTGGCTCCCACCTTCGCCAAACCTTTGGAATCTCCAGTCCAGGCTCCTGAGTCCCATGAACCTAAGGTAGTGTCTCGAGCGGGATCTAAGTCCCGGACCGCTTGTGCACACCAGGTTTGCCATGTTTGCCAACAGTCAGGACATCTTGCCACCAGATGTCACCAGCGGTCGAGGAAACGTCAGCGTCTAGTGGTAGTAGGTGGAGGTGCACTAGACACGGCGACGTTTGCCTCCAAATTGTCCTTTAAGGGGACAATAACTTTTGGCTCATCCTCCCACTCGGTAGAGCTCTGCGTGGATTCTGGGGCGGAAGGCAATTTTATGTCTTCTGCCTTCGCCCAACGTCACGCAATACCCCTGGTTATGCTACCTCAACCAGCAACGGTACGAGTGGTGAATGGGTCGACACTCCCCGCACAGATAACACATCAGACCATCCCTTTTACTCTGTCCATGTCACCATCCCATCAGGAGATTATATCTCTGCTCATCATTCCCGAGGGGATTGATGAGGTCCTGTTGGGGATACCTTGGTTACGGTACCACTCTCCTCACATCGAGTGGTCCTCAGGCAGAATTCTGGGATGGGGTGAATCATGTGGGGGTAGGTGTTACCGAGAGTGTGTTCACGTTGCTACTACTGAGGTACCCGCAGATCTTTCCCCTCTCCCCAAGCAATACTGGTCTTATGCAGACGTGTTATTCAAAAAGGCGGCGGAGACCCTTCCGCCCCATCGCCCTTATGACTGTCCTATCGATCTCTTGCCTGGTGCAGAGCCTCCCCGGGGTCGAGTTTATCCATTATCTCTCCCGGAGATGGAGGCCATGTCTCAGTACATTCAAGAGAATCTGGCAAGAGGGTTCATCAGGAAGTCAGTGTCACCTGCTGGAGCAGGGTTCTTCTTCTGCACGAAGGGGTCTTAACGCTATCACCGTTAGGAACAAGTATCCTTTGCCCTTGATATCCGAGCTCTTCGATAGGCTTCGGGGAGCTAGAGTGTTTACTAAATTAGATCTGCGGGGTGCTTACAACCTGATTCGCATCCGTGAGGGGGACGAATGGAAAACGGCGTTTAACACCAGAGATGGGCACTATGAGTATCTGGTGATGCCCTTCGGGCTCTGTAATGCCCCAGCCGTTTTCCAAGACTTTGTCACTGACATCTTCCGGGATATGCTTTCCACCTCGGTTGTAGTCTATCTGGATGATAGTCTCATCTTTTCTCCAGATATTGACTCCCACCGGAGAGATGTTGGCAGAGTCTTCGACCTCTTACGGGCAAACTCTCTCTATGCAAAGTTGGAGAAGTGTATGTTTGAGCAGGAGTCTTTACCGTTCCTGGGCTATATCATCTCTATGCCCAGGGATTGGCTATGGATCCTGCCAAACTACAGGCTGTGATGGACTGGCAAGAGCCCCATTCTCTTAAGGCGGTGCAGCGCTTTATGGGGTTCATTAATTATTACCGCCAGTTCATTCCCCACTTCTCAACTCTGGTAGCTCCCTTGGTGGCCCTCACCAAGAAGGGAGCGAATCCCAAATTGTGGTCGGAAGAGGTCTCCAAGGCCTTCACTTCTGTTAAGTCTCATTTTGCTAGCGCTCCCATCTTACATCGCCCCGATGTGGATAAGCCATTCCTAATGGAGGTGGATGCCTCATCCGTTGGTGCTGGAGCAGTCCTCTATCAAAAGGACGCTCAAGGTCGGAAGCATCCATGCTTCTTCTTCTCTAAGACCTTCACATCAGCGGAGAGAAATTACTCCATCGGGGATAGGGAGTTGCTAGCAATGAAGTTGGCCTTTTCAGAGTGGAGACATCTTCTGGAAGGTGCACGGTTTCCCTTCCAGGTTTTCACAGACCACAAAAATTTGGTGTATTTACACACAGCCCAGCGGCTGAATTCTCGTCAGGCCAGATGGTCCTTATTTTTCTCCCGGTTCCATTTTACTCTGCATTATCTCGCCAGGGAGAAGAATATTCGTGCCGACGCTCTTTCTCGCTCCCTTATGTCAACTGAGGAGGAGGAAGAGGAGCCTCGGCTTATTGTCCCTTCTGAGAGCCTGAGAACTGTCGCGCCGGTTTCGCTAGAGTCTGTGCCTCCGGCAAGACTTTTGTGCCCATTAATTTGCGACCGGAGGTTCTCTCTTGGGCTCATTCGTCCAGGGTGGGTGGACACTTTGGGACAAAAAGGACATCTGAGCTACTGGCGAGGACGTACTGGTGGCCGCATATGGTCCGGGATGTCAGGGATTATATTCTGGCGTGTGTCTCCTGCGCCAAAAATAAATCTCCACGTCAAAGGCCAGCTGGGTTGCTCTATCCCTTGCCGGTGGCAGATAGGCCCTGTGAGATGGTCGGGATGGACTTTGTCATGGGTTTACCCAAGTCTCGCGGCTGTACCATCATTTGGGTCATCACCGATCATTTCTCAAAAATGGTGCATTTGGTGCCGCTACCACGGTTACCTTCTGCACGGGCCTTGGCAGCGTTGTTCATTAAACACATCTTCCGCCTACATGGTATGCCTGACAAAATTGTCAGTGACCGGGGTCCCCAGTTTGCGTCTCTGTTCTGGAGAGAGCTTTGTCGTCTTCTCAGTATTGAGTTGAATCTCTCATCTGCTTATCATCCCGAGACGAATGGGTTGGTAGAGAGGGCCAACCAGACCTTGGTCACATACCTGCGACATTTTGTTTCGGCCAGGCAGGATGACTGGGCATCCTTGCTATCATGGGCAGAGTTTGCGCTGAACAACGCCGTAGCTGACTCCACTGGACAAACCCCATTCCTCTTCAACTATGGTCAGCATCCACGGGTACCTGTGCCTATGCCCGTGTCTTCCGCAGACTCCAGGGTGGCAGACTGGGCTGTGGAGGCACGGGATATTTGGGACCGCACTCAGGATGCCATTCGGGCCTCTAAGGAGAGAATGAGGTCCTCCGCCGATGCTCATCGGCGCCCCGCTCCTACCTTTGCTCCTGGCGACTTGGTGTGGCTCTCCGCCCGTAACATCAGGCTGCGAGTTGAGTCCACTAAGTTTGCTCCTCGCTACTTGGGTCCCTTCAAGGTCCTCGAACAGGTTAATCCTGTGGTCTACCGTCTGGCCCTTCCTCCACGCCTTGGTATCACCGACACCTTTCATGTGTCCCTCCTTAAGCCCGTATACATGTCCCGGTTTTCTGAATCATCTGCCGAGACATCGGGTTCGTCTATGGATGATTTCGAGGTGAACGCTATCTTGGGGTGCAAGGTGGTACGTGGCAAAAAATTTTTTTGGGTGGACTGGAAGGGTTACTGTCCTGAGGATAGGTCCTGGGAGCCTGCTGAGCACATTCGGGCTCCGCAGCTTATTGCTGCCATCGAACGTAGCGAGGCCCAAGGAGGGGGGGGGGGCCCTAGGAGGGGGGGGGTAATGTTAGGAGTCGAGTTTCCTCTGCTGCACAGGGGGAATCTCGATCCGTGTCTGCTGCGGTCTCCCATTCTGCTTCGGCCGCAGTGGGCTCTGCTCAGCGGAGGCATCGCTCCCAGCGTCTCGCTGGGACTGATTCTGTGCAAGGGGTCACTGCTCCCTTTTCTGGCTCTCCTGTTGTACCCTGCACTGATCTGCGGCGAGCGGGCTTCTCTGGGACTAAGTCCTTATTTGCACACACTGAGCATGCCCAGGGCAAGATCTCCCGTTGGAGATCGAGGGTCACATGCTCAGGTACTGCAGCTCATCCCATTGGTCCTCCTGGCAGGTCCTGAAAGGGCAAAACTTCTGTAGCAGCTTCCTGTGCTGCAACTATATAAACTGCGCATGACCGCACGGCCATGCGCTAGTATTGTCTTGATATTATGTGTGTGTGTAGATGGATGTATGTCGACGGATGAAAGCTCCTAAGTATCCCTCCCTACAGTTGTTGACTGCTCGCGGATGATGGTAGCTATCTAGCGCCCGACTAGCCATCTGCACGTAACACACATCACAGCGTCCTGTTGCTGTGCCCGCCAGTACGGCGCCGTGCGCTTCCTCTGCGCTTTCCTTACCCAAGCCTGGGTAGTTAGTGGCGTCCGTCAGTGCGGCACCGCACGCACTCTCGTGCCTATAAATTCTATTTAATAAGTTTTCCTTACACACCCAGTTGCGGTGTTGTGCCAGCAAGTGTCTAATCGGACTTCAATCCTGTGTAGGGCTCGCGCTCTATGTGTGGTACTGCGGTCCTGTGATGCAACAGGATCGCTTCCTTCACGCAGGGTGAAGTTAACCCATGTGTGTATACTTAGTACTGCCATATAGTCCGTCTTACTAGCAGCAGGGTCTTTTACCTGCACGGTGGACCTCGGACTGCGAACGCACCTAGTTTCATATTATCTATACTTGGTGCGTTCCGCCGGTCCTTATCAATATGTATATGGATATATATATATATATATATATATATGCTGTGTATCCTTCATAAAATTATTTTGCCAAACCAGGCATTTGGCAGCCACTGTTTGCACTCTAAGCAGTGTTCGTTTATTCATATCACCATTATTACTTCCCTTATCCAGCAACTCAGCACGATTTGTACCTCCACCACGCGCGGAGCACCTTTTCTGGATAGATTCCTCTCTCCTGCACTTGCTTCTCTCAACGGATGGAGCATCACTAGTATTGTAGTATTGTATGATTCACCAGTATCTTATTTTTTCACATCATATGACATTTATCTCTGCATCATGTGACTATTATATCTTTTTATGTATTCATAGTTCATGTTAAAGAAACGCTCTGACGAAGGTCCAGTGTTGGACTGAAAACTTTTAGCAGTTTTTTTGTCTGGATGCATCAATAAATAAGAAGCTTTTTCTCATATTGAGTGCCAAGTTTATTCATCTTTATTCTATGGGTTGGATACCCTACTTGAGCACCACCAACACTTTCTTCTATTTGAGTGCCGTGTTCTCCCATATTATCCTGTTTTTCTGCACACGAGCACCATAGACGATGGAACATTTTCCTATAACGCAACAGAGACAGCCAAAATTCTATCCAAGGTGACTGCACCAAGTGACATTCTCCAAATCCCCACGCAAGAAATTAAACATAGGGATTTGGAACGTGAATCCAAAAGAGCAGTCAATCTTGAGTTACACATATCTCCGTGTTCAATGTATACCTAGGGGCCTACGGGTCCCCCTGCAACCCACTTTTTTAGGGATGACAAGGAATATTGTACTAAATTCGATCATATTTTAAATAAGTGTTCTGCTGATCTGATGACACTAACCATGTCTTATTTGCAACAGAACCTGGATACCATGAATTCACAGATATGTGCCATCGAAAACCAGCTAACAAGTACCATGTCCCAAGAGGCTTTTCAAGAACTCAAAGTACAAAACCAGGAGACCCTACGCACTCACAGACTGGACCTAGAGAAAAAGAAAAGGTCAAAATTCCTGAGGGACACCGAGGATTATCTTCAAAACAGAGTATATCAGTGGCAGGAAACACACCGTGCCTTCAGACGTCGGACCTCCCTAAGTTCCTCAGGCTCGGCCGACAGCAGGCCTGGTACCTCAAATACCTATACATCCAACAATTTTTTAGGGAACAGCCGGGGACGATCAAGAGGAAAACGAGGCAGGGGGGGCCAATGCCGCAGGGGACTCCAGAAGTCACATGTCGACCAGATCACAGGTACGCAACCCCCACTGGTGATCAACATTTCCTCCAAATCAATGGATACTTCACAACTGACTTTACTTCAGAAAGGCTTGTCTTTCTGCCCCACATATAAGTTCAATTCATTTGAACTTAATATGGATTTACAGAGTTTTTTTCGTAACCTCCATTTTCGTGTCCATTTCTCCACTCAGCCATTATCAGGGGACCCTCCCTCACAGTTGGGTCAGCCTCTTCTTGGTCTCCGGGGTTTGGGTCTTCGCTCCCCAAGCTCCTTTATGCCTCCCAAAAATAGTCCACCCATTGAGACCTTCATCTCTTTGGTGGAAAGGGACATTGAGTCCTTTCAGCGGGATATACATTTTGGTAAATTACATTTTCACACCAACCTGTCACTATCAGAGAAATTAGCCTTAGAACAGTTATCTTCTGATAAAACGCTCGTGGTCAAACCGGCCGACAAGGGCGGGGCGATAGTGATTATGGATTGGACAGATTATCTTGAAGAGGCCTACAGACAATTGAATGACTCAAATGTATATAAAGTCAAATCACAAAACCCTCTTAACAATATTGCCCAGAAAATTAAGACCCTTCTTGAGTTCCATGAACAGGAGGGCACTATAGATAACAAACTCAGGACCTGTTTGTTAAAAGTTGATCCAATAACTCCAATTTTTTACCTTTTGCCCAAAATTCACAAACGACTGTTTAAACCACCTGGGCGCCCTATAGTGGCCCTCACTGACTCCATTCTATCTCCTCCAGCTATAGTATTGGAGAAAATTCTCACACCACTGGTCAAAGCCACCAGTTCCTTCATCTTGGATACTAATGATTTCCTTAGACTCATCAGGGCATTGGGCACCATTCCCTCTTCCTCACTGCTAGTTACTTGGGACGTGAACAGCCTATATATGTCCATAACACATGAAAAGGGAAAACTAGCTGTAGATAGGCTCCTCAATGAGGGAGGTACCCACATTAAGATACGTCATTTTTGTATGGACCTCTTAAACCTGGTCCTTAAGGAAAATTACTTCATGTTTGAGGACACCTTTTATATCCAGCAACAGGGCACCGCTATGGGTTCAAATGTAGCGGCCCCTTACGCTATTGCCTATATGTCATCTTTCGAAAATGACTTTGTATATAACCATCCTTCATTTCAAGTTCATTTGCATATATGGCGCCACTACATAGATGACATTTTTTGCATCTGGGACGGCCCAATTAACTCACTCATATCGTTTGATGAATACCTTAATAACATATGGCCAGAGTTGAAATTCTCCTTACAATATAACATGGACCAAATTAGTTTCCTGGACACCCTGGTCTGCAAAAAGGACAATGGTGAATTATCTATCGACCTATTCTCAAAACCTACTGACAGGAACAGCCTCCTCCACTACAACAGCTGTCACCCTCCCTCCATTAAAAATGCTATCCCTAAATCCTAGTTCCAATGGGTTAATAGGATAGTTTCTGACGAAACCACCAAAATCACTAGACTCAATGAGATGCAACAGAAGTTTTCAAACAGGGGTTACCCACAAAAGACCCTATCTAAGGCTAGACAATGTAGTGTTCCCACTAGGGCTAACGATAGCAGTAAATGCATTCCTTTTGTTAGCACCTTTCACCCCTTCTCCAATATAGTGCAATCTACCATCAGACGTCATTGGAGTCTACTACAAAAAAGTTATCCTACCATCTCGGAGTTTAAATGACCCTTTTTACCCTGTTTTCGCAGGGCTAAAAACCTACGGGATAGATTAGTTAAGGCAGATGTGGGTTCCAAGATCACTACATCTAGACAAACATTTTTACAGACACAAAAACAGGGCACTTTTCCCTGCCTCAGTTGCCTACAATGCAAGAATGTCCAAAAAGGTTCCAAAGTGTTTCACCCACATATGGGTCGTGTTATCCCAATCAAGGGTTTCTATACATGCGACTTTTCATATGGTAACTTTGGTAAGTTATTTCGGCAGCTTAGGGGTGGAATCAGGGTACACAAAATACACTATAGTAACGCACAGCTCAGGCCCTATTTAACAGTATGTTTATCTCGTACTGAAAAACCGGGGAGACAGGTTCCCTTTAACAAAACCGTATAATAATCAGCCCCTCAGTGTTGTTGCCCCTCACCCACCTCAGACCTCACAATACTCTTATCTTCTCACATTCACCCCCCCAGTGCCCTGTCCCCCTCCCCCACAACACCCCCATCCTCTCACATTTACCCCCCAGTGCTTATTAATTTAATGCATTTTATCCCCAGGACCCCACTTACCAATGACGTTTGCAGCAGGACGAGGAAATATCTGAGTGAAATGCAGGTGGGCACTAGGACCCAGCGTGCTGCCCTAAGCCAATCCCAGCGTGCACAGGGAGGGAAGAAACCTGCAGCCTAGGAGGAGGTCAGTCAGCACAATACATTACAGTCAGTGCAGGAGGGAGACTTGCAACTGGCCACTGTGCTGCCAGCGTGCAGAATCTCTGTCAGTCAGGAAGCAGGCATTTTGCTGCTCTCCTCCTATGCTGTATTGTGCCTCATCACGGAAGTGGCAGTGCCGGCTCCCGGTGGGCCCCTTCATGTGATGGGGCCCGGGGCGAAGGCCCCCTCTGCCCCCCCAGTAGCTACGCTACTGCCTCTTCCTTCTGACGCTTACCTATGTTTTTTGTTTCTACATCCAGGTAGATTTACTGTGGCATATCCTGCCTTCCTACTGTATGGACTTCTCTTTTCCCTCAGTCCTATCCCTTAGCACCACATAGAGTACCTCTCTCTTATCTCTTAGGCACCATACGGTCTATGTCTCTTATGGTTATTTCAATACGACTGTTGTACCCCCAGTGCTCCTAGCCACCTACTTATATACGTCATCACTAATGTCTTATTGTTGTTAGGTCTTCACCTTAGCATCACCACTAGCGACAGCCTAGATCTTCACCTGAGACGTCTATCAAATAGTCTTGCTTGTGGCTTTGTTCTTTTCTGCCGTTCCGAAGAAGTGTGTTTGTGTATATATATATATATATATATATATATATATATATACTTTGTATCCTTCATAAAATTATTTTGCCAAACCAGGCATTTGGCAGCCACTGTTTGCACTCTAAGCAGTGTTCGTTTATTCATATCACCATTATTACTTCCCTTATCCAGCAACTCAGCATGATTTGTATCTCCACCATGCACGGAGCACCTTTTCTGTATAGATTCCTTCTCTCCTGCACTTGCTTCTCTCAACGGATGGAACATCACTAGTATTGTAGTATTGTATGATTCACCAGTATCTTATTTTTTCGCATCATATGACATTTATCTCTGCATCATGTGACTATTATATCTGTTTATGTATTCATAGTTCATGTTAAAGAAACGCTCTGACAAAGGTTCAGTGTTGGACCGAAAACGTTTAGCAGTTTTTTTGTCTGGATGCATCAATAAATAAGAAGCTTTTTCTCATATTGAGTGCCAAGTTTATTCATCTTTATTCTACGGGTTGGATACCCTACTTGAGCACGACCAACACTTTCTTCTATTTGAGTGCCGTGTTCTCCCATATTATTATTGCTTAGCAGCAGGTTCTTTCCTGCACGGTGGATCCCGGGTTGCGAACACACCTATCTCATTTAATAAATATATTTGGTGCGTTCCGCCAACCCTAACAATATACTAGCGCCAGGATCTGGCTAAGTAATGGTGGATGAACAACAATTGCAGGGGTACATCCAGCTGCTGGAGGGCCGGTTGGCGTCTCTTGAGCGTGCAACCTCGACGGTGGATGTTACCGCAATAGCTGTTCAGGCTGCTAGCGTGGCTGCAGCAGCTTTACCCACTGCCACCTCTGTTCCTACTTTGTCTCACCTCCCATTGCCTGAAAAATACTCTGGGGACAGTAAGTCCTGTAGGAGTTTCGTGTGGTATACACCTCAAGCTCCTGGCTGCACGTTTTCCCACAGAGCGGGCAAAGGTGGGATTCATAATCTCTCTCCTGTCAGACAGACAAAGAGTGGGCTACGCCGCTGTGGGAGCGCAATGATCATGTAGTGCGGAGTGTTCCTCGGTTTCTGGACACTCTGAAACAGGTCTTTGTAGGACCTCAAGTCACCCATGATACAGCGCTCCAACTGCTGGCTTTGACTCAGGGTTCGACCATGGTCAGCCATTTTGCCGTCCACTTCCGGACATTAGCGTCTGAGTTGGAATGGCCAGATAAAACCCTCATTCCTGTATTTTGGAGGGGGCTGGCTGACCATGTGAAGGATGCTTTGGCCACTAGGGAGATTCCCGCCACACTGGAAGAGCTCATAGCTGTATGAACTCGCATAGACCTTCGTTTTCACGAGTGAAGGTTGGAGCAAGCCCAGTGTAGGCAGAGGTTTCGGCTGGCTCCCACCTTCGCCAGATGTTTGGAATCTCCAGTCCAGGCGTCCGAGTCACATGAGGCCATAGAGGTGACATGAGCGGGGTCCAAGTCCCAGTCCATTCATGCACTTAAGGTCTGTCATGTTTGCCGGCAGTCAGAACATCTTGCCTCCAAGTGTCCTCAGCGGTCGGGGAAACGTCAGCGTCTAGTGACAGTTGGAGGAGGTACACTAGACACGGCAACGTTTGCCTCTAAGTTTTCCTTCAAGGGGACAATTACCATAGGCCCATCCACTCTTATGGTAGAGCTATGCATGGACTCTGGGGCGGAGGGTAATTTTATGTCATCCGCTTTTCTCCCAGGATCACGCAATAACCCTGGTGATGCTCGCCAAACCAGTAACCGCTCGAGTGGTAAATGGGTCAACACTACCCTCACAGATTACCCACCAAACCATTCCTTTCACTCGTTCTGTGTCTCCATCACGTCAGGAGATTATCTCTCTATTAGTAATTCCTGAGGGAATTGATGAGGTCCTGTTGGGGATACCATGGCTTTGCTATCAATCTCCTCATGTAGAGTGGTCCTCAAGGAGAATTTTGGGATGGAGTAAATCCTGTGAGGGTAGATGTCAGAGGGGGTGCGTTCAGGTTGCTACAACGGAGGTACCCGCAGATCTTTCCTCTCTCCACAAGCACTATTGGCCCTATGTGGATGTGTTCTCCAAAAGGGCTGCGGAAACCCTTCCGCCTCAACGCCCCTATGACTGTCCTATTGACCTCTTGCCTGGTGCTGAGCCTCCCCGGGGTCGAGTCTATCCGTTATCTCTCCCGGAAACGGAGGCAATGTCTCAGTACATCCAAGAGAATCTGGCAAGAGGATTCATTAGGAAGTCAGTGTCATCTGCAGGGGCTGGGTTCTTCTTCGTGCAGAAGAAGAGTGGAGACTTACGTCCATGCATAGACTACAGGGGTCTTAACGCCATCACCGTTAAGAACAAGTACCCACTACCCCTGATATCTGAGCTTTTTGATAGGCTATGGGGAGCAAGGGTATTTACTAAATTAGATCTGCGGGGTGCTTACAACCTGATTCGCATCCGTGAGGGGGACGAATGGAAGATGGCTTTTAACACCAGGGATGGGCACTATGAATATCTGGTGATGCCCTTCTGGCTCTGTAATGCCCCAGCCATTTTCCAAGACTTTGTGAATGACATCTTCCGGGATATGCTCACCACCTCGGTCGTAGTCTATCTGGATGATATTCTCATCTACTCTCCAGATATTGACTCCCATCAGAGAGATGTTCACAAAGTCTTCGACCTCTTACGGGCAAACTCCCTCTACGCCAAGTTGGAGAAGTGTGCGTTTGAGCAGGAGTCCTTGCCTTTCCTTGGTTATATCATCTCTGCCCAGGAATTGACTATGGATCCTGCCAAGCTACAGGCTGTGATGGACTGGCAGGAACCCCATTCACTTAAAGCTGTGCAGCCCTTTTTGGGGTTCATTAATTACTATCGCCTGTTCATCCCACACTTCTCAACTTTGGTAGCTCCCTTGGTTGCCCTCACCAAGAAGGGAGCAAATCCCAAGTTGTGGTCGGAGCATGTCTCCAAGACCTTCTGTTGTGAATTCGGTGGCAGAGTTCACTCCTGTGGTCACGAGTGGTACTTCGGCTGATTCTCTCTGGGATCTTCCGTTTGTGGAGGAAAGTGGTACTGCAGCTTCTGAGTTTCCTCCCTCAGGTGATCTGGTGAGCTCGTTAGCTTCTTCTCTACTTAACTCCACCTGATGCTTTGATCTATGCTTCCTGTCAATGTTTCAGTGTGGGACTTGTTTTTTCCCTGGATCATTCCTGTGGCCTGCTGCCCTGCAAAGCTATGTTTTGCTTATGTTATTTTGTTCCTATTTTTCTGTCCAGCTTGCTTTATTGGTTTTTCTCACCTGCTGGAAGCTCTGAGACGCAGAGGGACCATCTCCGTACCGTTAGTCGGTGCGGAGGGTCTTTTTGTCCCCTCTGCGTGGTTTTTTATAGGTTTTTGTGCTGGCCGCAAAGTTATCTTCCCTATCCTCGTTTTGTTCAGCTAGTCGGGCCTCACTTTGCTAAATCTGTTTCATCTCTATGTTTGTGTTTTCATCTTACTCACAGTCATTATATGTGGGGGGCTGCCTTTTCCTTTGGGGAATTTCTCTGAGGCAAGGTAGGCTTATTTTTCTATCTTCAGGATTAGCTAGTTTCTCAGGCTGTGACGAGGCGCCTAGGTTCTGGTCAGGAGCGCTCCACGGCTACCTTTAGTGTGGTTTGATAGGCTTAGGGATTGCGGTCTGCAGAGTTCCCACGTCTCAGAGCTCGTTCTATTATTTTGGGTTATTGTCAGTTCACTGTATGTGCTCTGACCTCCATGTCCATTGTGATTCTGAATTGCCTTTCATAACAACCTTCCTCTCGGTTAAGTCACATTTCGCTAGTGCTCCCATTCTACATCGCCCCAATGTAGATAAGCCATTTATCATGGAGGTAAATGCCTCATCCGTTGGTGCTGGAGCAGTTCTTTTCCAAAAGGATGCTCAAGGTCGGAAGCATCCTTGATTCTTCTTCTCCAAGACCTTCACACTGGCGAAGAGGAATTATTCCATCGGGGACAGGGAGTTGCTAGCCATGAAGTTGGCCTTCTCAGAGTGAAGACAACTCTTGGAGGGTGCTCGCTTTCCCTTCCAGGTTTTCACTGACCACAAAAACTTGGTACATCTACAGACGGCCCAGCGGCTGAATTCTCGCCAGGCTAGATGGTTCCTGTTCTTCTCCCGGTTTCATTTTACTCTTCATTTTCTCTCTGGGGAGAAGAACATTCGTGCTGACGCTCTCTCCTGCTCCGTAGTGTCATAGGAGGAGGAGGAGGAGGAGCCTCGGCTTATTGTCCCTTCTGAGAGCCTGAGAACTGTAGCTCCAGTTTCAATAGAGTATGTGCCCCCGGGCAAGACTTTCGTGCCAGCGAATTTGCGAACGGAGGTTCTCTCTTGGGCTCACTTGTCCAGAGTGGGTGGGCATTTTGGGACCAAAAGGACATCTAAGCTTTTAGGCGAGACCGTACTGGTGGCCGCATATGGCCTGTGATGTCAGGGACTATATTCGGGCGTGCGTTTCCTGTGCCCAGAATTGGTCTCCTCGGCAACGGCCTGCTGGGTTGCTTCACCCCCTACCAGTGGCAGACAGGCCCTGGGAAATGGTCGAGATGGACTTTGTGGTGGGCTTACCCAAGTCTCGTAGCTGCACCATTATCTGGGTTGTCACCGATCATTTCTCTAAGATGGTGCACTTGGTGCCGCTGCCACCGTTACCTTCTGCACGGGCCTTGGCGGCGTTATTCATTAAGCATATTTTCCGTTTACATGGAATGCCTGATAAATTTGTCAGCGACCGGGGTCCCCAGTTCGCGTCTCGGTTTTGCAGAGAGCTCTGCCGTTTACTCAGCATAGAGTTGAATCTCTCTTCTGCATACCATCCTGATACGAGTGGGTTGGTAGAGAGGACCAACCAGACTCTGTTGACATACTTGCTACATTTTGTCTCTGCTAGGCAGGATGACTGGGCATCTTTGCTACCTTGGGTGGAATTTGCCTTGAACAACTCCGTAGCCGATTCCACTGGGCAGACTCCTTTTCTCCTTAATTACAGCCAGCATCCGCGTGTCCCTGTGCCCATGCCCGTGTCATCCACTGATTCTAGGGTGGCAGACTGGGCGGTGGAGGCACGTGACATTTGGGACCGCACACAGGATGCCATCCAGGCCTCCAAGGAGAGAATGAGGGTTTCTGCTGATACACACCGGCACCCCGCTCCGACCTTTGCTCCTGACGACTTAGTGTGGCTCTCCGCCCGTAACATCAGGCTGTGAGTTGAGTCCACTAAGTTTGTGCCTCGCTACATTGGCCTGTTCAAGATTCTGGAACAGGTCAACCCTGTGGTCTACCGTTTGGGTATTCCTCCACGCCTTGGTATCACCGACACTTTTCACCTTTCCCTCTTAAAGCCCGTTCATTTGTCCCGGTTTTCTGAGTCATCTGCCAGGACATCGGGTTCATCCACGGATGAGTTTGAGGTGAATGCTATCGTGGGGTGCAAGGTGGTATATGGCAAGAAATTTTATCTGGTGGATTGGAAGGGTCACGGTCCAGAAGATAGAACCTGGGAACCTGTGGAGTGCATTTGGTCTCTGCTACTCATTGCAGCTTTTGAGTGTAGTGAGGCTCAAGGAGGGGGGCCCTAGGGGGGGTAATGTTAGGAGTCGAGTTCCTGCCACTGCACAGGGGGAATCTCGAACCATGTCTGCTGCGGTCTCCCATTCTGCATTGGCCGCAGTGGAGCCTGGTCACTGGTCTACGGCGAGCAGGCTTTTCTGGGACTAAGTCCTGCTTTGCACACACTGAGCATGCCCAGGGTAAGATCTCTCAGTGGAGATCAAGGGTCACATGCTCAGGTACTGCAGCAACTTCCATTGGTTCTGTACCTGATCAAGCTCTGAAGCAACCTTACATTGGTCCTTCTTGGAAGGTCCTGTAGGTGCTACAGCTATAAAAGGTTCTCATGACTGCACGGCCATGCGCTAGTATCAAATATGTACAAGCTCAGCGCCAGTGTGGTCATGTGTGTGGTCAGGGACCCGGCTGAAATAAGCCCCTAGAATGCTGGCACCTCCGGCGACGAGTTTATGTCTGAATTAAGGGCTGGCTAATAGCCATTAGAATTCCGGCTCCACTGGAGAGGAGCTGCATGTTGGTTGGACTGCATGACCACTGTCGGCTCTACACAGTAGCTGTGTCTCCTGTGAGCTAAACAGGGCACAGTGTTCTCTTTACTATGGGCTCTGTGAAGTAACAGAGTTCATTTATACTAATTTGCTTTGCCGCCTTGCTTAGCAGCAGGTTCTCTCCTGCACGGTGGATCCCGGGTTGCGAACGCACCTATCTCATTTAATAAATATATTCGGTGCGTTCCGCCAACCCTAACACTATGTAAGTGGCAGAAAGTGGCTGGCTGATATACCACAAACTAACAGGACTGCAGTATATCCACTTTGTGATCATTTGAATCTCACTTTTTTGGGGGGAGACTAAACCAAACCTCAGGCCCTGTGCATAAAACAACACAATGTAAGTGGCAGAAAGTGGCCGGAAGATATTTGAAAAAATACAAGGACTGTAGTACAATTTCAATCTCCCTACAATGATCTCAGGACAAGTATGACAGCAATAAAAAGGACTGCTGCATACAAAAGTGTGGACAAATAAACAAGATAACTATGCAGAAAGGAGCAACAGGATTTTTGCTTTTAAAAAAGCAGTTGGTTTGCACAGCAGCGTGCAAACAGCAATGCAGCTATCAGGGAGCCTTATAAGGCAGCCTACAAAGCTACAGAGCTGATGCACAAAAATATAGTCTCCACTGTCCCTGCAAACAAATGGTGGTGTTGGACAGTGGAAATCGCTACAGCACAAGCAGTTTCAGGGCTTAATCTTCCCTCCCTAACTATATCCCTTCTTCTGATGAAGCTGCGGCAACCTCTCCCTATGCTACGATCGGCAGAAGTAAGATTGCGGTCGGCGTGCATGCCCCTTTATAGCCCCTGTGATGCTGCAGAAAGCAAGCCAATCACTGTCATGCCCTTCTCTAAGATGGTGGGGACCGAGACCTATGTCATCACGCTGCCCACACTCTGCGTCCTCCTTCATTGGCTGAAAAATGGCGCTGAAAGTGTCATACGAAACGTGACTTGGGCGCGAAGATCGCCGATCTCACGGCCGATCCCACACTGGGATCGGGTCGGGTTTCATGAAACCCGACTTTGCCGAAAGTCGGTGATTTTTTAATTTGTCCGATCCGTTTCGCTCAACCCTAGCCAAAACCTGCAAACATGAAACATTGAATTGCATTACTGCACTAGAAATATGAAAAATTTAGCCACAGGTGTTTTTAATTACAGTAGGTCCACTACCTTTCCACAGAGAAAGAGAATTTTAGTCAAAGAGAGGACTCCCTTTTAGGTTCCCATTCAGATGAAGACTGTATTCTCAGAGAGGAAAGGCATTGCTAGGACTTTGTATACGAGAAATGCCTTAACATGGCTACAAGGTACACATAAATTGGCCAATTTATGTGCTAAACTTTCTCAATTTTTCATATTTCTAGTACAGTAATGCAATTCAATCTTCATGTTTCATGTTTGCAGATTTTGGCGCTTCAGTGTGCTGCCTTATTTATTTGACTGTATACGAGTTGGTGACTCTAGGTTCAGCACCTGTTCACACTTAGTCTACGTTTGGATGTGACGGTCAGTTATTTGAAGTTTGAACAAAATGTATTGGTTATTTTAAATTTTTGTGGAAAATCAAAAACTGAAAAGTGGGGCGTTAAATATTATTTGGCCCCTTTACTTTTAGTGCAGCAAACTCACTCCAGAAGTTTATTGTGGATCTGTGAATGATCCAATTTTGTCCTAAATGCCAAATAATGATAAATATATTCCACCTGTGTGTAATCAAGTCTCCGTATAAATGCACCTGCTCTGTGATAGTCTCAGGGTTCTGTTTGAAACACAGAGAGCATCATGAAGACCAAGGAACACAACAGGCAGGGCCGTGTTACTATTGTGGAGAAGTTTAAAGCCGGATTTGGATACAAAATGATTTCCAAAACTTTAAAAATCCCAAGGAGCACTGTGCAAATGATCATATTGAAATGGAAGGAGTATCATACAACTGCAAATCTACCAAGACCCGGCCATCCCTCTAAACTTTCATCTCAAACAAGGAGAAGACCTAACAGAAATGCAGCCAAGAGGCCCATAATCACGCTGGATGAACTGCAGAGGTGTACAGCTGAGGTGGGACAGTCTGTCCATAGGACAACAATAAGTCGTACACTGCACAAATCTGGCTTTTATGGAAGAGTAGCAAGAAGAAAGCCATTTCTCAAAGATATCAATAAAAAGTGTTGTTTAAAGTTTGCAACAAGCCACCTGGGAGACACACAAAACATGTGGAAGAGGGTACTCTGGTCAGATGAAACCAAAATCGAACATTTTGGCAACAATTCTAAACGATATGTTTGGCGTAAAGGCAAAACAGCTCATCACCCTGAGCACACCATCCCCACTGTCAAACATGGTGGTGACAGCACCATGGTTTGGTCCTGCTTTACTTCAGCAGGGACAGGGAAGATGGTTAAAATTGATGGGAAGATGGATGGAGCCAAATACAGGGCCATTCTTGAAGAAAACCTGTTGGAGTCTGCAAAAGACCTGAGACTGGGACGGAGATTTGTCTTCCAACAAGACAATGATCCAAACATAAAGAAAAATCTACAATGGAATGGTTCACAAATAAACATATCCAGGTGTTAGAATGGCCAAATCAAAGTCCAGACCTCAATCCAATCGAGAATCTGTGCAAAGAAATGAAAACTGCTGTTCACAAACGATCTCCATCAAACCTCACTGAGCTCGAGCTGTTTGCCAAGGAAGAATGGGCAAGAATTTCAGTCTCTCGATGTACAAACTGATAGATACATACCCAAGCACCTTGCAGCTGTAATCACAGCAAAAGGTGGCGCACCAAAGTATTAAGTTAAAGGGGCCGAATAACATTGCATGCCCCACTTTTCAGTTTTTGAATTTCCACAAAAATTTAAAATAACCAATGAATTTCGGTCAACTTCACAATTGTCTTCCACTTGTTGTTGATTCTACACCAAAAATGTACATTTGTTATGTTTGAAGCATGATATGTAGGAAAAGGTTGCAAAGTTCCAGGGGGCCGAATACTTTTGCAAGGCTCTGTACTTGTGTATTTGTGCTGGATGCAGTAGCCATCTGTGCTAAACAAGAGATATTGATCAATTTGATCTGTATTCAATTGTTTTTTCTGTCTGTGATCTTGATAGACTAAGGAATTGCCTAGGGATTGAAGGGACAGCCGCCGTGGAGCGAGGGCGCCACATCGCAAATTAAAGTACAAACCTACGATGACAGGAAGGCTATCAGACCTTAGAGCCTACAAGGGACAGGGAAGGCATATTGTTGTTTTTTCTTTTTTCCCTCTAAGGGCCGCTACCCAGATTCCCGCGCTGATATTTCCTTCTTTTTCTGGGATGTTTTTAATGAATTTTGTATCACTTTTGACATTATCCGTGTTTGAATAATTAATAAAGAGTATTTTGATAGGGGTAGATTTTTAGTTTTGGTGGCAGTATTTCAAAGGCCAGTAATTTTGAAATGCTATCATTCAGAAATATGGCTTGTGTGCTGGCAGGGCTCGGAGACACTGCTGGTGATTAGGGTTGAGCGACTTTTAGTTTTTTAGGGTCGAGTTGGGTTTCGCGAAACCCGACTATCTCAAAAGTCGAGTCGAGTGAAATTGGCCGATTATCGCGAAAAGTCGGGGATCGACCGAAACACGAAACCCAATGCAAGTCAATGGGGAATCATAGTCGGCAGTGAGTGGAGGCCAGGAAAACACCTACAGTGCCCATTTTAATGGCAAAAACATCCATTCTTGGTACTGAAGCTTGTCAATCTTAATTTACCTTATAATAATAGTTAGGCATTGGACATTGGGGGTCAATTGGCTAAAGTTGTGGGGGGTATGGCTGGGTCAAGTATTTAGTGGGCTCAGGAAACGTGGACCACGTCACGGCAGTGGAGCAGGGAGAGGTAAGTATTTCAAATTTGCAAGTGCTGTGATCCTGAGCAAGCAGGGGGGGCCCACTCTTTAGCATTGGCACTGGCACAGGGCCCCTCAAAGTACGGCGGTGTGTTTGCACGGTGGGGGCGCCTCCCACCGGCAGCGACACTTTTGCGTACTGTGAGGGGCCCTGTGCCAGTGACGTCGCCAATGAGTATTCCCCCCCACCTGATGAAGGAACCTGCACTTTCATCTGCACCTTCCTCTTTGTTCCCATGTAAGGTGGTATAGTATGTGGGAAGGGGAACCTCACTTTCAGCAGGGTCAGAATCTGTCTGTGTAGCGTGCAAAGGGAATGTAGCGGTCTGGGTCAATGTACCAGCAGAGTCATCTAGCACTGGCTGGGCAATGGGCAGGCAGAGGAGGAAACAAAGATATAGTCCCAAATACAAAAGTAGGCTAAAAGCAGTTCAAAA
Organism: Ranitomeya imitator; assembly: GCF_032444005.1. Lineage (NCBI taxonomy): Eukaryota > Metazoa > Chordata > Amphibia > Anura > Dendrobatidae > Ranitomeya > Ranitomeya imitator. The sequence goes on from NC_091285.1 coordinate 87,741,986, forward strand.
TTGGTAACAGGACTAAACAGGCAGCATTGCTTTGTTCAGTGGAGGACAACTGTAATGAGAGGCTGACACAGTGAGTAGGCCCAAATCAGTAAGTAGTCTAAATGCAGTTCAAAATTGGTAACAGTAGTAAACAGGCCGCACTGCTTTGTTCAGTGGAGGAGAACAGCAAGGAGCGGCAGACACCGTTAGTAGGCCCCAACCAAACTAGTAGGCCAAATGCAGTGTAATATTAACAACTACTTAACGAGAGCCTGAAAATGGAAGTTCAGGACAGGAAACCAGGAGAACAGCAAGGAGTGGCAGACATCGTTAGTAGGCCACAACCCAACTAGTAGGCCAAATGCAGTGTTATATTAACAACTACTTAATGAGAGCCTGAAGATCGACGTTCAGGACAGGAAACCAGGAGAACAGCAAGGAGCAGCAGACACCGTTAGTAGGCCGCAACCAAACTAGTAGCCCCACTGCATTTGTTCCATTTAACAACTATTTAACAAGAGCCTGAAGATAGAAGCTCAGGAAAGGCAACCAGGAGAACACCTTGGAGCGGCAGACACTGTTAGTAGGCCCCAACCAAACTTGGAGCCCCACTGCATTTGTTCCATTTAACAACTATTTAACAAGAGCCTGAAGATAGAAGGTCAGGAAAGGCAACCTGGAGAACACCTTGGAGTGGCAGACACTGTTAGTAGGCCCCAACCAAACTAGTAGCCCCACTGCAGTTTTAAAATTCCGATAGGCTGAAAACCTGACAATTGCAGGTCATTTTTTTAAGAGGGCAGCTGTATTGAGTGGCACAGACAGACACTGAAAGTAGGCCTTACACCACAAAGTTGGCTCGATGCAGGTTTAAAAAAGGTTACATGGGTACACAGGCAGCATTGGTGTGGTCAGTGGAGGACTATTGGAAGGAGGGACCGCAGACAGACTTAGTAGGCCTAAAATAAAAAAGTAGACTCTATGCACATTTAATTAGGTTCCAGGGGTACACAGGCAGCATTGGTGAGGTCAGTGGAGGACTATTGGAAGGATGGACTGCAGACAGACTTAGTAGGCCTAACATAAAAAAGTAGGCTCAATGCAGTTTCAATTATCTTGCAAGGGTACACAGGCAGCATTGGTGTGGTCAGTGGAGGACAATTGGAAGGAGGGACCGCAGACAGACTTAGTAGGCCTAAAATTAAAAAAAGTTGGCTCTATGCACTTTTAAATAGGTTCCAGGGGTACACAGGCAGCATTGGTGTGGTCAGCAGAGGACTATTGGAAGGAGGGACCGCAGACAGACTTAGTAGGCCTAAAATAAAAAAGTAGGCTCTATGCACTTTTAAATAGGTTCCAGGGGTACACAGGCAGCATTGGTGTGGTCAGTGGAGGACTATTGGAAGGAGGGACCGCAGACAGACTTAGTAGGCCTAACATAAAAAAGTAGGCTCAATGCAGTTTCAATTATCTTGCAGGGGTACACAGGCAGCATTGGTGTGGTCAGTGGAGGACTATTGGAAGGAGGGACCGCAGAAAGACTTAGCAGGCCTAAAATAAAAAAGTAGGCTCTATGCACTTTTAAATAGGTTCCAGGGGTACACAGGCAGCATTGGTGTGCTCAGCGGAGGACTATTGGAAGGAGGGACTGCAGACAGACTTACTAGGCCTAAAATAAAAAAGTAGGCTCTATGCAGTTTCAATTATCTTGCTGGGGTACACAGGCAGCATTGGTGTGGTCAGTGGAGGACAATTGGAAGGAGGGACCGCAGACAGACTTAGTAGGCCTAATATTAAAAAAGTAGGCTCTATGCACTTTTAAATAGGTTCCAGGGGTACACAGGCAGCATTCGTGTGGTCAGTGGAGGACTATTGGAAGGAGGGACCGCAGACAGACTTAGTAGGCCTAACATAAAAAAGTAGGCTCAATGCAGTTTCAATTATCTTGCAGGGGTACACAGGCAGCATTAGTGTGGTCAGTGGAGGACTATTGGAAAAAGGGACCGCAGACAGACTTAGTAGGCCTAAAATAAAAAGTAGGCTCTATGCACTTTTAATTAGGTTCCAGGGGTACACAGGCAGCATTGGTGTGGTCAGCGGAGGACTATTGGAAGGAGGGATCGCAGACAGACTTAGTAGGCCTAAAATAAAAAAAGTAGGCTCTATGCACTTTTAAATAGGTTCCAGGGGTACACAGGCAGCATTGGTGTGCTCAGCGGAGGACTATTGGAAGGAGGGACTGCAGACAGACTTACTAGGCCTAAAATAAAAAAAGTAGGCTCTATGCAGTTTCAATTATCTTGCAGTGGTACACCGGCAGCATTGGTGTGGTCAGTGGAGGACAATTGGAAGGAGGGACCGCCGACAGACTTAGTAGGCCTAAAATTAAAAAAAGTTGGCTCTATGCACTTTTAATTAGGTTCCAGGGGTACACAGGCAGCATTGGTGTGGTCAGCGGAGTACTATTGGAAGGAGGGACCGCAGACAGACGTAGTAGGCCTAAAATAAAAAAAGTAGGCTCTATGCAGTTTCAATTATCTTGCAGGGGTACACAGGCAGCATTGGTGTGGTCAGCGGAGGACTATTGGAAGGAGGGACCGCAGACAGACTTAGTAGGCCTAATATTAAAAAAAGTAGGCTCTATGCACTTTTAAATAGGTTCCAGGGGTACACAGGCAGCATTCGTGTGGTCAGTGGATGACTATTGGAAGGAGGGACCGCAGACAGACTTAGTAGGCCTAACATAAAAAAGTAGGCTCAATGCAGTTTCAATTATCTTGCAGGGGTACACAGGCAGCATTGGTGTGGTCACTGGAGGACTATTGGAAGGAGGGACCGCAGACAGACTTTAGCAGGCCTTAAATAAAAAAGTAGGCTCTATGCACTTTTAAATAGGTTCCAGGGGTACACAGGCAGCATTGGTGTGGTCAGCGGAGGACTATTGGAAGGAGGGACCGCAGACAGACTTAGCAGGCCTTAAATAAAAAAGTAGGCTCTATGCACTTTTAAATAGGTTCCAGGGGTACACAGGCTGCATTGGTGTGGTCAGCGGAGGACTATTGGAAGGAGGGACTGCAGACAGACTTAGTAGGCCTAACATAAAAAAAGTAGGCTCAATGCAGTTTCAATTATCTTGCAGGGGTACACAGGCAGCATTGGTGTGGTCAGTGGAGGACTATTTGAAGGAGGGACCGTAGACAGACTTAGTAGGCCTAAAATAAAAAGTAGGCTCTATGCACTTTTAATTAGGTTCCAGGGGTACACAGGCAGCATTGGTGTGGTCAGCGGAGGACTATTGGAAGGAGGGACCGCAGACAGACTTAGCAGGCCTTAAATAAAAAAGTAGGCTCTATGCACTTTTAAATAGGTTCCAGGGGTACACAGGCTGCATTGGTGTGGTCAGTGGAGGAATATTGGAAGGAGGGACCGCAGACAGACTTAGTAGGCCTAAAATAAAAAAGTAGGCTCTATGCACTTTTAATTAGTTTCCAGGGGTACACTGGCAGCATTGGTGTGGTCAGCGGAGGACTATTGGAAGGAGGGACCGCAGAGAGACTTAGCAGGCCTAAAATAAAAAAAGTAGGCTCTATGCACTTTTAAAAAGGTTCCAGGGGTACACAGGCAGCATTGGTGTGCTCAGCGGAGGACTATTGGAAGGAGGGACTGCAGACAGACTTACTAGGCCTAAAATAAAAAAGTAGGCTCTATGCAGTTTCAATTATCTTGCAGGGGTACACAGGCAGCATTGGTGTGGTCAGTGGAGGACAATTGGAAGGAGGGACCGCCGACAGACTTTGTAGGCCTAAAATTAAAAAAGTTGGCTCTATGCACTTTTAAAAAGGTTCCAGGGGTACACGGGCAGCATTGGTGTGGTCAGCGGAGGACTATTGGAAGGAGGGACCGCAGACTGACGTAGTAGGCCTAAAATAAAAAAAATTAGGCTCCATGCAGTTTCAATTATCTTGCAGGGGTACACAGGCAGCATTAGTGTGGTCAGTGGAGGACTATTGGAAAAAGGGACCGCAGACAGACTTAGTAGGCCTAAAATAAAAAGTAGGCTCTATGCACTTTTAATTAGGTTCCAGGGGTACACAGGCAGCATTGGTGTGGTCAGCGGAGGACTATTGGAAGGAGGGATCGCAGACAGACTTAGTAGGCCTAAAATAAAAAAAGTAGGCTCTATGCACTTTTAAATAGGTTCCAGGGGTACACAGGCGGCATTGGTGTGCTCAGCGGAGGACTATTGGAAGGAGGGACTGCAGACAGACTTACTAGGCCTAAAATAAAAAAAGTAGGCTCTATGCAGTTTCAATTATCTTGCAGTGGTACACCGGCAGCATTGGTGTGGTCAGTGGAGGACAATTGGAAGGAGGGACCGCCGACAGACTTAGTAGGCCTAAAATTAAAAAAAGTTGGCTCTATGCACTTTTAATTAGGTTCCAGGGGTACACAGGCAGCATTGGTGTGGTCAGCGGAGTACTATTGGAAGGAGGGACCGCAGACAGACGTAGTAGGCCTAAAATAAAAAAAGTAGGCTCTATGCAGTTTCAATTATCTTGCAGGGGTACACAGGCAGCATTGGTGTGGTCAGCGGAGGACTATTGGAAGGAGGGACCGCAGACAGACTTAGTAGGCCTAATATTAAAAAAAGTAGGCTCTATGCACTTTTAAATAGGTTCCAGGGGTACACAGGCAGCATTCGTGTGGTCACTGGAGGACTATTGGAAGGAGGGACCGCAGACAGACTTTAGCAGGCCTTAAATAAAAAAGTAGGCTCTATGCACTTTTAAATAGGTTCCAGGGGTACACAGGCAGCATTGGTGTGGTCAGCGGAGGACTATTGGAAGGAGGGACCGCAGACAGACTTAGCAGGCCTTAAATAAAAAAGTAGGCTCTATGCACTTTTAAATAGGTTCCAGGGGTACACAGGCTGCATTGGTGTGGTCAGCGGAGGACTATTGGAAGGAGGGACTGCAGACAGACTTAGTAGGCCTAACATAAAAAAAGTAGGCTCAATGCAGTTTCAATTATCTTGCAGGGGTACACAGGCAGCATTGGTGTGGTCAGTGGAGGACTATTTGAAGGAGGGACCGTAGACAGACTTAGTAGGCCTAAAATAAAAAGTAGGCTCTATGCACTTTTAATTAGGTTCCAGGGGTACACAGGCAGCATTGGTGTGGTCAGCGGAGGACTATTGGAAGGAGGGACCGCAGACAGACTTAGCAGGCCTTAAATAAAAAAGTAGGCTCTATGCACTTTTAAATAGGTTCCAGGGGTACACAGGCTGCATTGGTGTGGTCAGTGGAGGAATATTGGAAGGAGGGACCGCAGACAGACTTAGTAGGCCTAAAATAAAAAAGTAGGCTCTATGCACTTTTAATTAGTTTCCAGGGGTACACTGGCAGCATTGGTGTGGTCAGCGGAGGACTATTGGAAGGAGGGACCGCAGAGAGACTTAGCAGGCCTAAAATAAAAAAAGTAGGCTCTATGCACTTTTAAAAAGGTTCCAGGGGTACACAGGCAGCATTGGTGTGCTCAGCGGAGGACTATTGGAAGGAGGGACTGCAGACAGACTTACTAGGCCTAAAATAAAAAAGTAGGCTCTATGCAGTTTCAATTATCTTGCAGGGGTACACAGGCAGCATTGGTGTGGTCAGTGGAGGACAATTGGAAGGAGGGACCGCCGACAGACTTTGTAGGCCTAAAATTAAAAAAGTTGGCTCTATGCACTTTTAAAAAGGTTCCAGGGGTACACGGGCAGCATTGGTGTGGTCAGCGGAGGACTATTGGAAGGAGGGACCGCAGACTGACGTAGTAGGCCTAAAATAAAAAAAATTAGGCTCCATGCAGTTTCAATTATCTTGCAGGGGTACACAGGCAGCATTGGTGTGGTCAGCGAGGACTATTGGAAGGAGGGACCGCAGACAGACTTAGTAGGCCTAATATTAAAAAGTAGGCTCTATGCACTTTTAAATAGGTTCCAGGGGTAAACAGGCAGCATTCGTGTGGTCAGTGGAGGACTATTGGAAGGAGGGACCGCAGACAGACTTAGTAGGCCTAACATAAAAAAGTAGGCTCAATGCAGTTTCAATTATCTTGCAGGGGTACACAGGCAGCATTGGTGTGGTCAGTGGATGACTATTGGAAGGAGGGACCGCAGACAGACTTAGTAGGCCTAAAATAAAAAGTAGGCTCTATGCACTTTTAATTAGGTTCCAGGGGTACACAGGCAGCATTGGTGTGGTCAGCGGAGGACTATTGGAAGGAGGGACCGCAGACAGACTTAGCAGGCCTTAAATAAAAAAGTAGGCTCTATGCACTTTTAAATAGGTTCCAGGGGTACACAGGCTGCATTGGTGTGGTCAGTGGAGGACTATTGGAAGGAGGGACCGCAGACAGACTTAGTAGGCCTAACATAAAAAAGTAGGCTCAATGCAGTTTCAATTATCTTGCAGGGGTACACAGGCAGCATTGGTGTGGTCAGTGGAAGGCTATTGGAAGGAGGGACCGCAGACAGACTTAGTAGGCCTAAAATAAAAAGTAGGCTCTATGCACTTTTAATTAGGTTCCAGGGGTACACAGGCAGCATTGGTGTGGTCAGCGGAGGACTATTGGAAGGAGGGACCGCAGATAGACTTAGTAGGCCTAAAATAAAAAAAGTTGGCTCTATGCACTTTTAAATAGGTTCCAGGGGTACACAGGCAGCATTGGTGTGCTCAGCGGAGGACTATTGGAAGGAGGGACTGCAGACAGACTTACTAGGCCTAAAATAAAAAAGTAGGCTCTATGCAGTTTCAATTATCTTGCAGGGGTACACAGGCAGCATTGGTGTGGTCAGTGGAGGACAATTGGAAGGAGGGACCGCCGACAGACTTAGTAGGCCTAAAATAAAAAAGTAGGCTCTATGCACTTTTAGTTAGGTTCCAGGGGTACACAGGCAGCATTGGTGTGGTCAGCGGAGGACTATTGGAAGGAGGGACCGCAGACAGTCTTAGTAGGCCTAATATTAAAAAAAGTAGGCTCTATGCACTTTTAAATAGGTTCCAGGGGTACACAGGCAGCATTCGTGTGGTCAGTGGAGGACTATTGGAAGGAGGGACCGCAGACAGACTTAGTAGGCCTAACATAAAAAAGTAGGCTCAATGCAGTTTCAATTATCTTGCAGGGGTACACAGGCAGCATTGGTGTGGTCAGTGGAGGACTATTGGAAGGAGGGACCGCAGACAGATTTAGCAGGCCTTAAATAAAAAAGTAGGCTCCATGCACTTTTAAATAGGTTCCAGGGGTACACAGGCAGCATTGGTGTGGTCAGCGGAGGACTATTGGAAGGAGGGACCGCAGACAGACTTAGCAGGCCTTAAATAAAAAAGTAGGCTCTATGCACTTTTAAATAGGTTCCAGGGGTACACAGGCTGCATTGGTGTGGTCAGCGGAAGACTATTGGAAGGAGGGACTGCAGACAAACTTAGTAGGCCTAACATAAAAAAAGTAGGCTCAATGCAGTTTCAATTATCTTGCAATGGTACACAGGCAGCATTGGTGTGGTCAGTGGAGGACAATTGGAAGGAGGGACCGCAGACAGACTAAGTAGGCCTAAAATTAAAAAAAGTTGGCTCTATGCACTTTTAAATAGGTTCCAGGGGTACACAGGCAGCATTCGTGTGGTCAGTGGAGGACTATTGGAAGGACGGACCGCAGAAAGACTTAGTAGGCCTAACATAAAAAAGTAGGCTCAATGCAGTTTTAATTATCTTGCAGGGGTACACAGGCAGCATTGGTGTGGTCAGTGGAGGACTATTGGAAGGAGGGCCCGCAGACAGACTTGGCCTAAAATAAAAAAAGGTGGCTCTATGCACTTTTAAATAGGTTCCAGGGGTACACAGGCAGCATTGGTGTGGTCAGTGGAGGACTATTGGAAGGAGGGACCGCAGACAGACTTAGTAGGCCTAAAATAAAAAAGTAGGCTCTATGCACTTTTAATTAGGTTCCAGAGGTACACTGGCAGCATTGGTGTGGTCAGCGGAGGACTATTGGAAGGAGGGACCGCCGACAGACTTAGTAGGCCTAAAATTAAAAAAAGTAGGTTCTATGCACTTTTAAATAGGTTCCAAGGGTACACAGGCAGCATTGGTGTGGTCAGTGGAGGACTATTGGAAGGAGGGACTGCAGACAGACTTAGTAGGCCTAACATAAAAAAGTAGGCTCAATGCAGTTTCAATTATCTTGCAGGGGTACACAGGCAGCATTGGTGTGGTCAACGGAGGACTATTGGAAGGAGGGACCGCAGACAGACTTAGTAGGCCTAATATTAAAAAAGTAGGCTCTATGCACTTTTAAATAGGTTCCAGGGGTACACAGGCAGCATTCGTGTGGTCAGTGGAGGACTATTGGAAGGAGGGACCGCAGACAGACTTAGTAGGCCTAAAATAAAAAGTAGGCTCTATGCACTTTTAATTAGGTTCCAGGGGTACACAGGCAGCATTGGTGTGGTCAGCGGAGGATTATTGGAAGGAGGGACCGCAGACAGACTTAGCAGGCCTTAAATAAAAAAGTAGGCTCTATGCACTTTTAAATAGGTTCCAGGGGTACACAGGCAGTATTGGTGTGGTCAGTGGAGGACAATTGGAAGGAGGGACCGCCGACAGACTTAGTAGGCCTAAAATTAAAAAAAGTAGGCTCTATGCACTTTTAATTAGGTTCCAGGGGTACACAGGCAGCATTGGTGTGGTCAGTTGAGGACTATTGGAAGGAGGGACCGCAGACAGACTTAGTAGGCCTAACATAAAAAGTAGGCTCAATGCAGTTTCAATTATCTTGCAGGGGTACACAGGCAGCATTGGTGTGGTCAGTGGAGGACTATTGGAAGGAGGGACCGCAGACAGACTTAGTAGGCCTAAAATAAAAAAAGGTGGCTCTATGCACTTTTAAATAGGTTCCAGGGTTACACAGGCAGCATTGGTATGGTCAGTGGAGGACTATTGGAAGGAGGGACCGCAGACAGACTTAGTAGGCCTAAAATAAAAAGGTAGGCTCTATGCACTTTTAATTAGGTTCCAGGGGTACACAGGCAGCATTGGTGTGGTCAGCGGAGGACTATTGGAAGGAGGGACCGCAGACAGACTTAGCAGGTCTTAAATAAATAAGTAGGCTCTATGAACTTTTAAATAGGTTCCAGGTGTACACAGGCTGCATTGGTGTGGTCAGCGGAGGACTATTGGAAGGAAGGACTGCAGACAGACTTAGTAGGCCTAAAATAAAAAAAGTAGGTTCTATGCAGTTTCAATTATCTTGCAGAAGTACACAGGCAGCATTGGTGTGGTCAGCGGAGAACTATTGGAAGGAGGGACCGCAGACAGACTTAGTAGGCCTAAAATACAAAAAGTAGGCTCTATACACTTTTAATTAAGTTCCAGGGGTACACAGGCAGCATTGGTGTGGTCAGCAGAGGACTATTGGAAGGAGGGACCGCAGACAGACTTAGTAGGCCTAAAATAAAAAAGTAGGGTCTATGCACTTTTAAATAGGTTCCAGGGGTACACAGGCAGCATTGGTTTGGTCAGCGGAGGACAATTGGAAGGAGTGTCTGACACAGTTGCTACTCCAAAAGAATACATAGATGTTAATGTCTCGCAAAAAAACAAAACAAAACAAAAAGGGTGGCATACTTAGGTACAGGGGTGTGCTCCTCTGCTGAGTTTCAGACATTGTGTTTTGGCGCAAAGTATTTACTGGTGTAAATGTAGGACAGGGCCACTGAATATTTTAAGTAGCATCATACATGTCAACAAATTGATATTGTCAGTGCCAGGCATTGAAGGATTTCACCGCATAGACTAATCAGCGGTGGAGCAGTGATAGCTAATTTTGCAAGTGGTAGAGCAGAGTTTGAGCTGGGGGGTGGGGGGCACTCTCTCGTGCCCGGCGGTTCTGGCCCAAGGCCCCTCATGTTACAACGGTGTATCTGACGTTGGGTTCGCGCCACCACCGCCAGAGACACTTCATTGTACTATGAGGGACCCGGTGCCAGTGCCGTTGACCAAAAGTGGGCACACCCACCTCTTCAGAAAAATGGCACTCTCACGGGTGCTTGCGCCAAGTGGCAAGACCATGACCCTGTGGGGGGAGTCAGCCCATTTAGGGAGGTGTAAACATTTCGCATGCTGGACATACAGCAGCTGCAAATGGAGAAATTGGAACACTCAGTAAGAGCAGTCCAAAAGCAAGACCTTTTTAAAGGAAAGCTAGGTGTCAGCTGGGAAAGGTGGGGCAAAATAATTAGAAATCCATGAGTGGTTTGTTTTAATGAAGGTTAGATCATCAACATTTTGGGTAGCCAGACGAGTCCTTTTTTCGGTCAGTATTGAACCAGCAGCAGTGAATACTCTTTCTGATAGCACAGTAGCTGCTGGGCAAGCGAGCTCCTGCAATGCATATTCTAGCAATTCTGGCCAGGTGTCTAATTTGGATGCCCAGTAATCAAATGGGAATGACGGGTGAGGGAGAACATCGATAGGGGAGGAAAAATAGTTAGTAACCATACTGGACAAATGTTGTCTCCTGTCACTTTGAATTGATCCTGCAGTACCTGTCCTGTCTGCAGTCATTGCGATATCACTCCAAAACCTGGTCAGAAAACCCCTCTGTCCAACGCCACTTCTGATTTGTGCAGCTCTAACACCTCTGCCCTGTTGCCCCCTGCAGCTCGTGTGAGAACCATCACCGGCGCTGTGTGCTGGGAATGCCTGAATCAAACAGTCAACAAGAGTTGCTTGTTTGGTTGCCAATATTTGTTCAAGGTTCTCATGTGGCATGATGTTTTGCAGTTTCCCCTTATAGCGTGGATCCAGGAGGCAGGCAAACCAGTAATCGTCATCGGTCATCATTTTTATAATGCGGGGGTACCTTTTTAGGATACGCAAGGCATAATCCGCCATGTGGGCCAATGTTCCAGTTGTCAATTCACTGCTTGTGCTGGGTTGAGGAGCACTTTCGGGCAAATCCACGTCACTTGCCTCCCTCAAAAACCCTGAACCTGGCCTTGCAACGCCACCAGTTTCTATTGCCCCCTGAGAAGCTTCCTCATCCAAAAAATACTCATCCCCATCATCCTCCTCGTCCTCCTCCTCATCGCCCGCCACCTCGTCCAGTAGACTTTCCTGACCAGACAATGGCTGACTGTCATCATGGCTTCCCTTGTCCTCGGCTGCAGACGTCTGTTCCTTTATGTGCGTCAAACTTTGCATCAGCAAAAGCATTAGGGGGATGCTAATGCTTATTATTGCATTGTCTGCACTAACCAGCTGTGTGCATTCCTCAAAACACTGAAGGACTTGACACAGGTCTTGTAGCTTCGACCACTGCACACCTGACAACTCCATGTCTGCCATCCAACTGCCTGCCCGTGTATGTGTATCCTCCCACAAATACATAACAGCATGCCTCTGTTCGCACAGTGTCTGAAGCATGTGCAGTGTGGAGTTCCACCTTGTTGCAACGTCGATGATTAGGCGATGCTGGGGAAGTTCAAAGATCACTGATGGTTCTGCATACGGCTGGAGTGTACGGGTGAACGGCGGATGTGCGAGCAAAGTCTGCGCACCTTCAGGAGCAGGTTGGGTAACCCCGGATAACTTTTCAGGAAGCACTGCACCACCAGGTTTAAGGTGTGAGCCAGGCAAGGAATGTGTTTCAGTTGTTAAAGGGCTATGGCAGCCATAAAATTCCTACCGTTATCACTGACTACCTTGCCTGCCTCAAGATGTACACTGCCCAGCCATGACTGAGTTTTTTGCTGCAAGAACTTGGACAGAATTTCCGCGGTGTGTCTGTTGTCGCCCAAACACTTCATTGCCAATACAGCCTGCTGATGCTTGCCACTAGCTGTTCCATAATGGGACACCTCGTGTGCAACAGTGGCAGCTGCGGATGGAGTGGCCGTGCGACTGCAATCTGTGGATGAGCTCTCGCTTCTGCTGGAGGAAGAGGAGGAGGAGGAGGGGGGTGAACGCCTACAGCCAACTGTTTCCTAGACCGTGGACTAGGCAGAACTGTCCCAAAATTGCTGTCCCCTGTGGACCCTGCATCCACCACATTAACCCAGTGCGCCGTGATAGACACGTACCGTCCCTGGCCATGCCTACTGGTCCATGCATCTGTTGTGAGGTGCACCTTTCTACTGACTGATTGCCTGAGTGCATGGACAATGCGGTCTTTGACATGCTGGTGGAGGGCTGGGATGGCTTTTCTCGCAAAGAAGTGTCAACTGGGTAGGTCGTAGCGTCGTACTGCGTAGGCCATCAGGGCTTTGAAAGCTTAGCTTTCAAGCAACCATTAGGGCATCATCTCTAACGAGATCTAATGTCTAGCAATGTGGGCGTTCAAACCCTGTGTACGCAGATGAGAGGATGAGTACATCCTTTTCCTAAGGAGAGTCTCTTGTAGGGTGAGCTGGACTGGAGAGTTGCGTATGGTGGAACTAGCGGGGGTGGTGGGGGACATGGCAGACTGAGAGAGGGTTGGTGATGGTATTCTTGCTGTTGGCCTACATACAGTGTTTCCTAACAAGAACCTGGTGATTCCCTGACTGCTGTGGCCTTGCGACGATACCTCCACATTTGCTGCAGGTGGTGTCGTAAACGGTGGTCTTACAGTGAGGGAAGGAATGAAGCGTTGCTGACTAACTTCATTGTGAGCGGGTGCAACAACTTTATGGGACGTTTGGTAGTTAGTCCAGGCTTCCAAGTGCATGGTGGTTAAATGTCTACGCATGCAACTTGTATTTAAATTTTTGACATTCTGACCTCTGCTAAAGGTCCTTGAGCATTTCTTACAGATCACTTTGCACCGATCATTCGGATCTTGGTTAAAAAATTGCCAGACTTCACTCTTCCTACTTTTGAATACCTTTTCAGGCATTGCACACTGAGCTACGGTAACCGGATGACCACGCTGTCCTACAACTGTTTTTGGTTTTGACACACGTTTTTGTCCAGATACGCACTTGCCAGATGAAAGCTGTTGGGATGTTGATGCCTGCTGCTCCTCCTCCACTTCAGAGCTACTGTCAGCAGCACCCTGTTCCCCCAATGGCTGCCAATCAGGATCAACAACTGAGTCATTTATCACCTCCTCTTCTATGTCCTGTACACGTTCCTCTGTGTCACCATGTAAGCCGGTGCTATAGCGTTCGGGACGGGGCACCATAGTCTCAACAGGGTCAGATTCTGGCTCAGTACACTGCGAGGGCAATGTTGTGATCTGAGTCAATGGAACAGCATAATAATCTAGCTGTGGCTGTGCATCTGTGCACTCCATGTCCGATTCATCTTGTAATGGGCATGGCCTGTTAACAATTTCCCTTTCTAACCCAGGCACGGTATGTGTTAAGAGCTCCATGGAGTAACCTGTTGTGTCGCCTGACGCATCCTTCTCTGTTGTTCTGGGTGAAGGACACAAGGAAGCGACTTGTTCCTGACCGGGAGCATCCACTGACGATGCGCTGCTTTTAAATTTTGCACTTTCCGAAGAGGAGGCGAAAGAGCTAGAGGCAGAGGCAGCAAGGAAAGCCAAAACTTGTTCCTGCTGCTCCGGCTTTAAAAGCGGTTTTCCTACTCCCAGAAAAGGGAGCGCTTAAGGCCTTGTGTAGCCAGACGATGACGCTGGCTCAACAACTCGAGACTTAGGTGCTATATTGCTTTTCCCACAACCACCTGATGCTCCACCACCACTACCATCATTACCAGCTGGCTATGACCGGCCACGGCCTCTTCCACCAGACTTCCTCATTCTTGTAAAAATGTTACCAAACTAACAAATGTTATATGGTACTGTAAAACCAGTTAGAAGGTGTACGTAAACTTGTTGTGAGTTTAAATCTCCCTTTATAGGTGTGTGAAACTGCTGGGAAAATCAGGCCCACTGTATTACACTACTCAGTTTGAGTGGCAGAAAGTGGATGACAGATATGCCACAAACAGGACTGACGCAGATGCATTCAGTGGCAATATAAATATCCCTTTTTTATGTGTGGGAGAATGCAGGAAAAAATCAGGCCCACTGTATTACACTACACAATTTGAGTGGCAGAAAGTGGATGACAGATGCCACAAACAGGACTGACGCAGATGCACTCAGTGGCAATATAAATCTCCCCTTTTTATGTGTGGGAGAATGCAGGAAAAAATCAGGCCCACTGTATTACACTACACAGTTTGAGTGGCAGAAATGGATGACAGATATGCCACAAACAGGACTGACGCAAATGCATTCAGTGGCAATATAAATATCCCTTTTTTATGTGTGGGAGAATGCAGGAAAAAATCAGGCCCACTGTATTACACTACACAATTTGAGTGGCGTTTCCTCTCCTTCAGACCCTGGGAACCATCCAGGATACATTCCGATATTTGTGTCCCATTGACTTGCATTGGTATCGGGTATCGGTATCGGCGATATCTGACATTTTTTGGATATCGGCCGATACTATCCGATACCGATATCCACAGACAGATATGCCACAAACAGGACTGACGCAGATGCACTCAGTGGCAATATTAATCTCCCTTTTTTATGTGTGGGAGAATGCAGGAAAAAATCAGGCCCACTGTATTACACTACACAGTTTCAGTGGCAGAAAGTGGTTGGCAGATATATAAAAAAAATACAAGGGCTGTAGTAGAATTTCAATCTCCCTAAAATGATCTCAGGACAAGTATGGCAGCCAGCAGTAAAAAGGACTGCTGCACACAAAAGTGTGGACAAACAAAGAAACAAGAAAGAAGCAACAGGATTTTTGCTTTGAAAAAAGCAGTTGGTTTGCACAGCGGTGTACAAACAGCAATGCAGCTATCAGGGAGCCTTATAAGCTACAGAGCTGATGCACAGAATTCTAGCCTCCACTGTCCCTTCAAAGAAAAAGTGGTGTTGGACAGTGAAAATCGCCACAGCACAAGCGGTTTGGGGGTTAAGCTTTCCTTCCTAACAATATCCCTGCTTCAGACGAAGCTACAGCAACCTCTCCCTATGCTCATATTGACAGAAGTAAGATGGCGGTCGGCGTGCACGCCCCTTCATAGCTCCTGTGACACCGCAGAAAGCAAGCCAATCACTGTAATGCCCTTCTCTAAGATGGTGGGGACTGAGACCTATGTCATCACGCTGCCCACACTCTGCGTCCACCTTCATTGGCTGAGAAATGGCGCTGAACGCGTCATATGAAACGCAACTTTGGCACGAAGATCGCGTACCGCATGGCCGATCCCACACTAGGATCGAGTCGGGTTTCATGAAACCCGACTTTGCCGAAAGTCGGCGACTTATGAAATTGGCCGATCTGTTTTGCTCAACCCTACTTACAATAAGAAAAAGGTATAAAAATACGATAATAAAAAGACATACAACTTATGCAAACAATGTGAAAATAAACAGGAGAAAACTTACAGAAATTATCTAACTGGTAGTTGCTTTCTGCTCCCTGAGGGAAGGAAGAAGGTAGATTGGATCACATCAGCTTCTCAGGCTGCCCCCATCATGTGAACACAATTCTCTGTCTGCAGCCTAAATTTATAACTTTGGTCTGAGGTCAGGTTTCTAGACCGGCCTCCCAGGTTAATATCATAATTGCGGTCTGTTTGATTGGGCACGGCTGCTCTACTAATGAATATATATTATTTTCCTCTGGAGACATGTGTGAGATGGTTCCCAGGGATAGCTTCCCTCAGTCCGCAATTTAGCATCTCCCCTCCAAGACCTCAGAGGTGCCAAATGTTGCTTTTCTTTTCGGCCCTAGCTAGACCTCCTGGTGAGATCTGGAGACAGAATTTCTACTATTCCCAAGGAAGTACCTATTAACACCTAGGTGCGACTTGCCTTCAGGACAGATGTTACATTATCACTAGTCACACATATAACCCTAGACATATGTCCCTACACACATATACTGTAGATATATAGTATATATATATATACACACATTTCACCACCTTTGCACTCTATCGTGCCAAAATATTGTCTAATATGAAATACATGAAATATGAATAGCAAAATGGCTTTTGAACATTAGGAAAAATATTTGAGAGACACTTTGCACAGGATTTGGCCAAATAGTGTGAGCCCATCAACCATCGTCAAGGTGGTCTCATTAAACTGATGGGTCCCTGACCTCCCTGTCCAAATGTGAACACTTACCGAAGGCTAAAGTCTGTATGCTTGGGTGAATGTGGACACCTCTGTCAGCAAAGCCTACATATGGGTTGGCCGGAACCAAGTGTGATTTTAATTACATCTAATCACACTTGGTTCTGGCCAACCCCTTTGGTAAGTGTTCATATTTGGACATGGAGGTCAGGGACCCCTCAGTTTAATGAGACCACCTTGACGATGGTTGATGGGCTCACACTATTTGGCCAAATCCTGTGCAAAGTGTCTCTCAAATATTTTTCCTGATGTTCAAAAGCCATTTTGCTATTCATATTACATGTATTTCATATTAGACAATGCTTTGGCACGATAGAGTCCAACCTTTTCTTGTATATTGTATATGGAGGTAGCTGCTCCTGGTATGCACCTATTCACACTAGTTTGGATGTGCCAGTCTTTTTCTGTCATTTCTATGTTAGCTTACTGACTGAGAACTCCTCCCTTCACCATGTGTTTTTTAATTACATCTAATCACACTTGGTTCCGGCCAATCCATATGTAGGCTTTGCTGACAGAGGTGTCCACATTCACCCAAGCATACAGACATTAGCCTTCGGTAAGTGTTCACATTTGGACAGGGAGGTCAGGGACCCATCAGTCTAATAAGACCACCTTGACGATGGTTGATGGACTCACATTATTTGGCCAAATCCTGTGCAAAGCGTCTCTCAAATATTTTTTCTAATGTTCAAAAGCCATTTTGCTATTCATATTTCATGTATTTCATATTAGACAATGCTTTGGCACGATAGAGTGCAACCTTTCTTGTATACAGTAGGAGACCTGACTTTCAAAGAAAGAAAAAAGAAAGAAAAAAGAACGGCACTGAGTAGCCTGCTTTACTCACTGGTGTGATAGAGTGCTCTCTGAATCACAGGCATCAATGCCGGAACACAGTTCATGGTATTGAAGGTGCATGACATGAAATGCACATGAGGAAATCCAATAGAAGAAAGAAAAAAGATACAGCAACAGTTCAAAGTTCAGAAAACCTTAGTCCTTTATTTTAATCGAATTGCATGGACAAGGTAAAGCAAGCAGGTACAGGGCAGATGGTGCAGGATTAACCTGATTGTTAAATTGCGTAGTGAGAAAAAAAATTGAAACGCCAGAATTACGTTTCTTTGGTCGCCGCAACATTGCATTAAAATACAATAACGGGCGATCAAAAGAACGTATCTGCACCAAATTGCTATCATTAAAAACGCCAGCTCAGCACGCAAAAAATAAGCCCTCACCCGACCCCAGATCATGAAAAATGGAGACGCTACGGGTATCGGAAAATGGCACAATTTTTTTTTTTTTTTTTTAGCAAACTTTGGAATTTTTTTTCACCACTTAGATAAAAGAGAACCTAGACATGTTTGGTGTCTATGAACTTGTAATGACCTGGAGCATCATAAAGGCAGCTCAGTTTTAGCATTTAGTGAACCTAGTAAAAAAGCCAATCAAAAAACAAGTGTGGGATTGCACTTTTTTTTGCAATTTCGCCGCACTTGGAATTTTTTTCCCATTTTCTAGTACATGACATGCTAAAACCAACAATGTTGTTCAAAAGTACAACTTGTTTCACAAAAAAAAGCCCTCACATGGCCATATTGACGGAAAAATAAAAAAGTTATGGCTCTGGGAAGAAGGGGAGCAAAAAACGAATACGGAAAAATGGAAAATCCCAAGGTCATGAAGGGGTTAATATATTTACAAATGACTTTCAAGTGCACTTTGTAATCAATATACAGTATGTCCCCTTAACACCATTATACACGACTCTTTCCCTCCCCCTTTTTTATGTTATATATTTTTATGATCTTTTCACTTCAGTATTCACTATTGTTATTTTTAATCACTTGCCAGTATTTTCTTTGGCAGCAGAGATGCTATGCCCTGGGCTCCGCTGTACTGCTCGCATTGCTCTGCCCTGGTCAGATGGCATGGGGCTAGGCACCGGCTGCTGCTTATGGCTTGTGCATCAGTGATGTGATTCAGCGCGACAGAGCCTAGGAATGTCATCTGCGCATGCGCGAATGGCACAATATGCAATTGGTTGTTTCCGGTCATGTGGCGAGAACAACCGTGTATTTAATGACAACGTTTACTTAGTTGAGACCACACCCCCTTGAGGAAGCGACAGTTACGCTCGCGAAACGCACGTCGGGATGGGTGGTCGCCCCCTGGACTGGACTGAATCGGAGACACTATTATGGGTAATTAACTTCTATACTCATTCCATGTTTTTTACATTTCTCTGAACAGTGCTGCATTGAGACATTTGATGCCTTTCTAGTCTAGATTAGCCATATGATCTGACCCGGATTACATTGTTACTTTTGCTCCACCATATGTGGAGCATGCACTTATGATTTTTTCAGGGTTAAATTTAACGGCTATATATATATTCCATTTGGACATTATCGTCAGTGCTGTATTACATATGTTCAGGTTGGCGGTCACTTATTATTGTCACCTTTAGGATCAAAATCTTATCCATATGAATGTAATATATAATTGAAATTGTACTTATTTATTATTATATTTTGTTATTATGTTTTGGTACTAATAAATAACATTGTTTTTAATATATGAAGACTCATGTTCTCCTATTTTTTCAATATTATGCTTGAGTCAATATATTGGTCACTTTTGCAATAACGTGTGGCTGGTTCTTTGTATTATTTACTTGGAAAAGTAAGTATGGCCAAAGGCGTTAAATCTCGCTGACTGGGCACTGGGTGACTCTGGTGGCTGTGAGGACGGGCGCTGCTCCACAAGTCTTGGAATCCCTATACATCATGATTAAGGGAGCTTAGTCTCCAGAAACGCATTGAGATTCTTACCCATATGGTTCGTGCTGAAGTCTGTATCCTCTATGTTTAAAGTTTGTGAATAAAGAAAACTCTTTTTTACGGATTCGGTGAAGCTGGACATTCTCTTCTTTTTAGGGTGAATTACTGCAATCGAGGGGGGCTGGTGAGAAGACAAACTGTACTGAAGGTGCAAGATCCGAGGAACAAATGGAGAAGGAAGAGGTGATGTCTGAGCAACTGTCAGATGAAAAGTCTAATCCTCCTCTCTCTGTTGTTTGTGGCTGGCAGGAGGGGACGGAGGAAACAAGCCTCTTTTCAACCCAGCCACCAACACAGCATGGGCTTGGACCTCATGGTAGAGCCCGACTTATGAGTGCCTTCTTGCTGCACTATCTGCAACATGATCCTCGTATAGTTATGAATAGGAATACTGCTGACTACTGAGTTGCCACTCTGTTAGATCCACGTTATAAAACCAAATTTTGACAGATGCTTCCCGCCCTGGAAATGCTGGAGTATCGAAACACGCTTTTACATAACCTTAAGAGAGCTTTTCCCCAAGACAGCAGTGAAACACATAGTTCGCATCACAGCTCCAGACTTCCAACCTCCGGCACTTCAACTCGTCAACGCCACAACATTAGAAGCTCCAGCAGCAGTGTTGTAAGTGGAAGAAGCAATTTCTGTGAGTCGTTTGACACTTTTTTAGACCAGCTCATGCATCAGCACAACAGCACAACAGAGTCCAAGTCTTACACATGGCGAAAGAATGGAGAGTATGGTGTAGGAGTATCAAGAACTGAATATCAATACCATCAGAACTTTTCTTCAGTGCTGCTGGTGGTGTCCTGATGGATAAGCGCAGCCGGCTGTTCCCTGAAAGTGTAGACCACCTAACTTTAATCAAGATGAACAAGTCATGGATCTCCAAGGACTTTTGGACACCAATCGCAGATTGTGCAGACTAGGTGATATTGCATTATTCAGTGTGATGCATTAATGTCATGTAACTGCACTCTGTGAAATCTCTAGTGCAGCTTCTATGCCTGTTGTGGCTGCTGCTACTAATGATGTTAACACAAATTTGTGGAAATATGAACAGTCATGGTGGGTCTACATCTACTGGTTTAGCTGTAGTGGAAGATGTATCAGACCCAATTATACTATTTCTATAGTCATGACAGTTATTCCACTTCGGTGGTGTCAGGTCCTCATATTTCAAAATGTGAAAACTCCAGGTTGAGTGTCCAGCTGCTGGACTGGGCGTAGTGGAAGACCTGTCAGTCCCTATTATACTATTTCTAATGTGGTGAAATTGATGCCACTTTCGTGGTGTAAGGCCCACATTTGTTTAAATGTGAACACTCCTGGTTGGGTGTCCATCTGCTGGATTGGGCGTAGTGGAAGACCTGTCGGTTCCTATTATACCATTTCTACTGTGGTGAAGTTGATGCCACTATTCTGATGTCTGCCAGTAATTTTTTGGAAATGTGAACACTTTTGGTTGGGTGTGCATCTCCTGGATTAGGTTTAGTGGAAGACCTGTCCATCCCTATTATACTATTTCTGCTGTGGTGAAATTGATGCCACTTCTGTGGTGTAGGCCCTTATTTGTTTAACTGTGAACACTCCTGGTTGGGTGTCCATCTGCTCGATTGGGCGTAGTGGAAGAACTGTCGATTCCTATTATACTATTTCTACTGTCGTAAAATTGATGCCACTTTTGTGGTGTCTGCCAGTAATTTTTGGAAATGTGAACAATTCTGGGTGGGTGTCCATCTGCTGGATTAGATGTAGTGGAAGACCTGTCAGTCCATAATATACTATCTATACTGTGGTGAAATTGATGCCGCTTTGGTATTGACTGCCAGTAATTTTTGGAAATGTGAATACTCCTGGTTGGGTGTCCATCTGCTGTATTGGGTGTAGTGGAAGACCTGTGGATCCCTAATATACTATTTCTACTGTGGTGAAATTCATGCCACTTTTGTGGTGTAAGGCCCTCATTTGTTTAAATGTGAACACTCCTGGTTGGATGTACATCTGTTGTATTGTGTGTAGTGGAAGACCTGTTGGTCCCTATTATACTATCTATACTGTTAGGGTTGGCGGATTACACCAAATAAAAATAAATAATAAATAAGGTGCAATCACAACCCGGGGCCCACCATGCAGTTAACTGCTACTGATATGATCAAAGACGGATAAAAAACTAGCTAACGTTCCTCCTTAAACATACTGTGTTAACTACGCTCAGTGTGAATGGAACGCAGAAAACCAAACCCTGATACTACTCAGAGATGCGCAGGGAGAGGAGTACCAACTCAGCTGACCACTGAGAGGTACAGGGACAGTAAGTACCAGCTCAGCTAACCACCGAGGGGTACAGGGAAGGTAAATACCAGCTCAGCTAACCACCGAGGGGTACAGAGAAGGTGAGTACCAGCTCAGCCAACCATAGAGGGGTACAGGGAAGGTAAGTACTAGCTCAGCTAACCACCAAGGGGCATAGGGAAAATATTAAGTGTGCAATACCCCATTTATACCACTGAGAAAGAACATGTGGTTTGAACTTGCTCTGTGGTGCAATATCCTATTAACACCACAAGGAAGTATAGCATACACACGGGATGGAAACAGAAAGAAAAAAACTCACAGTCACAAACACGCAGGAAAACTCCTCTCTGGAGGAGCCGGAAATCTAAAGCCTTGATGCCAGCACTGAACTCACACAGACAATATTCTCTTTGGAGGTGCCGGAATTCTAATTGCATAGGGCCAGACCTGAACACATGCTGACACAGATTACTGAGGTCCCACTGGTAGCAGATACAGTGCTAACCACACAAAACGCACAGAGCGGTAGCGTATCCACCCACACATACATCAAACACAATTGACACTAGCACGCCTGCATGCTTCGCTGAAAGCCATTTAGCACCAGTCTCCACTCCAAACGCTCACGCCCAGTCGGATGGGGCATCGCCCGTGGGCCAATCCGGAGCTGCCACATCACCAGAGCAGAAAGCATCTGAGTACCAATGACAAGGTGCCACATTACGGACATGTTCATTAAGGTGATTTCTGGACTTAGACTCCAGAGAGTGTGGCTACCTCTGTATACCTCTGCTTACCATAGACTTTAGCTGGAGAGCCAGCAGTAACCACATGTATAAGAGGAGCCTGAGCAAGATGCTGGGACCAATGTCTGTGCTAAGCAGCAGACCCAGTGGGTGGGCCTGAATGGGAGACCAAAGCAGCAAACAGCATCTGAGATAAATCCCACACAGCAGGGAAGTCCTGGCCTCTAACATACAGGTCCTTCTCAAAAAATTTGCATATAGTGTTAAATTTCATTATTTACCATAATGTAATGATTACAATTAAACTTTCATATATTATAGATTCATTATCCACCAACTGAAATTTGTCAGGTCTTTTATTGTTTTAATACTGATGATTTTGGCATACAACTCCTGATAACCCAAAAAACCTGTCTCAATAAATTAGCATATCAAGAAAAGGTTCTCTAAACGACCTATTACCCTAATCTTCTGAATCAACTAATTAACTCTAAACACATGCAAAAGATACCTGAGGCTTTTATAAACTCCCTGCCTGGTTCATTACTCAAAACCCCCATCATGGGTAAGACTAGCGACCTGACAGATGTCAAGAAGGCCATCATTGACACCCTCAAGCAAGAGGGTAAGACCCAGAAAGAAATTTCTCAACAAATAGGCTGTTCCCAGAGTGCTGTATCAAGGCACCTCAATGGTAAGTCTGTTGGAAGGAAACAATGTGGCAGAAAACGCTGTACAACGAGAAGAGGAGACCGGACCCTGAGGAAGATTGTGGAGAAGGACCGATTCCAGACCTTGGGGAACCTGAGGAAGCAGTGGACTGAGTCTGGTGTGGAAACATCCAGAGCCACCGTGCACAGGCGTGTGCAGGAAATGGGCTACAGGTGCCGCATTCCCCAGGTAAAGCCACTTTTGAGCTACAGAGAAGCAGCACTGGACTGTTGCTAAGTGGTCCCAAGTACTTTTTTCTGATGAAAGCAAATTTTGCATGTCATTCGGAAATCAAGGTGCCAGAGTCTGGAGGAAGACTGGGGAGAAGGAAATGCCAAAATGCCTGAAGTCCAGTGTCAAGTACCCACAGTCAGTGATGGTGTGGGGTGCCATGTCAGCTGCTGGTGTTGGTCCACTGTGTTTCATCAAGGGCAGGGTCAATGCAGCTAGCTATCAGGAGATTTTGGAGCACTTCATGCTTCCATCGGCTGAAATGCTTTATGGAGATGAAGATTTCATTTTTCAGCACGACCTGGCACCTGCTCACAGTGCCAAAACCACTGGTAAATGGTTTATTGACCATGGTATTACTGTGCTCAATTGGCCTGCCAACTCTCCTGACCTGAACCCCATAGAGAATCTGTGGGATATTGTGAAGAGAAAGTTGAGAGACGCAAGACCCAACACTCTGGATGAGCTTAAGGCCGCTATTGAAGCATCCTGGGCCTCCATAACATCTCAGCAGTGTCACAGGCTGATTGCCTCCATGCCACGCCGCATTGAAGCAGTCATTTCTGCCAAAGGATTCCCGACCAAGTATTGAGTGCATAACTGAACATTATTATTTGATGTTTTTTTTGTTTGCTATTAGAAAACACTTTTATTTGATTGGATGGGTGAAATATGCTAATTTATTGAGACAGGTTTTTTGGGTTATCAGGAGTTGTATGCCAAAATCATCAGTATTAAAACAATTAAAGACCTGACAAATTTCAGTTGGTGGATAATGAATCTATAATATATGAAAGTTTAATTGTAATCATTACATTATGGTAAATAATGAAATTTAACACTATATGCTAATTTTTTGAGAAGGACCTGTATATTGTGGTGAAATTGATGCAGCTTTGGTATTGTCTGCCAATAATTTTTGGAATTGTGTAGACTACTGGTTGGGTCTACTTTATGCGTGTTGCCTGTAGCAGTAGACCTTCGAGACCATTAGGCCTCCACTTCATTGGACTCAACTACCTGTGTTACTATCCTTACATTTTTCTGACAATGGTAGTCTACAAAACTGATATTTTTGCCACTTGAGTGTGGCTCAGAAGGAATGCAGGAAGAGGTGTTGCATGTGCTATTAGGGCTCCCAGCAAAGGAGGCCTACACTGATCCATCATCCACCTTGTCTTACTGTGACATTCAATT
The DNA here is from genome assembly GCF_032444005.1 of Ranitomeya imitator. Classification (NCBI taxonomy): domain Eukaryota; kingdom Metazoa; phylum Chordata; class Amphibia; order Anura; family Dendrobatidae; genus Ranitomeya; species Ranitomeya imitator. The sequence continues at coordinate 87,766,188 of NC_091285.1, forward strand.
GAAAGCTGTAAATGCTGTCCAGACCTCGATACCTCATGCATGGCTGAATGCTGCAGTACCATGCTACAATTTGTACTGTATGTGAATTGAGGCCACTGTCCTGGGGTCTGTCCCTCATTTGGTGTGTTTTGGCAGCATTTGGCACAGTTATAAGGTGTTCTGCAAGCGTTTGTTTTTGCCTCCCATTGACCTGAGTGGCGTTCGGTTATGTTTTGGGAATATTCAACAAATTAATTGGCAAATATTGTAAATTCGGCGAACGCAATAACCATGGTACACATGTGACAAGTCTGCAATTTCTGCAATGGACTGAGTGGAAGTTAATGCAAGAGAACTGGAGGCACCCTCACCATTCAATCTAAGGCCGGCTTCACACTAGTGTGTTTTACGGACGTAGGAGAGGTGCTGAAAATACGGATTGCATACAGTTTGGGCTCTCTAGCTATTAAATTAAAGGGTTAAATGGCGGAAAAAATTGTCGTGGGCTCCCGCGCAATTTTCTCCGCCAGAGTAGTAAAGCCAGTGACTGAGGGCAGATATAAATAGCCTGGAGAGGGTCCATGGTTATTGGCCCCCCTGGCTAAAAACATCTGCCCCCAGCCACCCCAGAAAAGGCACATCTGGAAGATGTGCCTATTCTGGCACTTGGCCACTCTCTTCCCATTCCTGTGTAGCGGTGGGATATGGGGTAATGAAGGGTTAATGTCACCTTGCTATTGTAAGGTGTCATTAAGCCAGATTAATAATGGAGAGGCGTCAACTATGACACCTATCCATTATTAATCCAATTGTATGAAAGGGTTAAAAAAACACACACACATTATTACAAAGTATTTTAATGAAATAAACACACAGGTTGTTTTAATATTTTATTGCTCTCTCAATCCACCTGAAGACCCTCGCTGTGTAACAAATTTAAAATAATAAACCAACAATATACATACCTTCCGTTGATCTGTAACGTCCCACGATGTAAATCCATCTGAAGGGGTTAAAATATTTTACAGGCAGGAGCTCTGCTATAATGCAGCTGTGCTCGTGCCTGTAAAACCCCGGGGAATGAAGGTAATGTAGGTCAATGACCTATAGTTACCTTCAGTCGCGGTGATGCGCCCTCTGCTGGATGTCCCTCGAGCGTGGGAACTTTCCTGGAAAGCTCCCAGGCTCGAGTTCATATGATTACCCCATATCCCACTGCTACACGGGAATGGGAAGAGAGTGGCCAAGTGCCAGAATAGGCGCATCTTACAGATGTGCCTTTTCTGGGGTGGCTGGGGGCAGATGTTTTTAGCCAGGGGGGGGGGCAATTACCATGGACCCTCTCCAGGCTATTAATATCTGCCCTCAGTCACTGGCTTTACTACTCTGGCGGAGAAAGTTGAGCCCAATTGTTTCCGCCATTTAACCCTTTAATTTAATAGCTAGAGCGCCCAAATTTTGCACATACACACTACTAACATTAGTAGTGTGGAATATGCAAAAAAAAATGGGGATATGAGATGGTTTACTGTATGCAAACCATGTCTCATATCATGTCGGGTTTAGGAAGGAGAAAGCAAAAAGCCGGCAATAGAATTACTGGCTTTAAAGCTATCTCGCGCTGGATGAAATATTAATATATATATATCTATAATATAACGCTGGGAGCGTCACTCTGTCCGAAGCCTTTATAGACTGCGCAGGCGCAAGCGCCGACGCAGTCTGGCCCCCACAGAGTGACGCTCCCAGGAGATCGCGGTATGCGTAAACACTGAACGCACACCACGATCTCCACCGGAGAGTCAGGGACCGCCAGGAGGGTAAGTATATTCACCTTTCCCCGTTCCAGCGCTGCGTGCGGCTCCGTCTCCCGGCTCCTCTGCTGTGACAGTTCAGAGGGCGCGATGACGCGCTTAATGCGCGCCGGCGCCACCCTCTGACTTACCAGTCACAGGCAGAGGAGCCGGAGTGTGTCTTCAAGAAAATGGCGCCGGAAAGCGCGGACTGCGCAGGTGCCGATTCCTGCTGCCGCAATCGGCGCCTGCGCAGTCCGCGCTTTCCCGCGCCATTTTCTTGAAGACACACCTGCAGTGGAGCCGGACGATAGGTGAGAATGGTATTTTTTTTTTATATGGCAGCAGCATACGGGGGCATACACACTGGAGCGTCTTATGGGGGCATATCATACAATGGTGGCGCAGGATGGGAGCAGCACATAACAGAACGGGGGCAGGATGGCAGCAGCACATGACAGAACGGGCGCAGGATGGCAGCAGCACATGACAGAAAGGGCGCAGGATGGGAGCAGCACATGACAGAACGGGCGCAGGATGGCAGCAGCACATGACAGAACGGGCGCAGGATGGGAGCAGCACATGACAGAACGGGCGCAGGATGGGAGCAGCACATGACAGAACGGGCGCAGGATGGCAGCAGCACATGACAGAACGGGCGCAGGATGGGAGCAGCACATGACAGAACGGGCGCAGGATGGCAGCAGCACATGACAGAACGGGCGCAGGATGGGAGCAGCACATGACAGAACGGGCGCAGGATGGGAGCAGCACATGACAGAACGGGCGCAGGATGGCAGCAGCACATGACAGAACGGGCGCAGGATGGGAGCAGCACATGACAGAATGGGCGCAGGATGGCAGCAGCACATGACAGAACGGGCGCAGGATGGGAGCAGCACATGACAGAACGGGCGCAGGATGGCAGCAGCACATGACAGAACGGGCGCAGGATGGGAGCAGCACATGACAGAACGGGCGCAGGATGGCAGCAGCACATGACAGAACGGGCGCAGGATGGGAGCAGCACATGACAGAACGGGCGCAGGATGGGAGCAGCACATGACAGAACGGGCGCAGGATGGCAGCAGCACATGACAGAACGGGCGCAGGATGGGAGCAGCACATGACAGAACGGGCGCAGGATGGGAGCAGCACATAACAGAATGGGCGCAGGATGGCAGCAGCACATGACAGAATGGGCGCAGGATGGGAGCAGCACATGACAGAACGGGCGCAGGATGGCAGCAGCACATGACAGAACGGGCGCAGGATGGGAGCAGCACATGACAGAACGGGCGCAGGATGGCAGCAGCACATGACAGAACGGAGGCGCAGGATGGGAGCAGCACATGACAGAACGGGGCGCAGGATGGGAGCAGCACATGACAGGATGGGAGCAGCAAATGACAGAATGGAGGCGCAGGATGGGAGCAGCACATGACAGAACGGGGGCGCAGGATGGGAGCAGCACATGACAGAACGGGGCGCAGGATGGGAGTAGCACATGACAGGATGGGAGCAGCAAATGACAGAATGGAGGCGCAGGATGGGAGCAGCACATGACAGGATGGGGGCGCAGGATGGGAGCAGCACATGTCAGGATGGGGACGCAGGATGGAGCAGCACATGACAGGATGGGGACGCAGGATGGAGCAGCACATACCAGGATGGAGACCATATACCAATATAAATGCTCGCCACCCGGGCGTAGAACGGGTTCAATAGCTAGTATATATATATATATATATGTGTCTCACTGACATATATATATATATATAGAGAGAGAGAGAGACAGTACATATGTTTTTATGTTTTTGGGAGCACATGGATCCATTGTATGTCCGTATGTCGGTTTTGCAAGCCTGCGAGAAAATCTCGCAGTATGGATGCCATACGGATTACATACGGAGGATGCCATGTGCAAAATACGCTGACACACCCTGCCTATGGAGGAGATACGGACCACTATTTTGGGGACTTTTCTGCGTATTACGGCCGTAAATTACGGACCGTATTTTTATACGCTGAGTGTGACGCCGGCCTAACACCACCTCAACATGTTCTCACCTCACTATTTGTGTAGAGGCATACAGCCCTAAAAAGTTATGCACAACTGTAGCCTTTGGGAGCTAGAGGCAACATCCTCTCCCTGCAGCAGGTCCACCACCATCACAACCAGCAGCAACTACACCAGCACCACCACACCCACATCCTTGTCCCTTCATTGATGGTCTACTCATTTTTTTAACCCCTTCCCAACATCGGGCATAATAGTACTGCATTGTCATACACTTTTGATGCGAGCTCCTGCGCTGAGCCCACATCTTTTCTGACACATGTGAGCTATTTTGAACAGGTGACATGTGCCTCTTACAGCCCTGGGTGGAATCACAATCCACTCGCAACTGTTAATCATTTAAATGCTGCTTTCAAACTGACAATGGCATTAAATACTCGCTTCCAGCAAGTCAGCAATTCTGCTACATACAGGCGATCTGATCATCGCCTGTATGTAGCAAGGCAATTGGGTTATGACAGCTTCTAATCTCCCATGGAGACTATTGAAGCATGCCAAAAGTAAAAAAGAATGTTTTTAAAAGTATAAAATAAAATAAAAAAATATAAAGTTCAAATCACCCCCCATTTGCCACATTCAAAATAAAACAAACAAAAAATCAAACATACATATATTTGGTATCAGCACATTAAGAATCGCCTGATCTATCTATATAAAAAAAAATTAACCTGAACGCTAAACAAAAAAAATAAAAAAGATAGAATTACATATTTTTGTTCACCGCAACATTGCATTAAAGTGCAATAATGAGCGATCAAAAGATTGTATCTGCACAAAAATGATATCTTTTAAAACTTCAGCTTGGCACACAAAAAATAAGCCCTCACCCTGCCCTAGATCATGAAAAATGGAGACGCTACAGATATTGGAAACTGGCGCGATTTTTTTTTTTAACAAACTTTGGAATTTTTTTTTCATCAATTAAAAAAAAAGAGACCCTAGTTATGTTTTGTGTCTATGACCTGGAGAATCATAATGGCCAGTCAGTTTTAGCATTTAGTGAGCCTAGTAAAAAAAAGCAAAACAAAAAACATTTGTGGAATTGCACTTTTTTTTGCAATTTCACTGCACTTGGATTTTTTTTCACATTTTCCAGTACACAGTATGGTAATACCGATATTGTTTTTCAAAAGTACAACAAAAAAACAAGCCCTCACGTGGCCATTTTGACCAAAATATAAAAAAGTTATGGCTCTCGGAAGAAGGGGAGAAAAAAATGGAAATGCAAGACCAAAAATACCTCTGGTCGCTAAGGGGATAAGTCTTTTTTTGGCAAACTACTCCCATTCACGGAGGCAGAGTATAATTTTTATTTTGCCTTGCCACGACTCGTTCAGACAGCGGTAGAGTAAAATTAATTTTTAGGCACGGTTATAACTTGTACACACACAGATATAGACTAAAATTGTTTTCTTGTTATGTCCACATCATTAGAGTATATTTAATTATTATGCTTGGCCACAACCTGTACAGACACAGTGTTTGAAAATAATTAGTCTTTTAGGAATGGTCAAACTGGTATAGAAACATTGGCACAGTATAATTATTTTTATGTCCTGCCACAACTTGTACAGACACAGCAATAAAGCATAATTATTTTTTTAGGCACAATCACAACTTGTACAGACAACAGCGGCAGAGCATGAGTATTTTTTTTTTGGCACAGCCTCAACTCATACAGACACAGAGGAAGAGTATATTTAGTTTTTGTGCCCGGCCACAACTCGTACAGACATAACAATAGAGTATAATTCTTTTTTTAGGCACAGCTACAACTCGGCAGAGCAGGGCTAACGTCACCACTCAGCCACCAGTGCAGTGGCCGGGCTCAGGACAAAAGTGGGTCCTACTCTGACATCGGTTGGTCACCACTTGCCAGTGCTGCACATATCTCTGACTCCAGGGCAGAGTCTGCTGCTCAGCCAGCGGAGTCTCTCCATCTCTATTCTGTGCACTCAGTGTATGGCCAAAATACAGGTGAGTACCTGCTGTAGGGGCAGGAGGCGGGAAAGTCACCATGTGGGGGGACTCTACATGATAATACGTATGCAGTCCTATATAGATGTATGACTAAGGGTATGTTCACACGTTCAGGATTTCCATCCTTTTTTTTTCAGGACAGTTTTTTTAAAAAACTGCAGCTCTTGGCAGAAAACGCAGGTCCTTTTTTCGGTCCTTTTTTTGTCCTTTTTTGATGCGTTTTTTGATGCGTTTTTTGATGCGTTTTTTTATCCTTTTTTTATGCAGTTTTCTATGCAGAGACTGTGTGTTTCCTAGGAAGCTTTTTAGGGCTAAAATGGCTGAAAATACCCTAACCCTACCCCTAACCCTACCCCTAACCCTACCCCTAACCCTACCCCTAACCCTAACCCTACCCCTAACCCTAACCCTAACCCTACTCCTAACCCTACCCCTAACCCTAACCCTACCCCTAACCCTACCCCTACCCCTATTCTAACCTTAGTGAAAAAAAAAAAAAAATTCTTAATTTTTTTATTGTCCCTACCAATGGGGGTGACAAAGTGTCATTTACTATTTTTTTTATTTTGATCACTGAGATAGGTTATATCTCAGTGATCAAAATGCACTTTGGAGCGAATCTGCCTGCCGGCAGATTCGGCGGGCGCACTGCGCATGCGCCCGCCATTTTGCAAGATGGCGGCGCCCAGGGAGAAGACGGCCGGACGGACACCGGGACGCCGGGTAAGTATAAGGGGGGGAGATTAGGGCACGGGGGGGGCATCGGAGCACTGGGGGGGGGGCATCGGAGCACGGGGGGGCATCGGAGCACGGGGGGGCGGGATCGGAGCACGGGGGGGCAGCCACACTCCGCCCACGCACTTCCGCCCGCTCCCCCGCACTTCCTGCTGCAGCGGTTCTGCACATCAAATCGCAGTAAAACCCGCAGATATATTTTTGATCTGCGGGTTTTACTGCGATTTTGACCTCACAATGGAGGTCTATGGGTGCAGAACCGCTGCGGTTCAGGAAAAAGAAGTGACATGCTCCTTCTTTTTTGCCGCAGCTATTCTGCGCGGCTTTTTAAACGAAATTACGGACCATGTGCACAGCAGTGACTGTTTTCCATAGGGTTACATTGTTATGTACCCTGCATGGAAAACTGCTGCGGAACCGCAGCGGCAATACCGCTGCGGTTCCGCAGTAAAAAACGCACTGTGTGAACATGGCCTAAAGCTTTCAGGCAGTAGGTGCACTCGCCCATTGACAGATGGTTTATCTGTGAATGTATGTGTCTATATATATATATATATATATATATATATATGGATGCTGACCAGTCGTGTACTAGTACTGTCAGCTGTGAGCTTTTATAACAGTTTGCAGTCTGTGAGGCATGGACTTTTTGAGTGTCAAACAGTACTCTTCATCAATCTGGCTCCAACTCTCTCTGATTGCTGATGGGAACATAGCATAAGAAGGAATTAAAACATAACTTTTAATGTGTATATATAAAAAAAACAAAGTACAAAAAATAGTGTCACCTAAAGAGAAATATAAAAAGGGTACTACATAATGTGACCTGTCAGGTACTACATCATAACTGGATTAGTACTCCTAAGGGTTTAATAAATCAACACTCGCAATGGCCCACTGTGTTTATTAATCAACCCAAGGTACCTTATTTGATAAGGGTAACACACACATGCAAAAGCACTAGTTGATTGCCAAAACAAATAAATGGATAACCTTGGTTGCATAAATATCAGCAGGTATCACAAAAAAGGAGCAGGGGTCAGATGGTGTGAAACATGAACAAATATATAAAATGGAACAGTCTCACCAATTGCCAAGGACCAGTAAAGTGGAGCCAAAACTTGCTGGAATGAAAGAATCCATCATGCCACAGCGTCGGGGGACAATACCCTGTCAATCCCTATAGGGGCTATCAATAAAGCTGAATCCGCAAGCTTCCCAGGGCAAGTGTGTGTCTGACTGCGTTTGAGCACAGACAAAGTGTAAGGAAAGTCGTTTTCACTTTTTACTCTTTGAAGTTTTTCCTTCTGTCTCTACTTTTGAAAGTTTTTCCTTCTGTATCAAAATGTTAAGTTTTTTGGTTGTGTACCAAGTTTTTGATGGTTTTCTTTTCTTTTGGTTTTAACTTCTTGTACCAACTTTTTGAAGGTTTTCTTTTCTTTTTGTTTTTTTGTGTTTTTATATACCAGTCTTTTTGAAGTTTTTGTTGTTGTTTTTTCCATTTTTGTTTGTTTTTGTTTTGCCATGGGAAATAAGGTGGCCAAGCAAAAGGAGGGTCTTTTACTTCCTGAAGAGAAAATGCCCCCCCAGATAGTGGCAGAACACCTAGGTGTTAAGTATGTGAAGAATTTTAGAAGGTATAAAGTATGTGAAATCTATTAGAATGGTAGAATTCAAACTGCAGAATGGGATGACGTAGAAAGGAAAATAAGGGAAGTTAGCTGATGTTAAATTGCTGAATACTAATACATGGTATAAAGTAGCAGCAGAGCTTACATCGTTTAGGTGGTACAGAAAGATATATGAGCAAACCAGGAAGTGATTTTTATGTGTACAAAATGGGGAAAGGTGTTAAGCCATTAGCGCCTCCCCATACGGGGACGGGAAATATTAGATGTACAGTCTGCTCTCAACAGAATCCATGGTATAGGGAGGTTTTGCACAGTATGTGGCACGCCCCGACCCTCCCTACAGGGAGAGGGCATCATTTTTCCAACCATGCCCTCTCAGACTGCACAGAGGGGGGAGAAATTCTCTTCTCTGTACTCCTCTTTCTCTGTCACTCTTTCTCTCCTCCTTCTTCACTCCCCCACCACACCTATCTCCTCCTGCTTTCCCCCTCCTGCTCTCCTCCACACCTCCCATGTTCTCCTCCTTCTGTTCCATTTTCTCACTCCTCACCTCCTCCTCCTATACACCTTTCATCAATCCCTCCTTCTTCTTCATCTCCTCCTTCTCCTGCCTACTGCACACTGTACACCTCTCTTCCTCCTTCTTCTCTGCCTTATATCTGTATATCTCCTCCTGTTTCACACTCTTCTTCTTCTTCTTTATTGCCGACTGGGCCAACGCCCAATTCAAACAATGTGGTGTCTCTGTATGCAGTGCTTACAGCACAAGGCACACCTTCTATGTCCCTGGCACAGTCCAGCCATTGCCAATTATTAGGGTTGAGCGAAACGGGTCGTTCATTTTCAAAAGTCGCCGACTTTTGGCAAAGTCGGGTTTCATGAAACCCGATCCGATCCCTGTGCGGGGTCGGCCATGCGGTACGCGACTTTCGCGCCAAAGTCGCGTTTCAATGACGCGAAAAGCGCCATTTCTCAGCCAATGAAGGTAAACACAGAGTGTGGGCAGCGTGATGACATAGGTCCTGGTCCCCACCATCTTAGAGAAGGGCATTGCAGTGATTGGCTTGCTGTCTGCGGCGTCACAGGGGCTATAAAGGGGAGTTCCCGCCGACCGCCATGTTACTGCTGCTGATCTGAGCCTAGGGAGAGGTTGCTGCCGCTTCGTCAGAAGCAAGGATATCGTTAGGCAGGGTCCATTAACCACCAAACCGCTTGTGCTGTAGCGATTTCCACTGCCCAACACCACCTTTGGTGTGCAGGGACAGTGGAAGCTACATTTTTTTTTTTCCCCCTCAGCGCTGTAGCTCATTGGGCTGCCCTAGAAGGCTCCCTGATAGCTGCATTGCTGTGTGTACGCCGCTGTGCAAACCAACTGCTTTTTTCAAAGCACAAATCCTCTTGTTCCTTCCTTTCTGCACAGCTATCTTTTTTGTTTGTACACACTTTTTATTTAATTTGTGCATCAGTCCACTCCTTATTGCTGCCTGCCATACCTGGCTGAGATTACTGCAGGGAGATAGTAATTGAAGGACACTCCCTGATTTTTTTTTTTTTTTTGTGGGAGATTAAGATTGACATTTCTGCTAGAGTGCAATCCCTGTCTGTGTCATCTCTCACTCAGTGGGCCATAGAAAGCCTATTTATTTTTTTGCTTGATTTGGGTTATAAAATCTACCTGAAAAAATCACTACATCAATCAGTGGGAGAAAAATATTGGCCTCTGGGCTTGTGTGCCACTCCTGACTCCTGTGTGCGTCATCTCTCACTCAGTGGGCCATAGAAAGCCTTTTTTTGTTTTATTTGTTTTCTAAATTCTCCCTGAAAAAATCATTTTATTTTATTTGGTTTCTAAATTCTTCCTGAAAAAATCATTTTATTCTATTATTTTCTTTTCCTAAAGTCTCCCTGAAAAAAAAAAAAAAAAAAAAAATCAGTGGGAGATTAATATTGCCCTTTCTGCTTGTGTGCCAGTCTTGACTCCTGGGTGTGCCATCTCTCTCTCTCTCTCCAATTGTGGGCCATAGAAAGCCTATTATTTTTTTAGCTTGATTTGGGTTCCAAAATCTACCTGAAAAAATCACTACATCAATCAGTGGGAGATAAATATTGGCCTCTGGGCATGTGTGCCACTCCTGACTCCTGTGTGCGTCATCTCTCACTCAGTGGGCCATAGAAAGCCTTTTTTTGTTTTATTTGTTTTCTAAATTCTCCCTGAAAAAATCATTTTATTTTATTTGGTTTCTAAATTCTTCCTGAAAAAATCATTTTATTCTATTATTTTTTTTTCCTAAAGTCTCCCTGAAAAAACAAAAAACAAAAACAAATCAGTGGGAGATTAATATTGCCCTTTCTGCTTGTGTGCCAGTCTTGACTCCTGGGTGTGCCATCTCTCTCTATCTCTCCAATTGTGGGCCATAGAAAGCCTATTATTTTTTTAGCTTGATTTGGGTTCCAAAATCTACCTGAAAAAATCACTACATCAATCAGTGGGAGATAAATATTGGCCTCTGGGCTTGTGTGCCACTCCTGACTCCTGTGTGCGTCATCTCTCACTCAGTGGGCCATAGAAAGCCTTTTTTTGTTTTATTTGTTTTCTAAATTCTCCCTGAAAAAATCATTTTATTTTATTTGGTTTCTAAATTCTTCCTGAAAAAATCATTTTATTCTATTATTTTTTTTTCCTAAAGTCTCCCTTAAAAAAAAAAAAAAATCAAATCAGTGGGAGATTAATATTTACATTTGTGCTTCAGTGACAGTCCTGCGTGTGTGGCATCTCTCTCATTTGTTGCCACCAACAACAGAGTGTGTAACATTGTGCCTGATTTTCGTTGTGGTCTCACTCACCTGTAAAGGGGTAGCTAAATCATACTGAAGTTATAGCTCACCGTGTAATTTGTGTGACAACAACAAATACCGTTAGTTTGTTTACGTTTTTAAAACAATGAGGAAGTATGGTGGAAGAGGTCGTGGCCGGGGGCGTTCATTGTCAGCTGGTAATGAGGGTAGTGGTAGTGGTGGAGCATCAGCTGGTCGTGGGAAAAAAAATATTGCACCTAAGTCTGGAGCTGTGGAGCCAGGTTCGTCGTCTGGCTACACAAGGCCTCGAACGCTCCCTTTTCTGGGAGTAGGAAAACCGCTTTTAAAGCCGGAGCAGCAAGAGCAAGTTTTGGCTTATCTTGCTGACTCAGCCTCTAGCTCTTTTGCCTCCTCTCGTGAAACTGGTAAATGTCAAAGCAGCGCGTCGTTAGTGGATGTTCACGGTCAGGGACAAGTCGCTTCCTTGTCCTCTTCAGCAAAAACAACAACAGAGAAGAATGCAGCAGGCGACACAACGGGTTACTCCATGGAGCTCTTTACACATACCGTCCCTGGCTTAGAAAGTGAAGCAGTTAACAGTCCATGCCCATTACAAGTTGAATCTGACATGGAGTGCACTGATGCACAGCCACAGCCAGACTACTATGCTGGTCCTTTGACTCAGACCACAACATTGCCCTCGCAGGGTGCTGATCAAGAATCAGACCCTGATGAGACTATGTTGCCCCATCACGAACGCTATACCACCGACCGACACGGTGACACAGACGAAGTTGCACACGAGCTACAAGAAGAGGTAATAGATGACCCAGTTCTTGACCCCGATTGGCAGCCATTGGGGGAACAGGGTGCAGGCGGTAGCAGTTCTGAAGCGGAGGAGGAGGGGCCGCAGCAGGCATCAACATCGCAACAGGTTCCATCTGCCGGGCCCGTATCTTGCCCAAAACGCGTGGCAAAGCCAAAACCTGTTGGAGGACAGCGTGGCCATCCGGTTAAAGCTCAGTCTGCAATGCCTGAAAAGGTATCCGATGCTAGAAAGAGTGCAGTCTGGCATTTTTTTAAACAACATCCAATTGATCAGCGCAAAGTCATCTGTCAAAAATGTTCAACTACCTTAAGCAGAGGACAGAATCTGAAAAGTCTCAATACAAGTTGCATGCATAGACATTTAACCACCATGCATTTGCAAGCCTGGACTAACTACCAAACGTCCCTTAAGGTTGTAGCACCCTCGGCCAATGAAGCTAGTCAGCAACGCAACATCCCTTCCGGCAGTGTAGGGCCACCATTTTCCGCACCACCTGCAGTATCTGTGCAGGTTTCTTTGCCAGGCCAAAGCAGTCAGGGTCAGGGAATCACCAGTTTCGTAGTAGGAAACACTGCATCTAGAGCACCGGTGGCAACAATACCATCTCCCACCGTCTCTCAGTCTGCCATGTCCACTGGCACCCCCGCTAGTTCCACGATCTCCAGCTCTCCAGTCCAGCTCACCCTACATGAGACTATGGTTAGAAAAAGGAAGTACTTAGCCTCGCATCCGCGTACACAGGGTTTGAACGCACACATAGCTAGACTAATCTCGTTAGAGATGATGCCCTACCGGTTAGTTGAAAGCGAAGCTTTCAAAGCCCTGATGGACTACGCTGTACCACGCTACGAGCTACCCAGTCGACACTTTTTTTTCCAGAAAAGCCATCCCAGCCCTCCACCAGCATGTTAAAGAGCGCATCGTCCATGCACTCAGGCAATCTGTGAGCACAAAGGTGCACCTGACAACAGATGCATGGACCAGTAGGCATGGCCAGGGACGTTACGTGTCCATCACGGCACACTGGGTAAATGTGGTGGATGCAGGGTCCACAGGGGACAGCAAGTTTGGGACAGTTCTGCCTAGCCCACGGTCTAGGAAACAATTGGCTGTAGCCGTTCGCAACCCCTCCTCCTCCTCTTCGTCCTCCTGCAGAAGCGAGAGCTCGTCCACAGACCGCAGTCGCACAACCACTCCATCCGCAGCTGCCACTGTTGCACACCAGGTCTCCCATTATGGGGCAGCTACTGGCAAACGTCAGCAGGCTGTATTGGCTATGAAGTGTTTGGGCGACAACAGACACACCGCGGAAGTTCTGTCCGAGTTCTTGCAGAAAGAAACGCAGTCGTGGCTGGGCACTGTAGATCTTGAGGCAGGCAAGGTAGTGAGTGATAACGGAAGGAATTTCATGGCTGCCATCTCCCTTTCCCAACTGAAACACATTCCTTGCCTGGCTCACACCTTAAACCTGGTGGTGCAGTGCTTCCTGAAAAGTTATCCGGGGTTATCCGACCTGCTCCTCAAAGTGCGTGGACTTTGCTCACATATCCGCCGTTCGCCCGTACACTCCAGCCGTATGCAGACCTATCAGCGTTCTCTGAACCTTCCCCAGCATCGCCTAATCATAGACGTTGCAACAAGGTGGAACTCAACACTGCACATGCTTCAGAGACTGTGTGAACAGAGGCGGGCTGTTATGTTTTTGTGGGAGGATACACATACACGGGCAGGCAGTAGGATGGCAGACATGGAGTTGTCAGGTGTGCAGTGGTCGAAGATTCAAGACATGTGTCAAGTCCTTCAGTGTTTTGAGGAATGCACACGGCTGGTTAGTGCAGACAATGCCATAATAAGCATGAGCATCCCCCTAATGCGTCTGCTGATGCAAAGTTTGACGCACATAAAGGATCAGGCGTCTGCAGCTGAGGAAGAGGAAAGCCTTGATGACAGTCAGCCATTGTCTGGCCAGGGCAGTGTACAGGACGAGGTAGCGGGCGAAGAGGAGGAGGAGGACGAGGAGGATGATGGGGATGATTATATTTTTAATGAGAAAGCTTTTCCGGGGCCACTGGAAATTGGTGGCACGGCAAGGCCGGGTTCTGGTTTTTTGAGGGACACAAGTGACGTGGATTTGCCTAAACTGCCCCTCAACCAAGCACAACCGCAGATTTGAGAACTGGAACTTTGGCCCACATGGCGGATTATGCCTTACGTATCCTCAAAAGGGACACACGCATAACTAAAATGATGAATGATGACGATTACTGGTTGGCCTGCCTCCTTGATCCTCGCTATAAAGGCAAATTGCAAAATATAATGCCACATGAGAACTTGGAACTAATATTAGCAACCAAACAATCAACTCTTGTTGACCGTTTGCTTCTGGCATTCCCTGCACACAGCGCCCGTGATCGTTCTCACACGAGCTGCAGGGGCCAGCAGACCAGAGGAGTTAGAGGGGCAGAAATCAGAAGTGGCGTTGGCCAGAGGGGTTTTCTGACCAGGTTGTGGAGTGATTTTGCTATGACCGCAGACAGGACAGGTACTGCAGCATCAATTCAAAGTGACAGGAGACAACATTTGTCCAGTATAGTTACAAACTATTTTTCATCCCTTATCGATGTTCTCCCTCAACCGTCATTCCCATTTGATTACTGGGCATCAAAATTAGACACCTGGCCAGAATTGGCAGAATATGCATTGCAGGAGCTTGCTTGCCCGGCAGCTAGTGTCCTATCAGAAAGAGTATTCAGTGCTGCAGGTTCAATACTAACAGAAAAAAGGACTCGTCTGGCTACCCAAAATGTAGATGATCTAACCTTCATTAAAATGAACCACAACTGGATTTCGAAATCTTTTGCCCCACCTTGCCCGGCTGACACCTAGCTTTCCTATGAAAAGGTCTTGCCTGTGGACTATTCTGAATGCCTTTTCCAATCTCGTAATTTTCTGCACCTGATTGTCCAGCATACGACATGTTTACACCTCACTAAATGGCCAAACTCCCCACACGGGGCCGTGGTATCGACACTTGGCGACAGCACCCGTGAGAGTGCAGTTTGTCTGAAGAGGTGGGTGAGCCCGCTTTTGGTCGACGGCACTGCCACTGGGTCCCTCCTAGTACAATAAAGTGTCTCTGGCGGTGGTGGTGCGCACCCAACGTCAGACACACCGTTGTAATATGAGGGGCCCTGGGCCTGTACCGCCGGCCACAAGACAGTTTCCCCCCCCCAGCTCAAACAGTGCTCTACCACTTGCAAAATTATCTCACAGCTCCACCAATGTTTAGTCTATACGCTGACATCCTTCAATGCCTGCCACTGACAATACCATTGTATTGACATTTTTGTTATGTTAGGCCTTCGATGCCTGTCTGTGGTCACTCCTTCCACTAGGCCTCCACTGACCACACCACTGCTGCCCGTGTACCCCTGTAACCAATTTAAAATTGCCTACAGCCATGTGTTATTATTTTAGGCCTTCGATGCCTGTCTGCGGTCACTCCTTCCACTAGGCCTCCACTGACCACACCACTGCTGCCCGTGTACCCCTGGAACCAATTTAAAATTGCCTACAGCCATGTGTTATTATTTTAGGCCTTCGATGCCTGTCTGCGGTCACTCCTTCCACTAGGCCTCCACTGACCACACCACTGCTGCCCGTGTACCCCTGGAACCAATTTAAAATTGCCTACAGCCATGTGTTATTATTTTAGGCCTTCGATGCCTGTCTGCGGTCACTCCTTCCACTAGTCCTCCACTGACCACACCACTGCTGCCCGTGTACCCCTGGAACCAACATCAGAAAATATAAAAATAAGTATTTTGCTTATAAAAAAGAAAATACTGGAGAGATATCAAATGCAGACATTTTAACATTAAAAACAAACACATACAACAAAAATCTGGTACAGTACTAAAAATGGCCACCAGCTACAATAACTTTCTCCTGCAAGTAGTTAACTGAAAGGTTTTTTCAATTTTAAACACAGATATGGCATCCACCGAGTGTTGTCCTGTCGCGTCTTCTTTATATTATTGCCAAGAAGATGCAAAACAATGAAAATAATAAAATCATTATTTACCAAAAAAATAGAGTAAGTCAAAACCACATTGCAAATAAACATTCATTACAAATAAAGAAGCAGGGCGCGTCCGAGGGTGAGTATATACCTAATAAGAATATAATCACCCTCGGACGCGCCCTGCTTCTTTCCGACAGCCTTCCTTCCTAAGAATCAGCCCTTCCGTGGTGTAGAGAGAGGGTTTGTTACACTCCAAGGTGTTCCCCAGGTTGCCTTTCCTGAGCTTCGATCTTCCGGCTCTCGTTTAGTAGTTGTTGGAAACTACGCTGCATTAGGCCTACAAATTGGGTATGGGGTGTAGAGAGATGGTGTGTTCTACTCCAAGGTGTTCTCCAGGTTGCCTTTCCTGAGCTTCGATCTTCCGGCTCTCGTTTAGTAGTTGTTGGAAACTATGCTGCATTAGGCCTACAAATTGGGTATGGGGTGTAGAGAGATGGTGTGTTCCACTGTAGAGAGATGGTGTGTTCCACTCCAAGGTGTTCCCCAGGTTTCCTCGCCAATGCTTCGATCATCATGCTCTCGTTTAGTAGTTGTTGGAAACTACGCTGCATTAGGCCTACAAATTGGGTATGGGGTGTAGAGAGATGGTGTGTTCCACTCCAAGGTGTTCTCCAGGTTGCCTTTCCTGAACTTCTATCTTCAGGCTCTCATTAAATTGTGGTTAAACAGAACAACTGCATTTGGCGTACTAGTTGGTTTGGGGCCTACTATCGGTGTCTGCCGCTCCTTGCTGTTCTTCTGGTTTCCTGTCCTGAAATTCCGTTTTCAGGCGCTCGTTAAGTAGTTGTTAATGTTAGACTGCATTTGGCCTACTAGTTGGGTTGGGGCCTACTATCGGTGTCTGCCACTCCTTGCTGTTCTCCTCCACTGAACAAAGCTGTGCCGCCTGTTTACTACTGTTGCCAATTTTGAACTGCATTTCGACTACTTACTGATTTGGGCCTACTCTCTGTGTCAGCCTCTCATTCCAGTTGTCCTCCACTGCAATGCCCCCTGATTAGTCCTGTGTTACCAATTTTGAACTGCATTTAGCCCACTTTATTCTTTGGGCCTATATCTGTGTTTCCTCCTCATCCTGCCCATTGCCCAGCCAGTGATAGATGAGTCTGCTGGTACATTGACCCATAACGCAACATTTCCCGTGCACGCTACACTGCAAGATTGTGACCCTGCTGAAAGTCAGGTCCCCCTTCCCGCATACCATACCACCTTACACGGGGACAAACAGGAAGGTGCAGATGAAAGTGCAGGTTCCTTCATCAGGTGGGGGGAGGAATACTAGTTGGCGACGTCACTGGCACAGGGCTTCTCATAGTACGCAAAAGTGTTGCTGCCGGTGGGAGGCGCCCCCGCCGTGCAAACACCGCTGTACTTTGAGGGGCCCTGTGCCAGTGCCAATGCCAACGAGTGGGCCCCCCCTGCTTGCTCAGGTTCACAGCACTTGCAAAGTTGAAATACTTACCTCTCCCTGCTCCACTGCCGTGACGTGGTCCAGATTTCCTGGGCCCACTAATTACTTGAACCAGCCCTACCCACCACAACTTTATCCAAATGAACCCCAATTTCAAATGCCTTCCAATTATTATAAGGTAAATTACGCTTGACAAGCTTCATTAAGAAGAATGGATGGTTTTGACATTAAAATGGGCACTCTAGGTGTTTTCCTGGCCCCCACTCACTGCCGACTATGCTGCCCCATTGACTTGCATTGGGTTTCGTGTTTCGGTCGATCCCGACTTTACGTCATAATCGGCCGATTTCACTCGACCCGACTTTTGAGATAGTCGGGTTTCGCGAAACCCGGCTCGACTCTAAAAAGGTCAAGGTCGCTCAACTCTACCAATTATGATATTGGGGAAGAAGGTGAAAATCCCCCTAGACACAAGGCAGTAGGCAACCCCCAGACACATCAGGCAGCAGACACCTCAGCCCTGGGTGCAGAGGGGGGAGGACTGACATCACTATCTGCTGATAATGTACAACTTCAGCACCGGTCAGAGCTGCCTACATTCACACCAACATAGAACTATAAGCCTATGCTTCAGCAAGGGGGAGACATCCTCACACAAAAAGGCAACTTCTTAGTCCAAAATCAGCCAGTGTATGACCCCAGCACATGCTATCACAACTATTCCTCTGATGAAGATGAGGAGGGAACATAATACATGCTGCCCAGCACTAGGAAGAGAAACCCACAGGCACCAAGAATGCAGGGGCAGATAGAGGCACCACCATTACAGTATGTGCACTTCACCCCAAGTCAGGTGACAATCTTCCAGACCCAGGGATGCATCCCATGTCATTTTACCAAAGAATGTAGCAGAACCAGCGAACGTATGCAGCCACCTGGGATGATCTCTGGGCCATAAATGGAAATAAAAGCAGGTGATGCACTCTGGCCAATCATGAAGGAACAATTCAAACTTCCAGTAGAATTAGGCCAGAGTCACACTCAGCGTAGGGAAATATGGTCCGTATTTTACATGCGTAATATACAAAGTGGGAAAGCCAGTGACTGAGGGCAGATATTAATAGCCTAGAGAGGGACCATGGTTATATGACCCCCCTGGCTAAAAACATCTGCTCCCAGCCACCCCAGAAAAGGCACATCTGTAAGATGCGCCTATTCTGGCACTTAGCCTCTCTCTTCCCACTCCTGTGTAGCAGTGGGATATGGGGAAATAAAGGGTTAATGTCACCTTGCTATTGTAAGGTGACATTAAGCCAGGTTAATAATGGAGAGGTGTCAATAAGACACCTATTCATTATTAATCCAATAGTAGTAAATGGTTAATAAAACACACACACACATATTAGGAAAAAAGTATTTTATTGAAATAAAGACACAGGGTGTTGTAATAGTTTACTATACTCTAAATCCAATTGAAGACCCTTGTCACCTGAAACAAAGTTAAAATAAAAAATTAACAATATCCCATACCTTCCATCATTCAGTCTTGTCCCACGCTGTAAATCCATCTGAAGGGGTTAACTAATTTTACAAGCAGGAGCCTGCTAATGCAGCTGTGCTCCTGGCTGTAAAAACTGGGGAATGAATGGGAAGAAGGGGAACATAGCTACCTAGACTCGCGGTGCTGCGCCCCCTGCTGGTATAACCTCAGATGAACTCGAGCGTGAGAAAATATTCAGAAAAATATGTAAACTGTGTATGTAAACCATGTCTCATATCCTGTCGGGTTTGGGAAGGAGATAGCAAAAGTCGGCAATTGAATTACCGGCTTTTCTGCTATCTAGCGCTGTATGAAATATAAATAGATATATATGTGTCTCACTGACATATATATATATATGTATATATATACTGTATATATATATGTACCCCTATACTATGTGTAGACATTTATTTTAGCTATTCTATTCTAACCTGTCAGTGTGATTTTACTGTACATGGCACTGAATTGCCGGTTTTTCTATAGAACACCGCTGCGTATTTCTCGCAAGTCACACTGTTGGTCCGTGTGTAATCCGTATTTTTCTCACCCCCATTGACTTTCATTGGCGGATTTTTTGCGCAATACGCTGACAAATGCAGCATGCTGCAATTTTCTATGCCCGTAAAATACGGCAGAGAAATATACGGCAGATAGGAGCTGCCCCATAGAGAATCAATAGTCCGTGTGCAATGCGTAGTTTTTGCACCTCTCATACGTCTGTAAAACTCGCTAGTGTGACCTCAGCCTAAGATGTACACACTTGGGAGTCAGGGCCACAGCTAATTGAACAGCTCAGAGAGTAGGCTAAAGGCAGATTGGCAGGACAAGCCCTCAGCTTACATGACATGAGCCAAGACAAGACAGAGTCTGTGAAGAAGTTTCATGGCAGAGTAATGCAAGTATTCCAAGACTTGGGCTTCACCATTCATGACCAGATACACAGGCAATTGTTGGCACAGGCCTTTGTGCATGGACTAAGAGAGCCAGTCAGGAAGCCACTGATAGTGGTTAGGCCCGTGAACAGGTCAATAGCAGTGGACTGACCCAGCAAAACGGGTCATATGCGCCTAGGATACTGTTTATTGCCAATTGTCGGCAAAACTGCTGCCATTATAGCGCCACGAAGTGTACAAGAAAAAGTAGCAGGCACCACAAAACCAAATAAATCAGGAATCAACCATATGCATATAAAAGGAACCATAGAAAATCAGCAAGAGAAAAGATATGCATAACACAAGGGATCAACCATCAAAAAATGAATTTTATTATATTAATACAAAAAGCACAGCAAGGTAAGACACACATTTAAAAACATATTAAAAACCAAAAGACAAGCATATGGCTAATAAGCCACATGCAACCCCCCCAGTAAATGGAAACAAATAACAACCAGCACCCATTATTTGATAATATATCAGATGAAAGATATGCATACACACATATGATAATCGCCCATCTGCTGCTGGCTATACCCAACCGATTATGATACGTGTGTACGCATATCTTTCATCTAATACATTATCAAATATTGGGTGCTGGTTGGTATTTGTTTCCATTTACTGGGGGGGTTGCATGTGGCTTATTAGCCATAAGCTTGTCTTTTGGTTATTAATATGTTTTTAAATGTGTGTCTTACCTTGCTGTGCTTTTTGTATTAATATAATAAAATTCATTTTTTGATGGTTGATCCCTTTTGTTATGCATATATTTTCTCTTGCTTGATTTTCTATAGTGCCACGAAGAGCGCGAGGGAAGAAGAGGCGTACCTTCATGGGCGGAGCCAGCTGGAAAGAGCGCGAAGAAGGAAACGGGTGCCGCACTGCTGAGAACGCCGGAAAGGGAGCCAGAAGTGAAGACGCTGCAAAGTGCTGAGCGACACACCGGAAGAACCGCTGCAGACTCTGGAGAGGAGACACCAACCTCAATAAGGTTTGCAAAAGGAGAAGCTATGTCAGACCAGGGGGAAGAAGTGGTGGTAGATGCAGCCGCAGCCCCTGTAATGCATCAAGACCTCGGGTTGGATGCAGCCACCGGTCTCTTGGCACCCCCGGGCCTCGCCACGGATGCACCTGCAGGCCCCATCTTACCACCAGGCCCCGCAGGGTCCACAGCTTCAATCAGCAGGCCGGACCCTGCTGCCGCTACAGTGCCCATCATGCCATTGTCCACAGTAGCCAAAGGGATTGAGTCCCAACCAGGAGCCCAGAAGATGGCCCCTCTCATGGTGACCACTGACCTGGAAGCACAACCATCCTACAAAGACAGAAGAAGTGTCATGTGTTACAACTGTGGCAAGTTTAGCCATTTCCGGAACCAGTGCAGAGCACCCATGCAACCCAAGAGTTGGTCCAGAGAAACAGGTCAAGGAAGAAGTACCCAGTCAATAGGACAGGGGCAAGCCAGCTCCGCAAGACACTACGCTCCTGACAAGTAAAACCCCATCTGCAGGACCAATACCTCAAATTACTCTGAAAGTGGATGGCGTTGTCAAATCTTTTCTTCTGCACACCAGTGCAGCCAGAAGTGTGATGCGACATGTAGAACTCCCCGATCTCACCTGCCTATCAGAATCCTCTGTGTCTTGCATGGGCATTGATGGTCAAGTCAGACATTCTCAGCTTACAAAGCCTCTGAGCATGTGCACTCAACCAGGACACTCTTTCCTGTCCCAGTTTCCTGTCTGCTGGGAGCGGACCTACTGCAGAAACTGAAGGCGACCACAGTGCTCCAGGAAGATGGGACCGTGACACTTTCTTTATCCCTGACCCAAGAAGAATCATGCTGGCAGCCCTAAAAGAACCTCAAACAACTGATGGAGGCCTACCCAAGGAGGTACTGGACGTAGTACCAGAAAATCTATGGTCTAAGGGACCCCAGGACGTGGGAAAACCTCAAGTTGCCCCAGTGCGGATATCACTCAAGCCAGGCACTCCATATCCTCGTAAGGCCCAGTATCCCCTGCCCATTGCCCAGAGTCAAGCTGTCTCAGACCAATTGAAGGTGTTCCTGGAAATAGGGGTCATTATCCCCTGCACGTCTCCTTGCAATACCCCGCTTTTCCTGGTCAGGAAAAAGACTGTAAAAGGAGAGCCAGCCAAGTTCAGAATGGTACATGACCTGAGAGCTGTGAATGACGCCACGGTGTTTGAAACTCCAATTGTGCCTAATCCGCACACTCTGCTCTCAAATGTGCCTTCCACAGCAACAGTGTTCACAGTGATCAACCTGGATAATGCTTTCTTCAGTGTTCCCCTTCACTAGGATGACCAGTACCTGTTTGCCTTAACGCACCAGGGGGCACAGCACACATGGACAGTGATGCCACAGCGGGCCCAGAACAGCCCTTCACAGTTCACCAAAGCAATGTCCACAGTGCTCGCTAACTGGGTCACAGAACATGGAGAAGTAACCCCGCTACAATACGTGGAGAATCTACTCCTTTGTGCACGTGTAAAGCCCATTCCTTGTCTCTCCTACTCTACCTGGCAGAGTAGCACTGCAAGGTCTTAAAGAACAAAGTCCAGTGGTGTCTGAAGCAAGTTACGTTCCAGGGACACTGTATTGCTCACCAGACGAAACACCTGACAGATGACTGGATGACCACAGTGGAGAAGATGGTTCCTCCAACAACTCCAAAGGCGCTACATGTCTTCCTTGGTCTAGTTTCGTATTGCAGAGCCTTGATCCCTGATGCCTCAGTCCTAATGCAGCCTCTGTATGATTGCGTCAACATAATCCCGTTCCTCCTGACAGATGCAGCCTTCAGCTCGTTCAAGAAGTTAAAAGACTCTGTAGTCTCAGCGCCAGCACTAGACCTACCAGACTATGAGAAGCCATTCCGTCTCTACATGATGGAAAAAGAAGGCCTTCCTACTGGAGTCCTGACGCAGCTTCAGGGGGGAAAGCAGAGACCTTTAGGCTACTTTTCAGCTCATCTGGATCCAGTTGCAAGCGGAGCCCCCTCCTGCATGAGAGCAGCATTTGCAGCACACGCCCTCCTGGACAAGACTGCTGACATAATTCTTGGATATCCATTGGAATTCCTGGCTCCACATGACATCTCAGTAATCCTCAACCAAACCCAGCCAAAACATCTCTCCACTGCCAGGCATCTTTGCCTCCAGTGCTCTCTACTTCTGCCCGACAATGTCACCATCTCCAGATGCACAGTCCTCAACCCGTCCACTCTACGCCCACTCCCAAGAAGGGATACAGATATGGACCCTCAGATCAAAATTCTGATCAAAATCTGCATGATACCTTCCGCAGGGATTTGGATTTGCTCCGGATGGATGACCATGATTGCTTCAGCATCATGCAACAGGAAACAGCAGGACTACCCAAGGTGGCAGAAGAGCCACTGACCAACCTAGAGTTGGTCCTCTATCTGGATGGCTCCAGATTTGCAGATGATGAAGGAAGATTCCACACGGGATGTGCAGTGACCAGCAATCAAGGAATCCTGTGGTCTAGAAGTCTGCCGTCTAGCCTGTCAGCCGAGGAAGCAGAATTGATAGTGCTGACGAAGGCCTGCCAGATTGCAGAAGGCAAAACTGCGAACATATACATTGATTCAAGGTACTCGCTTGGCATAGCACACGACTTTAGACCCATCTGGGCTGCAAGAGACTTCATCACAGCAAGCGGTACAACCGTGAAGCATCATGGAGCCATCAAGGACCTGCAGGATGCACTCCAACTTTCAAAAATGGTGGCAGTACTAAAGGTCAAAGCACATAGAAAACTGAACACAGTAGAGGCATGGGGTAATAACATGGTGGATACGGCAGCCAAAGAAGCAGCCAAAGGAAGACAATATGGAGAAGTGGAGAGGTCGTAGAGCCGGATGGCTACTACATGACAACTGAAGACGAGAAACCTGACCAGATGACATCCTGGGATCTGCTCAAAAAGCTACAAGAGCAAGTCCCAAAGGACAAGAAGGAATGCTGGATGAGGAAGGGAGCAACACATGAAGAAGGCATGGTATACGCAATGGACTACAAACCCTGTTTACCCCGAAGCATCTACCCTATGGTGGTTCAGTGGGCACATGGGCCCACACACAGATCAAAGACACAAATGAATGATCTGATTGGTGCTTACTGGTTCACTCCAGGGATCTCCACCCCAACAGCCAAGTTCACTAGCAGCTGTACCACTGTACCCCTTCCAGAGGATTCAGATAGACCACATCCAGATACCGCAAAGTGGAGGATTTGAATATGCCCTTGTGGTCATGGATGTGCTCTCAGGATGGCCAGAAGCTTTCCCAGTGAGGAACCAGTCAGCAAAGACTACTGCAAAGAAGCTACTCTCAGAGATGAGATATGCAGATATGGGGTCCCAGAAGTGATAGAGAGTGACCAGGGACCCACATTCACAGCAAATCTCACACAGGAGATCTGGTCAGCAGTAGGGTCAGATTTAGGCCTACACATTCCCTACAATCCCCAGAGTAGCAAGAAAGTAGAAAGACTGAATGGGACACTCAATAACAGGATGTTGAAAGTTGCCCAAGAGACAAACAAACCCTGGCATGAGACACTCTTATTCACACTGCTTAATGTAAGTCACACTTCCAGAGGCCCAGAAAAGCTGTCACCATATGAAATTTTGTTTGGGTCTAGTCCTAGGGTTAGGAGTATTCTTTCCCTCAGCAGCTGACTATGCAATTAGATACTTTGCTTATGTAATTGAACTCACCAAGCAACTTGCTAACATCCATTCTTGAGTTTTTTCTTCATTGCCAGATGCAGATTCAGTGTCTGGTACACACTCCTTGAAGCCAGGAGACTGGGTGTTGGTGTAAAAGTTTGTAAGGTGAACACCACTCGGTCCCAGATTTGATGGTCCTTTCCAAGTGCTGCTCATGACACCAACCTCTGTGAAACTGGAGGGAAGACTAACTTGGATCCACTTATCGCATTGCAAGAAAGCTCCCCTATCAGAGGATGACACCCAAGACAGAATGATGCGATAGATGCCCTGCCTGACCGGATAGATGACCTACCTGATAAAGAATACACACCGCTGACTACACATGCTGTTAACTAAGAGTCTGATTGCAACGAACCCCCATTAGGGACAGATCTCCTGACCGCCCATTTGCGAAAAGTCTGTACGGAGGGGGGTGTATGCGCTAAGCATGCGTCAGCTCACCAGCAGCATAAAAGAGTTGCAGTGCTTTAGGACAGGAGGCTAGGATTAAGGCAAGTGATATCTAAGGGGGATTGTGATAGAAATATATACTGTATATCATATAGATCTCACTTGCATGTATACTCCTTTATAATCATATATACTCACATAAAAGCAAATATATATCTATATACTCAGCTAGTTTATAATCAATTGCTCAACTTGACCACATGAGCTAGGCCAGATGGTTCCTTAGTACTTTCCAGACACCAAAAACAGGAACTTAGGCTAAATGTCTTTAACTAATGTCTAGAATCCTGCTGAATAGCAGGATAAGGGTGACAGCTACTTCTAAGAGTGCTAAATCAGCTTGTTGCTAGGTAGACCTTAGTCAGAATATGCCATGTACTCAGTCAAAATATATTATGTACACAGTCAACCAATGAAATAATAGCTAAATTGTATGGTAATTAACTAACCACCCCTTTCTATATGCAATTATAAAACCATATATGTACAATAAATCATCAGTATTGGTGGAATGTTATTGTCACAATGTTGTGCAGTCTCATTCTTGAGCGCTCAAAATACTCAGTCTAATTGGAAACGGCCGCAGCACACACAGGGATAAATTTATCCAAACCAAATTTCCATAACAACACTGGCACGTGAACCCCATAGCACCCTGGTGTCCCCTCCTGCTCAGGCCCCCGGCACCTCTCCCCCAGCGATGAGAGGTGAGTATGTCATTTTTTTTCTTTATTGCAGCAGCATATGGGACATATTATGCTATTGAGCATCTTATGGGGCCATCAACCTTTATGGAGCAGCAGACGAGGCATATTAAGCTATGGAGCATCTTATGGGGCCATTAACTTTTATGGAGCATTATATGGGGTACATTATGCTATGGAACATCTTATGGGGCCAACAACCTTTATGGAGCAGCATGCGGGGCATATTATGCTATGGAGTGTCTTATGGAGGCCATCAACCTGTATGGAGCAGCATACAGTGTATACTATTCTATGGAGCATGTTATGGGGCCATCAACTTTTATGGAGCATTATATGGGGCATATTATGCAATGGAGCATCTTATGGGGCCATCAACCTTTATGGAGCAGCATACAGGGCATATTATGCTATGGAGCATCTTATGAGGCCATCAACCTTTATGGAGCAGCATATGGGGCATAACGTTCTATGGAGCATCTTATGGGGGCTATCAACCTTTATGGAACAGCATGTGTGGCATACTACGCTATGGAGCATCTTATAGGGCCATTAACCTTTATGGAGCAGCAAATGGGGCATATTATTCTATGGAGCATCTTATTGGGCCATCATTATCCTTTGTGCAGCATTATATGGGGCATATTTTTGTAATGAGTACCTTATGGGGCCCATCATGAACTATATGGAGCATTATATGGGGCGTATTTTGTATAGAGCATCTTATGGGGCCCATCATGAACTCTATGGAGCATTATATGGGGCGTATTTTGTATGGAGCAACTTATGGGGCTCCTGATTCAATATGGATGTTCAAAAACATTTAACCTACTGATATCACAGTGAATTTCACTTTTATTGGTATCTATTTTTATTTTTGAAATTTACCAGCAGCTACTGCATTTCCCACCCTAGGCTTATACTCGGGTCAATAAGTTTCCCACTTTTTTGTGGCAAAATTAGATGTCATCTTATACTCGGGGCGTCTTATACTCGAGTATATATGGCACCTATCCGGTATTGCCACGGGGTCTCTTCAGGCTGGAGGCGGGGACATGAATCCTCCGTCGGAAATGGCGCTTGCATATAGTGCACTTCAGGAGCCATTTTGTAAGTTACGCATCCGGGGTTGTGGAGGGTTGTGGTGCCGGAATCAGTCCGTGCTTTCAGGCGCCATTTTTATATACTGAATCTATATATATAAAATACATCAGGGGAGCAATCCAGACACTTTTTACTGAATATATATATAGAAAACACATCAGCGCAGCATGCCAGTGATTTTTTACTGCACATGACAGAATGGGGACGCAGGATAGGAGCAGCACATGACAGAAGGGGATGCAGAATGGGTGCAGCACATGACAGAATGGGGGCGCAGGATGGGAGCAGCACATGACAGAATGGGGGTGCAGGATGGGAGCAGCACATGACAAGATGGGGGTGCAAGATGGGAGCAGCACATTACAGAATGGGGGATAGGAGCAGCACATGACAGAATTGGGGTTCAGGATGGGAGTAGCACATGACAAGATGGGGGTGCAGCATGGGAGCAGCACAGTAATGAATGGGGGCACAGGATGGGAGCAACACATGACAGAATGGGGGCGCAGGATGAGAGCACCACATAAAAGGATGGGGGAGCACATACCGGAATGGGAATGCAGGATGGGAGCAGCACATGACAGCATGGGGGTGCAAGAAGGAAGCACCACATAACAGAATGGGGGTGCAGGATGGAAGCAACACATGACAGAATGGGGGTGCAGGATGGGAGCAGCACATGACAAGATGGAGGTACAGGATGGGAGCAGCACATGACAGGATGAGAGCACCACATGACAGGAGGTGAACGCAGGATGAGAGCACCACATGACAGAATGGGAGTGCACGTACAATAATGGGGGCAGCACATACCAGAATGGGGTGCAGGATGGGAGCAGCACATGACAGCATGGGGTTCAGCACATGACAGAATGGGGAGCAGGATGGGAGCAGCGCATGACTAAATGGGGGCGCAGGATGGAAGCAACACATGACAGAATGGGGACGCAGGATGAGAGCACCACATGACAGATGTGGGCGCTGAATTGGAGTAGCACATACCAGGATGGGGGCAGCATATACCACAATGGGGTACAGGATGGGAGCAGCACATGACAGCATGGGGTGCAGCACATGACAGAATGGGGGAGCAGGATGGGAGCAGCACATGACAGAATGGGGACGCAGGATGAGAGCACCACATACCAGGATGGGGCAGCACATACCGGAATTGGGACACAGGATGGGAGCAGCACATGACAGCATGTGTGTGCAAGATGGAAGCACCACATAACAGAATGGGGGTGCAGGATGGGAGCAGCACATCACAGAATGGGGGTGCAGGATGAGAGCAGCACATGACAAGATGGGGGTGCAGGATGGGAGCAGTACATGACGAGATGTGAGCACCACATGACAGGAGGTGAACGCAGGATGAGAGCACCACATGACAGAATGGGAGCGCAGGATGAGAGCACCACATGACAGGATGGGGGTGCAGAATTTGAGTAGCACATACCAGGTTGAGGGCAGAACATAGCAGAATGGGGGCGCAGGATGAGAGCAGCACATGACATGACAGCATGGGGACGCAGGATGGGAGCACCAGATCACAGGATGAGAGCACCACATGAAAGGATGGAGACGCAGGATTATAGCAACACATGACTGGATGGGGGTGCAGAATTGGAGTAGCACATACCAGGATGGAGGCAGCACATACCAGAATGGGGGCACAGGATGGGAGCAGCGCATGACAGCATGGGGAAAGGATGAAAGCACCACAAGACAGGATGGGGGCGCAGGATGGGAGCACCACATGGAAGGATTGGGGCACATTGCAGGACTGGGGTGCAGGGTGGGAGCACATGACAGGATGAGGGCACAGGAAGAGAGTAGCACATGACAAGATGGAGGCACTCAAAACAGGATGAGGGCGCTGGATGGGGGCTGCACATGACAGGAAGGGGGCGCAGGATGGGAGCAGCATATGACAGGATGAAGGACCAAGATGGTAGCAGTACATGACAAGTATATAAGGTACCTATCTGATGCTGCCGTGGGGTCTCTTCGGGCCAGAGGCCGGACATGAATCCTCCGTCGGAAATGATGCATGTGTATAGCGCACTTCTGGCACCATTTTGTAAGTTACGCATCCGGGGATGAGGATTGTGGCCCAGGAGGGTTGTGATGCTGGAATCGGCACCTGCGCAGTCAACGCTTTCCGGCATCATTTTTATATACTGAATCTATATATAAAATACGTCAGCAGAGCAATCCAGCCACTTTCTATTCAATATATATAGAAAATACATCAGAGCAGCAAGCCAGTGACTTTTTACTGCTCATGAGAGAATGGGGGCGCAGGATGGGAGCAGCACATGACAGAATGGGGTTGCAGGATGGGAGCAGCACATGAGAGAATGGGGGTGCAGGATGGGAGCAGCACATGACAAGATGGGGGTGCAGGATGGGACCAGCACATGACAGGATGTGAGCACCACATGACAAGATGAGGATACAGTTTGAGAACACCACATGACAGGGTGGCGACGCAGGATGAGAACACCACATGACAGGATGGGGGTGTAGAATTGCAGTAGCACATACCAGAATGGGGGCAGCACATGCCAGAATGAGGGTGCAGGATGGGAGCAGCACATGACAGGATTGGGGCACAGGATGGGAGCACATGACAGGATTGGGGCGCAGGATGGGAGCCCATGACAGGATGAGGGCACAGGAAGAGAGTAGCACATGACAAGATGGAGGCACACAAAACAGGATGAGGGCGCAGGATGGGGGCTGCACATGACAGGAAGAGGGTGCAGGATGGGAGCAGCATATAACAGGATTGAGACCATATACCTATATAAATGATCGTCACCGGGCGTAGAATGGGTTCAATAGCTAGTATAAAATATTCACATTCATATAACACATACAAATACAATTACATTTTTGTGATGCATTTGTTCAAACAATTTATTTTTGGTTCATTTATTCATAGTTGTACCAGCCATAACTTTTTTATCTTTACATAAGCTTCACTATGCTTTTTTGCTGGATGAGATGTAGTTTTTAAAGTGCTATTTTACCAAACATGAATGTGTTAACTATTTTATGCTTTTTATGAAATAAAAAAGTGTCATGCCATTTTTGTTATATCATTTACCAATCACCATTTTTTACTGTGGTATACAGATTTTTACAATTATAGTGATATCAAATAAGTTGTAATTTACTGGTTTGCAATAATTATTTAAGAAGTGCATTAAAATGTGAGTAGTGTAATTGCTTTTTTTATTTGTAAGAAAATTTACATGGAAAACAAATCTTCATCTTTTATTTGGAAAATACAGGTAAATAGATGTGTACTGCTATATGGAGATTTATTGTTATACGGAAATGTATTACTGGTAATGCTTACTGATATAATATACCTGTAAAGAAGAAAAACACTAATTAGATATATAAGGAGAGAGAACATTCTCATATACCTAGCAATTTCTTTTTCAGCATTTTTTGTGTGTGAATTACACGTGTACTTTGTCTATAGTACATGTTTAATCAAGTTAAGTTTAGTCACCAAAAACACCATGAAAAAAAACACCACAAAAACACATAAAAAAATGCTGAAATTTTTGCAGTTTTTTTCATTCTCTTATTGCTTTCTAAGGGTATCAAAATAATAAAAAAGCAGCAAAAATGCAAAAAGAATTGACATGCTGCAGTTCTCAAATTCAATCAGATAAAAAAATATGCGTGTGCATGAGATTTATGAAATTTTGTAGCTTTTGGTTTTACTCTAAAAAGCATAAAGAACAACAAAGTACTCTTCTGAGAAAATGGGCATGAGAAAATCTTCCATTCTGTAGAGAATAGCAGAACAGAATACAGCATAAAAAACAGTACACATTTTAATATAACATGTGGTATGTTACTGGACTATGCCTTCATAAAGCTAAGTTAAAAAAAATGTGGTGGCGTAGATCCTCTGATGTCAGCTCCTTGTCTCCTGGCTGTCACATTACATTGCCAGCTCACCTGACCACTTCTGCCAAACAATGGCAGCATTCAGTATTCCAGCAGAGCCTACTGTTGTGTTGGAATACATATGGCTGCTTCCTCTGCTTATGTCATTTGACCAATGCCACCAATGTCACGTAATTGCCAGAAGACATTGTACTGATATTGGAGGAATAGCGCTAGTTGGGAGATTAGTATACTCTCTTATTATGTGGAGTATACTCTTTTATTATGTGGGGCATTTTAGCTGTCAAGAAGGAGTTTTTAAGTAGTGGACAAACCATTTAAGTAGCATTTTAAAATTTGTTCTCTGTTTTACTTTACATTTTGTAGTGGAAAATCCCTTTAATCCTCCTTATATAACTAAAATATACAAATTATTTAACAAAAATGGTATGTTTACACTTCAGGCCAGTCAGTCGTGCCGTCAAGCATAAGAAAAAGCACAGATATTTATATATGTACTCCAATTATTGCTAATTGGCTATTAATCTTAAGAAGGTTAGACAGTTTATGTACAGTCATAAGAGATGAAGCAGGATGTATTAAAAGATTCCATTTATCTTAGTCAGCTGTAAAAAAGCCAGGTAAACACTTAAGAAGAAACAGTTATTATATATACTATACAAATGGTCAAACATAATACTTCCATTAAAGCTAATTAACAGGAAGTGTTTTTAAAAGGTAAATAATATTTCTAAACGCATATAAAATATATGAGATTCCTTGAAGTAAAGTGTCTTATAAAGAGGAACATTAGTCTTGATGTAATACATTTTCGGTGTGATTGATTAAATATTTAGAAATATTTCAAATAGTGACTTCATAAATGTTTGCAATGTATTACATAAAATCTTCAGCAAAAGTTTTGACATTTTGATCTGAACTCTTTGGGCCTTATGCACATAGCCAGGTTATGGCTCCTTTCCTGCAGAGCCATAATAGGACTGTCATAGAGATGTCAGAGACCTAATATTAAACTACAGTTGTGGACAGAAAATTTGAGACTGATATACATTTGGGATTTCATATGGCTTGCTGCTTAAATGTTTTTAGATCTTTAGGATTTCACAATTTGCCTTGGCATGCTTGGATATCAGCTTCTGGACCAAATCCCGACTGCTGGCTTGCATAATCAGTACTGGGAGTTTATCACAATTTCTTTGATTTTGTTTGTACATCTAATTTATAAGGTTTGACATCACGTTCTCATTGGGATTGAGATCTGAGGAGTGGTTTGCTCACCGAGCCACTTAGCTATAACTTTTGTCTTGTGACATGGTGCTTCATCATCCTTGAAAATCATTATTTTTCACAAAATTGTACCTAAGACATTCCCATTTTGTTTGTATTTGCATATAATTGTTTGTACAGATGAACGAGGCACCTTCAGGTATCTTGAAATTGCACGCAAGGATGAGCCAGACTTGTGAAAGTCCACAATTCTCTTCCTGGTATCTTATCTGATTTCTTTAGACTTTCCCATGATGCTGTAGAAAGAAGCAGTGTGTTTCAGGTGTGCATTAAAATACATCTACAGGTGTGTCTTTAATTAACTCAGATCTCGCCAAAAAACCTTTCAGAGGCTTACAAACACATGACATCATCATATGGGCAGTCCATGATTGTTGAAAGGCATAGTAATCTTAGTGTATGTAAACTTTTGACTTTGCAGTAGGTAATAAACATGCCTTGAAACATTCTCTCTCTATCTCTCTCTCATTATGCTGGCATTTGGCAAATATTATGATAATCCTGATTGACCTAAAATGGGAATGGTTTATTCTGATATCATGTCAGATATTGAGAAAAAAACAAGCATATGTTTTTTTTCATATAGTGTGTAAACTTCTGGTTTCAAATGTATATACCGACCCTTTGTTCAGACACGCATATTTAAGTCACATGCTGTCCATTTCCTTGTGATCCTCCTTGAGTTGGTTCTACTCCTTCATTTGAGTCCAGCTGTGTTTAATTAAATTGATAAGACTTGATTTGAAAAGGCACACACCTGTCTATATAATACCTCACAGCTCACAGTGCATGTCAGACCAAATGAGAATCATGGCCAAGTAGCCCAGAGACAGAACTGTGGCAAGGCACTGATCTGGTGAAGGTTACAACAGAATTTCTGCAGTACTCAGGGTTCCTAAGAGCACAGTTGCCTCCATGATCCTTAAATGGAAGAAGTTCGGGACCACCAGAAGTCTTCCTAAACCTGGCTGTCCAGCCAATCTGAGCAATCGTGGGAGAAGTGCCTTGGTGGGAGAGGTTAAGAAGAACCCCAAGATCACTGTTGCTGACATCCAGAGATGCAGTAGGGAGATGGGGGAAAGTTCTGCAAAGTCACCTATCACCGCAGCCCTCCACCAGTTGGGCCTTATGGCAGAGTGACCCAATGGAAGTCTCTCCTCAGGGCAAGACATATGAAAACCCGCATAGAGTATGCTAAAAAACACATGAAGGACTCCCAGACTATGAGAAATAAGATTCTCTGGTCTGATGAGATGAAGATAGAACTTTTTGGTGATAATTCTACATAGTATGTGTGGAGAAAACCAGCCACTGCTCATGACCTACCCAGTACAATCCAAACAGTGAAACATGGTGGTGGCAGCATCATGCTATGGGGGTATTTTTCAGCTGAAGGAACAGGACGACTGGTTGTCATTGAAGGAAACATGAATGCGGACAAGTACAGAGATACAGTTAGGGCCAGAAATATTTGGACAGTGACACAAGTTTTGTTATTTTTCTGTTTACAAAAACATGTTCAGAAATACAATTATATATATAATATGGGCTGAAAGTGCACACTCCCAGCTGCAATATGATAGTTTCCACATCCAAATCGGAGAAAGGGTTTAGGAATCATAGCTCTGTAATGCATAGCGTCCTCTTTTTCAAGGGACCAAAAGTAATTGGACAATGGACTCTAAGGGCTGCAATTAACTCTGAAGGCGTCTCGCTCGTTAACCTGTAATCAATGAAATAGTTAAAAGGTCAGGGGTGGATTCCAGGTGTGTGGTTTTGCATTTGGAAGCTGTTGCTGTGAGCAGACAACATGCGGTCAAAGGAACTCTCAATTGAGGTGAAGCAGAACATCCTGAGGCTGAAAAAAAAGAAAAAATCCATCAGAGAGATAGCAGACATGCTTGGAGTAGCAAAATCAACAGTTGGGTACATTCTGAGAAAAAAGGAATTGACTGGTGAGCTTGGGAACTCAAAAAGGCCTTGGCCTCCACGGATGACAACAGTGGTGGATGATCGCCGCATACTTAATTTGGTGAAGAAGAACCCGTTCACAACATCAACTGAAGTCCAGAACACTCTCAGTGAAGTAGGTGTATCTGTCTCTAAGTCAACAGTAAAGAGAAGACTCCATGACAGTAAATACAAAGGGTTCACATCTAGATGCAAACCATTCATCAATACCAAAAATAGACAGGCCAGAGTTAAATTTGCAGAAAAACATCTCAAGAAGCCAGCTCAGTTCTGGAAAAGTATTCTATGGACAGATGAGACAAAGATCAACCTGTACCAGAATGATGGGAAGAAAAAAGTTTGGAGAAGAAAGGGAACGGCACATGATCCAAGGCACACCACATCCTCTGTAAAACATGGTGGAGGCAACGTGATGGCATGGGCATGCATGGCTTTCAATGGCACTGGGTCACTTGTGTTTATTGATGACATAAGAGCAGACAAGAGTAGCCGGATGAATTCTGAAGTGTACCGGGATATACTTTCAGCCCAGATTCAGCCAAATGCTGCAAAGTTGATTGGACGGCGCTTCATAGTACAGATGGACAATGACCCCAAGCATACAGCCAAAGCTACCCAGGAGTTCATGAGTGCCAAAAAGTGGAACATTCTGCAATGGCCAAGTCAATCTCCAGATCTAAACCCAATTGAGCATGCATTTCACTTGCTCAAATCCAGACTTAAGACGGAAAGACCCACAAACAAGCAAGACCTGAAGGCTGCGGCTGTAAAGGCCTGGCAAAGCATTAAGAAGGAGGAAACCCAGCGTTTGGTGATATCCATGGGTTCCAGACTTAAGGCAGTGATTGCCTCCAAAGGATTTGCAACAAAATATTGAAAATAAAAATATTTTGTTTGGGTTATGTTTATTTGTCCAATTACTTTTGACCTCCTAAAATGTGGAGTGTTTGTAAAGAAATGTGTACAATTCCTACATTTTCTATCAGATATTTTTGTTCAACCCTTCAACGTTACAATCTGCACTTGAATTCTGTTGTAGAGGTTTCATTTCAAATCTAATGTGGTGGCATGCAGAGCCCAACTCGCGAAAATTGTGTCACTGTCCAAATATTTCTGGCCCTAACTGTATCCTGGATGAAAACATCTTCCAGAGTGCTCTGGAACACATACTTGACCGAAGGTTCACCTTCCAACAAGACAATGACCCTAAGCACACAGCTAAAATAACAAAGGCGATGGCTTCAGAACAACTCAGTGACCATTCTTGACTGGCCCAGCCAGACCCCTGACCTAAACCCAGTTGAGCATTTCTGGAGAGACCTGAAAATGGCTATCCACCAACATTCACCATCCAACCTGATGGAAATGGAGAGGATCTGCAAGGAAGAATGGCAGAGGATCCCCAAATCCAGGTGTGAAAAACTTATTGCATCATTCTTAAGTAGACTCATGGCTGTACTAGCTCAAAAGGGTGCTTGTACTCATTACTGAGCAAAGGGTCTGAATGCCTAAGACCATGTGATATTTCAGTTTTCCTTTTTTAATAAAGTTGCAGGAATTACTACATTTCTGTTATTTTTTCAGTCAAGATGGGGTGCAAAGTGTACATTAATGTAGAAAAATGAACTTTTTTGAGTTTACCAAATGGCTGCAATGAAACAAAGAGTGAAAAATTTAAAGGGGTCTGAATACTTTCTGTACACACTGTACACATACGACATATACACATATATATATCTTCTTTGGCATATATATATATACATATATATATATATATATATATATATATATAAAATGAAAAAAATCAGAACAGCATCAAACACTACCTTAAAAATGTGCAAAGCTTCCCAAACCACTGTTCAAAATGGTTCTAGATATAGGAATGAAAAAAGGAAAACAGCACTACTCAAATGAAAAAAAGTGGACTTTAATGCGTGGCAACGTTTCGGATGTTCGTACACAGGAGCTGAAGGTGTTTAGTAATGAAGTTTTTCAACAGTGTGGTTCTTTTATATGCGCAGTGGACGTGATAGATGGAGGTGACTTAAGTGGGATGACACTAAGTGCTCTATGGGCGCTGTGCGCAACTGCGGGCATATACAAAGTGTATCCTGGATACTATCGCCACAAATATGCGCAGTAGTAGGCGTTAGATACTGGGATACCATAATAAAGATGGCGGCTTGTGTTCTGAAGGCAGTCTGCGCAGGCGCGGATGTAAGCGCTACGGGTTCTGGGCATGATCGTCACAGACATGCGCAGTAGATACCCAAGAACGCCGTGGACATGGCGCTTGCAAGAAGATACATGTGTGAGTGTATTTTAATTATGTTTCATGGATTGGGACACCTGGCGAGATGATTTAGTCTGATTAAGTAGTTAATGGAGTTTTATATATTTCTTGGATATCGCATATTAAGATTTATGTATTCAAACAAAAAATCTAAAAGGATTTCCAGATGTTGCACTAATGCACTTTATTTATCACTTGTCGCAGATACACTGCTGAATATTATTTGATATTCATTCTAATGATGTTATTAATGAGATTTGTATGTGTTTTGTATAAAAAAATAGACACTCCTATGCAGTAGCGTAGCTACCAGGGGGGCAGAGGGTGCGGTCGCCCCGGGCCCGGAGCTCAGAGGGGGCCCACCTGGAGCTATGCTACCCTTAGCTATATTAAACAAAACCACAGAACAAATAGTGTACAAGTCCGAAATATCATAGGAAATATATCTTTATTTGAAAAAGCAATAAAACAATGGACAGAGACAGCAAGGGGTGGGTTGGAGCTGGCGTGGTCCCCTGTACTCTTGCGGTATGTACACCTCTACTATCTTTATCTGCATCTGCCTATGGGTATTATTGATTGTTATCACATAGTACTGTATGATTGTTCCTTTATACCCTGTGACAGTGTTGAACAATAATTTATGTGTGCCTGCCACAACATCCCATATGTTTGTGGGGTGTGTGTGATATTGTTACCTGGGGACCATTATCCACCTCCTAGGTGTCATGAGGTTTTGTTTACGTCCCCTACCTTGCTGTCTCTGTCCATTGTTTTATTGCTTTTTCAAATAAAGATATATTTCCTATGATATTTCGGACTTGTACACTATTTGTTCTGTGGTTTTGCTTGTTAGCATTAGTGTGTCCTACACATCTTCCATATAGAGGCTGTTTCCACTATACTATCATGCTAGTATGAATATACATGTATGTATCAGCCGCTTGTGTATACCTTGTTTGGTACCTTAACTATATTAGCCTGCTGTGCACACCAATATAGTTGAGCTCTCCGGTAGAGCAGGGACAGAATCTCCCTGCACTGCCGTGGTCTGTTCTGTAGAGGAGCATGTACCTGGGGACGCTGGGTGCCGGCACTGTACCTGCTGCCTCCAGCAGAGCATACTGCAGACACGCACACACATTGATGGCTGTGTGGTGTCTGCTGAAGAGACTTCAGGACGCTGCTTCTTCCCTCCCTGAGCCCTGCACACAGGAGCAGCTGGACAGGAGATAGGACGACGTAGGAGCTCAGGCTGCAGGGGGCTGGAGGTGACTGCACTGTGCAGTGAGGAGGAGGCAGGACACTGTTCCCCTCCTGACAAGTCCTTGAGGTTTCTTGCATCCGTTTTGCTCTCTCTGTCTGTCTAGCTCTCTCTCTGTCTCGCTCTCTCTCAGTCTGTCTAGCTCTCTCTGTCTGTCTCGCTCTCTCTCTCTCAGTGTCTGTCTGTCTCGCTCTCTCTCTCTGTGTCTGTCTCACGCTCTCTCTCTGTGTCTGTCTCGTGCTCTCGCTCTCTCTGTGTCTGTCTCGCTCTCTCTCTCTGTGTCTGTCTCGCTCTCTCTCTCTGTGTCTGTCTCGCTCTCTCTCTCTGTGTCTGTCTTGCTCTCTCTCTGTGTCTGTCTTGCTCTCTCTCTCTGTGTCTGTCTCGATCTCTCTCTCTGTGTCTGTCTCGCTCTCTCTCTCTCTCTGTGTCTGTCTCGCTCTCTCTCTGTGTCTGTCTCTCTCTCTCTCTCTCTGTGTCTGTCTCGCTCTTTCTCTCTGTCTCGCTCTCTCTCTGTGTCTGTCTCGCGCACTCTCTCTCTCTGTGTCTGTCTCGCGCTTTCTCGCTCTCTCTCTTTGTGTCTGTCTCGTGCTCTCTGTCTGTCTCGCTCTCTGTCTGTCGTCTGTCTCGCTCTCTCTGTCTGTCTGTCTCGCTCTCTCTCTCTGTGTCTGTCTCGCTCTCTCTCTGTCTCTCTCTCTTTGAGTCTGTCTCTCTCTGTGTCTGTCTCGCTTTTTCTCTCGCTGTGTCTGTCTCGCTCTCTCTCTCTGTCTCGCTCTCTCTCTGTGTCTTTCTCGTGCGCTCTCTCTCTCTGTGTCTGTCTCGCGCTTTCTCGCTCTCTCTTTGTGTCTGTCTCATGCTCTGTCTGTCTCGCTCTCTCTGTCTGTCTCGCTCTCTGTCTGTCTCGCTCTCTCTGTCTGTCTCGCTCTCTCTCTCTGTGTCTGTCTCGCTCTCTCTCTGTCTCTCTCTCTTTGTGTCTGTCTCGCGCTCTCTCTCTGTCTCTCTCTCTTTGTGTCTGTCTCACGCTCTCTCTCTGTCTCTCTCTCTATGTGTCAGTCTCTCTCTCTGTCTGTCTCGCTCTCTCTGTGTCTGTCTCTCTCTGTGTCTGTCTGTCTCGCTCTCTCTGTCTGTCTCGCTCTCTCGGTCTGTCTCGCTGTCTCGCTCTGTCTGTCTCATTCTCTCTCTCTGTCTGTCTCGCTTTCACTCTCTCTGTGTCTGTCTCGCTCTCTCTCTGTATCTGTCTCGCTCGTAATGTGGTCCTGTAGCCGGGGTCAGGGTCCTATCAGTCCAATGTGTCTCATCTCATATCAGTAAATACAAGGTAATAAACATGAAAATGCCATTTATATAAACAATAAAAATCCCCATAAAGTTGAGGATAAATATATATGATGCAGAGCCAAATAGAATAAAAATGGGAACAGCCAGTAGGTGAGTATAGATAATCACAATCACATATAGATGCATATGTATACTCTGAATAACATGGCCCAAAAATGGGGAGAAGGGAAAAAAAGAAGAGATGACATACAGGGGGCGCACTTTCTTCTTTCATTGTGTGATATTTTACCTCCCCCCCCCCCCCCCCTTTCTTCTACTTTCTTCTTTCTTTCCATTCACCTCTTTAGGGTCTTGTCCAGGCAAGAGCATTCTTTTTAGGGTTACCTGGATTCATTCAGGGACCTATTCCCATATGGTGGACTCTATACGCATTTACTGGTTGTTTTTATTTTCTGCAATTTGCAGCCCACAGGACAGAGACCAGAATCCAAGGGAGATACAACGTGGGGAATAATGCGGAGGCCATTATATATTTTCAATTACAGCAGGATCATCTGCTGAGGTTCCACCTATACCAATGATTAAAGTGTGCCACCATAGTTGTAATCAAGGTTTAGGGGCCCACTCAGATGGTTCGCCCCCCTGAGCTGAACCCTTAGCTACGCCTCTGCTCCTATGTATTCACTGCTTGAGAAAGGTTATCACATCCGAAACGTTGCCACGCCATTTGGGCATTAAAGTCCACTTTTTTTCATTTGAGCAGTGCTGTTTTCCTTTTTTCATTCTTATATATAGAGAGAGAGAGAGAGAGAAGAGAGAGAGAGAGAGAGAGAGAAAAAAGCCAACCAGCAGTGACATATTTGTAGGTTTAGCCCAGAGTGACATGTTTGTCCAAAGTTGTGGGCTGGTAGCCCAAGAGTGGCATGTACAGTAGAGTAGGACCCATCGGAGGGAGATCACCTTGCCGTGGTTGATGGACACACATGAATTGGCCAATTTATGCGCTAAGAATCTTCATTTTATCTATAACTGTAAGTTTTATGAAAAAAAATTTTTTGAGAAAATTTTTATGAAAAAATATTTTTGAGAAGTATGATTCATATCGAACATTTGTCTGTGTTTTCACATGGCCTAGATTCATGTAGATGTGCTGCTGTGTTCTTTTCTATCTATCTATCTATCTATCTATATATACTAGATTGTGGCCCGATTCTAACGCATCAGGCATTCTAGAATATGCATGTCCCGTAGTATATGGACAATGATGATTCCAGAATTCGCGGCAGACTGTGCCCGTCGCTGATTGGTCGAGGCAACCTTTATGACATCATCGTCGCCATGGCAACCATTATGACATCTACGTCGATACTGTGCCCGTCGCTGATTGGTCGAGGCGAATTCGCGGCAGACTGTGCCCGTCGCTGATTGGTCGAGGCAACCTTTATGACATCATCGTCACCATGCTGTGCCCGTCGCTGATTGGTCGAGGCAACCTTTATGACATCATCGTCGCCATGCTGTGCCCGTCAGACAGAAAAACCCTTAGACAATTATATATAGATGTGCCAAAGAAGATATTGCCAGCAAGTGTATTAGTGCATAGAGGCATAAAAATATATAATGCCAAATAGAAATAAGGATCAACTTGAATGTGGGATAGCACATAAGGATGTACAGTAGTAAGGACTGAAAAAGGAATCATGTAGTAATTATTGGGGGTAATTTCCTTTTTTCTCTCTCTCCTTTGTTCCTTATCTTGAATTCAAGGGCTGGGGAAAATCTGAGATTAGAACATGTATATGACAGACAGGCTAAAAAAAGAATTAAAACCAACCACACACTGTGTTGCATAAAAACGGGATTTGGATGTTTCGCCCCCAGCAGTTCGCCCCCAGCAGTTTGCCCCCCGCAGTTCGCCCCCAGCAGTTTGCCCCGGGTACATTTCGCCCCCGCACATTTCGTCCCCAGCATTTGGGCCCCAGGATGTTTCGCCCCCGCACATTTCACCCCCACACATTTCGCCGCCAGCAGTTCGCCCCCAGCAGTTCACCTCTAGCATTTCGCCCCCAGCAGTTCGCCCCAGCAGTTTGCCCCCCCCGCAGTTCGCCCCCAGCAGTTCACCCCTGGGTACATTTCGTCCCCAGCATTTGGCCCTCAGGATGTTTAGCCCCCGCACATTTCACCCCCGCACATTTTGCCCCCAGCAGTTCTCCCTGGGTACATTTCGCGCCCGCACATTTCGTCCCCAGCATTCGGCCCCCGAATGTTTCGCACCCGGCAGTTCACCCCTGGATGTTTGTACCCTGTTTTGCCCCCAGAATTTTGTGTTTCGATGTTTTGCCAGTTTGTCCTTGTGGTTCATGAATTCCCGTCCATCATCAATCCGCATGCCACAAAAGATTTGTACAGAGTGCTGCACTTTTGTGACATGTTAAATCAACTATTTCCATCTGTAAACCTCACAATTGATTGCATTATAGTGTCAGAGCATTTTGCCTGCAAATTTAACAAGACATTTTCCAAAACTTTTCTAAAATGTTTTTGTGTTACAAAAACATAACAGGAAAAATATAAACGGATTTAAAAAATGTAGCGTGAATGAGGCCTGATTTAGGTGGGGAATGTAAACCACTCTAAAATCAAAACATTTTGTGAACTTTTACCTGACCCAGCATTGACCTGCTTGTTTGCAAGTTTTGTTGCAGATGTAACAATTTTCATGTAAGGTGTCCTGCAAGTTACGTTAGACTAGCTCTTATTCCATCTTTATATTAGAATATAGCAGTGTCTAAAATCTTTACAAAGAGAGAGGTGTATTAGCACAAAAATTCAGACAGCTTGCACAGCAATTCACTTTCTACATGTATGAATTCAGTTCTATCCAAACGTGGGAAGAAGTTGGTCTACGAGAATCACATTTACGTATTTTCCAAACGAACGGCTGACGATGTCCATGGCATCTGGGTGTTTGAAAAACGGTCGACTTGCAAGTGGACGTGTTTGGACCAATGAAGCATCTGGTGAAGTGGTGAAAGTAATCAATCCTCACAACCACGCAGCACAAGCAGCAAGACCGAAAGCAATCCGACTTGTCAATGAGGCAGTCACCAGGGCAAGAACAACACAGGAGACATCACAACAGATTCTCACAGAAGTCATTTCAGGAGCCCATTCTAATGTTGTAGCACTTCTCCCAAAGAAAGCATCACTGAAGAGAACAATACGATTATCAAGGCAACTTGGCAATATTCCAAGGTTGCCCCAAACCCTTGATCAACTTGTTATTCCCCAGGAGTTCTAGGGGATCAGTATTGATGGCATCCAGCAGCAGTTCTGCATGACTCTGGTAAGCATT
Source organism: Ranitomeya imitator (assembly GCF_032444005.1). Classification (NCBI taxonomy): domain Eukaryota; kingdom Metazoa; phylum Chordata; class Amphibia; order Anura; family Dendrobatidae; genus Ranitomeya; species Ranitomeya imitator. Next base: position 87,808,409 of record NC_091285.1, read on the forward strand.
TAACATTTCCATTATGCAGAATTATTGCAAAGTTTATGTTGCACAAATGTGAAAAATTATGTATTACAAAGTGCTGATATAGAATACTATGTGATTTTTTTTACCTTAAAGGGAAACTTTAAGGATAGTTTAATGTAGGATGAGACCTACTGATTCCCGCTATGCCTCACTTGTTTAGTTGCAGTCTAATTCTCTGCTCAGCTTCAAAGCAGAAGTCCTGCCTTTAAGATACAGTGGTCTGCCATGTTAAACAGAGTGGTAACCTTGTCCACCAATCATGATTTGCAGGTATCCAGCCATTGTCAATCACAGCCAGAGGACAAGGTTGTCGCGTCAAACCCGCATCACTAGATGTAAATTTTTAGTGTAGAATTTTCTGCTATAAATTAGCTGCAGATTGTCTGCTGCAACTACTTAGTGCATGTGAATGGACCTTAAAGGGAACCTGTCACCCCCAAAATCGAAGGTTAGTTAAGCCCACCGGCATCAGGGGTTTATCTACAGCATTCTGTAATGCTGTAGATAAGCCCCGATGTATTCAGAAAGATGAGAAAAAGAGGCTGCGGTTCTGGTCCGATGGGCATCGCGGTCCGGTCCGTGGCCTCCCATCTTCTTATGATGACATCCTCTTCTTGTCTTCAGGGAAAGGTCAGAGAGGCCTGGCGCCTGCACCCTGCAGTACTTTGCTCTGCCCTCAACAGGACAGGCAAAGTACGCCTGTGCCAGAGCCACAGCGTGAAGACAAGAAGATGATGTCATCGTAAGAAGATGGGAAGCCCCAGACCGGACCGTGACACCCAATGGATCGGACCACCCACCCAGGTGAGTATAATCTAACGTCTTTTTCTCATCTTTCAGGATACATCGGGGGCTTATCTACAGCATTACAGAATGCTGTAGATAAGCCCCTGATGCCGGTGGGCTTAACTCACCTTCGATTTTGGGGTGACAGGTTCCCTTTAAGGATTGTACTCATCTTTGGTCAGACCTCATCTGGAATACTGTGTCCAGTTTTGGGCACCACATTTTAAAAAAGACATCAACAAACTGGAGCAAGTTCAGAGAAGAGCGACCAGAATGGTAACTGGTCTGCAAACCATGTCCTATGAGAAATGGTTACTGGATTTGGGAATGTTTAGCTTGCAAAAAAGAAGACAGAGGAGACTTAATAGCTGTCTTCAAATATATCAAGGGCTGTCACATTGTAGAAGGATGATCTTTATTCTTATTTGCACAAGGAAAGACTAGAAGCAATGGGATGAAACTGAATGGGATGAGACACAGATTAGATATTAGAAAAAACTTTTTGACAGTAAGGATGATCAATGAGTGGAACAGGCTGCCACAAGAGGTGGTGAGTTCTCCTTCAATTGAAGTCTTCAAACAAAGGCTGGACAGACATCTGTCTGGGATGATTTAGTGAATCTTGCTTTGAGCAGTTTGCTGGTCCAGATGACCCAGGAGGTCCCTTCCAACTCTAAGATTTTATGATTCTATGATTCATTAACATGTCTCCTAACCTCTGTGGATTGTCCACAACTGTACAGAAGATCTACAGCTATTTTGGTGTAGCTAATTCTACACCAAAATCTCTATTTAGCTCTATGGATTTAGGTGCTGGTTTTAGTGCAGAATTTTAGCCCCTTATCTGAATGGCTGGAATCTTCTTTGCATAATGTCAGCATACATTCACATGCAGTGACAAAAGTAGCTTGGCTCTGGTCCCATTGCAAAGTTTTGAAGCGGCCTTGGCCCTCCTTCCTCTGCGATGCCCTGCCCCTTTAGCCACGTCCCCTGCCAACAGCCTGAAATGAAGTTCCAATGCTGAATTAGTGCTGGGAAGAAGGTACACCATGCTCCGGTAGGTGCCTGTCACCTACCGGAGCATGGCAGGGGGTTAAGTAATATTGATCATCTGCTGCCACACGGTGTTCCTCTGCTTTGATGATGGGGTCATGCGACGGGGTCATGTGACGGGGTCATGCAACGAGGTCATCATATACCTGAACCAGATTATTCAAGAAAAAATAGTTGCTGTGTGAAACTATAACCTGTCAAACATCCATTGATCTAGTCAATTTACCCTTCGGTTAGGAAGAAAAAAAAACCAAAAAAACACAATACTATCACATGACTGATGACCCCTCCAATCTATTTTAATCTCTGCTGCTCGACTAATCCACCTGTCCCCCTTCTATTCCCCGGCCTTTCCCCTCTGTCATAAGTGCCAGTATTCACAGGAGATCAGTACTTAATATGCAGTGTCTGTGTAGAGGTAATACAGTGATCACCGGTGACATTATACACAGGAGCTCTGTATATAGTATACAGGGTATAGTGGAAGTGTATAGGTAACACTGACTCACCAGTGATGTCTCTAGGTGAAGTCCTTCATATTTCATCCAGCACAGACCGCAATCACTTCATCCAGCCAGGACTCGTCTCTGCAGGAAATAACACAGTTATCTCGAGCTCCGCTTGCACCACATGAAGAAAAAAGGCGACATAGTATCATTCTACACAGTAACAGGACCGCCCCCCCATTGAAAACAGTGTCCTCAAAAAATAAAATAAATACATCATTGCAGTAATAATATCCCTTAATTAGCCCCTATGGTAATAATAATATCCCCCATCCTGGCCCTGTGTATCTCATTCCTGGCGTCAGCCATATGTTCTCCCATCCTGCCCTCATGAGTATCCAATTCTGCCCCATATGATCCTACCCCATCAGTCTCCATCATATCCATCCTGCCCCATGATCCTGCATGATCTGTCTCCAATCCTGCCCCATGTCTTTCATTCTGCCCCGTGTCTCCAATCATGCCCTGTATCTACATTGTGCCCATGTCTCCAATCCTGCCCCATCTGTCTCCAGTCCTGCCCCCAGTGTGTCCAGCATCTCTGTCCCCAGTGTCCAGCATTTCTGCCCCCAGTGTCCAGCATCTCTACCCCCAGTGTCCAGCATCTCTGCCCCCAATGTGTCAAGCATCCTGCCCCCAGTGTGTTCAGCATCCTGTCCCAAGTGTGTCCAGCAATCTGCCCCAGTGTCTCCAGCATATTGCTCCCAGTGTGTCCAGCATTGTGCCCCAGTGCGTCCAGCAGATTGCCCCTAGTGTGTCCAACATTCTGCCCCCAGTGTGTCCAGCATTCTGCCCCCAGTGTGTCCAGCATATTGCCCCAGTGTATCCAGCATATTGCCCCCAGTGTCTCCAGCATATTGTCCTAGTGTCTCCAGCATATTGCCCCCAGTGTGTCCAGCATTCAGCCCCCAGTTGGTCCAGCATTCTGCCACCAGTGTGTCCAGCATTCTGCCACCAGTGTGTCCAGAATATTGCCCCCAGTGTGTCCAGCATATTGCCCCCAGTGTGTCCAGCATATTGCCCCCAGTTTGTCCAGCATTCTGCCCCCAGTGTGTCCAGCATATTGTCCCCAGTTTGTCCAGCAATCTGCCCCAGTGTCTCCATCATATTGCCCCCAGTGTGTCCAGCATTCTGCCCCCAGTGTGTTCAGCATATTGTCCCCAGTGTGTCCAGCAATCTGCCCCCAGTGTCTCCAGCATATTGCCCCCAGTGTGTCCAGCATTCTGCCCCCAGTGTCTCCAGCATATTGCCCCCAGTGTCTCCAACATATTGCCCCCAGTGTCTCTAGCATATTGCCCTCAGTGTGTCCAGCAATCTGCCCCAGTGTGTCCAGCATTCTGCCCCAGTGTCTCCAGCATATTGCCCACAGGGTGTCCAGCATATTGCCCCCAGTGTGTCCAGCATCTCTGCCCCCAGTGTCTCCAGCATACTGGCCCAGGCCCCCCGGATTGCCGTTAGCAATAAAAAAAAAGAGTTCTACTCACCTGTCCGTGCTCCTTCAGGGAAGCTCTCTCCTCGCAGCTGATGCGCGCACTCGCCGGTGACTGACAATGACATCAGACGCCGGCGACATGCGTGATGCGACTGATGTCAGCTGCCAGCCACCCATTGGCTGGAGGCTGTTAACTATTGATGTGTGGGCGCGCGCCCGCACATCAATAGCGTTTAACTGCTGCAGCACCAGTAGGGGCCCGGTGAGCAGATGAGACTGGGCCCGATGCGGGCCCCCTCTGCCCACCGGGCCCATACTATGCCAGTCAGGGCAGTAATGCCCTGATGGCGGCGGGCAAGCTGAGCAGTAGCCCAGGGCCCCCCAACACCACTGGGCGCTGGGCTACCCTATTATAATCCGCCCCTGGTGGAGATATATGTCATCAGTGCTGAGAGAGTTGTTTGGGCTGCTCCAGGGCCGGGTTTTATGAGCGGTCATAAGAGATTGGTGGGAATGACCGCTCACATATCCCCACCCCAGGGGCATGGTTTGGCTTATAAAATGGAGTCCAATTGTCTCATTCAGTGTCTCCAGCTGGAGGTGTGGAGACCTCCATGTGTGTGTTGCTGAACACTGAGTGGGCAGACCTACAGTGCTTTATGGAGTGCTTATTTTCTGTTTGTTTCACGTTGTGCCTGAAATAGCTGTTAATTTGTTTTTCTTTCCAGAGTGGTTTATTCAGTTTAATAAACTTGCTTGGACATTTCAGTAATGCTGCTTCCTGTGCCTATCTCAACTGCAGCTGACTAGGAGCACGGGCACAAATCCCAAGAGGCAGCGTGACTGCTAATATGCTAATACCGCATGTCCTGGGTGAAAGCGGCTGTAGGAGGGAAATCTGACAACATGGAGTTGTAACAAGGTGGCACAGGGTGGTTGTCATAGGCGAGGCCACTCAAAGCAACAGTCCACAAGCACCCCGGTCCCTTGCACATAAAACAGACCGAACAAATGCAACCCCAGGCAATTAACCTCTTCTCCACAGTCTCTACAGCACGGACAATCAGGATCCAGGAACACAGTTGTAATCCAACAGGGAAACAATTTATTGTAGAACAAAAGAAGTTTAAAAAGTTGATGCAGTAAATGGAACAAAACTTCCTACTCTTTCCTTAGTATTCTTCACAGTCCTCAAGCTGATTTCTGGATGCTTATAGTCCTCAGCAGGGCACTTCTCTTTCCCAGTGCCCGCTTCACTGCCCGTGGGTCTGGGGCAGCAGTTTCTGTCCCCCTCCTGGGGTTTGGCATCCTCCCGATCATGGTGAAGCACCTGCCTGGGCAAGCCTGTATGGGGTACTGACTGGAAGCCGGGTCCAACCCACAAGCTTAACCCTTAACTAACCCTGCACTACAGACATTATACAGTACAATGACAGAACATATGGCCCGAGCACCCACAGCATAAAGACATTACAAGCATAGTACAACATAACCATAACACGTTACATTAATACATATAGTAAACATTACAGTACATATTAGAAACATTGCAATACAATACACAATGGAAGAACATTAAGACATTCAATAAACAGGTACACCATCTGGGTACAACATAAGGTGCATGGGCAGGGAGAGAAGACAGTGAGGTTCTCCACCACCTGCTTACAGAGGAACTGCTAAAACACCTGATCCAAGTGCAGCAGCAACAGCAGGAGACCAATAGGCTGTTTTTACAGCAGATCCACCAGACCCAGCAGGAACAACGTCAGCAGATGCAGCTTCTGGTGACCACTGTCTAGGGCAGGATGAGCGCCCCATCCCAAAGTCCGGCTGATGACTCCTACGTAAGCAAGATGGTAAGAAGAGCATTGCAAAAGATGACCCCAGGGGATGATGTCAATGTGTTCATGGCGGTGTTTGAGAGGGTGGCGAAGCCGGAGAAATTGCCTCCGGAGCAGTGGGCCGAGGTGACAGGTGAACCTCAGAAGGGGTATTATGACTTGGTGTTGCAGGACGCAAAAGAATACGCCAAGTTAAAAACTGAGATTCTTGTGCACTTGGGGGGTGACGATGACTATCAAGGCACAGGAGTTCACCGCTGGGTGTATCACCAGGACAAACCACCTCACTAGCAAATGTTTGACCTGTTGCACCTGGTCCAGAAGTAACTGCAACCGGAGTCCTCTACGCCTGCGCAGATGGTACAATGGGTGGTGATGGACCAGTTTGTGCACTCCCTGCCAAGGCCCATACAGACTTGGGTTGCCCAGGGAGATCCCCAGAATTCCAATGAACTGGTTGGACTGGTTGAGAGATACCAGGGGATTGAAGGATCCCTGGGAAGGCAGCCTGTTGTGAATTCTGCTCTTGGGTTCCCTCCAGTGGTTGTAGGTGGGAATGCAGTTGTCTCTGAGTCATAGTCCTGGCCAGGTGTATCTGCTAATTGCTGTTCTGACTTGGATATTTAAGTGTGCAGGATTCATTAGCCCTTGCCAGTTGTCAATGTTCCTTGTGAAGTGTTGGATCACTTTCTGGCTTCTCCTGCTAGCTGCCAAATTCAGCAAAGATAAGTGTTTGGTTTTTTGTGTCTGTAGTGCTTGTTTTTGTTTGTATTCCCGCTCTGATTGTAGGATTCGCTGGAGTTGCAGATATACGCTCCTACATCTTTAGTTAGATGTAGGAAGTTTTTGTATATTCTGCTGTGGATATTTTTGAAGGGTTTTAATACTGACAGCACAGAACTCTGTCCTATCCTGTCCTATTTAGCTAGAGTGGCCTCCTGTGCTAAATCCTGTTTTTCTGCCGATGTATGTTTTTTCCTCTCCGACTCACCGCCAATATTTGTGGGGGGCTGTCTATCCTTTGGGGATCTGCTCTGAGGCAAGAAAGTATTCCTATTTCCATCTTTAGGGGTATTTAGTCCTCCGGCTGTGACGAGGTGTCTAGGATTGTTAGGTACACTCCACGGCTACTTCTAGTTGCGGTGTTAAGTTCAGGATTGCAATCAGTATAGTGACCACCTTCTCCAGTGAAAGTTCTCATGCTGCTCCAAGGTCACCGGATCATAACAGTACAACTGGCCTACAATGAGTTAAATGCATCTCAGAAGAAGGGAAGAAAGGTCTTGAGCCATTATTTTTTCTCCAGTCGGTTTTGTGTTCTCTTCCCTCCTAATATCTGGGTGGCTGAGGAGCCTGGTGCAAGCATGAATGTTCAGGAATTAGCTTTTCGTGTAGACCAGCTTGCTGCTAGGGTGCAGGGTATTTCTGATTATATTGTTCAAACTCCTGCTTTAGAACTGAAGATTCCTACTCCTGATTTGTTTTCTGGTGACAGGTCCAAATTTTTGAGTTTTAAAAACAACTGTAAACTGTTTTTTGCTCTGAGACCTCGATCCTCTGGTGATTCCATTCAGCAGGTAAAAATCGTAATCTCCCTGCTGTGTGGCGACCCGCAGGATTGGGCGTTTTCCCTGGAATCTGGGAATCCGGCTTTGCTTAATATTGACTCCTTTTTTCAGGCTTTGGGATTATTATATGATGAACCTAATTCTGTGGATCAAGCTGAGAAGACCTTGTTGGCCCTGTCTCAGGGTCAAGAGGCGGCAGAATTGTATTGTCAGAAATTCAGAAAATGGTCTGTGTTGACTAAATGGAATAATGATGCTTTGGCGGTAATTTTCAGAAAGGGTCTTTCTGAATCTGTTAAAGATGTTATGGTGGGGTTTCCCACGCCTTCCGGTCTGAGTGATTCTATGTCTCTGGCCATTCAGATTGACCGGCGCTTGCGGGAGCAAAGAACTGTGCGCGCTGTGGCGTTATCCTCAGAGCAAATTCCTGAGCCAATGCAGTGTGATAGAATTCTGTCTAGAACGGAACGACAAGGTTTCAGACGTCAAAATAGGTTGTGTTATTATTGTGGCGATGCTTCTCATGTCATTTCTGTCTGCCCTAAGCGGACAAAGAGGATCGCCAGTTCAATTACTGTACAACCTAAATTTTTGTTATCTGTGTCCTTGATCTGCTCATTGTCATCATTTTCTGTTATCGCGTTTGTGGATTCAGGCGCCGCCTTGAATTTAATGGACTTTGAGTTTGCCAAGCGTTGTGGTTTTCCCTTGCAGCCTTTGCAGAACCTTATTCCTTTAAGGGGCATTGATGCTACACCCTTGGCTAAAAATAATCCCCAGTTTTGGACACAGGTGACCATGCGCATGGCGCCAGCCCATCAGGAAGATTGTCGTTTTCTGGTGTTGCATAATTTGCATGATGATATTGTGCTGGGTTTTCCATGGTTACAGCTACATAATCCGGTGTTGGATTGGAAATCTATGTCCGTGACTAGTTGGGGTTGTCAGGGGGTTCATGGTCACGATCCTTTGATGTCAATTTCCTTTTCCCCCTCTTCTGAAATTCCTGAGTTTTTGTCAGATTTCCGGGATGTATTTTATGAGCCCAAATCCAGTTCCCTTCCACCACATAGGGACTGTGATTGTGCTATTAACTTGATTCCAGGTTGTAAGTTCCCTAAGGGCCGACTTTTCAACCTGTCTGTGCCAGAACATGCCGCCATGCGGAGCTATATTAAGGAGTCTTTGGAGAAGGGGCATATTCGGCCATCTTCTTCACCATTGGGAGCAGGTTTTTTTTTGTTGCCAAGAAGGATGGCTCCTTGAGACCCCGTATTGATTATCGTCTCTTGAATAAGATCACGGTCAAATTTCAATACCCGTTGTCTTTGCTTACTGATTTGTTTGCTAGGATTAAGGGGGCTAGCTGGTTTACTAAGATTGACCTTCGAGGGGCATATAATCTTATTCGTATTAAGCAGGGTGACGAATGGAAAACTGCGTTTAATACGCCCAAAGGCTATTTTGAATACCTTGTGATGCCATTCGGACTCTCTAATGCTCCATCTGTGATCCAGTCCTTCATGCATGATATCTTTCGGAGTTATCTTGATAAATTCATGGTTGTATATTTGGATGATATTTTGATTTCTTCCGATGATTGGGAGTCTCATGTGAAACAGGTCAGGATGGTATTTCAGATCCTCCGTAATAATGCTTTATTTGTAAAGGGGTCAAAGTGCCTCTTTGGAGTGCAGAAGGTTTCTTTTTTGGGCTTCATTTTTTCTCCCTCGTCTATAGAAATGGATCCGGTTAAGGTTCAGGCCATTCATGATTGGATTCAGCCCACATCTGTGAAGAGCCTTCAGAAATTCTTGGGCTTTGCTAATTTTTATCGTCGTTTCATTGCCAACTTCTCCAGTGTGGTTAAACCTCTGACCGATTTGACGAAGAAAGGCGCTGATGTGATGAATTGGTCCTCTGCGGCTATTTCTGCCTTTCAGGAGCTTAAACGCCGATTTACTTCTGCCCCTGTGTTGCGTCAGCCGGATGTTTCTCTTCCCTTTCAGGTTGAGGTTGACGCGTCTGAGATTGGGGCAGGGGCCGTTTTGTCTCAGAGGAATTCTGATGGTTCCTTTGATGAAACCGTGTGCCTTCTTTTCTCGGAAGTTTTCGCCTGCGGAATGCAGTTATGATGTCGGCAATCGGGAGTTGTTGGCTATGAAGTGGGCATTTGAGGAGTGGCGACATTGGCTTGAGGTGGCCAAGCACCGTATTGTGGTCCTGACCGATCATAAGAATCTGATTTACCTCGAGTCTGCCAAACGGCTGAATCCTAGACAGGCTCGATGGGCACTGTTTTTCTCCAGTTTTGATTTTGTGGTCTCGTACATTCCTGGTACTAAGAATGTTAAGGCGGATGCCCTCTCTAGGAGTTTTTTTCCTGATTCCCCTGGGGTTCTTGAGCCGATCGGCATTCTGAAGGAAGGGGTGATTCTTTCTGCCATCTCCCCTGGTTTACGACGGGTTCTTCAGGAGTTTCAGGCTGATAAACCTGACCGCTGTCCTGTGGGGAAACTGTTTGTTCCTGATAGATGGACTAGTAAAGTGATTTCTGAGGTTCATTGTTCTGTGTTGGCTGGCCATCCAGAGATTTGGTTGGTAGGTCCTTTTGGTGGCCTTCTTTGTCGCGGGATGTGCGTTCTTTTGTGCAGTCCTGTGGGATTTGTGCGTGGGCTAAGCCTTGCTGTTCCCGCGCTAGTGGGTTGCTTTTGCCTTTGCCGGTCCCTGAGAGACCTTGGACGCATATTTCTATGGATTTTATTTCAGATCTTCCGGTTTCCCAGAGGATGTCGGTTATCTGGGTGGTTTGTGACCGGTTTTCTAAGATGGTTCATTTGGTACCTTTGCCTAAATTGCCTTCCTCTTCTGATTTGGTTCCGTTGTTTTTTCAGCATGTGGTTCGTTTGCATGGCATTCCGGAGAATATTGTGTCCGATAGAGGTTCGCAGTTTGTTTCTAGGTTTAGGCGGGCCTTTTGTGCTAGGCTGGGCATTGATTTGTCTTTTTCTTCCGCATTTCATCCTCAGACAAATGGCCAGACCGAGCGAACTAATCAGACTTTGGAAACTTATTTGAGATGCTTTGTGTCTGCTGATCAGGATGATTGGGTGGCTTTCTTGCCATTGGCCGAGTTTACCCTTAATAATCGGGCTTGTCCTGGTGTTGATTCTGTGGTGGACAGGCTGCAGCAGATTTGGACTCATGTGGTGGACAATTTGACGTTGTCTCAGGAAAGGGCTCAACGTTTTGCTAACCGTCGTCGGTGTGTTGGTTCCCGGCTTCAGGTTGGGGATTTGGTCTGGTTGTCTTCCCGTCATGTTCCTATGAAGGTTTCTTCCCCGAAGTTCAAGCCTCGGTATATTGGTCCTTATAGGATTTCTGAGATTATCAATCCAGTGTCTTTTCGTTTGGCCCTTCCAGCCTCTTTTTCCATCCATAATGTGTTCCATAGATCTTTGTTGCGGAAGTATGTAGTGCCCGTTGTTCCCTCAGTTGATCCTCCGGCCCCGTTGTTGATTGATGGGGAGTTGGAGTATGTGGTTGAGAAGATTTTGGATTCTCGTTTTTCGAGGCGGAGGCTTCAGTATCTGGTTAAATGGAGGGGTTATGGCCAGGAGGATAATTCTTGGGTTGTTGCCTCCGATGTTCATGCTGACGATTTGGTTCGTGCCTTTCATTTGGCTCGTCCTGATCGGCCTGGGGGCTCTGGTGAGGGTTCGGTGACCCCTCCTCAAGGGGGGGGGGGGTACTGTTGTGAATTCTGCTCTTGGGCTCCCTCCGGTGGTTGTGAGTGGTAGTGCTGCGGTAGTTGGATCACAGCATTTATCAGGTGTATCTATTTTTTGCAATTTGGGCTGGGCTATATAGCCTTGCTTTATCCTTTAGTCAGTGCCAGTTGTCCATTGATTATGGAGGATTCACATCCCTTCTGGTCTCTCCTGTTCGCTGTGCTTTTCTTCAAAGATAAGTCCTGGCTTTGTTTTTGCTGTCCACCTGCTGTGGACCTTATAGTTCTGTGCATTTTTCATGTTTTGTCTTGTCCAGCTTTGTTGTAAAGGATTTTTTGCAGCCTAGCTGTGTCTCTGGAGATGCAGATATACCCTCCATGTCTTTAGTCAGATGTGGTGTTTTGTATTTTTCTGTGGTGGATATTTTCTAGTGTTTTTATACTGACCGCATAGTACTCTGTCCTATCCTTTCTTTTTAGCTAGTATGGCCTCCTATGCTAAATCCTGATTTCATGTCTGCGTATGTTATTTCTCTCTCCTCTCACAGTCAATATTTGTGGGGGGCTCTCTATCCTTTGGGGATTTTCTCTGAGGCAAGATAGGTTTCCTGTTTCTGTCTTTAGGGGTAGTTAATTCTTAGGCTGTGTCGAGGGGTCTAGGGAGCGTTAGGTACCCCCCACGGCTGCTTCTAGTTGCGCTGCTAGTTCAGGGTTTGCGGTCAGTACAGGTGCCACCTTCTCCAGAGTACGTCTCATGCTGCTCCAAGGCCACCAGATCATAACACATTCCATTTAAGTCTGCATTTCAAATGGTGCTCCTTCCCTTCCGAGATCTTCCATGCGCACAAATGGTGGTTACCCCCACATATGGGGTATCAGCGTACTCAGGACAAATTGCACAACAACTTTCTCCTGTTACCCTTGGGAAAATGCAAAACTGGGGGCTAAAAAATAATTTTTGAGGAAAAAGAAATTATTTTCACGGCTCTGCGTCATAAACTGTAGTGAAACATTTGGGAGTTCAAAGCTCTCACAACACACCTAGATAAGTTTCTTAGGGGGTCTACTTTCCAAAATGGTGTCACTCGTGGTGGGTTTCAATGCTTAGGCACATCAGGGGCTCTCCAAATGCAACATGGCGTCCCATCTTAATTCCAGCCAATTTTGTATTGAAAAGTCAAACGGCGTTCCTTCCCTTACGAGCTCTGCCATGCACCCAAGCAGTGGTTTACCCCTACATATGGGGTATCAGCGTACTCAGGACAAATTGCACAACAACTTTTGGGGTACAATTTCTTCTGGTACCCTTGGGAAAATAAAAAATTGGGGGCAAAATATTCATTTTTGTGAAAAAATATTATATTTTATTTTTACGGCTCTACATTATAAACTTTTGTGAAGCACTTGGTGGATCAAAGTGCTCACTACACATCTAAATAAGTACCTTAGGGGGTCTACTTTCAAAAATGGTGTTACTTGTGGGGGTTTCAATGTTTAGGCACATCAGGGGGCTCCCCAACGCAACATGGCGTCCCATCTCAATTCCAGCCAATTTTGCATTGAAAAGTCAAACGACGCTCCTTCCTTTCTGAGCTCTGCCATGCACCCAAACAGTGGTTTAGCCCCACATATGGGGTATCAGCACACTCAGGAAAAATTGCGCAACAAAATTTGGGGTACAATTTCTTCTGGTGACCTTAGGAAAATAAAAAATTGGGGGTGAAAAGTTCATTTTTGTGAAACAATATTATTTTTTATTTTTACGGCTCTATATTATAAACGTCTGTGTAGTACTTGGTCGGTCAAAGTGCTCACCACACATCTAGACAAGTTCCTTAGGGGGTCTACTTTCCAAAATGGTGTCACTTGTGGGGGGTTTCAATGTTTAGGCACATTAGTGGCTCTCCAAATGCAACATGGCGTCCAATCTCAATTCCAGCCAATTTTGCATTGAAAAGTCAAATGGTGCTCCTTCCCTTCCGAGCTCTGCCATGCACCCACACAGTGGTTTACCCCCACATATGGAGTATCAGGGTACTCAGAACAAACTGTACAACAAATTTTGGTAAAATAAAACAAATTGGAGCTGAATTCAATTTTTTATGAAAAAAAATTAAATGTTCATTTTTTTTAAACATTCCAAAAATTCCTGTGAAGCAACAGAAGGGTTAATAAACTTATTGAATGTGGTTTTGAGCACCTTGAGGGGGGCAGTTTTTAGAATGGTGTCATACTTGGATATTTTCTATCATATCGACCCATCAAAATGATTTCAAATGTGATGTGGTCCCTAAAAAAATGGTGTTGTAAAAATGAGAAATTGCTGGTCAAGTTTTAACCCTTATAACTCCCTAACAAAAAAAAAATTGTTTCCAAAATTGTGCTGAGGTAAAGTAGACATGTGGGAAATGTTTCATATTGTGTATTTTGTGTGACATATCTCTGTAATTTAAGGGCATAAAAATTCAATTTGGAAAATTGCAAAATTTTCAAAATTTTTGCCAAATTTCAGTTTTTTTCACAAATAAACACAGGTAATATCAAAGAAATGTTACCACTATCATGAAGTACAATATGTCTCAAGAAAACGTCAGAATCACCAGGATTCGTTGAAGTGTTCCAGAGTTATAACCTCATAAAGGGACAGTGGTCAGAATTGTAAAAATTGGCCCGGTCATTAACGTGCAAACCACCCTCGGGGCTTAAGGGGTTAATGCACACTCTGTACCTCATCTTGACTGAAAGAAACCTCAGAAATGTAGTAATTTTTGCAAATGTAATACAAAATAAAAACTGAACTGTCACATGGTAATAAGTATTCAGACCCTTTGCTCAGACACTCATATTTAAGTCACATGCTGTCCATTTCTTTGTGATCCTCCTTGAGATGGTTCTACTCTTTCATTGGAGTCCAGCTGTGTTTAATTAAAATGATATGACTTGATTTGGAAAGGCACAAACTTGTCTATATAAGACCTCACAGCTCACAGTGCATGTCAGACCAAATGAGAATCATGAGGTCAAAGAAACTGGCCAAGGAGCTCAGAGACAGGATTGTGGCAAAGCACAGATCTGGCAAAGGTTACAAAAGAGTTTCTGCAGGACTTAAGGTTCCTAAGAGCATAGTGGCCTCCATAATCCTTAAATGGAAGAAGATTGAGACCACCAGAAGTCTTCCCAGACCTGGCCATCCAGCCAAACTGGGAGAAGAGCTTTGGTGAGAGAGGTAAAGAAGAACCCCAAGATCACTGTGGCTGAGCCCCAGAGATGCAGGAAACAAGAGAATCAGAACAGAATACATTGCTATAACATCTTACATGTAGTATCTTGCCTGAATAATTGGAACTTGGGTAATACCCATATAGACACTCCTCATCAATATATTAAGCAGAAAAACCTGGAGTAAATAATCCAAAGAAAAAATGTACTAAAAAAGTTTTTATCTTTATTACAACACAAAAAGGCACATGAATTTACAAAACTGTATCATGACAAAAATCGTTTATAGAGAGAGGGATCGATAACAAAAAATGTTGGTCTCAAAGAACATATAATGAGGTGGGTATAGCATTCATCAAAACATATATAAAGTGCTAGTGCTAAGATGGCAAAGTGCATTATCAGGTAAACATTAGGGTTGAGCGAAACGGATCGTTCATTTTCAAAAGTCAGCAACTTTTGGCACAGTCGGGTTTCATGAAACCCGACCCGATCCCTGTGTGGGGTCGGCCATGCGGTACGCGACTTTCGCGCCAAAGTCGCGTTTCAATGACGTGAAAAGCGCCATTTCTCAGCCAATGAAGGTGGACGCAGAGTGTGGGCAGCGTGATGACATAGGTCCTGGTCCCCACCATCTTAGAGAAGGGCATTGCAGTGATTGGCTTACTGTCTGCGGCGTCACAGGGGCTATAAAGGGGCGTTCCCGCCGACCGCCATGTTACTGCTGCTGATCTGAGCATAGGGAGAGGTTGCTGCCGCTTCGTCAGAAGCAGGGATAGCGTTAGGCAGGGTCCATTAACCCCCAAACCGCTTGTGCTGTAGCGATTTCCACTGTCCAACACCACCTTTTGTTTGCAGGGACAGTGGAAGCTACATTTTTTTTCCTCAGCGCTGTAGCTCATTGGGCTGCCCTAGAAGGCTCCCTGATAGCTGCATTGCTGTGTGTACGCCGCTGTGCAAACCAACTGCTTTTTTAAAGCACAAATCCTGTTGTTCCTTCCTTTCTGCACAGCTATCTTTTTTGTTTGTCCACAACACTTTTGATTTAATTTGTGCAGCAGTCCACTCCTTGTTATTGCTGCCTGCCATACCTGGCTGAGATTACTGCAGGGAGATTGTAATTGTAGGACAGTCCCTGTTTTTTTTTTAATTCTCCCTGAAAAAAAATAAACAGTGAGAGATTAATATTGGCCTTTGTGCTTGTGTGCCAGTCCTGTGTGCCATCTCTCAAATATTGGGCCACAGAAAGCCTAGTGTCTGATTTTGGTTTTAAAATTCTCCCTGAAAAAAAAAAAACAGTGGGAGATTAATATTGGCCTTTGTGCTTGTGTGCGCGCCAGTCCTGTGTGCCATCTCTCAAATATTGGGCCACAGAAAGCCTAGTGTCTGTTTTTTTTTTTTTTCATTTTGGTTTTAAAATTCTCCCTGAAAAAAAAAACAGTGGGAGATTAATATTGGCCTTTGTGCTTGTATGCGCTCCAGTCCTGTGTGCCATCTCTCAAATATTGGGCCACAGAAAGCCTAGTGTCTGTTTTTTTTTTTTATTATTTTGCTTTTAAAATTCTCCCTGAAAAAAAAAAATAAATAGTGGAAGATTAATATTGGCCTCTGTGCTTGTGTGCGCGCCAGTCCTGTGTGCCATCTCTCAAATATTGGGCCACAGAAAGCCTAGTGTCTGATTTTGGTTTTAAAATTCTCCCTGAAATAAACAGTGGGAGATTAATATTGGCCTTTGTGCTTGTGTGCGCGCCAGTCCTGTGTGCCATCTCTCAAATATTGGGCCACAGAAAGCCTAGTGTCTGATTTTGGTTTTAAAATTCTCCCTGAAAAAAAAAAAAAAACAGTGGGAGATTAATATTGGCCTTTGTGCTGGTGTGCGCCAGTCCTGGGTGCCATCTCTCAAATATTGGGCCACAGAAAGCCTAGTGTCTGTTTTTTTTTTTTTATTATTTTGCTTTTAAAATTCTCCCTGAAAAAAAAAATAAATAGTGGAAGATTAATATTGGCCTCTGTGCTTGTGTGCGCGCCAGTACTGTGTGCCATCTCTCAAATATTGGGCCACAGAAAGCCTAGTGTCTGATTTTGGTTTTAAAATTCTCCCTGAAATAAACAGTGGGAGATTAATATTGGCCTTTGTGCTTGTGTGCGCGCCAGTCCTGTGTGCCATCTCTCAAATATTGGGCCACAGAAAGCCTAGTGTCTGATTTTGGTTTTAAAATTCTCCCTGAAATAAACAGGGGAAGATTAATATTGGCCTTTGTGCTTGTGTGCGCGCCAGTCCTGTGTGCCAACTCTCAAATATTGGGCCACAGAAAGCCTAGTGTCTGTTTTTTTTTTTTTATTATTTTGCTTTTAAAATTCTCCCTGAAAAAAAAAATAAATAGTGGAAGATTAATATTGGCCTTTGTGCTTGTGTGCGCGCCAGTCCTGTGTGCCATCTCTCAAATATTGGGCCACAGAAAGCCTAGTGTCTGATTTTGGTTTTAAAATTCTCCCTGAAATAAACAGTGGGAGATTAATATTGGCCTTTGTGCTTGTGTGCGCGCCAGTCCTGTGTGCCATCTCTCAAATATTGGGCCACAGAAAGCCTAGTGTCTGATTTTGGTTTTAAAATTCTCCCTGAAATAAACAGTGGGAGATTAATATTGGCCTTTGTGCTTGTGTGCGCGCCAGTCCTGTGTGCCATCTCTCAAATATTGGGCCACAGAAAGCCTAGTGTCTGTTTTTTTTTTTTTATTATTTTGCTTTTAAAATTCTCCCTGAAAAAAAAAATAAATAGTGGAAGATTAATATTGGCCTTTGTGCTTGTGTGCGCGCCAGTCCTGTGTGCCATCTCTCAAATATTGGGCCACAGAAAGCCTAGTGTCTGATTTTGGTTTTAAAATTCTCCCTGAAATAAACAGTGGGAGATTAATATTGGCCTTTGTGCTTGTGTGCGCGCCAGTCCTGTGTGCCATCTCTCAAATATTGGGCCACAGAAAGCCTAGTGTCTGATTTTGGTTTTAAAATTCTCCCTGAAATAAACAGGGGAAGATTAATATTGGCCTTTGTGCTTGTGTGCGCGCCAGTCCTGTGTGCCAACTCTCAAATATTGGGCCACAGAAAGCCTAGTGTCTGATTTTGGTTTTAAAATTCTCCCTGAAATAAACAGTGGGAGATTAATATTGGCCTTTGTGCTTGTGTGCGCGCCAGTCCTGTGTGCCATCTCTCAAATATTGGGCCACAGAAAGCCTAGTGTCTGATTTTGGTTTTAAAATTCTCCCTGAAATAAACAGTGGAAGATTAATATTGGCCTTTGTGCTTGTGTGCGCGCCAGTCCTGTGTGCCATCTCTCAAATATTGGGCCACAGAAAGCCTAGTGTCTGATTTTGGTTTTAAAATTCTCCCTGAAATAAACAGTGGAAGATTAATATTGGCCTTTGTGCTTGTGTGCGCGCCAGTCCTGTGTGCCAACTCTCAAATATTGGGCCACAGAAAGCCTAGTGTCTGATTTTGGTTTTAAAATTCTCCCTGAAAAAAAAAAAAAAACAGTGGGAGATTAATATTGGCCTTTGTGCTTGTGTGCGCGCCAGTCCTGTGTGCCATCTCTCAAATATTGGGCCACAGAAAGCCTAGTGTCTGTTTTTTTTTTTTATTATTTTGGTTTTAAAATTCTCCCTGAAAAAAAAAAATAAACAGTGGGAGATTAATATTGGCCTCTGTGCTTGTGTGCGCGCCAGTCCTGTGTGCCATCTCTCAAATATTGGGCCACAGAAAGCCTAGTGTCTGATTTTGGTTTTAAAATTCTCCCTGAAAAAAAAAATAAACAGTGGGAGATTAATATTGGCCTTTGTGCTTGTGTGCGCGCCAGTCCTGTGTGCCATCTCTCAAATATTGGGCCACAGAAAGCCTAGTGTCTGATTTTGGTTTTAAAATTCTCCCTGAAAAAAAAAAATAAACAGTGGGAGATTAATATTGGCCTTTGTGCTTGTGTGCGCGCCAGTCCTGTGTGCCATCTCTCAAATATTGGGCCACAGAAAGCCTAGTGTCTGATTTTGGTTTTAAAATTCTCCCTGAAAAAAAAAAATAAACAGTGGGAGATTAATATTGGCCTTTGTGCTTGAGTGAAAGTCCTGCGTGTGTGGCATCTCTCTCATTTGGTGCCACAGAAAACCGAGTGTGTAACATTGTGCCTGATTTTCCTTGCAGTCTCACCCACCTATAAAGGGATATCTGAATCCTACATAAGTTTGAGATCACCTAGTAAGTTGTTTTACAGTAACAAATACCGTTACTTTGGTTACGTTTTTAAAACAATGAGGAAGTCTGGTGGAAGAGGTCGTGGCCGTGGGCGTTCATTGCCAGCTGGTAATGATGGTAGTGGTGGTGGTGGTGGAGCATCAGGTGGTCATGGGAAAAACAATATAGCACCTAAGTCTCGAGCTGTGGAGCCAGGTTCGTCGTCTGGCTACACAAGGCCTCGATCGCTCCCTTTTCTGGGAGTAGGAAAACCACTTTTAAAGCCGGAACAGCAAGAGCAAGTTTTGGCTTACCTTGCTGACTCAGCCTCTAGCTCTTTTGCCTCCTCTTCTGAAAGTGGTAAATGTAAAAGCAGCGTGTCGTTAGTGGATGTTCACGGTCAGGGACAAGTCTCTTCCTTGTCCTCTTCAGCAAAAACAACAACAGAGAAGGATGCGGCAGGCGACACAACGGGTTACTCTATGGAGCTCTTTACACATACCGTCCCTGGCTTAGAAAGTGAAACAGTTAACAGGCCATGCCCATTACAAGTTGAATCGGACATGGAGTGCACTGATGCACAGCCACAGCCAGATTACTATGCTGTTCCTTTTACTCAGACCACAACATTGCCCTCGCAGTGTACTGATCCAGAATGAGACCCTGATGAGACTATGGTGCCCCGTCACGAACGCTATACCACCGACTTACACAGTGAAACAGACGAAGTTGCACACGAGATTGAAAAGGAGGTTATAGATGACCCAGTTGTTGACCCCGATTGGCAGCCATTGGGGGAACAGGGAGCAGGCGGCAGTAGTTCTGAAGCGGAGGAGGAGGGGCCGCAGCAGGCATCAACATCGCAACAGGTTCCATCTGCCGGGCCCGTATCTGGCCCAAAACGCATGGCAAAGCCAAAACCTGTTGGAGGACAGCGTGGCCATCCGGTTAAAGCTCAGTCTGCAATGCCTGAAAAGGTATCCGATGCTAGAAAGAGTGCAGTCTGGCATTTTTTTAAACAACATCCAATTGATCAGCGCAAAGTCATCTGTCAAAAATGTTCAACTACCTTAAGCAGAGGTCAGAATCTGAAAAGTTTAAATACAAGTTGCATGCATAGACATTTAACCACAATGCATTTGCAAGCCTGGACTAACTACCAAACGTCCCTTAAGGTTGTAGCACCCTTGGCCAATGAAGCTAGTCAGCAACGCAACATCCCTTCCGTCACTGTAAGGCCACCATTTTCCGCACCACCTGCAGTATCTGTGCAGGTTTCGTTGCCAGGCCAAAGCAGTCAGGGTCAGGGAATCACCAGTTGCGTAGTAGGAAACACTGCATCTAGGGCACCGGCGGCAACAATGCCGTCTCCAACCGTCTCTCAGTCTGCCATGTCCACTGGCACCCCCGCTAGTTCCACGATCTCCAGCTCTCCAGTCCAGCTCACCCTACATGAGACTCTCGTTAGAAAAAGGAAGTACTTAGCCTCGCATCCGCGTACACAGGGTTTGAACGCCCACATAGCTAGACTAATCTCGTTAGAGATGATGCCCAACCGGTTAGTTGAAAGCGAAGCTTTCAAAGCCCTGATGGACTACGCTTTACCACGCTACGAGCTACCCAGTCGACACTTCTTTTCGAGAAAAGCCATCCCAGCCCTCCACCAGCATGTTAAAGAGCGCATCGTCCATGCACTCAGGCAGTCTGTGAGTACAAAGGTGCACCTGACAACTGATGCATGGACCAGTAGGCATGGCCAGGGACGTTACGTGTCCTTCACGGCACACTGGGTGAATGTGGTGGATGCAGGGTCCACAGGGGACAGCAATTTTGGGACAGTTCTTCCTAGCCCACGGTCTAGGAAACAGTTGGCTGTAGCCGTTCGCACCCCCTCCTCCTCCTCCTCGTCCTCCTGCAGAAGCGAGAGCTCGTCCACAGACCACAGTCGCACAACCACTCCATCCGCAGCTGCCACTGTTGCACACCAGGTGTCCCATTATGGGGCAGCTACTGCCAAGCGTCAGCAGGCTGTATTGGCTATGAAGTGTTTGGGCAACAACAGACACACTGCGGAAGTTCTGTCCGAGTTCTTGCAGAAAGAAACGCAGTCGTGGCTGGGCACTGTAGATCTTGAGGCAGGCAAGGTAGTGAGTGATAACGGAAGGAATTTCATAGGCTGCCATCTCCCTTTCCCAACTGAAACACATTCCTTGCCTGGCTCACACCTTAAACCTGGTGGTGCAGTGATTCCTGAAAAGTTATCCGGGGTTATCCGACCTGCTCCTCAAAGTGCGCGGACTTTGCTTGCATATCCGCCGTTCGCCCGTACACTCCAGCCGTATGCAGACCTATCAGCGGTTTTTGAACCTTCCCCAGCATCGATTAATCATCGACGTTGCAACAAGGTGGAACTCAACACTGCACATGCTTCAGAGACTGTGCGAACAGAGACATGCTCTTATGTATTTGTGGGAGGATACACATACACGGGCAGGCAGTACGATGGCAGACATGGAGTTGTCAGGTGTGCAGTGGTCGAAGATACAAGACATGTGTCAAGTCCTTCAGTGTTTTGAGGAATGCACACGGCTGGTTAGTGCAGACAACGCCATAATAAGCATGAGCATCCCCCTAATGCGTCTGCTGATGCAAAGTTTGACGCACATAAAGGAGCAGGCGTCTGCAGCAGAGGAAGAGGAAAGCCTTGATGACAGTCAGCCATTGTCTGGTCAGGGCAGTGTACAGGACGACTTAGCGGGCGAACAGGAGGAGGAGGAGGAGGACGAGGAGGATGATGGGGATGATTATTTTTGTAATGAGGAAGCTTCTCCGGGGCCAATAGCAACTGGTGGCGTTGCAAGGCCAGGGGGTCAGGTTTTTTTAGGGAGACAAGTGACTTAGATGTGTCTGAAACTGCCCCTCAACCCAGCACAACCGCAGATTTGACAACTGGAACTTTGGCCCACATGGCGGATTATGCCTTACGTATCCTCAAAAGGGACACACGTATTTGTAAAATGATGGCCGATGACGATTACTGGTTGGCCTGCCTCCTTGATCCTCGCTATAAAGGCAAATTGCAAAATATTATGCCACATGAAAACCTGGAACAAATATTAGCAACCAAACAATCAACTCTTGTTGACCGTTTGATTCAGGCATTCCCAGCACACAGCACCGGTGATCGTTATCACACGAGCTGCAGGGGGCAGCAGGCCAGAGGTGTTAGAGGTGCACAAATCAGAAGTGGCGTTGAACAGAGGGGTTTTCTGACCAGGTTGTGGAGTGATTTTGCTATGACCGCAGACAGGACAGGTACTGCAGCATCAATTCAAAGTGACAGGAGACAACATTTGTCCAGTATGGTTACTAACTATTTTTCATCCCTTATCGACGTTCTCCCTCAACAGTCATTCCCATTTGATTACTGGGCATCCAAATTAGACACCTGGCCAGAATTGGCAGAATATGCATTGCAGGAGCTTGCTTGCCCAGCAGCTAGTGTCCTATCAGAAAGAGTATTCAGTGCTGCAGGTTCAATATTAACCGAAAAAAGGACTCGTCTGGCTACCCAAAATGTTGATGATCTAAACTTCATTAAAATGAACCACAACTGAATTTCGAATTCTTTTGCCCCACCTTGCCCGGCTGACACCTAGCTTTCCTATGAAAAGGTCTTGCTTGTGGACTGCTCTGACTGACTTTTCCAATCTCGTAATTTGCAGCAGCTGTTTGTCCAGCATACGACATGTTTACACCTCCCTAAATGGCCAAACTCCCCCCACGGGGCCGTGGTCTCGCCACTTGGTGGAAGAATCCGTGAGAGTGCCGTTTGTCTGAAGAGGTGGGTGTGCATGCTTTTGGTCGCCGGCACTGCCACTGGGTCCCTCATAGTACAATAAAGTGTCTCTGGTGGTGGTGGTGCGCACCCAACGTCAGACACACCGTTGTAACATGAGGGGCCCTGGGCCTGTACCGCCGGCCACAAGAGAGTTCCCCCCCAGCTCAAACAGTTCTCTACCGCTTGCAAAATTATCTCTCACAGTTCCACCAATGTTTAGTCTATGCACTGACATCCTTCAATGCCTGGCACTGACAATACCAATGTGTTGACATGTATGATGGTACTTTAAATAGTCAGAGGCAGTGTCCTATATTTACACCAGTAAATACTTAGCGCCAAATTACTAGGTCTGCAACTCAGCAGAGTAGCCCACCCCTGTACCTAATTATTCCATCCTTTTGTGTTTTTGTTTTGTTGTGTTGCGAGGCATTAACATCTATTTATTTTTTGGGAGTACTAACTGTCAGACACTCATTACAATCGGCCTCCGCTGACAACACCAATGCTGCCTGTGTACCCCTGCAAGAGAATTCAAAGTGTCTACAGCCCACTTTTGTTATGTTAGGCCTACTAAGCCTGTCTGCGGTCCATCCTTCCAATAGTCCTCCACTGACCACACCACTGCTGCCCGTGTACCCCTGGAACCTTTTTTAAAGTGCCTACAGCCTAATTTTGTTATGTTAGGCCTACTAAGCCTGTCTGCGGTCCATCCTTCCAATAGTCCTCCACTGACCACACCACTGCTGCCTGTGTACCCCTGGAACCTTTTTTAAAGTGCCTACAGCCTAATTTTGTTATGTTAGGCCTACTAAGCCTGTCTGCAGTCCATCCTTCCAATAGTCCTCCACTGACCACACCACTGCTGCCCGTGTACCCCTGGAACCTTTTTTAAAGTGCCTACAGCCTGAGCCCACTTTTGTTATGTTAGGCCTACTAAGCCTGTCTGCAGTCCGTCCTTCCACTAGTCCTCCACTGACCAGACCACTGCTGCCCGTGTACCCCTGGAACCTTTTTTAAAGCGCCTACAGCCTAATTTTGTTATGTTAGGCCTACTAAGCCAGTCTGCGGTCCATCCTTCCAATAGTCCTCCACTGACAACACCACTGCTGCCCGTGTACCCCTGGAACCTTTTTTAAGGTGCCTACAGCCTAATTTTGTTATGTTAGGCCTACTAAGCCAGTCTGCGGTCCATCCTTCCAATAGTCCTCCACTGACAACACCACTGCTGCCCGTGTACCCCTGGAACCTTTTTTAAGGTGCCTACAGCCTAATTTTGTTATGTTAGGCCTACTAAGCCTGTCTGCGGTCCATCCTTCCAATAGTCCTCCACTGACACACCACTGCTGCCCGTGTACCCCTGGAACCTTTTTTAAAGTGCCTACAGCCTGAGCCCACTTTTGTTATGTTAGGCCTACTAAGCCTGTCTGCGGTCCGTTCTTCCACTAGTCCTCCACTGACCAGACCACTGCTGCCCGTGTACCCCTGGAACCTTTTTTAAAGTGCCTACAGCCTAATTTTGTTATGATAGGCCTACTAAGCCAGTCTGCGGTCCATCCTTCCAATAGTCCTCCACTGACAACACCACTGCTGCCCGTGTACCCCTGGAACCTTTTTTAAGGTGCCTACAGCCTAATTTTGTTATGTTAGGCCTACTAAGCCTGTCTGCGGTCCATCCTTCCAATAGTCCTCCACTGACCACACCACTGCTGCCTGTGTACCCCTGGAACCTTTTTTAAAGTGCCTACAGCCTAATTTTGTTATGTTAGGCCTACTAAGCCTGTCTGCGGTCTATCCTTCCAATAGTCCTCCACTGACACACCACTGCTGCCCGTGTACCCCTGGAACCTTTTTTAACCCCTTTCTGCCATTAGACGTACTATTGCGTCCATGTGGGGTGGGCTTTACTTCCCAAGGACGCAATAGTACGTCATATGCGATCGGCAGCGCTCACGGGGGGAGCGCCGCCGATCGCGGCCGGGTGTCAGCTGTTTATCGCAGCTGACATCCGGCACTATGTGCCAGGAGCGGTCACGGACCGCCCCCGGCACATTAACCCCCGGCACACCGCGATCAAAGATGATCGCGATGTGCCGGCGGTACAGGGAAGCACCGCGCAGGGAGGGGGCTCCCTGCGGGCTTCCCTGAGCCCCCCGCAGCAACGCGATGTGATCGCGTTGCTGCGAGGGTCTCACCTCCCTCCCTGCTCCCTCCAGCCCCGGATCCAAGATGGCCGCGGATCCGGGTCCTGCAGGGAGGGAGGTGGCTTCACAGAGCCTGCTCAGAGCAGGCACTGTGAAGCAGCCTGCACTCCTATCAGATCAGTGATCTGACAGAGTGCTGTGCAAACTGTCAGATCACTGATCTGTGATGTCCCCCCCTGGGACAAAGTAAAAAAGTAAAAAAAAAAAATTTCAAATGTGTAAAAAAAATAAAAAAAAATATTCCAAAATAATGAAAAAAAAAAAAAAATATTATTCCCATAAATACATTTCTTTATCTAAATAAAAAAAAAAAAACAATAAAAGTACACATATTTAGTATCGCCGCGTCCGTAACGGCCCGACCTATAAAACTGGCCCACTAGTTAACCCCTTCAGTAAACACCGTAAGAAAAAAAAAAAAAAAACGAGGCAAAAAACAACGCTTTATTATCATACCGCCGAACAAAAAGTGGAATAACACGCGATCAAAAAGACAGATATAACTAACCATGGTACCGCTGAAAGCGTCATCTTGTCCCGCAAAAAACGAGCCGCCATACAGCATCATCAGCAAAAAAATAAAAAAGTTATAGTCCTTAGAATAAAGTGATGCAAAAATAATTATTTTTTCTATAAAATAGTTTTTATCGTATAAAAGCGCCAAAACATAAAAAAATGATATAAATGAGGTATCGCTGTAATCGTACTGACCCGAAGAATAAAACTGCTTCATCAATTTTACCAAACGCGGAACGGTATAAACGCCTCCCCCAAAAGAAATTCATGAATAGCTGGTTTTTGGTCATTCTGCCTCACAAAAATCGGAATAAAAAGCGATTAAAAAATGTCACGTGCCCGAAAATGTTACCAATAAAAACATCAACTCGTCCCGCAAAAAACAAGACCTCACATGACTCTGTGGACCAAAATATAGAAAAATTATAGCTCTCAAAATGTGGTAACGCAAAAAATATTTTTTGCAATAAAAAGCGTCTTTCAGTGTGTGACGGCTGCCAATCATAAAAATCCGCTAGAAAACCCGCTATAAAAGTAAATCAAACCCCCCTTCATCACCCCCTTAGTTAGGGAAAAATTTAAAAAATGTATTTATTTCCATTTTCCCATTAGGGCTAGGGTTAGAGTTAGGGCTAGGGTTAGGGCTAGGGCTAGGGTTAGGGCTAGGGTTAGGGCTAGGGTTAGGGTTAGGGCTAGGGTTAGGGTTAGGGCTAGGGTTAGGGCTAGGGTTAGGGTTAGGGCTAGGGTTAGGGCTAGGGTTAGGGCTAGGGTTAGGGTTAGGGCTAGGGTTAGGGCTAGGGTTAGGGCTAGGGTTAGGGTTAGGGCTAGGGTTAGGGCTAGGGTTAGGGCTATGGTTAGGGTTAGGGCTAGGGTTAGGGCTAGGGTTAGGATTAGGGTTAGGGCTAGGGCTAGGGCTACAGTTTGGGTTGGGGCTAAAGTTACAGTTAGGGTTTAGATTACATTTACGGTTGGGAATAGGGTTGGGATTAGGGTTAGGGGTGTGTCAGGGTTAGAGGTGTGGTTAGGGTTACTGTTGGGATTAGGGTTAGGGGTGTGTTTGGATTAGGGTTTCAGTTATAATTGGGGGGTTTCCACTGTTTAGGCACATCAGGGGCTCTCCAAACGCGACATGGCGTCCGATCTCAATTCCAGCCAATTCTGCGTTGAAAGAGTAAAACAGTGCTTCTTCCCTTCCGAGCTCTCCCGTGTGCCCAAACAGGGGTTTACCCCAACATATGGGGTATCAGCGTACTCAGGACAAATAGGACAACAACTTTTGGGGTCCAATTTCTCCTGTTACCCTTGGGAAAATACAAAACTCGGGGCTAAAACATATTTTTTGTGGGAAAAAAAAAGATTTTTTATTTTCACGGCTCTGCGTTATAAACTGTAGTGAAACACTTGGGGGTTCAAAGTTCTCACAACACATCTAGATTAGTTCCCTGAGGGGTCTAGTTTCCAATATGGGGTCACTTGTGGGGGGTTTCTACTGTTTAGGTACATTAGGGGTTCTGCAAACGCAATGTGACGTCTGCAGACCATTCCATCTAAGTCTGCATTCCAAATGGCGCTCCTTCCCTTCCGAGCTCTGCCATGCGCTCAAACGGTGGTTTCCCCCAACATACGGGGTATCAGCGTACTCAGGACAAATTGGAAAACAACTTTTGGGGTCGAATTTCTCCTCTTACCCTCGGGAAAATACAAAACTGGGGGCTAAAAAATAATTTTGGGGGGAAAGATTTTTTTTTTTAATTTTCACGGCTCTGCGTTACAAACTGTAGTGAAACACTTGGGGGTTCAAAGCTATCACAACACATCTAGATGAGTTCCTTAGGGGGTCTAGTTTCCAAAATGGTGTCACTTGTGGGAGGTTTCTACTGTTTAGGTACATTAGGGGCTCTGCAAATGCAATGTGACACCTGCAGACCATTCCATCTAAGTCCTCATTCCAAATGGAGCTCCTTCCCTTCCGAGCCCTCCCATGCGCCCAAACAGTGGTTCCCCCCCACATATGGGGTATCAGCGCACTCAGGACAAATTGGACAACAAATTGTGGGGTCGATTTTCTCCTGTTACCCTCGGGAAAATACAAAACTGGGGGCTAAAAAATAATTTTTGTGGGAAAAAATTTTTGTTTTATTTTTACGGCTCTCCATTATAAACTTCTGTGAAGCCCTTGGTGGGTCAAAGCGCTCAGCACACATCTAGATAAGTTCCTAAGGGGGTCTACTTTCCAAAATGGTGTCACTTGTGGGGGGTTTCTACTGTTTAGGTACATTAGGGGCTCTGCAAACGCAATGTGACACCTGCAGACCATTCCATCTAAGTCTGCATTCAAATGGCACTCCTTCCCTTCTGAGCCCTCCCATGTGCCCAAACAGTGGTTCCCCCCACATATGGTGTATCATCGCACTCAGGACAAATTGGGCAACAAATTTTGGGGTCCAATTTCTCCTGTTACCCTCAGGAAAATACAAAACTGGGGGCTAAAAAAATAATTTTTGTGGGAAAAAAATTTTGTTTTATTTTTACGGCTCTGCATTATAAACTTCTGTGAAGCACTTGGTGGGTCAAAGTGCTCACCACACCTCTAGATAAGTTCCTTAGGGGGTCTACTTTCCAAAATGGTGTCATTTGTGGGGGGTTTCAATGTTTAGGCACATCAGTGGCTCTTCAAACGCAACATGGCGTCCCATCTCAATTCCTGTCAATTTTGCTTTGAAAAGTCAAACGGCGCTCCTTCCCTTCCGAGCTCTCCCATCCACCCAAACAGTGGTTTACCCCCACATATGGGGTATCAGCGTACTCAGGACAAATTGTACAACAACTTTTGGGGTCCAATTTCTTCTCTTACCCTTGGGAAAATAAAAAATTGGGGGCAAAAAGATAATTTTTGTGAAAAAATATGATTTTTTATTTTTACGGTTCTACATTATAAACTTCTGTGAAGCACTTGGTGGGTCAAAGTGCTCACCACACCTCTAGATAAGTTCCTTAGGGGGTCTACTTTCCAAAATGGTGTCACTTGTGGGGGGTTTCAATGTTTAGGCACATCAGTGGCTCTTCAAACGCAACATGAGGTTCCATCTCAATTCCTGTCAATTTTGCATTGAAAAGTCAAACGGCGCTCCTTCCCTTCCGAGCTCTCCCATCCGCCCAAACAGTGGTTTACCCCCACATATGGGCTATCAGCGTACTCAGGACAAATTGTACAACAACTTTTGGGGTCCAATTTCTTCTCTTACCCTTGGGAAAATAAAAAATTGGGGGCGAAAAGATAATTTTTGTGAAAAAATATGATTTTTTATTTTTACGGTTCTACATTATAAACTTCTGTGAAGCACTTGTTGGGTCAAAGTGCTCACCACACCTCTAGATAAGTTCCTTAGGGGGTCTACTTTCCAAAATGGTGTCACTTGTGGGGGGTTTCAATGTTTAGCCACATCAGGGGCTCTCCAAACGAAACATGGCGTCCCATCTCAATTCCAGTCAATTTTGCATTGAAAGTCAAATGGCACTCCTTCGCTTCCGAGCTCTGCCATGCGCCCAAACAGTGGTTTACCCCCACATGTGGGGTATTGGCATACTCAGGACAAATTGTACAACAATGTTTGGGGTCCATTTTCTCCTGTTACCCTTGGTAAAATAAAACAAATTGGAGCTGAAGTAAATTTTTTGTGAAAAAAAGTTAAATGTTCATTTTTATTTAAACATTCAAAAAATTCCTGTGAAGCACCAGAAGGGTTAATAAACTTCTTGAATATGGTTTTGAGCACCTTGAGGGGTGTAGTTTTTAGAATGGTGTCACACTTGGGTATTTTCTATCATATAGACCCCTCAAAATGACTTCAAATGAGATGTGGTCCCTAAAATAAAATGGTGTTGTAGAAATGAGAAATTGCTGGTCAACTTTTAACCCTTATAACTCCCTAACAAAAAAAAATTTTGTTTCCAAAATTGTGCTGATGTAAAGTAGACATGTGGGAAATGTTATTTATTAAGTATTTTGTGTGACATATCTCTGTGATTTAATTGCATAAAAATTCAAAGTTGGAAAATTGCGAAATTTTCATAATTTTCGCCAAATTTCTGTTTTTTTCACAAATAAACGCAGGTACTATCAAATAATTTTTACCATTGTCATGAAGTACAATATGTCACGAGAAAACAATGTCAGAATCACCAGGATCCATTGAAGCGTTCCAGAGTTATAACCTCATAAAGGGACAGTGGTCAGAATTGTAAAAATTGGCCCGGTCATTAACGTGCAAACCACCCTTGGGGGTAAAGGGGTTAAAGTGCCTACAGCCTGAGCCCACTTTTGTTATGTTAGGCCTACTAAGCCTGTCTGCGGTCCGTCCTTCCACTAGTCCTCCACTGACGAGACCACTGCTGCCCGTGTACCCCTGGAACCTTTTTTAAAGTGCCTACAGCCTAATTTTGTTATGTTAGGCCTACTAAGCCAGTCTGCGGTCCATCCTTCCAATAGTCCTCCACTGACCACACCACTGCTGCCCGTGTACCCCTGGAACCTTTTTTAAAGTGCCTACAGCCTAATTTTGTTATGTTAGGCCTACTAAGCCTGTCTGCGGTCCATCCTTCCACTAGTCCTCCACTGACCACACCACTGCTGCCCGTGTACCCCTGGAACCTTTTTTAAAGTGCCTACAGCCTGAGCCCACTTTTGTTATGTTAGGCCTACTAAGCCTGTCTGCAGTCCGTCCTTCCACTAGTCCTCCACTGACCAGACCACTGCTGCCCGTGTACCCCTGGAACCTTTTTTAAAGTGCCTACAGCCTAATTTTGTTATGTTAGGCCTACTAAGCCAGTCTGCGGTCCATCCTTCCAATAGTCCTCCACTGACAACACCACTGCTGCCCGTGTACCCCTGGAACCTTTTTTAAGGTGCCTACAGCCTAATTTTGTTATGTTAGGCCTACTAAGCCTGTCTGCGGTCCATCCTTCCAATAGTCCTCCACTGACCACACCACTGCTGCCTGTGTACCCCTGGAACCTTTTTTAAAGTGCCTACAGCCTAATTTTGTTATGTTAGGCCTACTAAGCCTGTCTGCGGTCCATCCTTCCAATAGTCCTCCACTGACACACCACTGCTGCCCGTGTACCCCTGGAACCTTTTTTAAAGTGCCTACAGCCTGAGCCCACTTTTGTTATGTTAGGCCTACTAAGCCTGTCTGCGGTCCGTCCTTCCACTAGTCCTCCACTGACCAGACCACTGCTGCCCGTGTACCCCTGGAACCTTTTTTAAAGTGCCTACAGCCTAATTTTGTTATGTTAGGCCTACTAAGCCAGTCTGCGGTCCATCCTTCCAATAATCCTCCACTGACAACACCACTGCTGCCTGTGTACCCCTGGAACCTTTTTTAAAGTGCCTGCAGCCTAATTTTGTTATGTTTGGCCTACTAAGCCTGTCTGCGGTCCATCCTTCCAATAGTCCTCCACTGACCAGACCACTGCTGCCCGTGTAACCCTGGAACCTGTTTTAAAGTGCCTACAGCCTAATTTTGTTATGTTAGGCCTACTAAGCCTGTCTGCGGTCCATCCTTCCTATAGTCCTCCACTGACCAGACCACTGCTGCCTGTGTACCCCTGGAACCTTTTTTAAAGTGCCTACAGCCTGAGCCCACTTTTGTTATGTTAGGCCTACTAAGCCTGTCTGCGGTCCCTCCTTCCACTAGTCCTCCACTGACCAGAACACTGCGCCCGTGTACCCCTGGAACCTTTTTTAAAGTGCCTACAGCCTAATGTTGTTATGTTAGGCCTACTAAGCCAGTCTGCGGTCCATCCTTCCAATAGTCCTCCACTGACCACACCACTGCTGCCCGTGAACCCCTGGAACCTTTTTTAAAGTGCCTACAGCCTAATTTTGTTATGTTAGGCCTACTAAGCCTTTCTGCGGTCCATCCTTCCAATAGTCCTCCACTGACAACACCATTGCTGCCCGTGTACCCCTGGAACCTTTTTTAAAGTGCCTACAGCCTAATTTTGATATGTTAGGCCTACTAAGTCTGTCTGCGGTCCATCCTTCCAATAGTCCTCCACTGACCACACCACTGCTGCCCGTGAACCCCTGGAACCTTTTTTAAAGTGCCTACAGCCTGAGCCCACTTTTGTTATGTTAGGCCTACTAAGCCTGTCTGCGGTCCATCCTTCCAATAGTCCTCCACTGACCACACCACTGCTGCCCGTGTACCCCTGGAACCTTTTTTAAAGTGCCTACAGCCTAATTTTGTTATGTTAGGCCTACTAAGCCAGTCTGCGGTCCATCCTTCCAATAGTCCTCCACTGACCACACCACTGCTGCCCGTGTACCCCTGGAACCTTTTTTAAAGTGCCTACAGCCTTAGCCCACTTTTGTTATGTTAGGCCTACTAAGCCTGTCTGCGGTCCCTCCTTCCACTAGTCCTCCACTGACCACACCACTGCTGCCCGTGTACCCCTGGAACCTTTTTTAAAGTGCCTACAGCCTAATTTTGTTATGTTGGGCCTACTAAGCCTGTCTGCAGTCCATCCTTCCAATAGTCCTCCACTGACACACCACTGCTGCCCGTGTACCCCTGGAACCTTTTTTAAAGTGCCTACAGCCTGAGCCCACTTTTGTTATGTTAGGCCTACTAAGCCTGTCTGCGGTCCCTCCTTCCACTAGTCCTCCACTGACACACCACTGCTGCCCGTGTACCCCTGGAACCTTTTCTAAAGTGCCTACAGCCCACTTTTGTTATGTTAGGCCTGCTAAGCCTGTCTGCGGTCCCTCCTTCCACTAGTCCTCCACTGACCAGACCACTGCTGCCCGTGTACCCCTGGAACCTATTTTAAAGTGCCTACAGCCAACTTTTTTTATTTATTTTATAATTATAAAGCCAAGATGGACTACGCTGTACCACGGTGCGAGCTACCCAGTCGTCACTTCTTTTGCAACAAAAGCCATCCCAGCCCTCCACCATTATGTAAAAATCTGCATTGTCCATGCTCTCAGGCAATCTAATAGTAGAAAGATGCACCTGACAACAGATGCATGGACCAGTAGGCATGTCCACGGAAGGTTACATGTCCATTACGGCGCACTTGGTTAATGTGGTGGATGCATGGTCCACAGGGGACAGCCTACTAAGTCTGTCTGCAGTCCCAAATTGAAATTGTCCTCCGCTTACCACACCAATGCTGCCTGTGTACCCCTGGAACATTTTATAAACTGCATTGAACCAAATTTTTGTTTTAAGGCCTACTACCAGTATCTGCCGCTCCAAGGTGTTCTCCAGGTTGCCTTTCCTGAGCTTCAATCTTCAGGCTCTTGTTAAACAATTTTTTAATCAAACTGCAGTGGGGATAGTACTTGGGTTGGGGCCTACTACCAGTGTCTGCCGCTCCAAGGTGTTCTCCGGGTTGCCTTTCCTGAGCTTTGATCTTCAGGCTCTCGTTAAATAGTTTTTAAATCAAACTGCAGTGGGGCTAGTACTTGGGTTGGGGCCTACTACCAGTGTCTGCCGCTCCAAGGTGTTCTCCGGGTTGCCTTTCCTGAGCTTCCATCTTCAGGCTCTTGTTAAACATTTTTTAAATCAAACTGCAGTGTGGCTAGTACTTGGGTTGGGGCCTACTACCAGTGTCTGACGCTCCAATGTGTTCTCCTGGTTGCCTTTCCTGAGCTTCGATCTTCAGGCTCTTGTTAAACATTTTTTTAATCAAATTGCAGTGGGGCTAGTATTTGGGTTGGGGCCTACTACCAGTGTCTGACGCTCCAAGGTGTTCTCCTGGTTGCCTTTCCTGAGCTTCGATCTTCAGGCATTGGTTAAACATTTTTTTAATCAAACTGCAGTGGGGCTAGTACTTGGGTTGGGGCCTACTACCAGTGTCTGCCGCTCCAAGGTGTTCTCCAGGTTTCCTCTCCATAGCTTCGAGCTTCTAGCTCTCGTTTAGTAGTTGTTGAAAACAACACTGCATTAGGCCTACAAGTTGGGTATGGGTTGTAGAGACGGTGTCTTCCACTCCAAGGTGTTCCCCAGGTTTCCTCTCCATTGCTTCAATCTTAAAGCTCTCGTTTAGTAGTTGTTGAAAACAACACTGCATTAGGCCTACAAGTTGGGTCTGGGTTGTAGAGACGGTGTCTTCCACTCCAAGGTGTTCCCCAGGTTTCCTCACCATAGATTCAAGCTTCTAGCTCTCGTTTAGTAGTTGTTGCAAACAACACTGCATTAGGCCTACAAGTTGGGTCTGGGTTGTAGAGACGGTGTCTTCCACTCCAAGGTGTTCCCCAGGTTTCCTCTCCATAGCTTCAATCTTAAAGCTCTCGTTTAGTAGTTGTTGAAAACAATACTGCATTAGGCCTACAAGTTGGGTCTGGGTTGTAGAGACGGTGTCTTCCGCTCCAAGGTATTCCCCAGGCTTCCTCTCCATTGCTTCAATCTTCATGCTCGTCTTAAGTAGTTGTTGAAAACAACAGTGCATTAGGACTACAAGTTGGGTCTGGGTTGTAGAGACGGTGTCTTCCACTCCAAGGTGTTCCCCAGGTTTCCTCTCCATAGCTTCAATCTTAAAGCTCTCGTTTAGTAGTTGTTGAAAACAACACTGCATTAGCCCTACAAGTTGGGTCTGGGTTGTAGAGACGGTGTCTTCCACTCCAACGTATTCCCCAGGTTTCCTCTCCATTGCTTCAATCTTCATGCTCGTCTTAAGTAGTTGTTGAAAACAACACTGCATTAGGCCTACAAGTTGGGTCTGAGTTGTAGAGACGGTGTCTTCCGCTCCAAGGTGTTCCCCCGGTTTCCTCTCCATAGCTTTAATCTTAAAGCTCTCGTTTACTAGTTGTTGAAAACAACACTGCATAAGGCCTACAAGTTGGGTCTGGGTTGTAGAGACGGTGTCTTCCGCTCCAAGGTATTCCCCAGGTTTCCTCTCCATTGCTTCAATCTTCATGCTCTTCTTAAGTAATTGTTGAAAACAACACTGCATTAGGCCTACAGGTTGGGTCTGGGTTGTAGAGACGGTATCTTCCGCTCCAAGGTATTCCCCAGGTTTCCTCTCCATTGCTTCAATCTTCATGCTCGTCTTAAGTAGTTGTTGAAAACAACACTGCATTAGGCCTACAAGTTGGGTCTGGGTTGTAGAGACGGTGTCTTCCACTCCAAGGTGTTCCCCAGGTTTCCTCTCCATAGCTTCGAGCTTCTAGCTCTCGTTTAGTAGTTGTTGAAAACAACACTGCATTAGGCCTACAAGTTGGGTCTGGGTTGTAGAGACGGTGTCTTCCACTCCAAGGTGTTCCCCAGGTTTCCTCTCCATAGCATCAATCTTAAAGCTCTCGTTTAGTAGTTGTTGAAAACAACACTGCATTTGGACTACAAGTTGGGTCTGGGTTGTAGAGACGGTGTCTTCCACTCCAAGGTGTTCCCCAGGTTTCCTCTCCATAGCTTCAATCTTAAAGCTCTCGTTTAGTAGTTGTTGAAAACAACACTGCATTAGGCCTACAAGTTGGGTCTGGGTTGAAGAGACGGTGTCTTCCGCTCCAAGGTATTCCCCAGGTTTCCTCTCCATTGCTTCAGTCTTCATGCTCGTCTTAAGTAGTTGTTGAAAACAACCCTGCATTAGGCCTACAAGTTGGGTCTGGGTTGTAGAGACGGTGTCTTCAGCTCCAAGGTGTTCCCCAGGTTTCCTCTCCATAGCTTCAGTCTTAAAGCTCTCGTTTAGTAGTTGTTGAAAACAACACTGCATTAGGCCTACAAGTTGGGTCTGGGTTGTAGAGACGGTGTCTTCCGCTCCAAAGTATTCCCCAGGTTTCCTCTCCATTGCTTCAATCTTCATGCTCGTCTTAAGTAGTTGTTGAAAACAACACTGCATTAGGCCTACAAGTTGGGCCTGGGTTGTAGAGACAGTGTTTTCCGCTCCAAGGTGTTCCCCAGGTTTCCTCTCCATAGCTTCAATCTTAAAGCTCTCGTTTAGTAGTTGTTGAAAACAACACTGCATTAGGCCTACAAGTTGGGTCTGGGTTGTAGAGATGGTGTCTTCCACTCCAAGGTGTTCCCCAGGTTTCCTCTCCATAGCTTCAATCTTAAGGCTCTCGTTTAGTAGTTGTTGAAAACAACAGTGCATTAGGACTACAAGTTGGGTCTGGGTTGTAGAGACGGTGTCTTCCACTCCAAGGTGTTCCCCAGGTTTCCTCTCCATAGCTTCAATCTTAAAGCTCTCGTTTAGTAGTTGTTGAAAACAACACTGCATTAGGCCTACAAGTTGGGTCTGCGTTGTAGAGATGGTGTCTTCCACTCCAAGGTGTTCCCCAGGTTTCCTCTCCATAGCTTCAATCTTAAGGCTCTCGTTTAGTAGTTGTTGAAAACAACACTGCATTAGGCCTACAATTTGGGTCTGGGTTGTAGAGACGGTGTCTTCCGCTCCAAGGTGTTCCCCAGGTTTCCTCTCCATAGCTTCAATCTTAAAGCTCTCGTTTAGTAGTTGTTGAAAACAACACTGCATTAGGCCTACAAGTTGGGTCTGCGTTGTAGAGATGGTGTCTTCCACTCCAAGGTGTTCCCCAGGTTTCCTCTCCATAGCTTCAATCTTAAGGCTCTCGTTTAGTAGTTGTTGAAAACAACACTGCATTAGGCCTACAAGTTGGGTCTGGATTGTAGAGACGGTGTCTTCCACTCCAAGGTGTTCCCCAGGTTTCCTCTCCATTGCTTCAATCTTAAAGCTCTCGTTTAGTAGTTGTTGAAAACAACACTGCATTAGGCCTACAAGTTGGGTCTGGGTTGTAGAGACGGTGTCTTCCACTCCAAGGTGTTCCCCAGGTTTCCTCTCCATAGCTTCGAGCTTCTAGCTCTCGTTTAGTAGTTGTTGAAAACAACACTGCATTAGGCCTACAAGTTGGGTCTGGGTTGTAGAGACGGCGTCTTCCACTCCAAGGTGTTCCCCAGGTTTCCTCTCCATAGCTTGGAGCTTCTAGCTCTCGTTTAGTAGTTGTTGAAAACAACACTGCATTAGGCCTACAAGTTGGGTCTGGGTTGTAGAGACGGTGTCTTCCACTCCAAGGTGTTCCCCAGGTTTTCTCTCCATAGCTTCAATCTTAAAGCTCTCGTTTAGTAGTTGTTGAAAACAACACAGCATTAGGCCTACAAGTTGGGTCTGGGTTGTAGAGACGGTGTCTTCCGCTCCCAGGTGTTCCCCAGGTTTCCTCTCCATAGCTTCAATCTTAAAGCTCTCGTTTAGTAGTTGTTGCAAACAACACTGCATTAGGACTACAAGTTGGGTCTGGGTTGTAGAGACGGTGTCTTCCACTCCAAGGTGTTCCCCAGGTTTCCTCTCCATAGCTTCAATCTTAAAGCTCTCGTTTAGTAGTTGTTGAAAACAACACTGCATTAGGCCTACAAGTTGGGTCTGGGTTGTAGAGACGGTGTCTTCCGCTCCAAGGTGTTCCCCAGGTTTCCTCTCCATAGCTTCAATCTTAAAGCTCTCATTTAGTAGTTGTTGAAAACAACACTGCATTAGGCCTACAAGTTGGATCTGGGTTGTAGAGACGGTGTCTTCCGCTCCAAGGTGTTCCCCAGGTTTCCTCTCCATAGCTTCAGTCTTAAAGCTCTCGTTTAGTAGTTGTTGAAAACAACACTGCATTAGGCCTACAAGTTGGGTCTGGGTTGTAGAGACGGTGCCTTCCGCTCCAAGGTATTCCCCAGGTTTCCTCTCCATTGATTCAATCTTCATGCTCGTCTTAAGTAGTTGTTGAAAACAACACTGCATTAGGCCTACAAGTTGGGTCTGGGTTGTAGAGATGGTGTCTTCCGCTCCAAGGTGTTCCCCAGGTTTCCTCTCCATTGCTTCGATCTTCTAGCTCTTCTTAAGTAGTTGTTGAAAACAACCCTGCATTAGGCCTACAAGTTGGGTCTGGGTTGTAGAGACGGTGTCTTCCACTCCAAGGTGTTCCCCAGGTTTCCTCTCCATAGCTTCGAGCTTCTAGCTCTCGTTTAGTAGTTGTTGAAAACAACACTGCATTAGGCCTACAAGTTGGGTCTGGGTTGTAGAGACGGTGTCTTCCGCTCCCAGGTGTTCCCCAGGTTTCCTCTCCATAGCTTCAATCTTAAAGCTCTCGTTTAGTAGTTGTTGCAAACAACACTGCATTAGGACTACAAGTTGGGTCTGGGTTGTAGAGACGGTGTCTTCCACTCCAAGGTGTTCCCCAGGTTTCCTCTCCATAGCTTCAATCTTAAAGCTCTCGTTTAGTAGTTGTTGAAAACAACACTGCATTAGGCCTACAAGTTGGGTCTGGGTTGTAGAGACGGTGTCTTCCGCTCCAAGGTGTTCCCCAGGTTTCCTCTCCATAGCTTCAATCTTAAAGCTCTCATTTAGTAGTTGTTGAAAACAACACTGCATTAGGCCTACAAGTTGGATCTGGGTTGTAGAGACGGTGTCTTCCGCTCCAAGGTGTTCCCCAGGTTTCCTCTCCATAGCTTCAGTCTTAAAGCTCTCGTTTAGTAGTTGTTGAAAACAACACTGCATTAGGCCTACAAGTTGGGTCTGGGTTGTAGAGACGGTGCCTTCCGCTCCAAGGTATTCCCCAGGTTTCCTCTCCATTGATTCAATCTTCATGCTCGTCTTAAGTAGTTGTTGAAAACAACACTGCATTAGGCCTACAAGTTGGGTCTGGGTTGTAGAGATGGTGTCTTCCGCTCCAAGGTGTTCCCCAGGTTTCCTCTCCATTGCTTCGATCTTCTAGCTCTTCTTAAGTAGTTGTTGAAAACAACCTTGCATTAGGCCTACAAGTTGGGTCTGGGTTGTAGAGACGGTGTCTTCCGCGCCAAGGTGTTCCCCAGGTTTCCTCTCCATAGCTTCAATCTGAAAGCTCTCGTTTAGTAGTTGTTGAAAACAACACTGCATTAGGCCTACAAGTTGGGTCTGGGTTGTAGAGACGGTGTCTTCCACTCCAAGGTGTTCCCCAGATTTCCGCTCCATAGCTTCAATCTTAAAGCTCTCGTTTAGTAGTTGTTGAAAACAACACTGCATTAGGCCTACAAGTTGGGTCTGGGTTGTAGAGACGGTGTCTTCCGCTCCAAGGTGTTCCCCAGGTTTCCTCTCCATAGCTTCAATCTTAAAGCTCTCGTTTAGTAGTTGTTGAAAACAACACTGCATTAGGCCTACAAGTTGGGTTTGGGTTGTAGAGACGGTGTCTTCCACTCCAAGGTGTTCCCCAGGTTTCCTCTCCATAGCTTCGAGCTTCTAGCTCTCCTTTAGTAGTTGTTGAAAACAACACTGCATTAGGCCTACAAGTTGGGTCTGGGTTGTAGAGACGGCGTCTTCCACTCCAAGGTGTTCCCCGGGTTTCCTCTCCATAGCTTCGAGCTTCTAGCTCTCGTTTAGTAGTTGTTGAAAACAACACTGCATTAGGCCTACAAGTTGGGTCTGGGTTGTAGAGACGGTGTCTTCCGCTCCAAGGTGTTCCCCAGGTTTCCTCTCTATAGCTTCAATCTTAAAGCTCTCGTTTAGTAGTTGTTGAAAACAACACTGCATTAGGCCTACAAGTTGGGTCTGGGTTGTAGAGACGGTGTCTTCCACTCCAAGGTGTTCCCCAGGTTTCCTCTCCATAGCTTCAATCTTAAAGCTCTCGTTTAGTAGTCGTTGAAAACAACACTGCATTAGGACTACAAGTTGGGTCTGGGTTGTAGAGACGGTGTCTTCCACTCCAAGGTGTTCCCCAGGTTTCCTCTCCATAGCTTCAATCTTAAAGCTCTCGTTTAGTAGTTGTTGAAAACAACACTGCATTAGGCCTACAAGTTGGGTCTGGGTTGTAGAGACGGTGTCTTCCGCTCCAAGGTGTTCCCCAGGTTTCCTCTCCATAGCTTCAATCTGAAAGCTCTCGTTTAGTAGTTGTTGAAAACAACACTGCATTAGGCCTACAAGTTGGGTCTGGGTTGTAGAGACGGTGTCTTCCACTCCAAGGTGTTCCCCAGCTTTCCTCTCCATAGCTTCGAGCTTCTAGCTCTTGTTTAGTAGTTGTTGAAAACAACACTGCATTAGGCCTACAAGTTGGGTCTGGGTTGTAGAGACGGTGTCTTCCGCTCCAAGGTGTTCCCCAGGTTTCCTCTCCATAGCTTCAATCTTAAAGCTCTCGTTTAGAAGTTGTTGAAAACAACACTGCATTAGGCCTACAAGTTGGGTCTGGGTTGTAGAGACGGTGTCTTCCGCTCCAAGGTGTTCTCCAGGTTGCCTTTCCTGAGCTTCTATCTTCAGGCTCTTGTTAAATAGTGAATACAAAACTCCCAGATACATATTGTGAGCGCACGAGGTCTGGCAGTAAATACGCCAAAAGACCCCGACCTCACCAAATCAGCTCAAAACAAACCATGCCAAAAGGAAGTGGCACTGGTGGCCACGAAACGTGCGTTGGGGACCATCGCCCAACCGCCTCCTCCTACCTCTGTGTAGTGGTAAGTGCTAGCACCCTTTTTTCCACCACCATACTTAATGGCATTACTATAGAATCCCATTGCTTTGGGGTGACCTTGGTTGGATAGTGTAGGTGCTTTTCCTTATGCATACCATTACAGGGGTATTTACAGTTAGGGCCAGAAATATTTGGACAGTGGCACAATTTTCGCGAGTTGGGCTCTGCATGCCACCACATTGGATTTGAAATGAAACCTCTACAACAGAATTCAAGTGCAGATTGTAACGTTTAATTTGAAGGGTTGAACAAAAATATCTGATAGAAAATGTAGGAATTGTACACATTTCTTTACAAACACTCCACATTTTAGGAGGTCAAAAATAATTGGACAAATAAACATAACCCAAACAAAATATTTTTATTTTCAATATTTTGTTGCAAATCCTTTGGAGGCAATCACTGCCTTAAGTCTGGAACCCATGGACATCACCAAACGCTGGGTTTCCTCCTTCTTAATGCTTTGCCAGGCCTTTACAGCCGCAGCCTTCAGGTCTTGCTTGTTTGTGGGTCTTTCCGTCTTAAGTCTGGATTTGAGCAAGTGAAATGCATGCTCAATTGGGTTTAGATCTGGAGATTGACTTGGCCATTGCAGAATGTTCCACTTTTTGGCACTCATGAACTCCTGGGTAGCTTTGGCTGTATGCTTGGGGTCATTGTCCATCTGTACTATGAAGCGCCGTCCAATCAACTTTGCAGCATTTGGCTGAATCTGGGCTGAAAGTATATCCCGGTACACTTCAGAATTCATCCGGCTACTCTTGTCTGCTCTTATGTCATCAATAAACACAAGTGACCCAGTGCCATTGAAAGTCATGCATGCCCATGCCATCACGTTGCCTCCACCATGTTTTACAGAGGATGTGGTGTGCCTTGGATCATGTGCCGTTCCCTTTCTTCTCCAAACTTTTTTCTTCCCATCATTCTGGTACAGGTTGATCTTTGTCTCATCTGTCCATAGAATACTTTTCAAGAACTGAGCTGGCTTCTTGAGGTGTTTTTCTGCAAATTTAACTCTGGCCTGTCTATTTTTGTTATTGATGAATGGTTTGCATCTAGATGTGAACCCTTTGTATTTACTGTCATGGAGTCTTCTCTTTACTGTTGACTTAGAGACAGATACACCTACTTCACTGAGAGTGTTCTGGACTTCAGTTGATGTTGTGAACGGGTTCTTCTTCACCAAATTAAGTATGCGGCGATCATCCACCACTGTTGTCATCCGTGGACGCCCAGGCCTTTTTGAGTTCCCAAGCTCACCAGTCAATTCCTTTTTTCTCAGAAGGTACCCAACTGTTGATTTTGCTACTGCAAGCATGTCTGCTATCTCTCTGATGGATTTTTTCTTTTTTTTCAGCCTCAGGATGTTGTGCTTCACCTCAATTGAGAGTTCCTTTGACCGCATGTT
Organism: Ranitomeya imitator; assembly: GCF_032444005.1. Taxonomy (NCBI): domain Eukaryota; kingdom Metazoa; phylum Chordata; class Amphibia; order Anura; family Dendrobatidae; genus Ranitomeya; species Ranitomeya imitator. The sequence goes on from NC_091285.1 coordinate 87,849,186, forward strand.
GTCTGCTCACAGCAACAGCTTCCAAATGCAAAACCACACACCTGGAATCCACCCCTGACCTTTTAACTACTTCATTGATTACAGGTTAACGAGGGAGACGCCTTCAGAGTTAATTGCAGCCCTTAGAGTCCATTGTCCAATTACTTTTGGTCCCTTGAAAAAGAGGACGCTATGCATTACAGAGCTATGATTCCTAAACCCTTTCTCCGATTTGGATGTGGAAACTATCATATTGCAGCTGGGAGTGTGCACTTTCAGCCCATATTATATATATAATTGTATTTCTGAACATGTTTTTGTAAACAGCTAAAATAACAAAACTTGTGTCACTGTCCAAATATTTCTGGCCCTAACTGTACATCTGGGGGAGTGGGGGGGATGGTCGCTTTTCCAGCATTCCTGGGACATTCATCCTGTGCTCTAGTCATTAGATAATGTAATATTTTGATATATGTTTTTGTATTATTTATGGCAATTAAAGTTTGTTTTATAAATCATTGCTCTGAATTGCTCTCCTCTTGTTAAATAGTTGTTAAATGGAACAACTGCATTTGGCCTACTAGTTGGGTTGGGGCCTACTAACAGTGTCTGCCGCTTCTTGCTGTTCTCCTGGTTTCCTGTCCTGAAATTCCATTTTCAGGCTCTCGTTAAGTAGTTTTTAATGTTAGACTGCATTTGGCCTACTAGTTGGGTTGGGGCCTATTATCGGTGTCTGCCGCTCCTTGCTGTTCTCCTCCACTGAACAAAGCTGTGCCGCCTGTTTACTACTGTTGCTAATTTTGAACTGCATTTAGACTACTTACTGATTTGGGCCTACTCTCTGTGTCAGCCTCTCATTACAGTTGTCCTCCACTGAACAAAGCAATGCCCCCTGGTTAGTCCTATTACCAATTTTGAACTGCATTTAACCCACTTTATTCTTTGGGCCTATATCTGTGTTTCCTCCTCATCCTGCCCATTGCCCAGCCAGTGATAGATGAGTCTGCTGGTACATTGACCCAGAACGCTACATTCCCCGTGCACGCTACACAGCCAGAATGTGACCCTACTGAAAGTCAGGTTCCCCTTCCCACATACCATAACACCTTACACGGGGACAAAGAGGAAAGTGCAGATGAAAGTGCAGGTTACTTCATCAGGTGGGGGGGGAATACTCGTTGGCGATGTCACTGGCACAGGGCCCCTCATAGTACGCAAAAAGTGTCGCTGCCGGTGGGAGGCGCCCCCGCCGTGCAAACACACCACCGTACTTTGAGGGGCCCTGTGCCAGTGCCAATGCCAATGAGTGGGCCCCACCTGCTTGCTCAGGATCACAGCACTTGCAAAGTTGAAATACTCACCTCTCCCTGCTCCACTGCCCTGAGGTGGTCCAGATTACCTGGGCCCACTAAATACTTGAACCAGCCATACCCCCCACAACTTTAGCCAAATGACCCACAATTTCCAATGCCTAACTATTATTATAAAGGAAATTAAGATTGACAAGCTTCATTAAGAAGAATGGATGGTTTTGCCATTAAAATGGGCACTCTAGGTGTTTTCCTGGCCCCCACTCACTGCCGACTATGCTGCCCCATTGACTTGCATTGGGTTTCGTGTTTCGGTCAATCCCCACTTTACGTCATAATCGGCCAATTTCACTCGACCCGACTTTTGAGATAGTCGGGTTTTGCAAAACCCGACTCGACTCTAAAAAAGTCAAGGTCGCTCAACCCTAGTAAACATAGCTCAATACTTGTTATGTGCAATCTTTAACAAGCAGGATCCTTAAAGTGGCATGTGCCCATATACTAAGTTACTATTACCTATCTCATAAATGCAAGAGTGCTCTTACCCATAGTACCTCTTTAAGACTCCACAAACGTAGCCCCCCAATTGAGCATTTCTGGAGAGACCTGAAAATGGCTGTCCACCAACATTCACCATCCAACCTGACAGAACTGGAGAGGATCTGCAAGGAAGAATGGCAGAGGATCCCCAAATCCAGGTGTGAAAAACTTGTTGCATCATTCCAAGGAAGACTTATGGCTGTACTAGCTCAGAAGGGTGCTTCTACTCAATACTGAGCAAAGGGTCTAAATACTTTTGACCATGTGATATTTTAATTTTTCTTTTTTAATAAATTTGCAAAAATTTCTACATTTCTGTTGTTTTGCAGTCAATATGGGGTGCAGAGTGTACATTAATGAGAAAATGAACTTCTTTGAATTTACCAAATGGCTGCACTGAAACAAAGAGTGAAAAATGTAACGGGTATGCATACTGTACTTTCCGTACCCACTGTACACATATTTTACAGACAATGAAAGGCTTTTTAGAATTTATTTGCCTCAGATTAAATATTTGCGGAAAGCTGGCAAATTGAAATTTCAAAAGATCCACTCATCTCCAGTTGCTACTTTTTAATGAAATGGTGTTGACTAGGGTTGAGCGACTTTTAGTTTTTTAGGGTCGAGTCGGGTTTTGCGAAACCCGAGTATCTCAAAAGTCGAGTCGAGTGAAATCGGCCGATTGTCGCGAAAAGTCGCCAACCAAACTAGCAGGCCAAATGCAGTGTAATATTAACAACTACTTAACGAGAGCCTGAAAATGGAAGTTCAGGACAGGAAACCAGGAGAACAGCAAGGAGCGGCAGACACTGTTAGTAGGCCCCAACCAAACTAGAAGCCCCACTGCAGTTGTTCCATTTAACAACTATTTAACAAGAGCCTGAAGATAGAAGCTCTGGAAAGGCAACCAGGAGAACACCTGGAGCGGCAGACACTGTTAGTAGGCCCCAAACAAAGAAGTAGCCCCCCTGCATTTGTTCCATTTAACAACTATTTAACAATAGCCTGAAGATAGTAGCTCAGGAAAGGCAACCAGGAGAACACCTTGGAGCGGCAGACACTGTTAGTAGGCCCCAACCAAACTAGTAGCCCCACTGCAGTTGTTCCATTTAACAACTATTTAACAAGAGCCTGAAAATAGAAGCTCAGGAAAGGCAACCAGGAAAACACCTTGGAGTGGCAGACACTGTTAGTAGGCCCCAAACAAAGTAGTAGCCCCCTGCATTTGTTCCATTTAACAACTATTTAACAAGAGCCTGAAGATAGAAGCTCAGGAGAGGCAACCAGGAGAACACCTTGGAGCGGCAGACACTGTTAGTAGGCCCCAAACAAAGTAGTAGCCCCCCTGCATTTGTTCCATTTAACAACTATTTAACAAGAGCCTGAAGATAGAAGCTCAGGAAAGGCAACCAGGAGAACACCTTGGAGCGGCAGACACTGTTAGTAGGCCCCAACCCAACTAGTAGCCCCACTGCAGTTTTAAAATTCCGATAGGCTGAAAACCTGATAATTGCAGGTCCTTTTTTTAAGAGGACAGCTGTATTGAGTGGCGCAGCCAGACACTGCTAGTAGGCCTTACACCATAAATTTGGCTTGATGCAGGTTTAAAAAAGGTAACATGGGTACACGGTCAGCATTGGTGTGGTCAGTGGAGGACTATTGGAAGGAGGGACCACAGACAGACTTAGTAGGCCTAAAATAAAAAAAGTAGGCTCAATGCAGTTTCAATTATCTTGCAGGGGTACACAGGCAACATTGGTGTGGTCAGCGGAGGACTATTGGAAGGAGGGACCGCAGACAGACTTAGTAGGCCTAAAATAAAGAAAGTAGGCTCTATGCACTTTTAACTAGGTTCCAGGTGTACACAGGCAGCATTGGTGTGGTCAGTGGAGGATTATTGGAAGGAGGGACCGCAGACAGACTTAGTAGGCCTAACATAAAAAAATGTAGGCTCAATGCAGTTTCAATTATCAGGCAGGGTTACACAGGCAACATTGGTGTGGTCAGCAGAGGACTATTGGAAGGAGGGACCGCAGACAGACTTAGTAGGCCTAAAATAAAGAAAGTAGGCTCTATGCACTTTTAACTAGGTTCCAGGGGTACACAGGCAGCATTGGTGTGGTCAGTGGAGGACTATTCGAAGGAGGGACCGCAGACAGACTTAGTAGACCTAACATAAAAAAGTAGGCTTTATGCACTTTTAACTAGGTTCCAGGGGTACACAGGGAGCATTGGTGTGGTCAGTGGAGGACTATTGGAAGGAGGGACCGCAGACATACTTTGTAGGCCTAACATAAAAAAATAGGCTCAATGCAATTTCAATTATCTTGCAGGGGTACACAGGCAGCATTGGTGTGGTCTGCGGAGGACTATTGGAAGGAGGGACCGCAGACAGACTTAGTATGCCTAAAATAAAAAAGTAGGCTCTATGCACTTTTATCTAGGTTCCAGGGGTACACAGGCAGCATTGGTGTGGTCAGTGGAGGACTATTGGAAGGAGGGACCGCAGACAGACTTAGTAGGCCTAACATAAAAAAGTAGGCTCAATGAAGTTTCAATTATCTTGCAGGGTTACATGGGCAGCATTGGTGTGGTCAACGGCGGACTATTGGAAGGAGGGACCGCAGACAGACTTAGTAGGCCTAAAATAAAAAAGTAGGCTCTATGCACTTTTAACTAGGTTCCAGGGGTACACAGGCAGCATTGGTGTGGTCAGTGGAGGACTATTGGAAGGAGGGACCGCAGACAGACTTAGAAGGCCTAACATAAAAAAAGTAGGCTCAATGCAGTTTCAATTATCTTGTAGGGGTATACAGGCAGTACTGGTGTGGTCAGCGGAGGACTATTGGAAGGAGGGACCGCAGACAGACTTAGTAGGCCTAAAATAAAAAAGTAGGCTCTATGCTCTTTTAAATACGTTCCAGAGGTACACAGTCAGCATTGGTGTGGTCAGTGGAGGACTATTGGAAGGAGTGACCGCAGACAGACTTAGTAGGTCTAAAATAAAAAATGTAGGCTCTATGCACTTTTAACTAGGTTCCAGGGGTACACAGGCAGTATTGGTGTGGTCAGTGGAGGACTATTGGTAGGAGGGACCGCAGACAGACTTAGTAGGCCTAACATAAAAAAGTAGGCTCAATGCAGTTTCAATTATCTTGCAGGGGTACACAGGCAGCATTGGTGTGGTCAGTGGAGGACAATTGGAAGGAGTGTCTGACACAGTTGGTACTCCAAAATAATACATAGATGTTAATGTCTCGCAAAAAAAATTAAAAAAAATGGGTGGCATACTTAGGTACACTGGTGGGATCCTCTGCAGACATTGTTATTTGGTGCAAAGTATTTACTGGTGTAAATGTAGGACAGGGCCACTGAATATTTTAAGTAGAATCATACATGTCAACAAATTGGTATTGTCAGTGCCAGGCATTGAAGGATTTCACCGCATAGACTAAACAGCGGTGGAGCAGTGACAGATAATTTTGCAAGTGGTAGAGAACAGTTTGAGCTGGGGGGTGGGGGCCACTCTCTCGTGCCCGGCGGTACTGGCCCAAGGCCCGTCATGTTACAACGGTGTGTCTGACATTGGGTGCGCACCACCGCCAGAGACACTTCATTGTACTATGAGGGACCCGGTGCCAGTGCCATCAACCAAAAGTGGGCACACCCACCTCTTCACACAAACGGCACTCTCACGGGTGATTTCGTCAAGTGGCGAGACCATGGCCACGTGGGGGGAGTCAGCCCATTTAGGGAGGTGTAAACATGTCGTATGCTGGACATACAACAGCTGCAAATGGAGAAATTGGAACACTCAGTAAGAGCAGTCCAAAAGCAAGACATTTTTAAAGGAAAGCTAGGTGTCAGCCGGGAAAGGTGGGGCAAAATAATTAGAAATCCATGAGTGGTTCATTTTAATGAAGGTTATATCATCAACATTTTGGGTAGCCAGACGAGTCATTTTTTCGGTCAGTATTGAACCAGCAGCACTGAATACTCTTTCTGATAGCACACTAGCTGCTGGGCAAGCGAGCTCCTGCAATGCATATTCGGACAATTCAGGCCAGGTGTCCGTTTTAGATGCCCAGTAATCAAATGGGAATGACGAGTAAGGGAGAACATCGATAGGGGAGGAAAAATAGTTAGTAACCATACTGGACAAATGTTGTCTCCTGTCACTTTGAATAGATGCTGCAGTACCTGTCCTGTCTGCGGTCATTGCGAAATCACTCCACAACCTGGTCATAAAACCCCTCTGTCCAATGCCACTTCTGATTTGTGCACCTCTAACACCTCTGCCCTGTTTCCCCCTGCAGCTCGTGTGAGAACCATCAGCGGCGCTGTGTGCTGGGAATGCCTGAATCAAACGGTCAACAAGAGTTGTTTGTTTGGTTGCCAATATTTGTTCAAGGTTCTCATGTGGCATGATGTTTTGCAGTTTCCCCTTATAGCGTGGATCCAGGAGGCAGGCCAACCAGTAATCGTCATTGGTCATCATTTTGATAATGCGGGGGTCCCTTTTTAGGATACGCAAGGCATAATTTGCCATGTGGGCCAATGTTCCAGTTGTCAATTCACTGCTTGTGCTGGGTTGAGGAGCACTTTCGGGCAAATCAACGTCACTTGCCTCCCTCAAAAACCCTAAACCTGGCCTTGCAACGCCACCAGTTTCTACTGCCCCCTGAGAAGCTTCCTCATCCAAAAAATACTCATCCCCATCATCCTCCTCGTCCTCCTCCTCTTCGTCTGCCACCTCGTCCAGTAGATTTCCCTGACCAGACATTGGCTGACTGTCATCATGGCTTCCCTCGTCCTCGGCTGCAGATGCCTGCTCCTTTATGTGCGTCAAACTTTGCATCAGCAGACACATTAGGGGGATGTTCATGCTTATTATGGCGTTGTCTGCACTAACCAGCCGTGTGCATTCCTCAAAACACTGAAGGACTTGACAGAGGTCTTGTAGCTTCGACCACTGCACACCTGACAACTCCATGTCTGCCATCCAACTGCCTGCCCGTGTATGTGTATCCTCCCACAAATACATAACAGCACGCCTCTGTTCGCACAGTCTCTAAAGCATGTGCAGTGTGGAGTTCCACCTTGTTGCAACATCGATGATTAGGCAACAAAAAACGTCAGTAAAAATTGAAACGTGCACATATATGGCGACTCAAAATTAGATAATCTAAATTAGGAGAACCAAGAGTCAAAACTAGCCACAAAAGTATCACAAAAGGTAATGTTTATTAAACAACTTATAAACAAAAATACAATAATCAATAATCAAGGATATAAAGTGCATAGTAACTGTATCCTAAAATACATCCATGTCAGCCAGGTACATAGGGCAGGAACATACAATTAGTCATAGATGTCAGTGTGAAGTACTATTGACACATAGGCTGCATTATCTCAGTACTGTGGTGATCTAATTAGAAGGTGTATTCTCAGTGGCCATATATCAAAAGATCCCCACAGAAACTGGGTTTGCAAATGATCACATAAAAAAGAAATACATAAGTAAATTACCCATGTGTACAATGAAGTCCTGTCCGAGTCCTGGACGACGTTCCCCAACGTTCCCCCTGAGGAAGCGGTTACAATAGAACGCGAAACGCGCGTTGGGGAACGTCGTCCAGGACTCGGACAGGACTTCATTGTACACATGGGTAATTTACTTATGTATTTCTTTTTTATGTGATCATTTGCAAACCCAGTTTCTGTGGGGATCTTTTGATATATGGCCACTGAGAATACACCTTCTAATTAGATCACCACAGTACTGAGATAATGCAGCCTATGTGTCAATAGTACTTCACACTGACGTCTATGACTAATTGTATGTTCCTGCCCTATGTACCTGGCTGACATGGATGTATTTTAGGATACAGTTACTATGCACTTTATATCCTTGATTATTGATTATTGTATTTTTGTTTATAAGTTGTTTAATAAACATTACCTTTTGTGATACTTTTGTGGCTAGTTATGACTCTTGGTTCTCCTAATTTAGATTATCGATGATTAGGCGATGCTGGGGAAGGTTCAAAGATCGCTGATGGTTCTGCATACGGCTGGAGTGTACGGGCGAACGGCGGATGTGTGAGCAAAGTCTGCGCACCTTCAGGAGCAAGTCAGGTAACCCCGGATAACTTTTAAGGAAGCACTGCACCACCAGGTTTAAGGTGTGAGCCAGGCAAGGAATGTGTTTCAGTTGTGAAAGGGCTATGGCAGCCATAAAATTCCTTCCGTTATCACTCACTACCTTGCCTGCCTCAAGATGTGCACTGCCCAGCCATGACTGAGTTTCTTGATGGAAGAACTCAGACAGAACTTCCGCTGTGTGTCTGTTGTCGCCCAAACACTTCATTGCCAATACAGCCTGCTGACGCTTGCCTCTAACTGTTCCATAATTGGACACCTCGTGTGCAACAGTGGCAGCTGCGGATGGAGTGTTCGTGCGACTGCGGTCTGTGGACGAGCTCTCGCTTCTGCTGGAGGACGAGGAGGAGGGAGGGCGAACGCCTACAGCCAACTGTTTCCTAGACTGTGGGCTAGGCAGAACTGTCCCAATATTGCTGTCCCCTGTGGACCCTGCATCCACCACATTAACCCAGTGTGCCGTGATGGACACGTAACGCCCCTGGCCATGCCTACTGGTCCATGCATCTGTTGTGAGGTGCACCTTTCTACTGACAGATTGCCTGAGTGCATGGACAATGCGGTCTTTTACATGCTGGTGGAGGGCTGGGATGGCTTTTCTCGAAAAGAAGTGTCGACTGGGTAGCTCGTAGCATGGTACAGCGTAGTCCATCAGGGCTTTGAAAGCTTCGCTTTCAACTAACCGGTAGGGCATCATCTCTAATGAGATTAGTCTAGCAATGTGGGCGTTCAAACCCTGTGTATGCGGATGAGAGGATGAGAACTTCCTTTTCCTAATGAGAGTCTCTTGTAGGGTGAGCTGGACTGGAGAGCTGCATATGGTGGAACTAGCGGGGGTGCCGGTGGACATGGCAGACTGAGAGAGGGTTGGTGATGGTATTCTTGCTGTTGGCCTACATACAGTGTTTCCTACCAAGAACCTGGTGATTCCGTGACTGCTTTGGCCTTGCGACGAAACCTCCACATTTGATGCAGGTGGTGTGGTAAACGGTGGGCTTACAGTGAGGCAAGGGATGTAGCGTTGCTGACTAGCTTCATTGTGAGAGGGTGCAACAACATTAAGGGACGTTTGGTAGTTAGTCCAGGCTTGCAAGTGCATGGTGGTTGAATGTCTACACATGCAACTTGTATCTAGACTTTTAACATTCTGACCTCTGCTGAAGGTCGTTGAACATTTCTTACAGATGACTTTGCACTGATCATTTGGATCTTGGTTAAAAAAATGCCAGACTGCACTCTTCCTACTATCGGATACCTTTTCAGGCATTGCACACTGAGCTACTTTAACTGGATGGTCACGTTGTCCTACAACTGTTTTTGGTTTTGCCACACGTTTTTGGCCAGATACAGGCCTACCAGATGGAACCTGTTGCGATGTTGATGCCTGCTGCGGCTCCTCCTCCCCCGCTTCAGAGCTACTGCCGACTGCACCCTGTTTCCCCAATGGCTGCCAATCGGGGTCAACAACTGGGTCATCTATGACCTCTTCTTCTATGTCCTGTGCACCTTCCTCTGTGTTCCTCTATAGCGTTCGTGACGGGGCTCCATAGTCTCATCTGGGTCAGATTCTGGATCAGTACACTTCGAGGGCAATGTTGTGATCTAAGTCAAAGGAAAAGCATAATAATCTGGCTGTGGCTGTGCATCTGTGCACTCCATGTCTGATTCATCTTGTAATGGGCATGGCCTGTTAACAATTTCCCTTTCTAACCCAGGAACAGTATGTGTAAAGAGCTCCACGGAGTAACCCGTTGTGTCGCCTGATGCATCCTTCTCTGTTGTTCTGGGTTTAGAACGCAAGGAAGCGACTTGTCCCTGACCGGGAACATCCACTGATGACTTGCTGCTTTTACATTTTGCACTTTCCGAAGAGGAGGCAAAAGAGCTAGAGGCAGAGTCAGCAAGGAAAGCCAAAACTTGTTCCTGTTGCTTCAGCTTTAAAAGCGGTTTTCCTACTCCCAGAAAAGGGAGCGTTCGAGGCGTTGTGTAGCCAGACGATGATGGTGGCTGAACAATTTGAGACTTAGGTGCTATATTGCTTTTCCCACGACAACCTGATGCTCCACCACCACTACCATCATTACCAGCTGGCAATGACCGCCCACGGCCACGTCCTCTTCCACCAGACTTCCTCATTCATGGAAATATGTAACCAAACTAACAAACGGTATTTGGTACTGTAAAACCAGTTACAAGGTGGACGCAAAAATGTTATGAATTTATATCTCCCTTTATAGGTGTGTGAGAGTGCAGGGAAAATCAGGCCCACTGTATTACAGTACACAGTTTCAGTGGCAGACAGTGGCTGACAGATATGCCACTAACAGGACTGACGCAGATGCACACACTGGAAATAAAAATCTCCCCTTCTTTTTTTTATATGGAAGACTAGTGAATAAATCTGGCCCACTGTATTACAGTATATTTTCTGTGGCAGAAAATGACAGACAGATACCACAGACTGGACTGGCACAGATGCACAGATTTGCCAATATTAATCTCCCCTTCTTTTTTTTATGGGAGACTAGTGAATAAATCTGTCCCACAGTTTTACAGTATTGTTTCTGTGGCACAAAATGACAGACCGATACCACAGACTGGACTGGCACAGATGCACAGATTTGCCAATATTAATCTCCCCTTCTTTTTTTTTTGATGGGAGACTAGTGAATAAATCTGGCCCACAGTTTTACAGAAGTGTTTCAGTGGCACAAAATGACAGACCGATACCACAGACAGGACTGGCACAGATGCACAGATTTGCCAATATTAATCTCCCCTTCTTTTTTTTATGGGAGACTAGTGAATAAATCTGGCCCACAGTTTTACAGTATTGTTTCTGTGGCACAAAATGACAGACCGATACCACAGACTGGACTGGCACAGATGCACAGATTTGCCAATATTAATCTCCCCTTCTTTTTTTTATATGGAAGACTAGTGAATAAATCTGGCCCACTGTTTTACAGTATTGTTTCTGTGGCAGAAAATGACAGACAGATACCACAGACTGGACTGGCACAGATGCACAGATTTGCCAATATTAATCTCCCCTTCTTTTTTTTATGGGAGACTAGTGAATAAATCTGGCCCACAGTTTTACAGTATTGTTTCTGTGGCACAAGATGACAGACCGATACCACAGACTGGACTGGCACAGATGCACAGATTTGCCAATATTAATCTCCCCTTCTTTTTTTTATGGGAGACTAGTGAATAAATCTGGCCCACAGTTTTACAGTATTGTTTCTGTGGCACAAGATGACAGACCGATACCACAGACTGGACTGGCACAGATGCACAGATTTGCCAATATTAATCTCCCCTTCTTTTTTTTTTGATGGGAGACTAGTGAATAAATCTGGCCCACTGTTTTACAGTAGTGTTTCAGTGGCACAAAATGACAGACCGATACCACAGACTGGACTGGCACAGATTTGCCAATATTAATCTCCCCTTCTTTTTTTTGTGATGGGAGACTAGTGAATAAATCTGGCCCACAGTTTTACAGTAGTGTTTCAGTGGCACAAAATAACAGACCGATACCACAGACTGGACTGGCACAGATGCACAGATTTGCCAATATTAATCTCCCCTTCTTTTTTTTTTTGATGGGAGACTAGTGAATATATCTGGCCCACAGTTTTACAGTATTGTTTCAGTGGCACAAAATGACAGACCGATACCACAGACTGGACTGGCACAGATGCACAGATCAATAAAAAGGACTGCTGCACACAAAAGTGTGGACAAACAAACAAGATAGCTGTACAGAAAGGAAGGAACAACAGGATTTGTGCTTTGAAAAAAGCAGTTGGTTTGCACAGCGGCGTACAAACAGCAATGCAGCTATCAGGGAGCCTTAGGCTATGTGCACACTTTGCAGATTCCACTGCGGATTTTTCCGCAGCGGAATTGCAAAATCCGCAGTGAAAACCCATCGCGGTTTTTAGTGCGGATTTATCGCGGTTTTTACTGCGTTTTCTTCTGCGGATTTTCAACTGCAGTTTTCTATTGGAGCAGCTGAAAATCCGCAGAAAAGAAGTGACATGCTGCGGAATGTAATCCGCAGCGTTTCCGCGCGGATTTTTCTGCAGCATGTGCACAGCGTTTTTTGTTTCCCATAGGTTTACATTGAAATGTAAACTCATGGGAAACTGCTGCGGATCCGCAGCGGTCAAATCCGCTGCGGATCCGCAGCAAAATCCGCAAAGTGTGAATATAGCCTTATAAGCTACACAGCTGATGCACCAAAAAAACCCTCCACTCTCCCTGCAAAGAAAAGGTGGTGTTGGACAGTGAAATCGCTACAGCACAAGCGGTTTGGGGGTTTATATTCCCTGCCTAACGCTATCCCTGCTTCTGGTGAAGCGGCAGCAACCTCTCCCTATGCTCAGATCAGCAGCAGTAAGATGGCGGTCAGCGTGCACGCCCCTTTATAGCCCCTGTGACGCTGCAGAAAGCAAGCCACTCACTGCCATGCACTTCTCTAAGATGGTGGGGACCGAGAACTATGTCATCACGCTGCCCACACTCTGCGTCCACTTTCATTGGCTGAGAAATGGCGCTGAATGCGTCATATGAAACGCGACTTTGGCGTGAAGATCGCCGACCGCGTGGCCGACCCCACACAGGGATCGGGTCAGGTTTCATGAAACCCGGCGAATTATGAAAATGACCGATCCGTTTCGCTCAACCCTAGTGTTGACAAAAAAATTTTTTTATCTTAGGCCCCTTTATCTGGCATGTAATTTTACATGATAACATGCATAATATATTACTATTAAAAATGAGTCAGTCTGTCTCTTCATCTCTTTATTTCTAACCATAATTATTTTTTTTTATTATTTTCTATTTCATATCTAACACAATGCAAAGTTTTTTATTTTTTCTGCAAAAAATCCAGTGATAGTCATAGTCATAGTCACTCTAGCTCTATTCACCGCCCAGTGCTGCCTCCTCCAGCTTGTCTGACATTTTCTATGCTGTGTGACTTCAGGCAAAAAAAAGTCAGTCAAGTAGGAGTAAGCTGTCCTGGAGTGACAGACTTCAGATCTACCATAGCTCTTAAGCCTCATTTGCAAATCAATTCAAAAACTGATTTCTCAGTAATGGATAAACAGACTGTACATTTAAAAGTGAAGCTTGACTTCCCCTTAAAAGGGCTTTATACATATATGGTTTGGTGATGAAATCCTGGTGATATATTCACTTACAAATAGTATTCAAAGAGGGTGTATTTTGTTTTTCTCATGATTGTTAGCTTTAAAATATATAATGTACCTGCAATTAAGATTGATAGCATGACATGACAATATATAAAATAGAAAAAAAATATTTCACATACCGTATTTTGGTTTTATCATTTGCTTATTTATCATTTATTACAGATATGAAGAATATAACTTTTACTTTTCCATTTCACAGAGTATAAAACTATCTTGAAGGGTTTTTAATAAAGCCTTCTGCAACATAAAATAACATTTTAAATGCATTTTACTATTATTGTAAATATTCACTTTTTATGCCTTGCCCAGAGGAAAACTATAAATCTTGTCTCAACTGAATGAACACCATTTATCATATTCATTTTCTTGTCAATACAATTATGAAATGCCTTTGGCTTTTTTCCAAGGAACCTGATTTGCTACAGAAACCCAATTAGGATAAGCAAGGCTGCTACTAAACACTATTGCAGACTCTCACTTGGAAATATAACACTGTTTAAAGCATAAATGACACCTCACCTCTGAACCCTGAGCCTAATAAGATTTAATCTCTGAAAAGAAACTTGAAGAGCAACTCTTTTCATCCCTCATGGAGGTTCCTGCCATCTGCTGGGCATCATAATCATTTCAGATTATTTTGCAATTATTTCACATAAAAGAACATCCATCTATCCATCTGTCTATCTATCTATCTATCTATCTATCTATCTATCTATCTATCTATCTATCTATCTATCCATCTATCATAGACAATCAGAAAAAACAGGCAGCACTCCAAAAAAATAAAAGTAAAAAATCGTGGCTTTACTGATACATGAACAGCAACGTATTGGCAGATTTCTCTGCCTTTCTCAAGCTTGTAGCCTTTGGGGTGGTATTTCCTTGGAGGGCCGCACAGCCCTCCATGTGTTCGCCAAAGGCAGCCTGACTGCCATTAGGTACCGAGATGAGATCCTCAGACCCCTTGTGAAACCATATGCTGGTGCGGTTGGTCCTGGGTTCCTCCTAATGCAGGACAATGCCAGACCTCATGTGGCTGGAGAGAGTCAGCAGTTACTGCAAGATGAAGGCATTGAACCTATGGACTGGCCTGCCGGTCCCCCAAAGCCCTAGCCGATCCAGCTCACCGCATTGATGAGGGAAGGAGTGCTGCGCTGCGCTCCTTCCCCCATCATCCCCCTGTCAGCGTCTGACGTCACTTGTAGACGCCGACACTGACAGTGGGCGTGGTGACGTCACCGCCCTGCACCCGCTGTCAGGACAAGAGCGGGAGCAGGGAGCGCCGCTGGAACAAGGAGGAAGAGTGGTGAGTATTTATTTATTGTGTTTTTTAATGGGGGCTGCCTAATACACTACAGGATCAGCCTATGGGGGGGCTGCTGCCTAAAGGTACCGTCACACTTAGCGACGCTGCAGCGATACCGACAACGATCCGGATCGCTGCAGCGTCGCTGTTTGGTCGCTGGAGAGCTGTCACACAGACCGCTCTCCAGTGACCAACGATGCCGGTAACCAGGGTAAACATCGGGTAACTAAGCGCAGGGCCGCGCTTAGTAACCCGATGTTTACCCTGGTTACCATCCTAAAAGTAAAAAAACAAACAGAACATACTTACCTACAGCCGTCTGTCCTCCAGCGCTGTGCTCTGCACTCCTCCTGTACTGTCTGTGTGAGCACAGCAGCCAGAAAGCAGAGCGCTGACCGACGCTCACAGCCAGTACAGGAGGAGAGCAGAGCACAGCGCTGGAGGACAGACAGCTGTAGGTAAGTATGTAGTGTTTGTTTTTTTACTTTTAGGATGGTAACCAGGGTAAACATCGGGGTACTAAGCGCGACCCTGCGCTTAGTTACCCGATGTTTACCCTGGTTACCAGTGAAGACATCGCTGAATCGGTGTCACACACGCCGATTCAGCAATGTCTGCGGGTAGTCCAGCGACAAAATAAAGTTCTGGACTTTCTTCCCCGACCAGCGACAGCACAGCAGGGGCCTGATCGCTGCTGCCTGTCACACTGGACGATATCGCTAGCGAGGACGCTGCAACGTCACGGATCGCTAGCGATATCGTCTAGTGTGACGGTACCTTAATACACTACAGGATCTGACTATGGGGGGCTGCTGCCTAATACACTATAGGATCTGACTATGGGGGGTTGCTGCCTAATACACTACAGCATCTGACTATGGGGGGCTGCTGCCTAATACACTATAGGATCTGACTATGGGGGGCTGCTGCCTAATACACTACAGGATCTGCCTATTGGGGGCTGCTACATAATACACTACCGGATCTGCCTATGGGGGCTGCTACATAATACACTACAGGATCTGCCTATGGGGGGTGCTGCCTAATACACTACAGGATCTGCCAATGGGGGGCTGCAGACTAATACACTACAGGTTCTGCCTATGGGGGGTGCTTCCTAATGCACTACAGGATCTGCCTATGGGGGGGCGCTCCCTTATACACTACAGGATCTGCCTATAGGGGTACTGCATTATACTACAGGGTCTGCATGTAGGGGTACTGTCTTGTACTATATTGAGGACTATCTGGCACATTATACTATATGGAGGTTATCTATGGGGCCATCATACAGTGTTGGAGCCATCAAACAGTTTGGAATCTACTAAGGGGTCAGTGTACTGTGTGGGTGGTACTATACAGTGAGGGGGCATTATACTGTGTATAGTGGAGCTGTACAGGGGGGAGACTCGGGGCATTAAATGTAAAGTGGGCACTTATTGATATAGGGGAACTTGAGTTACTGTGACTATCAAAGGGGCACACAGGGCATTATTGCTTTCTAGGGGGCAAAATATGGGCAGTGTTTTCTAGGGCACTTGCACCTGGCATTAATATATTATAGAGGGGGTGCTTTAGAATTTGCACAGCATGTGCAGTAATAGGGACACATACGGCAGCAGCGGCTCAGTATTGGGGTATCAGGTGCTGTAATAGGGACACATACGGCAGCAGCGGCTCAGTATTGGGGTATCAGGTGCAGTAATAGGGACACATACGGCAGCAGCAGCTCAGTATTGGGATATCAGGTGCATTAATAGGGACATACACGGCAGAGGCACAGTATTGGGGTATCAGGTGCAGTAATAGGGACACATACGGCAGCAGCGGCTCAGTATTGGGGTATCAGGTGCAGTAATAGGGACACATACGGCAGCAGCAGCTCAGTATTGGGATATCAGGTGCATTAATAGGGACATACACGGCAGAGGCACAGTATTGGGGTATCAGGTGCAGTAATAGGGACACATACGGCAGTAGCTGCTCAGTATTGGGGTATCAGGTGCAGTAATAGGGACACATACGGCAGCAGCGGCTCAGTATTGGGGTATCAGGTGTAGTAATAGGGACACATAGGGCAGCAGCGGCTCAGTATTGGGGTATCGCGGGCAGTAATAGGAACACATACGGCAGCAGTGGCTCAGTATTTGGGTATCAGCAGGATGAGGAGTTTGTGCAGGTTGGTAATAGATGATGGGACTGGAATGTGAGTGAAACGTGTCTTTGTTGTATTCTCTGCAGACGAGTCCTGGCTGGAAGAAGTTGTCATGCCGGTCTGGGCCAGATGGAAAAGACGGGAAAAGTGAACAACTCCATTAGAAAACATAAGCGGTAAGACATTATCTGTAACTGTGCTGTGATCTCTTATATGTTCTGTAGGACTGTATTTACCACTGACCATATGGTGGCAATATCTATGTTGGTTCTTCTCCACTCCTCCACTATTAGGGCACGTCACCGAATTGTAATCAAGGTTACCTGGTTAGGGGCCCACTCAGAAGCTTCGCCCCCCTGAACCAAAACCCTAGCTACGCCTCTGGGCCACACACACTACTGAGCATCATTTCCTTGACTTGAGGCATTTCCACTAATGTTGGACCGGCCTGTAATTTGATTTTCCCCTTTGTTTTTGAGTAACGTTCCAAATCCAGACCTCCATAGGATATTAGTTTTGATTTACGTTGTTCATTTTGAAGTTTTATTGTTCTCAACACATTCCACTATGTAATGTATAAAGATTTGCAACCGAAATATTTCATTCAGTGATAACTAGTATGTGGTATTTTAGTGTTCCCTTTATTTTTTTGAGCAGAATATATATATATATATATATATATATATATATATACAGGTCCTTCTAAAAAAATTAGCATATAGTGTTAAATTTCATTATTTACCATAATGTAATGATTACAATTAAACTTTCATATATTATAGATTCATTATCCACCAACTGAAATTTGTCAGGTCTTTTATTGTTTTAATACTGATGATTTTGGCATACAACTCCAGATAACCCAAAAAACCTGTCTCAATAATTTAGCATATCAAGAAAAGGTTCTCTAAACGACCTATTACCCTAATCTTCTGAATCAACTAATTAACTCTAAACACATGCAAAAGATACCTGAGGCTTTTATAAACTCCCTGCCTGGTTCATTACTCAAAACCCCCATCATGGGTAAGACTAGCGACCTGACAGATGTCAAGAAGGCCATCATTGATACCCTCAAGCAAGAGGGTAAGACCCAGAAAGAAATTTCTCAACAAATAGGCTGTTCCCAGAGTGCTGTATCAAGGCACCTCAATGGTAAGTCTGTTGGAAGGAAACAATGTGGCAGAAAACGCTGTACAACGAGAAGAGGAGACCGGACCCTGAGGAAGATTGTGGAGAAGGACCGATTCCAGACCTTGGGGAACCTGAGGAAGCAGTGGACTGAGTCTGGTGTGGAAACATCCAGAGCCACCGTGCACAGGCGTGTGCAGGAAATGGGCTACAGGTGCCGCATTCCCCAGGTAAAGCCACTTTTGAACCATAAACAGCGGCAGAGGCGCCTGACCTGGGCTACAGAGAAGCAGCACTGGACTGTTGCTAAGTGGTCCCAAGTACTTTTTTCTGATGAAAGCAAATTTTGCATATCATTCGGAAATCAAGGTGCCAGAGTCTGGAGGAAGACTGGGGAGAAGGAAATGCCAAAATGCCTGAAGTCCAGTGTCAAGTACCCACAGTCAGTGATGGTGTGGGGTGCCATGTCAGCTGCTGGTGTTGGTCCACTGTGTTTCATCAAGGGCAGGGTCAATGCAGCTAGCTATCAGGAGATTTTGGAGCACTTCATGCTTCCATCGGCTGAAATGCTTTATGGAGATGAAGATTTCATTTTTCAGCACGACCTGGCACCTGCTCACAGTGCCAAAACCACTGGTAAATGGTTTACTGACCATGGTATTACTGTGCTCAATTGGCCTGCCAACTCTCCTGACCTGAACCCCATAGAGAATCTGTGGGATATTGTGAAGAGAAAGTTGAGAGACGCAAGACCCAACACTCTGGATGAGCTTAAGGCCGCTATTGAAGCATCCTGGACCTCCATAACATCTCAGCAGTGTCACAGGCTGATTGCCTCCATGCCACGCCGCATTGAAGCAGTCATTTCTGCCAAAGGATTCCCAACCAAGTATTGAGTGCATAACTGAACATTATTATTTGTTGGTTTTTTTGTTTGTTAGTAAAAAACACTTTTATTTGATTGGATGGGTGAAATATGTTAATTTATTGAGACAGGTTTTTTGGGTTATCAGGAGTTGTATGCCAAAATCATCAGTATTGAAACAATAAAAGACCTGACAAATTTCAGTTGGTGGATAATGAATCTATAATATATGAAAGTTTAATTGTAATCATTACATTATGGTAAATAATGAAATTTAACACTATATGCTAATTTTTTGAGAAGGACCTGTATATATATAATAGATAGGTGCATAAATATATATGTATATATGGTATATATATATATATATATATATATATATATATATATATATATATATGTCAGTGCCACACATATACTGTATAATATATACATCTTAATATTTCATAGAGAGATAGCAGACTAGCCAATAATTCATTTGTCGGCTTCTGCAAAATCATTGCATAAGCCGACAGGATAGGAGACATGGTTTACATACAGTAAACCATTGCAGAATAGTTAGATTTATATGTCAGTGACTAATACTGTTAGTAGTATGTGTGTGTAAAATTTGGGACCTGTATGTATTTAATAAAATCATTTTTTCATGCAAAAAGAAAATAATTCTGAGCCAGATAAGGAAAACCGGTGAATGAGAGCAGATATTAATAACCTAGAAAGGGACCATGGTTATTGGCACCCCCTGGCTAAAAACATCTGCCCCCAGCCACCCCAGAAAAGGTGCATCTGTAAATTATGCCTATTCCGGCACTTAGCCTCTCTCTTCCCACAGCCCTGTAGTGGTGGTATATGGGGTAATAAGGAGTTATTGTCACCTTTGTATTGCAAGGTGACATTAAGCTGGCTTAGTAATGGAGAGGTGTCAATAAGACAGCTATCCATTACTAATCCTATAGTTTGTAAAGAGTTAAATAAACAAACACACACATGCAGAATAAAGTAATTTAATGAAATAAAACACTAAACACTTTTTGACCATTTTATTGTACTGGTAATCCATGGGAAGCCCTCAATCTCCTGTAAAAAATGAAAAAATAACAAACCAACAATATACCCATACCTCAGTCCCATGCTGTAATCCATATCTGGGGATATACAGTTTACAGCCGGGAGCAGTGCTAATACAACCTTCCTGGTTGTAAACTACTGAGGAATTAATGAAATGCTGGGAGAGAAGCTTCAGTGACTAGCGGTGATGTCATCGAAGCTGCGCTCCCTGCCAGCATGAACTCAAATAGACTCTTCAGCATGGGAAAATGCCAGCTGATTTTTCCACGCTGAAGAGTTCATCTGAGTTCATGTCAGTGTGATTTTACTGTACACCGGACATGAATTGCAGTCTTTTCAAAGGACACCAATGCGTAAAAATCGGACAGCACGTGCATGGTGCAAGTGCTGTGTGATTTTCTTCTCCCACCCTTTGACTTTCATTGGCGAGTCTCGTCCTAGATACGCAGCAAATCACAGCATGCTGCAATTTTTTTCTCAGTCCGATTTCAGCTGAGAAAAAATTTGCAAATTGAGATGTCACCCATTAAATAACATTGGTCTGAGTGCAATCCGATTTTTTATTTGTTTATTTTAGTAGTGCTGCCAAATTTTCTTTTAATAACTATCTATCTAGATTTTTGAAAAAGTCCAGTGTTCCTGACTTTGGGATAGCATCTGCACTTTGATTGGTAATGCTTAATCCCCCTTTAACGCCTTCATCCCAAAGCCTGTTTTCACCTTCATGACAAGTCCAGTTTTTACAATTCTGACCAGTGTCATTTTATGAGGACATAACTCTGGAATGCTTTAATGGATCCCACTAATTCTGAGAATGTTTTCTCTTGACATGTTGTATTTAATGATAGTGATAACATTTCTTTGGTATGAATTGCGTTTACTTGTGAAAAAAATGGAAATTTGGCGAAAACTTTTAAAATTTCGCAATTTTCAAACTTTTAATTTTTATGCTCTTAACCCCTTTACCCCCAAGGGTGGTTTGCACGTTAATGACCGGGCCAAGTTTTACAATTCTGACCACTGTCCCTTTATGAGGTTATAACTCTGGAACGCTTCAACGGATCCCAGTGATTCTGACATTGTTTTCTCGTGACATATTGTACTTCATGATAGTGGTAAAAATTCTTTGATAGTAGCTGCGTTTATTTGTGAAAAAAATGGAAGTTTGTCAAAAATTATGAAAATTTCGCAATTTTCCAACTTTGAATTTTTATGCAATTAAATCACAGAGATATGTCACACAAAATACTTAATAAGTAACATTTCCCACATGTCTACTTTACAACAGCACAATTTTGGAACCAAAATTTTTTTTTGTTAGGGAGTTATAAGGGTTAAAATTCGACCAGCAATTTCTCATTTTTACAACACCATTTTTCTTTAGGGACCACATCTCATTTGAAGTCATTTTGAGGGGTCTATATGATAGAAAATACCCAAGTGTGACACCATTCCAAAAACTGCACCCCTCATGGTGCTCAAAACCATATTCAAGAAGTTTATTAACCCTTCTGGTGCTTCACAGGAATTTTTGGAATGTTTAAATAAAAATGAACATTTAACTTTTTTTCACAAAAAATTTACTTCAGCTCCAATTTGTTTTATTTTACCAAGGGTTACAGGAGAAAATGGACCCCATAAGTTGTTGTACAATTTGTCCTGAGTACACCAATACCCAATATGTGGGGGTAAACCACTGTTTGGGTGCATGACAGAGCTCGGAAGCGAAGGAGCGCAGTTTGACTTTTCAATGCAAAATTGACTGGAATCGAGATGGGACGCCATGTTGCGTTTGGAGACCCACTGATGTGCCTAAACATTGAAACCCCCCACAAGTGACACCATTTTGGAAAGTAGACCCCCTAAGGAACTTATCTAGAGGTGTGGTGAGCACTTTGACCCACCAAGTGCTTCACAGAAGTTTATAATGCAGAACCGTAAAAATAAAAAATCATATTTTTTCACAAAAATTATCTTTTCACCCCAATGCCTTATTTTCCCACGGGTAAGAGAAGAAATTGGACCCCAAAAGTTGTTGAACAATTTGTCCTGAGTATCCTGATACCCCATATGTGGGGGTAAACCACTGTTTGGGCGCATGGGAGAGCTCGGAAGGGAAGGAGCGCCGTTTGACTTTTCAATGCAAAATTGACAGGAATTGAGATGGGACGCCATGTTGCGTTTAGAGAGCCACTGATGTGCCTAAACATTGAAACCCCCCACAAGTGACACCATTTTGGAAAGTAGACCCCCTAAGGAACTTATCTAGATGTGTATTGAGCGCTTTGACCCACCAAGGGCTTCACAGAAGTTTATAATGCAGAGCCGTAAAAATAAAACAAAAATTTTTTCCCACAAAAATTATTTTTTAGCCCCCAGTTTTGTATTCTCCCGAGGGTAACAGGAGAAATTGGACCCCAAAATTTGTTGTCCAATTTGTTCTGAGTGCGCTGATACCCCATAAGTGGGGGGGAACCACTGTTTGGGCGCGTGGGAGGGCTCGGAAGGGAAGGAGCTCCATTTGGAATGCAGACTTAGATGGAATGGTCTGCAGGTGTCACATTGTGTTTGCAGAGCCCCTAATGTACCTAAACAGTAGAAACCCCCACAAGTGACACCATTTTGGAAAGTAGACCCCCTAAGGAACTTATCTAGATGTGTGGTGAGCGCTTTGAACCACCAAGGGCTTCACAGAAGTTTATAATGCAGAGCTGTAAAAATAAAACAAAAATTTTTTCCCACAAAAATTATTTTTTAGCCCCCAGTTTTGTATTTTCCCGAGGGTAACAGGACAAATTGGACCCCAAAATTTATTGTCCAATTTGTCCTGAGTGCGCTGATACCCCATAAGTGGGGGGGAACCACTGTTTGGGCGCATGGGAGGGCTCGGAAGGGAAGGAGCTCCATTTGGAATGCAGACTTAGATGGAATGGTCTGCAGGTGTCATATTGCATTTGCAGAGCCCCTAATGTACCTAAACAGTAGAAACCCCCCACAAGTGACACCATTTTGGAAACTAGACACCCTAAGGAACTCATCTAGATGTGTTGTTAGAGCTTTGAACCCCCAAGTGTTTCACTACAGTTTGTAACGCAGAGCCGTGAAAATTAAAAAAAAAACTTTCCCCCAAAAATTATTTTTTAGCCCCAAGTTTTGTATTTTCCCGAGGGTAAGAGGAGAAATTCGACCCCAAAAGTTGTTGTCCAATTTCTCCTGAGTACGCTAATACCCCATATGTGGGGGTAACCACCGTTTGGGCGCATGGGAGGGCTCAGAAGGGAAGGAGTGCCATTTGGAATGCAGACTTAGATGGAATAGTCTGCAGGTGTCACATTGCGTTTACAGAGCCCCTAGTGTACCTAAACAGTAGAAATCCCCCACAAGTGACCCCATATTGGAAACTAGACCCCCCAGGGAACTCATCTAGATGTGTTGTGAGAACTTTGAACCTCCAAGTGTTTCACTACAGTTTATAACGCAGAGCCGTGAAAATAAAAAAAAAAATTTTTTCCCACAAAAATTATTTTTTAGCCCCCAGTTATGTATTTTCCCCAAGGGTAACAGGAGAAATTGGACCCCAAAAGTTGTTGTCCTATTTGTCCTGAGTACGCTGATACCCCATATGTTGGGGTAAACCCCTGTTTGGGCACACGGGAGAGCTCGGAAGGGAAGGAGCACTGTTTTACTTTTTCAACGCAGAATTGGCTGGAATTTAGATCGGACGCCATGTCGTGTTTGGAGAGCCCCTGATGTGCCTAAACAGTGGAAACCCCCCAATTATAACTGAAACCCTAATCCAAACACACCCCTAACCCTAATCCCAACCCTATTCCCAACTGTAAATGTAATCTAAACCCTAACCCTAACTTTAGCCCCAACCCTAACTGTAGCCCCAACCCTAACCCTAACCCTAGCCCTAACCCTAGCCCTAACCCTAGCCCTAACCCTAACCCTAACCCTAGCCCTAACCCTAGCCCTAACCCTAGCCCTAACCCTAGCCCTAAATCTAGCACTAACCCTAACCCTAGCCCTAACCCTAGCCCTAACCCTAGCCCTAATGGGAAAATGGAAATAATTTTTCCCTAACTAAGGGGGTGATGAAGGGGGGTTTGATTTACTTTTATAGCGGGTTTTTTAGCGGATTTTTATGATTGACAGCCGTCACACACTGAAAGACGCTTTTTATTGCAAAAAATATTTTTTGCGTTACCACATTTTGAGCGCTATAATTTTTCCATATTTTGGTCCACAGAGTCATGTGAGGTCTTGTTTTTTGCCGGACGAGTTGACGTTTTTATTGGTAACATATTCAGGCACGTGACATTTTTTGATCGCTTTTTATTCCAATTTTTGTGAGGAAGAATGACCAAAAACCAGCTATTCATGAATTTCTTTTGGAAATTATACCGTTCCGCGTTTGGTAAAATTGATAAAGCAGTTTTATTCTTCGGGTCAGTACGATTACAGCGACACCTCATTATATAATTTTTTTATGTTTTGGCGCTTTAATACGATAAAAACTATTTTACAGAAAAAATAATTATTTTTGCATCGTTTTATTCTCAGGACTATAACTTTTTTATTTTTTTGCTGATGATGCTGTATGGCAGCTCGTTTTTTGCGGGACAAGATGACGTTTTCAGCGTTACCATGGGTATTTATATCTGTCTTTTTGATCGCGTGTTATTCCACTTTTTGTTCGGCGGTATGATAATAAAGCGTTGTTTTTTGCCTCTTTTTTTTTTTTCTTACGGTGTTTACTGAAGGGGTTCACTAGTGGGCCAGTTTTATAGGTCAGGTAGTTACGGACGCGGCGATACTAAATATGTGTACTTTTATTGTTTTTTTTTATTTAGATGAAGAAATGTATTTATGGGAAAAATATTTTTTTTTTCATTATTTAGGAATATATATATATATATTTTTTTTACACATTTGGAAAAAATTTTTTTAACTTTTTTATTTTGTCCCGGGGGGACATCACAGATCGATGATCTGACAGTTTGCACAGCACTCTGTCAGATTACCGATCTGACTTAGAGCAGTGCAGGCTTCACAGTGCCTGCTCTGAGCAGGCTCTGTGAAGCCACCTCCCTCAATGCAGGACCCGTATCCGCGGGCATCTTGGATCCGGGGCTGGAGCAGGCAGGGAGGGAGGTAAGAAACCCTCGCAGCAACGCGATCACATCGCGTTGCTGCGGGGGGCTCAGGGAAGCCCGCAGGGAGCCCCCTCCCTGCGCGATGCTTCCCTGTACCGCCGGCACATCGCGATCATCTTTCATCGTGGTGTGCCGGGGGTTAATGTGCCGGGGGCGGTCCGTGACCGCTCCTGGCACATAGTGCCGGATGTCAGCTGCGATAGGCAGCTGATACCCGGCCGCGATCGGCGGCGCTCCCCCCGTGAGCGCTGCTGATCGCATATGACGTACTATCCCGTCGGTGGTCATAGGGGCCCACCCCACCTCGACGGAATAGTACATCTAGTGTCAGAAAGGAGTTAAATCAGAGAGTCATAACTAGTGTTGAGCATTCTGATACTGTAAATATCGGATATCAGCCGATATTCGCTGTATCGGAATTCCGATACCGAGTTCCAATACTTTTGCGATATCGGAAATCGGAATCGGAAGTTCCTATATTGCAATTATGCAGTATAATGAAGTGTGGGCGGTGCGTGGGCGGTGCGGGGGCAGAGACAGCGTGTGTCTGTACGCGCGGGGTCTGTGCGTGACCGTGGGGCTCTGTGCGTGTGTGCCGGGGCTTTGTAGTTGTGTGCCGGGGCTCTACGCGGCGTGCCGGGGCTCTCTGGGGTCTGTGCAGCATGCTGGGGCTCTGTGCGGCATGCGGGGTCTCTCTGCGGCGTGCGGGGTCTCTGTGCGGCGTGCGGGGTCTCTGTGCGGCATGCGGGGTGTCTCTGTGCAGTGTGTGGGTGTCTCTGTGCGGCGTGCAGGGTCTCTGTGCGGCATTGTAAGGTGACATTAAGCCGGATTTATAACGGAGCGGCATCAATAAAATGCCTATCCATTATTAATCCAATAGTAAGAAAGGGTTAATAAAACACGCACACATTAGGAAAAAAGTATTTTAATATTCTTCATTTAACCATACTTAACCATAATTCTGCGTGTGCAAAAAATGTAAAATTATAAGCCGTATACTACCTGTCCGCCGTAGTCGAATTAATAACGAGTGTCCCACGATGATCTCCCCTATAGAACAGTGACATCGGGTGATGTCACTGCTCTATAGGACCCTCAGTGACACACTGACAGGAGACAATGGCTCCTGCAGTGCATCACTGAGGTTACTATAGCTCAAAGTGGCACTTTATGGCAATTGCTGCATGGGAAAATTTCTCACCCAGCAATGCCATAAGTGAGGATAGGGACTATTTTTTTGCAGCGGCGGAGGAATCCCTTCCTCCCGTCATTGTGTTTCTGGGGCCCCTGGAGGTCGGTCGCATCATTTGATGCTGCTGCTCTCCACGGGAGATCGTCGTGGGACACTCGTGGATTTCTGCGGACAGGGAGTATATTGGTTGTTTGTTTTTTTCATATTTTTTACAGGTTGACACTGGCTTTGGGATCAAAATGACAAGTAATGGTGAGTATGAACTCTATGTTTAATGTACTGTATGTCTATATATATGTATTGTATGTACTGTATGAATGTACTGTATGGAGTATGTATGGAGTATGTATGGAGTATTTTTTTTTTCATTCAACACATTAGCCGGATGATGGGACTACTACTGTCCCATCATTGGCTAATGTGTCAATCACTGTCAGTGTAGCAGGCATCGTCCGATGGGACTTGTAGTCCCATTGGACAATGCCCACACAGAGACCTCGCAAGTCACACAGAGACCCCGCAAGCTGCACAGAGACCCCGCACGCCACACAGAGACACCCCGCATGCGGCACAGAGACCCCGGCACACGGCATAGAGCCCCGGCACGCCGCATAGAGCCCGGGCAGCCTGCACAGAGCCCCGGCAGGCCCCATAGAGCCCCAGTAGGCCCGGACAGAGCCCCAGCAGGCAGGTACACATCCCTGGCAGGCCCGCACAGACCCCACCTGCACAAACAGTGTCCGCCCACGCACCGCCCACACTCTTCCCCCCTCCGGAAGAGGATGTAGAAGGACAGAAAGAGCTTATTTACATTCCGATATTTGTGTCCCATTGACTTGCATTGGTATCGGGTATCGGTATCGGCGATATCCGATATTTTTTGGATATCGGCCGATCCAGTCCGATACCGATACTTCTGGATATCGGAAAGTATCGCTCAACACTAGACTCATAACACGAAAAATAGTTAAAAAATAACATTTCCCACATGTCTACTTTACATCAGCACATTTTTTAAAACAGAATTTTTTTGTTAGGAAGTTATAAGGGTTGCAATTTGACCAGCGATTTCTCATTTTTACAACAAAATTCGCAAAGCCTTTTTTTAGGGACCGCATCACATTTGAAGTGACTTTAAGGGGCCTATATGACAGAAAATATCCAAAAGTAACAGCATTATAAAACTGCACTCCTGAAGGTGCTCAAAACCACATTCAAGAATTTTATTAACCCTTCATGTGCGTAACAGGAATTTTTGGAATCTGGAAGGAAAAAATAAACATTTACTTTCATTCACAAAAATGTAACAGGAGAAAATGGACAATACAATTTGTCCAAGCAATTTATCCTGAGCATGCCAATACCCCATATATCAGGGAAAGCTACTGTTTGGGCCCACGGCTGGGTTGGGAAGGGACGGAGAGCCATTTTATTTTTTAAATGTAAAATTTGCTGACATAATTAGCTGATACCATGTTATGTTAGGAGAACTCCTGATGTGCCAATACAGTGGAAACCTCCAACAAATGAAACCATTTTGGAAATTAGACTCCTTAGAGAACTGATATAGATGTGTGTTGAGCATTTTGAACCCACAGATGCTTCACGAAAGTTTATAATGTAGAGCCATGAAAATAAAAAAAAAATTATATGTATTATTTTGCTCCAAATTTTGCAATTTCATAACGGTAGAAAGAGAAATTGCTTTATAAAATTTGTTGTGCAATTTCTCCTGAGTGCGCAGATACCATATATATGGAGGAAAACAACTGTTTGGGTTCATGTCAGGACTTGGAAGGGAAGGAGCGGAATTTAACTTTTTGAAAGTAAAATTTCACTGGGACAATTAGCGAATGCCATGTCACGTTTGGAGAGCCCATGATATGCCTAAACAGTGGAAACCCCCCACAAGTGACACCATTTAGGAAACTAGACCCTTTAGGGAACTTATCAGGATGTGCATTAACCCCTTAGTGACAGAGCCAATTTGGTACTTAATGACTGAGCCAATTTTTGCAATTCTGACCACTGTCATTTTATGAGGTTATAACTCTGGAACGCTTCAACGGATCCCGCTGATTCTGAGAATGTTTTTTCATGACATATTGTACTTCATGTTAGTGGTAACATTTCTTCGATATTACTTGCGATTATTTATGAAAAAAATGGAAATATGGCGAAAATTTTTACAATTTTGCAATTTTCAAACTTTATATTTTTATGCCCTTAAATCAGAGAGATATGTCATGAAAAATAGTTAATAAATAACATTTCCCACATGTCTACTTTACATCAGCACAATTTTGGAAACAAAATTTTTTTTGTTAGGGAGTTATAAGGGTTAAAAGTTGACCAGCAATTTCTCATTTTTACAACACCATTTTTTTTTAGGGACCACATCACATTTGAAGTCATTTTGAGGGGTCTATATGATAGAAAATAATGAAGTGTGACACCATTCTAAAAACTACACCCCTCAAGGTTCTCAAAACCACATTCAAGAAGTTTATTAACCCTTTACGTGCTTCACAGGAACTGAAACAATGTGGAAGGAAAAAATGAACATTTAACTTTTTTTTGCAAACATCTTAATTCAGAACCATTTTTTTTTTTTCACAAGTGTAAAAACAGAAATGTAACCATAAATTTTGTTATGCAATTTCTCCTGAATACGCCAATACCCCATATGTGGGGGTAAACCACTGTTAGGGCGCACCGCAGAACTTAGAAGTGAAGGAGCGCCGTTTGACTTTTTCAATGCAGAATTGGCTGGAATTGAGATCGGACACCATGTCACATTTAGAGAGCCCCTGATGTGCCTAAACAGTGGAAACTCCCCACAAGTGACACCATTTTGGAAACTAGACCCCTTAAGGAACTTATCTAGATGTGTGGTGAGTACTTTGAACCCCCAAGTGCTTCACAGAAGTTTATAACGTAGAGCCGTGAAAATAAAAAATCGCTTTGTTTACACAAAAATGATCTTTTCGCCCACAAATTCTTATTTTCACAAGGGTAACAGGAGAAATTAGACCACAAAAGTTGTTGAGCAGTTTCTCCTGAGTACGCTGATACCCAATATGTGGGGGTAAACAACTGTTAGGGCGCACCGCAGAGCTTGGAAGAGAAGGAGTGCCGTTTTACTTTTTCAATGTAGAATTGGCTGGAATTGAGATTGGACGCCATGTCGTGTTTGGAGAGCCCCTGATGTGCCTAAACAGTGGAAACCCCCCACAAGTGACACCATTTAGGAAACTAGACCCTTTAGGGAACTTATCAGGATGTGCATTAAGAAACTTGAACCCACAGGTGGTTCACAGAAGTTTATAGCATTAAGCTGTGAAAATAAAAACAAATCACATTTTTACCAAAAAAATCTTTTTTAACTCCACAATTTGCAGTTTCATAAGGCTAACAGGAGAAATTGCACATAAATTTGTTGTGCAATTTCTCCTGAGTGCGCAGATAATAATAATTTTCATAATAATAATTTTTATTTATATAGTGCCAACATATTCCGCAGCACTTTACAATTAAGTAGGGACATGTACAAACAATAAATTTGGTACGAGTTAAGACAATTTAAACAGTGACATTAGGAGTGAGGTGTCTGCTCGCAAGCTTACAATCAACAATGAAACGGGGGGACACAATAGGTGAAAAGTGATTGTTATTTCAGGTCTGGCAATTATAATAAGGGATGTTCATACAAAGCTGCATGATCCGGTCATCAGCCCGTGTGTTTAAGTACAATAGTCAAGTATCAAGTGCAGCTATCATGTGCATGGAGGGTATGGAGACAGATGAATAGAAGGGTGCAGATTCAGAGTAATATTTGGAAGGAGGGAACATGGCAAAGTTAGTTTACTGAGTAGTTGATGTGGTAGGCTTGTTTGAAGAGATGGGTTTTCAAAGCCCACTTGAATAGGTCGGGGCTAGGTATCAGTCTGATTGTCGGGGGAAGTGCATTCCAGAGAGCTGGCGCAGCATGAGAGAAGTCTTGGAGATGGAGGTGTGAGGTTCGGATTACAGGGGATGTTAGTCTTAGGTCATTTGTAGAACGTGTAGGGCGATAGACAGAGATGAGAGAGGAGATATAAGGTGGTGCAGAACTGTGGAGAGCTTTATGGGTGAGAGAGATGAGTTTATACTGGACCCTGTAGTGAATGGGTAGCCAGTGTAATGATTGGCACAAGATGGAGGCATCGGTGAAGCGGCTGGACAGAAATATGACCCTGGCTGCCGCATTCAAGATGGATTGGAGAGGAGAAAGTTTGGTAAGAGGGAGACCGATTAGAAGAGAGTAGTAGTAGTGCAGACGAGAATGAATAAGAGCAACAGTAAGAGTCTTAGCAGTTTCAACAGTGAGAAAAGGTCGAATTCTGGAGATTTTTTAAGATGCAGGTGACAAGAGCGAGTGAGTGATCGGATATAGGGAGCAAAGGAAAGTTCGATGTTGAATATGACCCCAAGACAGCGGGCATGCTGCTTGGGAGTTATTGTTGAACCCTCCAGGGTAATTTCGATGTTGGGTAGAGTGAGGTTAGTAGAAGGGAGAAACACAAGAAGTTCTGTTTTGGAGAGATTTAGTTTCAAGTAGAGGGAAGACATGATCTTAGAGACAGCAGACAGCAGACAGACAATCCTTGGTATCTTGAATTAGGGTAGGGGTGATGTCGGGGGAAGAAATGTATAATTGGGTGTCATGAGCATAGAGATGATACTGGAACCCAAATCTGCTGATTGTTTGGCCAATAGAGGTCGTGTAAATTGAGAAGAGGAGGGGGCCTAGGACTGAACCTTGCGGAACCCCAATAGTAAGGGGACTAGGAGAGGAAGAGGAGCCGGCAAAAGATACAGTGAAGGAGCAGTCAGAGAGGTAGGAGGAGAACCAGGAGAGGGCTGTGTCCTTGAGGTCTATAGAGCGGAGAATAGTGAGGAGGAGCTGGTGATCCACAGTGTCAAATGCAGCAGAGAATTCCAGGAGAATCAGCGGGGAGCGATGACCTTTGGATTTAGCTTTTATTAGATCATTAGAGACTTTAGTGAGGGCAGTTTCAGTGGAGTGTAAAGAGCGTAAACCAGATTGCAAGGGGGCAAGAAAAGAGTTATCCGAGAGATAGTGGATTAGACGGGAGTAGACCAGGCGTTCCAGGAGTTTAGAGATCAAGAAAAGGTTAGAGACAGGTCTGTAGTTAGCAGTGCAGTTCTGGTCCAGGGATGGCTTTTTAAGTAAAGGGGTTATGATGGCATGAATAAATGAGGAGGGAAAGATACCTGAAGAAAGAGAGAGGTAAAATATTTTAGTCAGGTGAGTGGTGACCACTGGTGAGAGAGACTGCAGGATATGTGAAGGAATGGGGTCACTGTTGCAGGTTGTAGGCCAAGCAGAAGCGAGGAGCTTGGAAACTTCTTCTTCTGAAACAGGCTCAAAGATGTCTAGTGAGCTTGAGGTGCGGCAGGGAAGGGGATCCAGGCAATGAGGAAGTTGCTCTGAGATATCCTGATGGATGTGGTTGATTTTTTCTAAGAAATAAGTGGCCAGATCCTCACCGCTGAGGTTGGTGATGAGGGCCTGTACTTTAGGTTTCAGGAGGGAGTTTAAGGTTTCAAAAAGTCGTTTTGGGATGTTGGATAGTGAGTTGATGAGGGTGGTGAAGTAGGATTGTTTGGCCAGATAAAGGGCAGAGTTATAGGTTTTGAGCATGAACTTATAGTGGATGAAGTCTTCTGCTAAGAGAGATTTTCTCCACTGCAGCTCTGCACACCTTGAGCAATGCTGAAGAAAGCGTGTTTGCATAGTGTGCCAGGGCTGCCATTGTCATGTGCAATACACGGAGGAAAACAACTGTTTGGGTGCAGGGCTTGGAAGGAAAGGAGCGCCATTTGACTTTTTGAATGTAAAATTTGCTGCAATATTTAGTGGATAAAAATATAAATAAAGATTATTTGGATTAGTTGTAATATTGGCTCATCAAAAAAATTAATACCTCTAAAAATTACCTTCTATTGATAAATATTTAAAAAAATGAATAAAGCACAAAAATCAAAGAGTGAAAAACCAAACGAATTGAAAAAAACAAAAATCGATTGCTGATCTGTAATCACTAGTTAATACAACAGCAGGGATACTCAATAGGCCTATATGACCCTAATTCACCCTAATTGAACCCCTGCCTAACAGCGGAGGTTGGCACCCTCTTGAGATGCAAATGGCGCCCCCACTCAACGGCAGCGTGCCCTAAATTCCCTAGAAATCCCTATGGTAGGGAAAACCACAAAAACACATATCACAATAAGAATCCCAACCAAAAAATAACTGTGATTTTTTAAAACATTAAACAATTATTATTTATACAATCCAGGAAATAGAGATATGGGCCTAAGTAATGATAAGCCACCCTGACGCCAATGACAATAGGTACCAAAGAAAACCAAAAACTAGATAAATGTCTTATTAGTGGTTAGTTTGTTAAAGTTTATTATGGGAAACCAGAGAAGGTTGGAGGGGGGGTGTATAAATTCTTACCCTCCACAATCCCTATTTTCAGAGTCCCTTCCTGGCTGCAGAGGTTGGCACCCTATTACAATACGCAAAGTGGCGCCCCCACTCAACGAAGACTCACCCTTTAATGCCCTAAAACTTTCCCTTTATTTACTACCCATGATATGGAGGTATGAAGGAGGGAAAAATATGGGTTCAAGTCAGTATACCCAGGATATATGTCTCTTTCTGGACTGTTAGTTGATAACCCCCTTATTCACACACAACCACTATAAATTATTTTCTATAGGGCATAGTACAATTCTGATAAATTGCATATGGCAAAGCTACAATACAATAAGCAGGAAGACAGGGAGATTGGGATAGACTTATTTTGCAGAAAGATACCCAATGGATCTTTAAAATGGAATCTGTCATCCCCAGGGTGCTCAATGACCAGTTGACGTATGGTTGTTTCATATGAAGTTACCCGATTTTTATTTTTTATTTTTTTGTTTTCTTATGGATTTATATAATTTTGTTCCTCTACCCGTACACTACCAGATGAGCACTTTAGGCCTCACATAGACCTAGGAGATGGTT
The DNA here is from genome assembly GCF_032444005.1 of Ranitomeya imitator. Classification (NCBI taxonomy): domain Eukaryota; kingdom Metazoa; phylum Chordata; class Amphibia; order Anura; family Dendrobatidae; genus Ranitomeya; species Ranitomeya imitator. The sequence goes on from NC_091285.1 coordinate 87,882,368, forward strand.
TATGCTACTGATGTCATCTATTTTTAAGTCCATCATTATAGAGATGTATTCATTTAGCATCTACTTATCTCACCATAAATATATAATTACATTAGGTGTGAGTTGGATTAAGAATATGATCTTAATAAACATTATACCTGATTCTAAGGAATAACTATATTATTATTGGTAAGAGATCATAAGGGGTATAATGTCAAAGATTAAGCCTTAATGATTTAATTACATCTGGGAATACCCATGAAGCGATATATTTAAGTGTGTATAATCATATTGCTATGCCAGTAACAAAATGCGCTATGATTTCTCTGCAGCATGTGCAGGATGCAGGCAGAACTATATCTGGAAGGAGCTTGTGCAATTTAAGAAGTACACAGACCACCATGTCAGAATTGCTTCCACGCATGCGCTGGTGGAGACTGCCATCCGCGTTTTATGAGTATGGTGCGCAGATGCGGCCGTATCAAGGCAACACGGGCAGAGCGTGGCCCAGCTGAGAGTGATCATAGACTGCGCATGCGCTGATTGATGTGATGATGCGAGCCGTCTATCCAGCGCTCTATTGGTGTATGAGGCGACACGTCAGTGGGAGGTGACCTGGTACTGGAGAGGGATTTGGGTCAAGACCTCTACTGTCTGTAATAGAAGCGCAACATGCGCAGTTCTGGAAATAGGAACAACTTCAAGTTATAGTGGCATGAGAGGTGTTGTCCTGTAATTTGGCTTAATAAAACAGGCATCTATATAAGGACACCAGGAACTTACATTCACTTACACCTGCAACCAGGTGTCTTCTAAATCCATGAATGAACACTGAAGTTACTTTGTGCCTCCTGAGGAACTTATATCATGGGAGGGAAACGCGTTGAGGCAATGCTGATCTAACATGTTCAAGCTAAGTTTTTTATATTGGAATTTTCAGATTGTTGATTTGTTTTGGCATAGAGCAATAGAGGCATGATTTTCATAGGCTGGTATAGGAAATATGCAGTGGCAGCGTCTTTGAGTCAATAAGTTCTAATTGGGTTGTTTTTCCTTGATTTCTATAGATTAACCGCTAGTATGTTCAGATTTGGTAATGATTTAACCCTTGAACATTTGCCACTGGTTAGCTGAGTTCTGTGAGTGGTTATGCAGCCATAATGATTATTGTATTGTAGCTTTGCCATGTGAAATTTTTCAGAATTGTACTATGCCCTATAGAAAATAACTTATAGTGGTTGTGTGTGAATAAGGGGGTTATCAATTAACAGTCCAGGAAGAGACATATATCCTGGGCATACAGACTTGGACCCATATTTTTCCCTCCTTCATATCCCCATATTATGGGTAGTAAATAAATGGAAAGTTTTAGGGCATTAAAGGGTGAGTCTTCGTTGAGTGGGGTGCCACTTTGTGTATTGTAATAGGGTGGCAACCTCCGCAGCCTGGAAGGGACTCTGAAAATAGGGATTGTGGAGGGTAAGAATTTATACACCCCACCCCCCCCACCTTCTCTGGTTCCCCATAATAAACTTTAACAAACTAACCACTAATAAGACATTTATCTAGTGTTTGGGTTTCTTTGGTACCTATTGTCATTGGCGTCAGGGTGACTTATCATAACTTCGGCCATATCTCTATTCCCTGGATTGTATATTTAATGTTTTCAAAAATCACAGTTATTTTTTGGTTGGGATTCTAATTGTGATATGTGTTTTGTGGTTTTCCCTACCATAGGGATTTCTAGGGAATTTAGGGCAAGCCGCCGTTGAGTGGGGGCGCCATTTGCATCTCAAGAGGGTGCCAACCTCTGCTCTAAGGCAGGGGTTCAGTTAGGGTGAATTAGGGTCATATAGGCCTATTGAGTACCCCTGCTGTTGTATTAGCTAGTGATTAAAGACAGGGGTGCTGATATCATGAGGCAAGTTGAATTCTTTGCCTCAGGTGGCGGAGCATCCTTAAAGAGAGGGAGCGGCAGTCAGAACACGTGGTGCCGACTCTCCTTGGTGCCGACTCTCCCTGCTCTGACATTTGCACACAGTGCAGTGTCACAACAACCTAAAGTGCGGCGTGCTCAGCAGGTGACTGTTACTTTTCCGGGCTGAGGTGCAGAGGCGGTGCTCAGTCTCCTGACCTGCTGGGACACACATTGCTGGGAGTCGGACTAGTCGCAGAGCAGTAACCGGCAGTAAGTAACTGTAAAGGATATCACCCGCTCCTCCTCATAGGCCAGACGTTGATTGTAGAGAGCGTTAGAGACTATAATTGGGTCAGAAGTCTCCTCAATCTGAACCACCCTTGGTGGAACAAATTTTTCAGGTTGCTCATACGAGCAAGAAAAAAGTTCATGATGCTCTGCGAGCGGAAAGACATGGGACTCAGCGGGGACCATGGCCTGTGCAAACTGCTAGGCTCACGCCCTGACTGGTGGGCGTGAGCCAGGGGGTTTGTTGCCCCACTGTGCCATGAACCAGACTACCCAGGAAGGGGCGTGACTATGACAGCTGCCTTGGTCTTCTCTGGAACCACTGATGGTGAGGTCAGACTTGTGCGGCAGGCGGCTGCCAGGTGCTACTCCATGGTGGTGTCTGGCTGTGGCTGCTGATCCCATTTGGAGAACAGGAACACTAGAACAGGTGCAGGCATCAGGCAGGATTGGCAGAAGAGCACAGCTGAAACTCAGATGAGTAGGCTGGCACAGCTGAGACACAGGGCTGGCAGAGACACAGGACTGGCAGGAACAGCAGAGACACAGGGCTGGCAGGAACGACAGAGACACTGGGCTGGCAGGCATGGCAGAGACACAGGGCAGGCACAGCAGATACACAGGGCAGGCAGGCACGGCAGAGACACAGGGCTGGCAGGCACGACTAAGACACAGGGCAGGTTGGTGTGGTGTATGAAGGAAAAGGTAGGGACCTGTTCACACAGGGAGTGCAGGTAAGGAAACAAGCAGGAAGGAATGAAGTATGAAGGAACAGTTTGGGACCTGTTCACACAGGAGATGCAGGTACGGAAACAAGCCGGAAGGAAAGGAGTATGAAGAAACAGGTCGGGACCTGTTTACACAGGAAGAGAACCGCAAGGAACGGCAGAGACACAGGGCTGGCAGGAACGGCAGAGACACAGGGCAGGCAGGCATGGCAGAGATATAGGGCAAGCAGGCACGGCTGAGACACAGAGCAGGCAGGCATGGCAGAGTCATAGGGCAGGCAGGTATGGCAGAGACACAGGGCAAGCAGGTACGGCAGAGACACAGGGCTGGCAGGTACGGCAGAGACAGAGGGCAGGTTGGTGTGGTGTTAGAAGGAACAGGTAGGGGAAACAAGCAGGAAGGAATGAAGTATGAAGGAACAGGTTGGGACCTGTTCACACAGGAAGAGAACCGCAAGGCTGCAGATAGGAGCGGTAGAGCAGCTAGAGATAGAGCAGCAACAGAAGCTAAGCAGAGCAAACCGCAAGAAATGTGGAAAGGAGCTGAAGCAAGAGATTCCTGCAGCAACAGGAGTAAAGCAGAGTAGAATGGAGCAGAACCGCAGGAGTGTGGAGCAGAGGTAAAGCTGCAAGAGAGCAGAGCACAGGCAAAATCACAAGAGCAGCAAGAGTGCGGAGCATAAGCAAACAGAGAGGACACCAGGAAAGACATAGCAGGGAAAGAAGCCACAGACAAGAAGACAGAGGTAGGACAAAGTTCAGACAAGGTAATGGGACAAGACAAGGTACCAGAACAAAGACACAGGGACCAGGATATTCTGCCTCCTGGAGGGCGGACAGAGCAAAACAAGGCAAAGCAAGGACACAGACACTGAGTCCAAGATAAACAGCCTCCTGGAGGGCAGACAAACAAGATCAAGGCAAGGCTAGGAGTAGAGCCTCCAGAGAAGGAGGAACACAGAGCAAGACCTGGCAGCTGAGAAGCAAAACAATAACTGAGTTAACACATTTCACAGGCCCAGTCCACAGGGTGGAGCTGCCTGAAATACTGGAGGCCTCTTGGTAATTGGTCAGGAACACATTAGACATGTGCGCCCTGATTCTATAAGAACTAGAGAGTTCTGGCGCCGCCCCCCTATGCACACAGCCAGGAAGCATGCAGAAAGCAAGAGACACAGGGCATGGAGCCGGCAGCAGACAGAGACCACAACATGACTTGGAGCAGTGGGTAAGATTGTGTGTGAGAGATGAAAGGCCATGCCGTGATGCCAGCAGAGTTGTTACAGTACCCCTCTTTACGGCCCCTCTTCTTCAAGCCCACCAGAATAACTTGTAGAAGAAAGATAGGGGCACACATAGTCAGAGCCATCACAACATTCCTCTGGTAGGATAAGGTAGGTGTGACATTAGGGATCTCAGGTTGCCAAGTCTCTTTGAATCCAGCAAGATCAGTTTCCTTTAGAATGGTGGAAAGCTGAGATGAGCACACTTCTATCTTGGGATCTTCACCCAATAGTCAGATGGAAGCTTAAGGCATACACACAGGAAGCATCTTCAGCCTGGTACCCTGAAAAAACTGGACCACCTCTTCCTCTGGATTGGAGAAAAACAGAGAAACAAGAGCCTGAACTTCTTCATCCACCTGCCACATGGAGTCTGAAGGCATCTTAACAGAAAGCATCTTCTGCCCATAGTTCAGAGAAAACTTTTCAGTGACAGAGATGCTCCTGTGAACTGGTCACTTGTATTTTCACTGGAGGTGTGTGGAGAGTGCGCCACTGCTTCCTTTACTTCAGTAAGGTCAGCACACTGTGACTCAATAGCCAGCTGATTAGGTGAAGAGGATGTCAACACTGTAGACTGACCTTGCAATTTAGGAACAAGAAACCTCTGGAGACTTCATAGTTCCAAACGCAGAACCACGCTGGGTCTTCGGACTGGAATGGGCAGCAGAGTACCCGCCTCAGAACGACCAACGGGTGGACTGGTCAACAAGTGAAAAACAAATTTCTTCAAATATAATGCTTCAATTTGGAGCTGTAGTTGTCCCTTCGACAGTGGACTGTTCATAAGTAGGGCTCGGCAATCACCAAACACCTTCACAGGATTCTGGAGCAGTGGAACAGGAACCACACTTGGACTCCGTCTGGTTAGCAGCCCGAATACATCTGCAGGGCTGAAGCTCCCACAAGGCACCGGAACAGACACAAATTTAATGTATGGGAGTTATTCTCACCAAGGGCAGTGTCTCCTACTGACCCAAGGTTTTGGAGCTTTAGATCCCCTGGACAGAGGCCATCCAGGTGTTCCTCACAACTGCAGCAACACTGTATGCCCTTGTTATGGCTGATTTCAGGCTGCTGCTTTGCAAGCCCACTCTCATCAACCTTCTTAGGCTTCACCCGGGTAGCTGCTTTAACGAGTAGAGGAACTGGAGGGTCACAGACGGTCGAGGTTTGGCAGAGTGGTCTATTCACGGGTTTCGCCCATCTGGAGCGCCTCTCAGATCTAGGTGGGGAGACTTTACAAGAGCAACAGGACAAGGTATGTCGAAGACTCTACGGAAGGCCACCAGGAAGGCCCCAAGACTCATGACGATAGGGTCCCCTGCTTCCAGAGGGGACAAATCCATAATAAAGCTGTAATGTGCTGCTGCAGTGCAGTATAGTGCAACCTCCACCACGGGGTGCTGGTGAGGGAAGAGAAGTTGCACACAGCGTAGCAGCACTGAATAGCAGCACAGGTGCCACAGGTAACGAAAGAGTAGTTAGACAAGCCAAGGTCATACACAGAGAGGTCAGCACAGTACACAGGGGTAGTCAGAAGAATAGTCAGGGAAAAGCAAGAAGTCAGAGCCTACCGGGAATGTGGTAACCAAAACGTGAGACGTAAGATGAAGTCGGGGTACAAACCAGAGTCGAAGCCAGTCGGGGAGCGGGGTATCAGAATCGGAAAACCAGGGGCAAAGTCCAGAGATCAAATAGAGTCATACATGGGTACAGGCAGTCAGAGGCACACGGATCACTAATACAGGTCAGGGGCTCAAGCCTAGAAGCAAGAACTATCATTAGCACTGGTCAGCAGGCTGTGAAGGACTGAAATATCCCAGCTAGCTCCAGAGCAAGGCTGAGGAGATTAACCCCTGCATGACCAGTCTCTAGAGAGGAAAGAAGAAAGTAAACTCCGGACTGGACCATGACAAAAGCATCTCCTGCTAGGTAGGACATAATGTAACCCACCTTAAACTGGTCAGAGGGGAAACAAGCTGCATTCTGCAGGATGTAGTGGAAGCTCTGTTCCTGGAAGCTTTAGCATTCTTCTGGATTCCCATAGAACCTAGGCGGGTCTGCTGGGTCGTGCTCCTCCTCATAGGCCAGACGTTGATTGTAGAGAGCGTTAGAGACTATAATTGGGTCAGAAGTCTCCTCAATCTGAACCACCCTTGGTGGAACAAATTTTTCAGGTTGCTCATACGAGCAAGAAAAAAGTTCATGATGCTCTGCGAGCGGAAAGACATGGGACTCAGCGGGGACCATGGCCTGTGCAAACTGTCAGGCTCGCGCCCTGACTGGTGGGCGTGAGCCAGGGGGTTTGTTGCCCCACCTTGCCATGAACCAGACTACCCAGGAAGGGGCGTGACTATGACAGCTGCCTTGGTCTTCTCTGGAACCACTGATGGTGAGGTCAGACTTATGCGGCAGGCAGCTGCCAGGTGCTACTCCAGTGTAATGTCTGGCTGTGGCTGCTGATCCCACTTGGAGAACAGGAACACTAGGACAGGTGCGGGTATCAGGCAGGACTGGCAGAAGAGCACAGCTGAAACTCAGATGAGTAGGCTGGACGGTTGAGACACAGGGCTGGCAGAGACACAGGGCTGGTAGGAACGGCAGAGACACAGGGCAGGCAGGCACAGCAGATACACAGGGCAGGCAGGCACGGCTGAGACACAGGGCAGGCAGGCATGGCAGAGTCACAGGGCAGGCAGGTATGGCAGAGACACAGGGCAAGCAGGTACGGCAGAGATACAGAGCTGGCAGGTACGGCAGAGACACGGGGCAGGTTGGTGTGGTATAAGAAGGAACAGGTAGGGGAAACAAGCAGGAAGGAATGAAGTATGAAGGAACAGGTTGGGACCTGTTCACACAGGAGATGAAGGTACGGAAACAAGCCAGAAGGCAAGGAGTATGAAGGAACAGGTTGGGACCTATTCACACAGGAAGAGAACCGCAAGGCTGCAGATAGGAGTGGTAGAGCAGCAAGAGATAGAGCAGCAACAGAAGCTAAGCAGAGCGGAACTGCAAGAAATGTGGAAAGGAGCTGAAGTAAGAGATTCCTGCAGCAACAGGAGTAGAGCAGAGTAGAATGGAGCAGAACCGCAGGAGTGAGGAGCAGAGGTAAAGCTGCAAGAGAGCTGAGCACAGGCAAAATCACAAGAGCCGCAAGAGTGCGGAGCATAAGCAAACAGAGAGGACACCAGGAAAGACACAGCAGGGAAGGAAGCCACAGACAAGGAGACAGAGGTAGGACAAAGTTCAGACAAGGTAATGGGACAAGACAAGGTAGCAGAACAAAGACACATGGACCAGGACATTCTGCCTCCTAGAGTGCGGACAGACCAAAGCAAGGGAAAGCAAGGAAACAGACACTGAGAACAGGATAAGCAGCCTCCTGGAGGGCAGACAAACAAGATCAAGGCAAGGTTAAGAGTAGAGCCTCCAGAGAAGGAGGAACACAGAGCAAGGCCTGGCAGCTCAGAAGCAAACACTGAGTTAACGCATTTCACAGGGTGGAGCTGCCCTAAATACTGGAGGCCTCTTGGTAATTGGTCAGGAACACATTAGACACATTAGTTTTTTGCTATCGTGTATATGCTATACTTCCCTGTGGTGTTAACAGGGTATTGCAAGACAGAGTATACTCAGCAAATCAAATCTGAGCAGTTTACTCTAGATTACTCTAGTAATGGATCTACTATACGTAGTGTGGGAAAGGAAGACACACTACTCAGGGAGGCTATACTGGTCATGGGCACCGTATAGTAGATCCATACTTGGGTACTGCCCTTGTCAGGGCGGGAGTCTTTTTGCAGAGGGCACGACAGGGAAGTCAGACCCCAAGGCCCCCCCCCCTTATTTTTTCCTCACGTTACTTCGATTTCACCTGTCCTGATCCTATATGAATGGTGGAAAATCAGGAAATAACAATTGGGTGAGATTGTACCATTTTATTACATGCACTGGTATTTTTGAGCACTTTATAATTTTTTGTCTGTTAATTGTCTTTTTATCATACAAATTAAAGATTAAGTTTTATCAGATTTAGAAGCTGGCTACGCTAGATGGTGGGTATTGCACCACAGAGCAAGTTGTACGCACGTGTTCTTTAGCAGTGGTTCCAATGGGGTATTGCACACTTCCTATTGTCCCTGGTTAGTTAAACTGGTACTTACCTTCTCTGTACCCCTCGGTGGTTAGCTGAGCTAGTACTTACCTTCCCTGTATCCCTCAGTGGTTAGTTGAACTGGTACTTACCTTCCCTGTACCCCTCGGTGGTTAGCTGAGCTGGTACTTACCTTCCCTGTACCGCTTGGTGGTTAGCTGAGCTGGTAGTTACTGTCCTTGTTCCTCTCGGTGGCCAGCTGAGTTGGTACTCCTCTCCCTGCGCATCTCTGAGTAGTATCTGGGTTTGGTTTTCTGCGTTCCATTCTCACTGAGCGTAGTTAACTCAGTATGTTTAAGGAGGAACGTTAGCTAGTTTTTTATCCATCTTTATTTACACTAGCAGCAGTTACCCATCTCTGCATGGTGGACCCGGGGTTGCAATTGCACTTTATACTTTATTTTAATTTAGTGTAATCCGCCAACCCTAATAATGTGTGATGGGAAGAGAGCAGTGAGGTGAAAATGAGAGGAGTGAGGTAAAAATGAGAGGAGTAAGGTGAAAATGAGATGAGTGAGGGGAGAATAGTGGAGTGAGGGGATAATAGCGGAGTGAAGTGAAAATAGTAGAATGAGCGGAAAATAGAGTGAGGGGAAATAAGTGGAATAAGGGGAAAATGAAGAGGTGTGTTAGGTGTTGAGTTCCTGCCGCTGCACAGGGGGAACATCAAACAATGTCCTCTGCGGTCTCCCATTCTTCCCCAGCCACAGTGGAGTCTGCTCAGCAGAGACATTGGTCCCAGCATCTGGCTCAAGCTGATACTGTGCTTCTGGTTACGGCTGCTGCCCCAGGTTCAACCTTTGTAACCAGCATTGATCAGCCGCGAGCAGACGTTCCAGGGACTAAGTCCTGCTTTTCATCTACTGAGCATGCCTGTGGGACGACCTCTCATTGGAGGTCGGAGGTCACATGCTCAGGTCCTGTAGCGGCTCTGATTGGACCACTAGGAAGGTCCCAGAAGGCTATATCTATAAAAGGCTTGCATGGCCGCTCGACCATGCGCTAGTACAGAACTGAAATCGTGTGTGTACGGATGTATGACTAAAACTGATGAAAACTCCTTAATCATTCCCATCCCTAGTGTTGTTGAAAGTAATTGGGTGATTGAGCTATCTAGTGCCAGATTGTGCCATTCAGCACTAGAAACGAATTACTGCGTCAATTAGCAGCCACCACCAGTGCGGCGCCGTGCGCAACCAGTGTGCTGTCCTGGCCCTATTTAGGGTTGTTAGTGGTGTCCGCCAGAGCCGCTTTGTACGCACTCTGTGCGGTAAAGCTTTAATAAGTCCTGACAACCGGTCAGTGTAGGGTGGGAACTCCCACTTGGACTCAGCATCTGACTCAGGGTGTACTCAGGCGTGGGCTCAAAAGCCACCGAAGGTCAGAGCGAGTCCAATCACCAGCATAGAGGGGGTGAATCATAGGGATACCACCAGCATCCATCAGCTGCACCCTGTGACTATTAACAGGGCACAGGGTTCATTTAAGCGACTCTCTGAAGCAACAGATTTCGCTTCCATTCACACTGGGTGAGGTCTAACCCACTTGTGAGCAATAGGGTTGAGCGAAACGGGTCGAACATTTTCAAAAGTCGCCGACTTTTGACAAAGTCGGGTTTCATGAAACCCGATCCGACCCCTGTGCGGTGTCGGCCATGCGGTACGCGACTTTCGCGCCAAAGTCGCATTTCAATGACGCGAAAAGCCCCATTTCTCAGCCAATGAAGGTAAACGCAGAGTGTGGGCAGCGTGATGACATAGGTCCTGGTCCCCACCATCTTAGAGAAGGGCATTGCAGTGATTGGCTTGCTGTCCGCGGCGTCACAGGGGCTATAAAGGGGCGTTCCCGCCGACCGCCATGTTACTGCTGCTGATCTGAGCTTAGGGAGAGGTTGCTGCCGCTTTGTCAGAAGCAGGGATAGCGTTAGGCAGGGTCCATTAACCACCAAACCGCTTGTGCTGTAGCGATTTGCACTGTCCAACACCACCTTCGGTGTGCAGGGACAGTGGAAGCTACATTTTTTTTTTTTTCCCCTCAGCGCTGTAGCTCATTGGGCTGCCCTAGAAGGCTCCCTGATAGCTGCATTGCTGTGTGTACGCCGCTGTGCAAACCAACTGCTTTTTTCAAAGCACAAATCCTCTTGTTCCTTCCTTTCTGCACAGCTATCTTGTTTGTTTGTCCACACTTTTTATTTAATTTGTGCATCAGTCCACTCCTTATTGCTGCCTGCCATACCTGGCTGAGATTACTGCAGGGAGATAGCAATTGAAGGACAGTTCCTTTTTTTTTTTTTTTTTTTGTGGGAGATTAAGATTGGCATTTCTGCTAGAGTGCCATCCCTGTCTGTGTCATCTCTCACTCAGTGGGCCATAGAAAGCCTATTTATTTTTTTGCTTGATTTGGGTTCCAAAATCTACCTGAAAAAATCAATAAATCAATCAGTGGGAAAAAAATATTGGCCTTTGGGCTTGTGTGCCAGTCCTAAGCGTGCCATCTCTCTCTCTCAGATAGTGGGCCATAGAAAGCCTATTTATTATTTTTTTTATTGGGTTTATAAATTTTCCCTGGAAAAAAAAAAAAAAAAAGTGGGAGATTAATATTGGCCTCTGGGCTTGTGTGCCAGTCCTGAGCGTGCCATCTCTCTCACAAATAGTGGGCCATAGAAAGCCTATTTATTTTTTTGCTTGATTTGGGTTCCAAAATCTACCTGAAAAAATCAATAAATCAATCAGTGGGAGAAAAATATTGGCCTTTGGGCTTGTGTGCCAGTCCTAAGCGTGCCATCTCTCTCTCTCAGATAGTGGGCCATAGAAAGCCTATTTATTATTTTTTTTATTGGGTTTATAAATTTTCCCTGGAAAAAAAAAAAAAAAAAGTGGGAGATTAATATTGGCCTCTGGGCTTGTGTGCCAGTCCTGAGCGTGCCATCTCTCTCACAAATAGTGGGCCATAGAAAGCCTATTTATTTTTTTGGTTGATTTGGGTTCTAAATTCTACCTGAAAAAATCACTTAATCAATCAGTGGGAGATAAGTATTGGCCTCTGGGCTTGTGTGCCACTCCTGACTCCTGTGTGCGTCCTCTCTCACTCAGTGGGCCCTAGAAAGCCTATTTTTTTTTTTTTTCTAAATTCTCCCTGAAAAAATCATTTTATTTTATTTGGTTTCTAAATTATTCCTGAAAAAATCATTTTTTTTTTTTTTCTAAAGTCTCCCTGAAAAAAACAAAAAAAAACAAATCAGTGGGAGATTAATATTGCCCTTTCTGCTTGTGTGCCAGTCTTGACTCCTGGGTGTGCCATCTCTCTCTCTCCAATTGTGGGCCATAGAAAGCCTATTAATTTTTTTGCTTGATTTGGGTTCCAAAATCTACCTGAAAAAATCACTTAATCAATCAGTGGGAGATAAATATTGGCCTCTGGGCTTGTGTGCCACTCCTGACTCCTGTGTGCGTCCTCTCTCACTCAGTGGGCCCTAGAAAGCCTATTTTTTGTTTTCTTTGTTTTCTAAATTCTCCCTGAAAAAAATCATTTTATTTTATTTGGTTTCTAAATTATTCCTGAAAAAAATCATTTTTTTTGTATTTTTTTTTTCTAAAGTCTCCCTGAAAAAAAACAAAAAAAAAAAATCAGTGGGAGATTAATATTGCCCTTTCTGCTTGTGTGCCAGTCTTGACTCCTGGGTGTGCCATCTCTCTCTCTCCAATTGTGGGCCATAGAAAGCCTATTAATTTTTTTGCTTGATTTGGGTTCCAAAATCTACCTGAAAAAATCACTTAATCAATCAGTGGGAGATAAATATTGGCCTCTGGGCTTGTGTGCCACTCCTGACTCCTGTGTGCGTCCTCTCTCACTCAGTGGGCCCTAGAAAGCCTATTTTTTTTTTTTTTCTAAATTCTCCCTGAAAAAATCATTTTATTTTATTTGGTTTCTAAATTATTCCTGAAAAAATCATTTTTTTTTTTTTTCTAAAGTCTCCCTGAAAAAAAAACAAAAAACAAATCAGTAGGAGATTAATATTGCCCTTTCTGCTTGTGTGCCAGTCTTGACTCCTGGGTGTGCCATCTCTCTCTCTCCAATTGTGGGCCATAGAAAGCCTATCAATTTTTTTGCTTGATTTGGGTTCCAAAATCTACCTGAAAAAATCACTTAATCAATCAGTGGGAGATAAATATTGGCCTCTGGGCTTGTGTGCCACTCCTGACTCCTGTGTGCGTCCTCTCTCACTCAGTGGGCCCTAGAAAGCCTATTTTTTGTTTTCTTTGTTTTCTAAATTCTCCCTGAAAAAATCATTTTATTTTATTTGGTTTCTAAATTATTCCTGAAAAAAATCATTTTTTTTGTATTTTTTTTTTCTAAAGTCTCCCTGAAAAGAAAAAAAAACAAATCAGTGGGGGATTAATATTGCCCTTTCTGCTTATGTGCCAGTCTTGACTCCTGGGTGTGCCATCTCTCTCTCTCCAATTGTGGGCCATAGAAAGCCTATTAATTTTTTTGCTTGATTTGGGTTCCAAAATCTACCTGAAAAAATCACTTAATCAATCAGTGGGAGATAAATATTGGCCTCTGGGCTTGTGTGCCACTCCTGACTCCTGTGTGCGTCCTCTCTCACTCAGTGGGCCCTAGAAAGCCTATTTTTTGTTTTCTTTGTTTTCTAAATTCTCCCTGAAAAAAATCATTTTATTTTATTTGGTTTCTAAATTATTCCTGAAAAAAATCATTTTTTTTGTATTTTTTTTTTCTAAAGTCTCCCTGAAAAAAAACAAAAAAAACAAATCAGTGGGAGATTAATATTGCCCTTTCTGCTTGTGTGCCAGTCTTGACTCCTGGGTGTGCCATCTCTCTCTCTCCAATTGTGGGCCATAGAAAGCCTATTAATTTTTTTGCTTGATTTGGGTTCCAAAATCTACCTGAAAAAATCACTTAATCAATCAGTGGGAGATAAATATTGGCCTCTGGGCTTGTGTGCCACTCCTGACTCCTGTGTGCGTCCTCTCTCACTCAGTGGGCCCTAGAAAGCCTATTTTTTGTTTTCTTTGTTTTCTAAATTCTCCCTGAAAAAATCATTTTATTTTATTTGGTTTCTAAATTATTCCTGAAAAAAATCATTTTTTTTGTATTTTTTTTTTCTAAAGTCTCCCTGAAAAAAAACAAACAAATCAGTGGGAGATTAATATTGCCCTTTCTGCTTGTGTGCCAGTCTTGACTCCTTGGTGTGCCATCTCTCTCTCTCCAATTGTGGGCCATAGAAAGCCTATTAATTTTTTTGCTTGATTTGGGTTCCAAAATCTACCTGAAAAAATCACTTAATCAATCAGTGGGAGATAAATATTGGCCTCTGGGCTTGTGTGCCACTCCTGACTCCTGTGTGCGTCCTCTCTCACTCAGTTGGCCCTAGAAAGCCTATTTTTTGTTTTCTTTGTTTTCTAAATTCTCCCTGAAAAAATCATTTTATTTTATTTGGTTTCTAAATTATTCCTGAAAAAAATCATTTTTTTTGTATTTTTTTTTCTAAAGTCTCCCTGAAAAAAACAAAAAAAACAAATCAGTGGGAGATTAATATTGCCCTTTCTGCTTGTGTGCCAGTCTTGACTCCTGGGTGTGCCATCTCTCTCTCTCCAATTGTGGGCCATAGAAAGCCTATTAATTTTTTTGCTTGATTTGGGTTCCAAAATCTACCTGAAAAAATCACTTAATCAATCAGTGGGAGATAAATATTGGCCTCTGGGCTTGTGTGCCACTCCTGACTCCTGTGTGCGTCCTCTCTCACTCAGTGGGCCCTAGAAAGCCTATTTTTTGTTTTCTTTGTTTTCTAAATTCTCCCTGAAAAAATCATTTTATTTTATTTGGTTTCTAAATTATTCCTGAAAAAAATCATTTTTTTTGTATTTTCTAAAGTCTCCTTTTTAAAAAAAAAAAAAATCAGTGGGAGATTAATATTAACATTTGCGCTTCAGTGACAGTCCTGCGTGTGTGGCATCTCTCTCATTTGTTGCCACCAACAACAGAGTGTGTAACATTGTGCCTGATTTTCGTTGTGGTCTCACCCACCTGTAAAGGGGTAGCTAAATCATACTGAAGTTATAGCTCACCGTGTAAGTTGTGTGACAGCAACAAATACCGTTAGTTTGGTAACGTTTTTAAAACAATGAGGAAGTCTGGTGGAAGAGGTCGTGGCCGGGGGCGTTCATTGTCAGCTGGTAATGAGGGTAGTGGTAGTGGTGGAGCATCAGGTGGTCGTGGGAAAAAAAATATTGCACCTAAGTCTGGAGCTGTGGAGCCAGGTTCGTCGTCTGGCTACACAAGGCCTCGAACGCTCCCTTTTCTGGGAGTAGGAAAACCGCTTTTAAAGCCGGAGCAGAAAGAGCAAGTTTTGGCTTATTTTGCTGACTCAGCCTCTAGCTCTTTTGCCTCCTCTCGTGAAACTGGTAAAAGTAAAAGCAGCACGTCGTTACTGGATGTTCACGGTCAGGGACAAGTCGCTTCCTTATCCTCTTCAGCAAAAACGACAACAGAGAAGAATGCAGCAGGCGATACAACGGGTTACTCCATGGAGCTCTTTACACATACCGTCCCTGGCTTAGAAAGTGAAGCAGTTAACAGTCCATGCCCATTACAAGTTGAATCTGACATGGAGTGCACTGATGCACAGCCACAGCCAGACTACTATGCTGGTCCTTTGACTCAGACCACAACATTGCCCTCACAGGGTGCTGATCAAGAATCAGACCCTGATGAGACTATGTTGCCCCATCACGAACGCTATACCACCGACCGACAAGGTGACACAGACGAAGTTGCACACGAGCTACAAGAAGAGGTAATAGATGACCCAGTTCTTGACCCCGATTGGCAGCCATTGGGGGAACAGGGTGCAGGCGGCAGCAGTTCTGAAGCGGAGGAGGAGGGGTCGCAGCAGGCATCAACATCGCAACAGGTTCCATCTGCCGGGCCCGTATCTTGCCCAAAACGCGTAGCAAAGTCAAAACCTGTTGGAGGACAGCGTGGCCATCCGGTTAAAGCTCAGTCTGCAATGCCTGAAAAGGTATCCGATGCTAGAAAGAGTGCAGTCTGGCATTTTTTTAAACAACATCCATTTGATCAGCGCAAAGTCATCTGTCAAAAATGTTCAACTACCTTAAGCAGAGGGCAGAATCTGAAAAGTCTCAATACAAGTTGCATGCATAGACATTTAACCACCATGCATTTGCAAGCTTGGACTAACTACCAAACGTCCCTTAAGGTTGTAGCACCCTCGGCCAATGAAGCTAGTCATCAACGCAACATCCCTTCCGGCAGTGTAGGGCCAACATTTTCTGCACCACCTGCAGTATCTGTGCAGGTTTCTTTGCCAGGCCAAAGCAGTCAGGGTCAGGGAATCACCAGTTTCGTAGTAGGAAACACTGCATCTAGGGCACCGGCGGCAACAATACCATCTCCCACCGTCTCTCAGTCTGCCATGTCCACCGGCACCCCCGCTAGTTCCACGATCTCCAGCTCTCCAGTCCAGCTCACCCTACATGAGACTATGGTTAGAAAAAGGAAGTACTTAGCCTCGCATCCGCGTACACAGGGTTTGAACGCCCACATAGCTAGACTAATCTCGTTAGAGATGATGCCCTACCGGTTAGTTGAAAGCGAAGCTTTCAAAGCCCTGATGGACTACGCTGTACCACGCTACGAGCTACCCAGTCGACACTTTTTTTCCAGAAAAGCCATCCCAGCCCTCCACCAGCATATTAAAGAGCGCATCGTCCATGCACTCAGGCAATCTGTGAGCACAAAGGTGCACCTGACAACAGATGCATGGACCAGTAGGCATGGCCAGGGACGTTACGTGTCCATCACGGCACACTGGGTAAATGTGGTGGATGCAGGGTCCACAGGGGACAGCAAGTTTGGGACAGTTCTGCCTAGCCCACGGTCTAGGAAACAGTTGGCTGTAGCCGTTCGCACCCCCTCCTCCTCCTCCTCGTCCTCCTGCAGAAGCGAGACCTCGTCCACAGACCGCAGTCGCACAACCACTCCATCCGCAGCTGCCACTGTTGCACACCAGGTCTCCCATTATGGGGCAGCTACTGGCAAACGTCAGCAGGCTGTATTGGCTATGAAGTGTTTGGGCGACAACAGACACACTGCTGAAGTTCTGTCCGAGTTCTTGCAGAAAGAAACGCAGTCGTGGCTGGGCACTGTAGATCTTGAGGCAGGCAAGGTAGTGAGTGATAACGGAAGGAATTTCATGGCTGCCATCTCCATTTCCCAACTGAAACACATTCCTTGCCTCGCTCACACCTTAAACCTGGTGGTGCAGTGCTTCCTGAAAAGTTATCCGGGGTTATCCGACCTGCTCCTCAAAGTGCGTGGACTTTGCTCACATATCCGCCGTTTGCCCGTACACTCCAGCCGTATGCAGACCTATCAGCGTTCTTTGAACCTTCCCCAGCATCGCCTAATCATAGACGTTGCAACAAGGTGGAACTCAACACTGCACATGCTTCAGAGACTGTGTGAACAGAGGCGGGCTGTTATGTTTTTGTGGGAGGATACACATACACGGGCAGGCAGTAGGATGGCAGACATGGAGTTGTCAGGTGTGCAGTGGTCGAAGATTCAAGACATGTGTCAAGTCCTTCAGTGTTTTGAGGAATGCACACGGCTGGTTAGTGCAGACAACGCCATAATAAGCATGAGCATCCCCCTAATGCGTCTGCTGATGCAAAGTTTGACGCACATAAAGGATCAGGCGTCTGCAGCTGAGGAAGAGGAAAGCCTTGATGACAGTCAGCCATTGTCTGGCCAGGGCAGTGTACAGGACAAGGTAGCGGGCGAAGAGGAGGAGGAGGACGAGGAGGATGATGGGGATGATTATATTTTTAATGAGGAAGCTTTTCCGGGGCCACTGGAAATTGGTGGCGCGGCAAGGCCGGGTTCTGGTTTTTTGAGGGACACAAGTGACGTGGATTTGCCTGAAACTGCCCCTCAACCAAGCACAACCGCAGATTTGAGAACTGGAACTTTGGCCCACATGGCGGATTATGCCTTACGTATCCTCAAAAGGGACACACGCATAACTAAAATGATGAATGATGACGATTACTGGTTGGCCTGCCTCCTTGATCCTCGCTATAAAGGCAAATTGCAAAATATAATGCCACATGAGAACTTGGAACTAATATTAGCAACCAAACAATCAACTCTTGTTGACCGTTTGCTTCTGGCATTCCCTGCACACAGCGCCCGTGATCGTTCTCACACGAGCTGCAGGGGCCAGCAGACCAGAGGAGTTAGAGGGGCAGAAATCAGAAGTGGCGTTGGCCAGAGGGGTTTTCTGACCAGGTTGTGGAGTGATTTTGCTATGACCGCAGACAGGACAGGTACTGCAGCATCAATTCAAAGTGACAGGAGACAACATTTGTCCAGTATGGTTACAAACTATTTTTCATCCCTTATCGATGTTCTCCCTCAACCGTCATTCCCATTTGATTACTGGGCATCAAAATTAGACACCTGGCCAGAATTGGCAGAATATGCATTGCAGGAGCTTGCTTGCCCGGCAGCTAGTGTCCTATCAGAAAGAGTATTCAGTGCTGCAGGTTCAATACTAACAGAAAAAAGGACTCGTCTGGCTACCCAAAATGTAGATGATCTAACCTTCATTAAAATGAACCACAACTGGATTTCGAAATCTTTTGCCCCACCTTGCCCGGCTGACACCTAGCTTTCCTATGAAAAGGTCTTGCCTGTGGACTATTCTGAATGCCTTTTCCAATCTCGTAATTTTCTGCACCTGATTGTCCAGCATACGACATGTTTACACCTCACTAAATGGCCAAACTCCCCACACGGGGCCGTGGTATCGACACTTGGCGACAGCACCCGTGAGAGTGCAGTTTGTCTGAAGAGGTGGGTGAGCCCGCTTTTGGTCAACGGCACTGCCACTCGGTCCCTCCTAGTACAATAAAGTGTCTCTGGCGGTGGTGGTGCGCACCCAACGTCAGACACACCGTTGTAATATGAGGGGCCCTGGGCCTTTACCGCCGGCCACAAGACAGTTTCCCCCCACCCCAGCTCAAACAGTGCTCTACCACTTGCAAAATTATCTCACAGCTCCACCAATGTTTAGTCTATGCGCTGACATCCTTCAATGCCTGCCACTGACAATACCATTGTATTGACATTTTTGTTATGTTAGGCCTTCGATGCCTGTCTGTGGTCACTCCTTCCACTAGGCCTCCACTGACCACACCACTGCTGCCCGTCTACCCCTGGAACCAATTTAAAATTGCCTACAGCCAACCCAATTTATTATGTTAGGGCTTCGAAGCCTGTCTGCGGTCCCTCCTTCCACTAGGCCTCCACTGACCACACCACTGCTGCCCGTGTACCCCTGGAACCAATTTAAAATTGCCTACAGCCATGTGTTATTATTTTAGGCCTTCGATGCCTGTCTGCGGTCACTCCTTCCACTAGGCCTCCACTGACCACACCACTGCTGCCCGTGTACCCCTGGAACCAATTTAAAATTGCCTACAGCCATGTGTTATTATTTTAGGCCTTCGATGCCTGTCTGCGGTGACTCCTTCCACTAGGCCTCCACTGACCACACCACTGCTGCCTGTGTACCCCTGGAACCAATTTAAAATTGCCTACAGCCATGTGTTATTATTTTAGGCCTTCGATGCCTGTCTGCGGTCACTCCTTCCACTAGGCCTCCACTGACCACACCACTGCTGCCCGTGTACCCCTGGAACCAATTTAAAATTGCCTACAGCCATGTGTTATTATTTTAGGCCTTCGATGCCTGTCTGCGGTCACTCCTTCCACTAGGCCTCCACTGACCACACCACTGCTGCCCGTGTACCCCTGGAACCAATTTAAAATTGCCTACAGCCATGTGTTATTATTTTAGGCCTTCGATGCCTGTCTGCGGTCACTCCTTCCACTAGGCCTCCACTGACCACACCACTGCTGCCCGTGTACCCCTGGAACCAATTTAAAATTGCCTACAGCCATGTGTTATTATTTTAGGCCTTCGATGCCTGTCTGCGGTCACTCCTTCCACTAGGCCTCCACTGACCACACCACTGCTGCCCGTGTACCCCTGGAACCAACATCAGAAAATATAAAAATAAGTATTTTGCTTATAAAAAAGAAAATACTGGAGAGATATCAAATGCAGACATTTTAACATTAAAAACAAACACATACAACAAAAATCTGGTACAGTACTAAAAATGGCCACCAGCTACAATAACTTTCTCCTGCAAGTAGTTAACTGAAAGGTTTTTTCAATTTTAAACACAGATATGGCATCCACCGAGTGTTGTCCTGTCGCGTCTTCTTTATATTATTGCCAAGAAGATGCAAAACAATGAAAATAATAAAATCATTATTTACCAAAAAAATAGAGTAAGTCAAAACCACATTGCAAATAAACATTCATTACAAATAAAGAAGCAGGGTGCGTCCGAGGGTGAGTATATACCTAATAAGAATATAATCACCCTCGGACGCGCCCTGCTTCTTTCCGACAGCCTTCCTTCCTAAGAATCAGCCCTTCCGTGGTGTAGAGAGAGGGTTTGTTACACTCCAAGGTGTTCCCCAGGTTGCCTTTCCTGAGCTTCGATCTTCCGGCTCTCCTTTAGTAGTTGTTGGAAACTACGCTGCATTAGGCCTACAAATTGGGTATGGGGTGTAGAGAGATGGTGTGTTCCACTCCAAGGTGTTCTCCAGGTTGCCTTTCCTGAGCTTCGATCTTCCGGCTCTCGTTTAGTAGTTGTTGGAAACTACGCTGCATTAGGCCTACAAATTGGGTATGGGGTGTAGAGAGATGGTGTGTTCCACTCCAAGGTGTTCCCCAGGTTTCCTCGCCAATGCTTCGATCATCATGCTCTCGTTTAGTAGTTGTTGGAAACTCCGCTGCATTGGGCCTACAAATTGGGTATGGGGTGTAGAGAGATGGTGTGTTCCACTCCAAGGTGTTCTCCAGGTTGCCTTTCCTGAGCTTCGATCTTCCGGCTCTCGTTTAGTAGTTGTTGGAAACTACGCTGCATTAGGCCTACAAATTGGGTATGGGATGTAGAGAGATGGTGTGTTCCACTGTAGAGAGATGGTGTGTTCCACTCCAAGGTGTTCCCCAGGTTTCCTCGCCAATGCTTCGATCATCATGCTCTCGTTTAGTAGTTGTTGGAAACTACGCTGCATTAGGCCTACAAATTGGGTATGGGGTGTAGAGAGATGGTGTGTTCCACTCCAAGGTGTTCCCCAGGTTTCCTCGCCAATGCTTCGATCATCATGCTCTCGTTTAGTAGTTGTTGGAAACTACGCTGCATTGGGCCTACAAATTGGGTATGGGGTGTAGAGAGATGGTGTGTTCCACTCCAAGGTGTTCTCCAGGTTGCCTTTCCTGAGCTTCGATCTTCCGGCTCTCGTTTAGTAGTTGTTGGAAACTACGCTGCATTAGGCCTACAAATTGGGTATGGGGTGTAGAGAGATGGTGTGTTCCACTCCAAGGTGTTCCCCAGGTTTCCTCGCCAATGCTTCGATCATCATGCTCTCGTTTAGTAGTTGTTGGAAACTACGCTGCATTAGGCCTACAAATTGGGTATGGGGTGTAGAGAGATGGTGTGTTCCACTCCAAGGTGTTCCCCAGGTTTCCTCGCCAATGCTTCGATCATCATGCTCTCGTTTAGTAGTTGTTGGAAACTACGCTGCATTGGGCCTACAAATTGGGTATGGGGTGTAGAGAGATGGTGTGTTCCACTCCAAGGTGTTCTCCAGGTTGCCTTTCCTGAGCTTCGATCTTCCGGCTCTCGTTTAGTAGTTGTTGGAAAATACGCTGCATTAGGCCTACAAATTGGGTATGGGATGTAGAGAGATGGTGTGTTCCACTGTAGAGAGATGGTGTGTTCCACTCCAAGGTGTTCCCCAGGTTTCCTCGCCAATGCTTCGATCATCATGCTCTCGTTTAGTAGTTGTTGGAAACTACGCTGCATTAGGCCTACAAATTGGGTATGGGGTGTAGAGAGATGGTGTGTTCCACTCCAAGGTGTTCCCCAGGTTTCCTCGCCAATGCTTCGATCATCATGCTCTCGTTTAGTAGTTGTTGGAAACTACGCTGCATTGGGCCTACAAATTGGGTATGGGGTGTAGAGAGATGGTGTGTTCCACTCCAAGGTGTTCTCCAGGTTGCCTTTCCTGAGCTTCGATCTTCCGGCTCTCGTTTAGTAGTTGTTGGAAACTACGCTGCATTAGGCCTACAAATTGGGTATGGGGTGTAGAGAGATGGTGTGTTCCACTCCAAGGTGTTCTCCAGGTTGCCTTTCCTGAGCTTCGATCTTCCGGCTCTCGTTTAGTAGTTGTTGGAAACTACGCTGCATTAGGCCTACAAATTGGGTATGGGGTGTAGAGAGATGGTGTGTTCCACTCCAAGGTGTTCTCCAGGTTGCCTTTCCTGAGCTTCGATCTTCCGGCTCTCGTTTAGTAGTTGTTGGAAACTACGCTGCATTGGGCCTACAAATTGGGTATGGGGTGTAGAGAGATGGTGTGTTCCACTCCAAGGTGTTCTCCAGGTTGCCTTTCCTGAGCTTCGATCTTCCGGCTCTCATTTAGTAGTTGTTGGAAACTACGCTGCATTAGGCCTACAAATTGGGTATGGGATGGAGAGAGATGGTGTGTTCCACTGTAGAGAGATGGTGTGTTCCACTCCAAGGTGTTCCCCAGGTTTCCTCGCCAATGCTTCGATCATCATGCTCTCGTTTAGTAGTTGTTGGAAACTACGCTGCATTAGGCCTACAAATTGGGTATGGGGTGTAGAGAGATGGTGTGTTCCACTCCAAGGTGTTCCCCAGGTTTCCTCGCCAATGCTTCGATCATCATGCTCTCATTTAGTAGTTGTTGGAAACTACGCTGCATTGGGCCTACAAATTGGGTATGGGGTGTAGAGAGATGGTGTGTTCCACTCCAAGGTGTTCTCCAGGTTGCCTTTCCTGAGCTTCGATCTTTCGACTCTCGTTTAGTAGTTGTTGGAAACTACGCTGCATTAGGCCTACAAATTGGGTATGGGGTGTAGAGAGATGGTGTGTTCCACTCCAAGGTGTTCCCCAGGTTTCCTCGCCAATGCTTCGATCATCATGCTCTCGTTTAGTAGTTGTTGGAAACTCCGCTGCATTGGGCCTACAAATTGGGTATGGGGTGTAGAGAGATGGTGTGTTCCACTCCAAGGTGTTCTCCAGGTTGCCTTTCCTGAGCTTCGATCTTCCGGCTCTCGTTTAGTAGTTGTTGGAAACTACGCTGCATTAGGCCTACAAATTGGGTATGGGATGTAGAGAGATGGTGTGTTCCACTGTAGGGAGATGGTGTGTTCCACTCCAAGGTGTTCCCCAGGTTTCCTCGCCAATGCTTCGATCATCATGCTCTCGTTTAGTAGTTGTTGGAAACTACGCTGCATTAGGCCTACAAATTGGGTATGGGGTGTAGAGAGATGGTGTGTTCCACTCCATGGTGTTCCCCAGGTTTCCTCGCCAATGCTTCGATCATCATGCTCTCGTTTAGTAGTTGTTGGAAACTACGCTGCATTGGGCGTACAAATTGGGTATGGGGTGTAGAGAGATGGTGTGTTCCACTCCAAGGTGTTCTCCAGGTTGCCTTTCCTGAGCTTCGATCTTCCGACTCTCGTTTAGTAGTTGTTGGAAACTATGCTGCATTAGGCCTACAAATTGGGTATGGGGTGTAGAGAGATGGTGTGTTCCACTCCAAGGTGTTCTCCCAGTTGCCTTTCCTGAGCTTCGATCTTCCGGCTCTCGTTTAGTAGTTGTTGGAAACTACGCTGCATTAGGCCTACAAATTGGGTATGGGGTGTAGAGAGATGGTGTGTTCCACTCCAAGGTGTTCCCCAGGTATCCTCGCCAATGCTTCGATCATCATGCTCTCGTTTAGTAGTTGTTGGAAACTCCGCTGCATTGGGCCTACAAATTGGGTATGGGGTGTAGAGAGATGGTGTGTTCCACTCCAAGGTGTTCTCCAGGTTGCCTTTCCTGAGCTTCGATCTTCCGGCTCTCGTTTAGTAGTTGTTGGAAACTACGCTGCATTGGGCCTACAAATTGGGTATGGGGTGTAGAGAGATGGTGTGTTCCACTCCAAGGTGTTCTCCAGGTTGCCTTTCCTGAGCTTCGATCTTCCGGCTCTCGTTTAGTAGTTGTTGGAAACTACGCTGCATTAGGCCTACAAATTGGGTATGGGGTGTAGAGAGATGGTGTGTTCCACTCCAAGGTGTTCTCCAGGTTGCCTTTCCTGAGCTTCGATCTTCCGGCTCTCATTTAGTAGTTGTTGGAAACTACGCTGCATTAGGCCTACAAATTGGGTATGGGGTGTAGAGATATGGTGTGTTCCACTCCAAGGTGTTCCCCAGGTTTCCTCGCCAATGCTTCGATCATCATGCTCTCGTTTAGTAGTTGTTGGAAAATACGCTGCATTAGGCCTACAAATTGGGTATGGGGTGTAGAGAGATGGTGTGTTCCACTCCAAGGTGTTCTCCAGGTTGCCTTTCCTGAGCTTCGATCTTCCGGCTCTCGTTTAGTAGTTGTTGGAAACTACGCTGCATTAGGCCTACAAATTGGGTATGGGATGTAGAGAGATGGTGTGTTCCACTGTAGAGAGATGGTGTGTTCCACTCCAAGGTGTTCCCCAGGTTTCCTCGCCAATGCTTCGATCATCATGCTCTCGTTTAGTAGTTGTTGGAAACTACGCTGCATTAGGCCTACAAATTGGGTATGGGGTGTAGAGAGATGGTGTGTTCCACTCCAAGGTGTTCCCCAGGTTTCCTCGCCAATGCTTCGATCATCATGCTCTCGTTTAGTAGTTGTTGGAAACTACGCTGCATTGGGCCTACAAATTGGGTATGGGGTGTAGAGAGATGGTGTGTTCCACTCCAAGGTGTTCTCCAGGTTGCCTTTCCTGAGCTTCGATCTTCCGGCTCTCGTTTAGTAGTTGTTGGAAACTACGCTGCATTGGGCCTACAAATTGGGTATGGGGTGTAGAGAGATGGTGTGTTCCACTCCAAGGTGTTCTCCAGGTTGCCTTTCCTGAGCTTCGATCTTCCGGCTCTCGTTTAGTAGTTGTTGGAAACTACGCTGCATTAGGCCTACAAATTGGGTATGGGGTGTAGAGAGATGGTGTGTTCCACTCCAAGGTGTTCTCCAGGTTGCCTTTCCTGAGCTTCGATCTTCCGGCTCTCATTTAGTAGTTGTTGGAAACTACGCTGCATTAGGCCTACAAATTGGGTATGGGGTGTAGAGAGATGGTGTGTTCCACTCCAAGGTGTTCCCCAGGTTTCCTCGCCAATGCTTCGATCATCATGCTCTCGTTTAGTAGTTGTTGGAAAATACGCTGCATTAGGCCTACAAATTGGGTATGGGGTGTAGAGAGATGGTGTGTTCCACTCCAAGGTGTTCTCCAGGTTGCCTTTCCTGAGCTTCGATCTTCCGGCTCTCGTTTAGTAGTTGTTGGAAACTCCGCTGCATTGGGCCTACAAATTGGGTATGGGGTGTAGAGAGATGGTGTGTTCCACTCCAAGGTGTTCTCCAGGTTGCCTTTCCTGAGCTTCGATCTTCCGGCTCTCATTTAGTAGTTGTTGGAAACTACGCTGCATTAGGCCTACAAATTGGGTATGGGGTGTAGAGAGATGGTGTGTTCCACTCCAAGGTGTTCCCCAGGTTTCCTCGCCAATGCTTCGATCATCATGCTCTCGTTTAGTAGTTGTTGGAAACTACGCTGCATTGGGCCTACAAATTGGGTATGGGGTGTAGAGAGATGGTGTGTTCCACTCCAAGGTGTTCTCCAGGTTGCCTTTCCTGAGCTTCGATCTTCCGGCTCTCGTTTAGTAGTTGTTGGAAACTACGCTGCATTAGGCCTACAAATTGGGTATGGGGTGTAGAGAGATGGTGTGTTCCACTCCAAGGTGTTCCCCAGGTTTCCTCGCCAATGCTTCGATCATCATGCTCTCGTTTAGTAGTTGTTGGAAACTACGCTGCATTGGGCCTACAAATTGGGTATGGGGTGTAAAGAGATGGTGTGTTCCACTCCAAGGTGTTCTCCAGGTTGCCTTTCCGGAGCTTCGATCTTCCGGCTCTCGTTTAGTAGTTGTTGGAAACTACGCTGCATTAGGCCTACAAATTGGGTATGGGATGTAGAGAGATGGTGTGTTCCACTGTAGAGAGATGGTGTGTTCCACTCCAAGGTGTTCCCCAGGTTTCCTCGCCAATGCTTCGATCATCATGCTCTCGTTTAGTAGTTGTTGGAAACTACGCTGCATTGGGCCTACAAATTGGGTATGGGGTGTAGAGAGATGGTGTGTTCCACTCCAAGGTGTTCTCCAGGTTGCCTTTCCTGAGCTTCGATCTTCCGGCTCTCGTTTAGTAGTTGTTGGAAACTACGCTGCATTAGGCCTACAAATTGGGTATGGGGTGTAGAGAGATGGTGTGTTCCACTCCAAGGTGTTCTCCAGGTTGCCTTTCCTGAGCTTCGATCTTCCGGCTCTCGTTTAGTAGTTGTTGGAAACTACGCTGCATTAGGCCTACAAATTGGGTATGGGGTGTAGAGAGATGGTGTGTTCCACTCCAAGGTGTTCCCCAGGTTTCCTCGCCAATGCTTCGATCATCATGCTCTCGTTTAGTAGTTGTTGGAAACTCCGCTGCATTGGGCCTACAAATTGGGTATGGGGTGTAGAGAGATGGTGTGTTCCACTCCAAGGTGTTCTCCAGGTTGCCTTTCCTGAGCTTCGATCTTCCGGCTCTCGTTTAGTAGTTGTTGGAAACTATGCTGCATTAGGCCTACAAATTGGGTATGGGATGTAGAGAGATGGTGTGTTCCACTGTAGAGAGATGGTGTGTTCCACTCCAAGGTGTTCCCCAGGTTTCCTCGCCAATGCTTCGATCATCATGCTCTCGTTTAGTAGTTGTTGGAAACTACGCTGCATTAGGCCTACAAATTGGGTATGGGGTGTAGAGAGATGGTGTGTTCCACTCCAAGGTGTTCCCCAGGTTTCCTCGCCAATGCTTCGATCATCATGCTCTCGTTTAGTAGTTGTTGGAAACTACGCTGCATTGGGCCTACAAATTGGGTATGGGGTGTAGAGAGATGGTGTGTTCCACTCCAAGGTGTTCTCCAGGTTGCCTTTCCTGAGCTTCGATCTTCCGGCTCTCGTTTAGTAGTTGTTGGAAACTACGCTGCATTGGGCCTACAAATTGGGTATGGGGTGTAGAGAGATGGTGTGTTCCACTCCAAGGTGTTCTCCAGGTTGCCTTTCCTGAGCTTCGATCTTCCGGCTCTCGTTTAGTAGTTGTTGGAAACTACGCTGCATTAGGCCTACAAATTGGGTATGGGGTGTAGAGAGATGGTGTGTTCCACTCCAAGGTGTTCTCCAGGTTGCCTTTCCTGAACTTCTATCTTCAGGCTCTCATTAAATTGTGGTTAAACGGAACAACTGCATTTGGCGTACTAGTTCGTTTGGGGCCTACTATCGGTGTCTGCCGCTCCTTGCTGTTCTCCTGGTTTCCTGTCCTGAAATTCCGTTTTCAGGCGCTCGTTAAGTAGTTGTTAATGTTAGACTGCATTTGGCCTACTAGTTGGGTTGGGGCCTACTATCGGTGTCTGCCACTCCTTGCTGTTCTCCTCCACTGAACAAAGCTGTGCCGCCTGTTTACTACTGTTGCCAATTTTGAACTGCATTTCGACTACTTACTGATTTGGGCCTACTCTCTGTGTCAGCCTCTCATTCCAGTTGTCCTCCACTGCAATGCCCCCTGGTTATTCCTGTGTTACCAATTTTGAACTGCATTTAGCCCACTTTATTCTTTGGGCCTATATCTGTGTTTCCTCCTCATCCTGCCCATTGCCCAGCCAGTGATAGATGAGTCTGCTGGTACATTGACCCATAACGCAACATTCCCCGTGCACGCTACACAACAACATTGTGACCCTGCTGAAAGTCAGGTTGCTCTTCCCGCATACCATACCACCTTACACGGGGACAAAGAGGAAGGTGCAGATGAAAGTGCAGGTTCCTTCATCAGGTGGGGGGAGGAATACTAGTTGGCGACGTCACTGGCACAGGGCCTCTCATAGTACGCAAAAGTGTTGCTGCTGGTGGGAGGCGCCCCCGCCGTGCAAACACACCGCTGTACTTTGAGGGGCCCTGTGCCAGTGCCAATGCCAACGAGTGGGCCCCCCCTGCTTGCTCAGGATCACAGCACTTGCAAAGTTGAAATACTTACCTCTCCCTGCTCCACTGCCGTGACGTGGTCCAGATTTCCTGGGCCCACTAATTACTTGAACCAGCCCTACCCACCACAACTTTAGCCAAATGACCCCCAATTTCAAATGCCTTCCAATTATTATAAGGTAAATTACGCTTGACAAGCTTCATTAAGAAGAATGGATGGTTTTGACATTAAAATGGGCACTCTAGGTGTTTTCCTGGCCCCCACTCACTGCCGACTATGCTGCCCCATTGACTTGCATTGGGTTTCGTGTTTCGGTCGATCCCGACTTTACGTCATAATCGGCCGATTTCACTCGACCCGACTTTTGAGATAGTCGGGTTTCGCGAAACCCGGCTCGACTCTAAAAAGGTCAAGGTCGCTCAACTCTAGTGAGCAAGTGTTCATCCACCATTATTCAGCAGCAGGTTCCATCTCTGCACGTGGACCGGGCTTTGAACACACCTCATATCTCCCTTTATACTATTCGGTGGGTTCCTCTAGCCCTAACAAGGTGTGAGTTGAAAATGTAGAGGTGGGAGTGGAAAATGAGAGGAGTGATGGGCAAATAGTGGCGTGATTGGAAAATGCCAGGTGTGAGGTCAAAACGACAAGTGTGAGAGGGAAAATGAGAGGAGTGAGGGGGAAATGAGAGGTGTGTGGGGAAAATTAGAGAAATAAAGTGCTTCTGCAGTATGAGGCTGTATAGAAAGAAGAGTGAGATGCTGCCGGTGGAGGCTGTGTATAAGGCCACATTCACACATTCAGTATTTGGTCAATATGTCAATTCAGTATTTATAAGCCAAAACCATGAGTGGGATGAAAATACAGAAGTGGTAACGAGTTTCTAATATACTGTTCCTCTGTTTGTTTTGCTCCAAATTTTAGCTTACAAATACTGAGGTAAAAATACTGACCAATTAATGTGTGAATGAGGTCTAAAGGAGAAAAGTGCGAACTTTTAAGTCTCCTTCCAGGTATGTGCACGACCTACAAGTCAGTGTATACAGTAACAGACCCTGATCAAGCATTATTATTGTTCCTCAACTCCTTGGAACCACAAGTACTTCCTCCACATATACTCTTTCTAAACCTGGAACACCTATTCTGCTGTTGAGAAATTTAGATCCACCAAAGCTGTGTAATGGAACAAGACTTTTGATTAAGAACCTGTTTACACATGTAATTGAAGCAACCATTTTGACAGCATGTGCCAAAGGACATTCCAAGAATTCCACTCATTCCATATGATTTGCCTTTTGATTTTAAACACCTCCAGTTTCCAGTTCGACTGACATTTGCAATGTCCATTAACAAGGCTCATGGACAGTCCTTGAAAGTAGTAGGGATCAATTTGCAATCTCCATGCTTTTCTCATGGTCAACTTTACATGGCCTGTTCAAGAGTTTGAACTGCCAAAAATGGGTACATCTTTGCGCCAGAAGGAAAAAACAAAAATGTTGTTTAAAGGCTCTTGAATGAGTGAAAAATAAAATACTATCAATACTTGAGTAATTATTTAGCTAATTTGTGTTGCAAATCTGTTGTCATGATCCATTTTTTGATTTTTGGCAGCTCTGGTTCCACTTTGTTTAAATGTAGCTTTATCCTTTCAGTCCATTGGGGGTTCATGTCAGTTTTTCTCCACTGCTGGCATTCTGGTATAACTGCAATGTTGCTGTTTCAGGTGATGTAGTGGTGACCACTCCCATCTTCCTTTAAATGGTCACCTGATGCATCAGCTGACTGTTGGTGATAGAGTTTATCTTTGGAGACCAGCATAGCAGTAGCAATTCTCTGGTGGCAGCAACTTCTGGTGTTTGGAGTCCTGTTGCTGTGCTATCTGCGGTGTGGAGCTTGTCAGCGGTGTCTGGAAGCTAAGTGCTGTATTTTCACCTTGTCCCTTTGGTGTTTGTCACTGGCCCCTGTGTTGTATTATCTGCTGTGGTGAGGCTAGTGCTCATTACCGGCCAGTGTACAGTATTAGGTGACAGCGAGGGACTTAGGTTCATAATGGTGGCGGGGGGAGGACCCACTTAGGGCATTAGAGGAGTGCAGGGACAGGCTCAGGTTTGAGCTCAGGTGATGACCATCCCCCATTTCCCTATCTGTAGGGCCTTCTTCTCCCTAGGGGAGTGCAGGGACAGGATCAGGTTTGAGCTCAGGTCATGACCATCCCCCAATTCTCTATCTGTAGGGCCTTCCTCTCCCCAATACCATCTTGTTGTGTGTGTTGCACCATCTGCTGACTGACCACCTGTTGGTTTGCAATATGTATCGTAACATCTGTAGTGTTGAATATATGATGTGAAATGTTTTTATGTGCAATATAATCATTATATTTTG
This sequence comes from Ranitomeya imitator, assembly GCF_032444005.1. Taxonomy (NCBI): domain Eukaryota; kingdom Metazoa; phylum Chordata; class Amphibia; order Anura; family Dendrobatidae; genus Ranitomeya; species Ranitomeya imitator. Next base: position 87,912,319 of record NC_091285.1, read on the forward strand.
TTATAAGTAACCCCAGTTAGTTACTATGCCCGGGCACGCCAGGCTCTTCAGCTATTAGTTAATAAATAGCATTTCCCTCTTGTTGAATTTTTTTGAAATATACCTTTCTTGTTAGTAAGTTATAAAGGTTAAAAGTTGACCAGCGATCTCTCATTTTTCCAACAAAATTTACAAAACCATTTTTTTAGGCATCACGTCACATTTGAAGCAACTTTGAGGGTAGGGGCCTCTATGACGGAAAATACCCAAAGTTGACACTAATCTAAAAACAGCACCCCTCAAGGTACTCAAAACCACATTCAAGAATTTTATTAATCATTCAGGTGCTTAGCAGGAATTTTTGTAATGTGGAAGGAAAAAAATGAACATTTAACTTTTTGTCACAAAAATGTTACTTTAGACGCACTTTTTTATTTTTGAAAGGGTGACAGAATAAAAATCGACCCTAAAATCTATTGTGCAATTTCTCTTAAGCATGCTGATACCTCATATGTGGGGGGAAACCACTCTTTGGGCACACAGTTGGGCTCAGAAAGGAAAGAGCACAATTTGACTTTTTAAATGTAAAATGTGCTGGAATAATTTGTGGATCCCATGGTGTGTTTGGAGACCTCATGATGTACCTAAAAAGTGAAAACCCCCCAAACATGACACCATTTTGCAAATTAGAGCCCTCAGTGAACTTATCTAGATGTCTAGATAACATTGAGCCATAAAAATAAAAGAATCCCATTTTTCCAACAAAAATATTTTTTAGCCACAAATGTAGCATTTTCACAAGGGTAACAGGAGAAATTGCACAATACAATTTGCTTGGCAATTTTTCCTGAGTACTCCGATACCACATATGTATGGGAAAACAACTATTTAGGCGCACAGCATGGCTTAGAAGGGAAAGAGCAACATTTGACATTTTGATAGCAAAATTTGCTGGAATAATTAGCAAACGCCATGTTGCATTTGGAAAGCCCCTGATGTGCCTAAAAAGTGGAAACCCCCACAAATGAAACCATTTTGGAAACTATACCTCTCAGAAAACTTATCTAGCTGTGTGGTGAGCACCTTGAACCCTCAGATGCTTCACAGAAGTTTATAATATTTTTTTTTAATACACATGCTGTTATTTCTATCTAGCCCTGAAATTGGGGCTTTGTTGCATATGTACTATCTTCTCCCAGACTCTCCAGTAAAATCATAGCTGGCATTGTGATATATTTAGTCCTGTTTGGAATTATATTTCCCTTATTTAGGACCGGGGAACATGAGGTATCTATCTCTATCTGGCTTAATGTATTTTCAACACTTTTAGATACAGTGGGGCAAAAAAGTATTTAGTCAGTCAGCAATAGTGCAAGTTCCACCACTTAAAAAGATGAGAGGCGTCTGTAATTTACATCATAGGTAGACCTCAACTATGGTAGACAAACTGAGAAAAAAAAATCCAGAAAATCACATTGTCTGTTTTTTTAACATTTTATTTGCATATTATGGTGGAAAATAAGTATTTGGTCAGAAACAAACAATCAAGATTTCAGGCTCTCACAGACCTGTAACTTCTTCTTTAAGAGTCTCCTCTTTCCTCCACTCATTACCTGTAGTAATGGCACCTGTTTAAACTTGTTATCAGTATAATAAGACACCTGTGCACACCCTCAGTCTGACTCCAAACTCCACTATGGTGAAGACCAAAGAGCTGTCAAAGGACACCAGAAACAAAATTGTAGCCCTGCACCAGGCTGGGAAGACTGAATCTGCAATAGCCAACCAGCTTGGAGTGAAGAAATCAACAGTGGGAGCAATAATTAGAAAATGGAAGACATACAAGACCACTGATAATCTCCCTCGATCTGGGGCTCCACGCAAAATCCCACCCCATGGGGTCAGAATGATCACAAGAACGGTGAGCAAAAATCCCAGAACCACGCGGGGGGACCTAATGAATGAACTGCAGAGAGCTGGGACCAATGTAACAAGGCCTACCATAAGTAACACACTATGCCACCATGGACTCAGATCCTGCAGTGCCAGACGTGTCCCACTGCTTAAGCCAGTACATGTCCGGGCCCGTCTGATGTTTGCTGGAGAGCATTTGGATGATCCAGAGGAGTTTTGGGAGAATGTCCTATGGTCTGATGAAACCAAACTGGAACTGTTTGGTAGAAACACAACTTGTCGTGTTTGGAGGAAAAAGAATACTGAGTTGCATCCATCAAACACCATACCTACTGTAAAGCATGGTGGTGGAAACATCATGCTTTGGGGCTGTTTCTCTGCAAAGGGGCCAGGACGACTGATCCGGGTACATGAAAGAATGAATGGGGCCATGTATCATGAGATTTTGAGTGCAAACCTCCTTCCATCAGCAAGGGCATTGAAGATGAAACGTGGCTGGGTCTTTCAACATGACAATGATCCAAAGCACACCGCCAGGGCAACGAAGGAGTGGCTTCGTAAGAAGCATTTCAAGGTCCTGGAGTGGCCTAGCCAGTCTCCAGATCTCAACCCTATAGAAAACCTTTGGAGGGAGTTGAAAGTCCGTGTTGCCAAGCGAAAAGCCAAAAACATCACTGCTCTAGAGGAGATCTGCATGGAGGAATGGGCCAACATACCAACAACAGTGTGTGGCAACCTTGTGAAGACTTACAGAAAACGTTTGACCTCTGTCATTGCCAACAAAGGATATATTAGAAAGTATTGAGATGAAATTTTGTTTCTGACCAAATATTTATTTTCCACCATAATATGCAAATAAAATGTTAAAAAAACAGACAATGTGATTTTCTGGATTTTTTTTTCTCAGTTTGTCTACCATAGTTAAGGTCTACCTATGATGTAAATTACAGACGCCTCTCATCTTTTTAAGTGGTGGAACTTGCACTATTGCTGACTGACTAAATACTTTTTTGCCCCACTGTATATGACAGTGCAGCATGTGGTTTAACTTGGTCCATTTAGAGCATAATTAGGTTCATGTGCATATTTATACTGTATATTTCTATATGGAATCTGCTATCTTTGACACTACTTTGTACTGTACTAACACTGAAAGCGTCATGCTTTTGCGCATGCGTTAGATGTGCTGGTATATTTTCTTTAGGTTCGCGATGATTTGATATTCTGAGATAATCTATACTCATGTTCCTGCACTTCATCTTGGGGGCACATACCCCCATTGTGGCAATAGTCATTATGTATATTTTTGCTTACAATTAAGCTTGCAGAGTGTGGTTACTATTCTTTAAGCTTATACCTTGTCATTTATAGGTGTTACTGATAAATACTTTGTTTTTTGGATCTACACGTGCGCTAAGTTAAAAGCGACCTTTGTGATTGCTGCTATGACAACCTGCTTATAATATTAGAAGTCGATCCCTTTAATTTGGGCACATTAGCTGCACTGCACATGAGGAATGTATAAGCCTATACCTCCGGTCCGGAACTAGTTGCGTTTTATACATTGTAACATCTTTAGTAAATAGTACCGATCATGCATGCGCTATGTATTATGGGTTTAAGTCAGGTCATCAGAAGCACCCACGCTTGCGCAGTAGACTCCTGGTGGACATTATTCGCGCATGCGCTCTGCACCAGTGCTTGGGTTCTGGCTATCCGAGACTGCTGCGCTTGCGCAGTAGACTCTGTAACACGCCGGACCGATGTACCTATATCGCCATTGTTTTCCACACCTGGTAGGTGTATTGTTAAATTATTTGTCTATTTAAATCATGGAACACACCATCATGGTACCATTGACCTTGAGGAAGATGCTTTAAGCGTCGATACGCGTGGGTCTGTACACGGACACAGCCAACCAGTTTTACCATGCCTATCAGGCCAGGACTTGAGGGGTTACCTTTCTATTAGGTTAGGTAAGACTATAGGGTTTGAGGGTGAAAACCCTGTGGAATACTCAGGGCTTGCTATATCTCCTTGACCATTATTTAGGTTGGGGATCCTCCTCTGGTTCATATATTGGTCTTTTTGGCATTTGTACCAATACTACTTATTATGGGGACTGTTATTTTTATCATTTTCTGAAATAACAACATGGGTATATTTAAAAATAACTGGTATCTGTGATTTAATTTTGTTGATATACATTGAAAATTGGCTGTGGAGTGTTCTTTTATGGTATTTACCTGTAATTGATGTTGACACGTAACCTCTACCTATGTTGTTAGGGTTTTTTAAGTGTTTTTAATGTTTGTTGTGTGGTGTTCTCAATAAAAACTTTACATTTTGTACTTTATGATCGATGTGGTGATCCTAATTTTTATGCATACACTTTTTCTATATGGTTGTATTTACATGTAGTGTGCAGAAAGTGATCCCCTTACCTATTATTAGTGGATAGTGCCCGCTCTGAATAGTGTTTTTAGAAGTTTATAATATAGAGCCATGAAAATAAAAATCACGTCTTTCCCAGAAAAAATGTTATTTTTGCCATGCACTTTTATTTTTACAAGGATAGCAGAAGAAAATGGACCTCAAAATTTGATGTGCAATTTCTCCTGGGTATGCCGATATACCATATGTGGTTGTAAACCACTGTTTGGGCGCATGGCAGAGCTCGGAAGGGAAGGAGCGCCATTTGGAATGCAGACTTAGATGGATTGGTCTGCAGGCGTCACGTTGCATTTGCAAAGCCCCTGATGCACTTAAACAGTAGATACCCCCAGAAATGACACCATTTTGGAAAGTAGACCCCCTAAGGAACTTATCTAGCTGTGTTTAGGCAGCTTTGAACCCCCAAGTGTTTCACTACAGTTTATAACGCAGAGTCATGAAAATAAAAATTAATTTTTTTCCCACAAAAATGTTTTTTAGACCCTCAAATTTTTATTTTCCCAAGGGTAACAAGAGAAATTGGACCCCAACAGTTGTTGTCCAATTTGTCCAGAGTATGCTGATACCCCATATGTTGGGGTAAACCCCTGTTTGGGTGCACGGGAGAGCTCAGAAGGGAAGGTGTACTGTTTTACTTTTTCAACGCAGAATTGGCTGGAATTGAGATCGGACACCATGTTGCTTTTGGAGAGCCCTGATATGCCTAAACAGTGGAAACCCCCAATTCTAACTGAAACCCTAACCCCAACACACCCCTAACCCTAATCCCAACCATAACTCTAAACACACCCCTAACCCTTACACACCCCTAACCCTAATCCTAACTGTAAATGTAACCCTAACCCTAACTTTAGCCCCAACCCCAACCCTAACTTTAGCCCCAACCCTAACTTTATCCCCAACCCTAACTTTAGCCCCAACCCTAACCCTAACCCCAACCCTAGCCCCAACCCTAGCCCCAACCCTAACCCTAACCCTAGCTCTAACCTTAGCCCTAACCCTAGCCCTAATGGGAAAATGGAAATAAATACATTTTTTAAATTTTTTTATGCTTCCCTAACGAAGGGGGTGATGAAGGGAGTTTGAATTACTTTTATAGCGGGTTTTCTAGCGGATTTTTATGATTGGCAGCAGTCACACACTAAAAGAGGCTTTTTATTGCAAAAAATATTTTTTGCGTTACCACATTTTGAGAGATATAATTTTTTCATATTTTGGTCCACAGAGTCATATGAGGTCTTGTTTTTTGCGGGACGAGTTGACATTTTTACTGGTAACATTTTTGGGCACGTGACATTTTTTGATCGCTTTTTATTCCGATTTTTGTGAGGCAGAATGACCAAAAACCAGCTATTCATGGATTTCTTTTGGGGGAGGTCGTTTATACCGTTCCGGGTTTGGTAAAATGGATAAAGCAGTCTTATTCTTCAGGTCAGTACGATTACAGCGATACCTCATTTATATCATTTTTTTTATGTTTTGGCGCTTCTATACGATAAAAACTATTTTATAGAAAAAATAATTATTTTTGCATCGCTTTATTCTGAGGACTATAACTTTTTTATTTTTTCGCTGATGATGCAGTGTGGCAGCTCGTTTTTTGCGGGACAAGATGTCGTTTTCAGCGGTACCATGGTTATTTATTTCGGTCTTTTTGATCGCGTGTTATTCCACTTTTTGTTTGGCGGTATGATAATAAAGCGTTATTTTTTGCCTTTTTTTTACCGCGTTCAATTAAGGGGTTAACTAGCAGGACAGTTTTATAGGTGGGGTTGTTACGGATGTGTCGATACTAAATATGTGTACTTTTATTGTTTTTTCTTTTTATTTAGATAAAGAAATGTATTTATAGGAACAATATTTTTTTTGGGGGGGAATTTTGGGGGAATTTTAAAAAATTTTTTTTTACACATGATAATTTTTTTTTTCACACTATAACATTGCCCCGGGGGGGAGGGGGGACATAATGTTATAGTGTAAGATTGCTGATCTGACACTTTGCTGTGCAGTGATCAGCGATCTGACATGCACAGCTGCAGGCTTCACAGTGTCTCCTCTGAGCAGGCGCTGTGAAGCCACCTCTCTCCCTGCAGGACCCGGATGCTGCGGCTGTCTTGGACCCGGGCCTGCAAGGAGAAGGAGGAGGTAAGAGACCATCACAGCAACGCGATCACATCGTGTTGCTGTGGGGGTCTCAGGGAAGCCCGCAGGGAGCCCCCTCCCTGCGCGATTCTTCCCTATACCGCCAGCACACCGCGATCATGTTTGATCGCAGTGTGTCGGGGGTTAATATGCCGGGAGCGGTCCATGACCGCTCCTGGCACATTGTGCCGGATGTCAGCTGCGATAGTCATCTGACACCCGGGCCCGATCGGCCACGCTCCCTGTTATGATCCGGTGACCAAGGAGCTGCATGAGAACTTTTACTGGAGAAGGTGTCCACTATACTGACCGCAATCCTGAACTTAACACCACAACTATAAGTAGCCGTGGAGTGTACCTAACACACCTACACACCTCGTCACAGCCGGAGGACTAAATACCCCTAAAGATGGAAATTGGAATACTATCTTGCCTCAGAGAAAATCCCCAAAGGATAGACAGCCCCCCACAAATATTGGCGGTGAGTCGGAGAGGAAAAAACATACACAGGCAGAAAAACAGGATTTAGCACAGGAGGCCACTCTAGTTAGATAGGACAGGATAGGACAGAGTTCTGTGCGGTTAGTATTAAAACCCTTCAAAACATACACAGCAGAATATACAAAAACTTCCTACATCTACTAAAAGATGTAGGAGCGTAAATCTGCAACTCCAGTGAATCCTACAATCAGAGCAGGAATAAAATTGAAACAAGCACACAGCAGTGTGCCACAGATACAAAAACCAAACACTTATCTTTGCTGAATTTGGCAGCAAACAAGAGAAGCCAGAAAGTGATCCAACACTTCACAAGGAACATTGACAACTGGTAAGGGCTAAAGGATCCTGCACACCTAAATATCCCAGTCAGAATTGTAATCATCCGATACACCTGGCCAGGACTGCGAGTCAGAGACAACTGCATTCCCATCTACAACCACTGGAGGGAACCCAAGAGCAGAATTCACAACAGTACCCCCCCTTGAGGAAGGGTCACCGAACCCTCAAGGCCCCCAGGACGATCAGGACGAGCCAGATGAAAGGCATGGACCAAATCAGCAGCATGGACATCAGAGGCAAAAACCCAAGAATTATCCTCCTGGCCATAACCCTTCCATTTGACCAGGTACTGAAGCTTCCGCCTCGAAAAATGGGAATCCAAAATCTTCTCAACAACATATTCCAACTCCCGATCAACCAACACAGGGGCCGGAGGATCAACAGAGGGAACAACGGGCCCCACATATTTCCGCAACAAAGATCTATGGAAGACATTATGGATAGCAAAAGAGGCCGGAAGCGCCAGTCGAAAAGACACCGGATTAATAATCTCAGAAATCCTATAAGGACCAATAAACCGAGGCTTAAACTTAGGAGAAGAAACCTTCATAGGAACATGATGGGAAGACAACCAGACCAGATCCCCAACCCGAAGCCGGGAACCAACACACCGACGATGATTAGCAAAACGTTGAGCCTCCTCTTGAGACAACACCAACGTGTCCACCACATGAGCCCAAATCTGCTGCAGCCTGTCCACCACAGAATCCACACCAGGACAGTCAGAAGGCTCAATCTGCCCAGAAGAAAAACGAGGATGAAAACCAAAATTACAAAAGAAAGGCGAAATCAAGGTAGCAGAACTAGCCCAATTATTTAGGGCAAACTCGGCCAATGGCAAGAAGGCCACCCAATCATCCTGATCAGCAGACACAAAGCATCTCAAATAAGTCTCCAAGGTCTGATTAGTTCGCTCGGTCTGGCCATTTGTCTGAGGATGAAATGCAGAAGAAAAAGACAAATCAATGCCCAGCCTAGCACAAAAGGCCCACCAAAACCTAGAAACAAACTGGGAACCTCTGTCGGACACAATATTCTCCGGAATACCATGCAAACGAACCACATGCTGAAAGAACAACGGAACCAAATTAGAAGAGGAAGGCAATTTAGGTAAGGGCACCAAATGAACCATCTTAGAGAACCGGTCACAAACAACCCAGATAACAGACATCTTCTGGGAGACCGGAAGATCAGAAATAAAATCCATTGAAATATGCGTCCAGGGCCTCTCAGGGACTGGCAATGGCAAAAGCAACCTACTAGCATGGGAACAACAAGGCTTGTCCCGCGCACAAGTCCCACAGGACTGCAGAAAAGAATGCACATCACGTGACAATGAAGGCCACCAAAAGGACCTACCAACCAAATCTCTTGTACCAAAAATGCCAGGATGACCAGCCAACACGGAACAGTGAACCTCAGAAATCACTCTACTAGTCCATCTGTCAGGAACAATCAAGTTCCCCACAGGACAGCGGTCAGGTTTGTCAGCCTGAAATTCCTGAAGAACCCATCGTAAATCAGGGGAAATGGCAGAAAGGACCACCCCCTCTTTCAGAATACCGACCGGCTCTAAGACCTCAGGAGAATCAGGCAAAAAACTCCTAGAGAGGGCATCATCCTTAATATTCTTAGAACCCGGAAGGTACGAGACCACAAAATCAAAACGGGAAAAAAACAAGGACCATCGAGCCTGTCTAGGATTCAGCCGTTTAGCAGACTCGAGGAAAATCAAATTCTTATGATCGGTCAAGACCACAATACGGTGCTTAGCTCCCTCAAGCCAATGTCGCCACTCCTCAAACGCCCACTTCATAGCCAACAACTCCCGATTGCCGACATCATAATTGCGTTCAGCAGGTGAAAACTTACGGGAAAAGAAGGCACACGGTTTCATTAAGGAACCAACAAGATCCCTCTGAGACAAAATGGCCCCTGCCCCAATCTCAGAAGCGTCAACCTCAACCTGAAACGGAAGAGAAACATTCGGTTGGCGCAACACTGGAGCAGAAGTAAATCGACGTTTAAGCTCCTGAAAGGCAGAGACAGCCGCAGAGGACCAATTCGCCACATCAGCGCCTTTCTTCGTCAAATCGGTCAAGGGTTTAACCACGCTGGAAAAATTAGCAATGAAACGGCGATAAAAATTTGCAAAACCCCAAAATTTCTGAAGGCTCTTCACGGATGTGGGCTAAATCCAATCATGAATGGCCTGAACCTTAACCAGATCCATCTCTATAGACGAAGGAGAAAAAATGAAGCCCAAAAAAGAGACTTTCTGCACCCCAAAGAGACACTTAGACCCTTTCACAAACAGAGCATTGTCACGAAGGATCTGAATAACCATCCTGACCTGTTGCACATGAGACCCCCAATCATCAGAAAAAATCAAAATATCGTCCAAATATACAATCAAGAATTTATCAAGATAAGTCCGGAAGATATCATGCATGAAGGACTGAAAAACAGATGGAGCATTAGAGAGTCCAAATGGCATCACAAGGTATTCAAAATGGCTTTCGGGCATGTTAAATGCAGTTTTCCATTTATCACCATGCTTAATACGAACAAGATTATATGCCCCTCGAAGGTCAATCTTGGTAAACCAACTAGCTCCCTTAATCCTAGCAAACAAATTGGAAAGCAAAGGTAAAGGGTATTGAAACTTGACCGTGATTTTATTCAAGAGGCGATAATCTATACAGGGTCTCAAAGAACCATCTTTTTTAGCAACAAAAAAGAACCCCGCTCCCAACGGTGAAGAAGATGGCCGAATATGCCCTTTCTCCAAAGACTCCTTAATATAGCTCCGCATGGCGGTATGTTCAGGCACAGATAGATTAAAAAGTCGACCCTTAGGAAACTTACAGCCTGGAATCAAGTCAATAGCATAATCGCAGTCCCTGTGCGGTGGAAGGAAACTGGACTTGGGCTCCTCGAATACATCCTGAAAATCAGACAAAAACTCTGGAATTTCAGAAGGTGAAGAAGAGGAGATTGACATCAAAGGAACATCATTATGAACCCCCTGACACCCCAAATAGTCACAGACATGGACTTCCAGTCCAACACAGGATTATGTACCTGCAACCATGGAAAACTCAGCACGATAACATCATGCAAGTTATGCAACACCAGAAATCGACAATCTTCCTGATGAGCTGGCGCCATGCGCATGGTCACCTGTGTCCAAAACTGGGGCTTATTTTTAGCCAAGGGTGTAGCATCAATGCCCCTTAAAGGAATAGGGTTCTGCAAAGGCTGCAAGGGAAAACTACAACGCTTGGCAAACTCAAAATCCATTAAATTCAAGGCGGCGCCTGAATCCACAAATGCCATGACAGAAAATGATGACAATGAGCAGATCAAGAACACAGATAACAGAAATTTAGGTTGTACAGTACTGATGGTAATTGAACTGGCGATCCTCTTTGTCCACTTAGGGCAGACAGAAATGACTGCCCACAATAATAACACAACCTATTTTGACGTCTGAAACCTTGTCGTTCCGTTCTAGGCAGAATTCTATCACATTGCATAGGCTCAGAAATTTGCTCTGAGGATAACGCCACAACGCGCACAGTTCTGCGCTCCCGCAGGCGTCGGTCAATCTGAATGGCTGGAGATATAAAATCACTCAGACCGGAAGGCGTGGGAAACCCCACCATAACATCTTTAACGGATTCAGAAAGCCCCCTTCTGAAAATTGCCGCCAAAGCATCATTATTCCGTTTAGTTAACACAGACCATTTTCTGAATTTCTGACAATACAATTCTGCCGCCTCTTGACCCTGAGACAGGGCCAACAAGGTCTTCTCAGCTTGATCCACCGAATTAGGTTCATCATGCAGTAATCCTAACGCCTGAAAGAAGGAGTCTACATTAAGCAAAGCAGGATCCCCAGATTCCAGGGAAAATGCCCAATCCTGTGGATCACCACGCAGCAGGGACATGATGATTTTAACTTGTTGAATGGAATCACCGGAGGATCGAGGTCTCAGGTCAAAAAACAGTTTACAGTTGTTTTTAAAACTCAAAAACTTAGACCTGTCACCAGAAAACAAATCAGGAGTAGGAATCTTCGGTTCTAAAGCAGGAGTCTGAACAATATAATCAGAAATACCTTGCACCCTAGCAGCAAGCTGGTCTACACGAGAAGCTAATTCCTGAACATTCATGCTTGCACCAGGCTCCTCAGCCACCCGGATATTAAGAGGGAAGAGAACACAAAGCATACTGGAGAAAAAAATGTCTCAAGAGCTTCCTTCCCTTCTTCTGAGATGCATTTAACTCATTGTTGGCCAGTTGTACTGTTATGATCCGGTGACCTAGGAGCTGCATGAGAACTTTCACTGGAGAAGGTGTCCACTATACTGACCGCAATCCTGAACTTAACACCACAACTAGAAGTAGCCGTGGAGTGTACCTAACACACCTAGACACCTCGTCACAGCCGGAGGACTAAATACCCCTAAAGATGGAAATTGGAATACTATCTTGCCTCAGAGAAAATCCCCAAAGAATAGACAGCCCCCCACAAATATTGGCAGTGAGTCGGAGAGGAAAAAACATACACAGCCAGAAAAACAGGATTTAGCACAGGAGGCCACTCTAGCTAGATAGGACAGGATAGGACAGAGTTCTGTGCGGTCAGTATTAAAACCCTTCAAAACATACACAGCAGAATATACAAAAAACTTCCTACATCTACTAAAAGATGTAGGAGCGTAAATCTGAAACTCCAGTGAATCCTACAATCAGAGCAGGAATAAAACTGAAACAAGCACACAGCAGTGTGCCACAGATACAAAAACCAAACACTTATGTTTGCTGAATTTGGCAGCAAACAGGAGAAGCCAGAAAGTGATCCAACACTTCACAAGGAACATTGACAACTGGCAAGGGCTAAAGGATCCTGCACACCTAAATATCCCAGTCAGGCCAGGACTGCGAGTCAGAGACAACTGCATTCCCACCTACAACCACTGGAGGGAACCCAAGAGCAGAATTCACAACAGCTCCCCCCGTGAGCGCGGCCAATCGCTATGACGTACTATCCCGTCGGTGGTCATACAGGCCCACCCCACCTCGACGAGATAGTACGTCAGATGTCAGAAAGGGGTTAACCGCCCGATGGCTATATCCCCGGTAATAAAATCTCCATTTGACATCTTGTGCTTGTCTTTCAAAATCCTCATTTGTTGAGCATATTCTCCTGAGACGGAGAAACTCCCCAATTTGTACTGATGTAATAACAGACTTGGGATGAGTGGATGTGGCATGCAATAAAGCATTCACAACCGTTGGTTCTTGAAAAATATCAATCAATTACATTTGGACGTGCAGTATACGTTAAATGGATGTTCCTATTGTTCACATTAAGGACAGAAATGAACAAAATCAATTCCTCAGATGTCCCCTGCCCGATGAAGAAAATGTCATTGATGTACCGCACCCAAAAGGGGACGCGGTCCATCAGACATGAATAGGTCCCTCTCCCACAGCCCCAAAAATAAATTAGCTTAGGCTGGCGCGAATGCCGCGCCCATTGCTGTACCCTGGAGCTGTAGGTAGAAGGAACCCTTGAATATGAGAAAATTATGAGTCAAAGAAAACTCCAACAGTTTAATAATACTCGTAACTAGCAAAGTATTACTGCCAATACATAATCCGTCAATTTTCTTCAAAATATCTGTAGTGTCTTTCACATATGAAGGCAAGCATTCAACCAAAGGTTGGAGTTTAGCATCAATAAATTTGTTCACCTGTTCTAAATAATTACCTGTTCCTGAGACAATTGGTCTGCCAGGAGGGATTTCTTTATTGTTGTGAATTTTCAGTAATAGATATAAAGTTGAAATGATAGGTACTGTCACCTTTGGGGCCAAAAACAGTTCTTTAGAAATAATCCCATCAGCTTGTGCCCTCATTTTCAAGTCCTGTAATTCTGTACAAAAAGATATAGATGGATATGTTAACCTCTTTTAACACTGTTTGTTACCAAGTTGTCTAAATGTTTCCTGTTCATACAACTCCACAAGCCAAATAACCATATTACCACCTTTGTCGGACTGTTTAATCACCACATTGTCCCAACTGTGAATTTTTTTAAGAGAGCTCCGCTCCTCACTAGATAGATTATCATGCTCAATCCTCCTAGGGATGTATTCAAGATCTTTACTTAACAAAGAGATCAACATTAGGGCATGTGGAAAGAGCCAGAAACTTTTTTGATCTGGGACGTATTGATGTTGGAATCTTACCACTATTCGGAGTGTTGTGCTCCTCCGCAAATTCCGCTAAACTCTGAAACGCGCATTGAGTAGGGCGCCTGTCCAGGAGACCAGGAACACACCACATCACACTATAAGTTTCATGTTTACTTTGTTGCTAAATATTGATTACTTTATCTTACAGTCACTCTGCCTTCCTGGTCACACAATGTGTGGTGTTTTTTCCTGCACTGTTTGCACCTTATTTTTGCTTGGGATGTACGTGGGATTGATCTAATTACAACTAGCATCAGGGGTGCTAAGATTAGCCGCTATCTTGCACAATGTGAAAACCAAGTGGATTTGGACCCTGAACATGGTCCAACCACTGGGTTTAAATAAAAATAATAGTTTTGCCCCATTTCTCTGACCATTTGTTTATTTATTTGCTTACTTGATTTTAACATTGAAAATATTTTCTGTATGTTTATTATTTTCATATTTTTATTTGAAACTTTTATACTTTATAAGCCTTTAGGAGGTTTCTGAAATAATCCTTGTTGTAACATGGGTATCATATGGTCTCTATTTACTTTTTATTTTAATCCTCTGCTAACTTTTATAAAATATCTTTACAGAGTACTATTCATAAGCACGGTGAATGCACATATTGATGAACACTGGCGGGATCACAAAATGGTAGTCTCACCAGAAGTTTTGAAGATCAACAAAAAATGTCATCGTATTACAATTTGTCTATTAATTTTTGACATCCGGGATAATTTTGGGTTTCTATGTATTATTTATTTATTATTTATTCTTTTTACTGTTAGATGTATACATATATATGATTAGTGCATGAAAGATTGATATTATGAGTGATTGATATATTAGTATACTGTCCATTTTTGAAATATATAACCAATGAATAAGAATTTTTTTCTTTTCCTTTTGGATTACATTGGTCTTGGTGGGCTGACTGTGGTACGCTCATGGTGCCAGTGACACTTGGGTGGTCTGTGCACGGCTGCATCTTACCAGTCACTTCTGGTGACAAATTCCTGTCACCGTGGAGACCTGACGCGTCTGGCTCAGGTTCGCCCGTGCTCCCTGCATCCTGTGCGTCATTAGTGCTTTCAGCCCTACAAGTCTCGCCGTTGGTACTGCTAAGGCTTTTACTTCACCTATGCTTCCTGCAATTTGTGCATCACTTAGTGGCTCCAGCCTTATATGTTCGGTTGCTAAGGATTAGGGTTGAGCGAAACGGGTCGGCCAGATTCAGAAGTCGCCGACTTTTGGCAAAGTCGGGTTTCATGAAACCCGACCCGACCCCTGTGTGGGGTCGGCCATGAGGTCGGCGATCTTCTGAACTGGAATCGGAATTCCGATACCGATTCCCGATATGTTTAAGATATCGGGAATCGGTATTGGAATTCAGATTTAAGTGTAAAATAAAGAATAAAAATAAAAAATATTGCTATACTCACCCTCGGACGCGCCCTGGTTGTAACCGGGAGCCTTCCTTCCTAAGAATGAGCGCCTGAAGGACCTTTCGATGACGTCGCGGCTTGTGATTGGTCGCGTGAGCGGTCACATGGGCGTCACGCGACCAATCACAAGCCGCGACGTCATCGAAAGGTCCTTCAAGCGCTGATTCTTAGGAAGGAAGGCTGCGGGTTAGAACCAGGGCGTGTCCGAGGGTGAGTATATACCTATTAGGAATATACTCACCCTCGGACGTGCCCTGGTTCTAACCCGCAGCCTTCCTTCCTAAGAATCAGCGCTTGAAGGACCTTTCAATGATGTCGTGGCTTGTGATTGGTCACGTGACGCCCATGTGACCGCTCACGATACCAATCACAAGCCGCGACGTCATTGAAAGGTCCTTCAGGTGCTCATTCTTAGGAAAGAAGGCTCCCGGTTACAACCAGGGCGCGTCCAAGGGTGAGTATAGCAATATTTTTTATTTTTATTCTTTATTTTACACATTAATATGGATCGCAGGGCCTGAAGGAGAGTTTCCTCTCCTTCAGACCCTGGGAACCATTAGAAACCCAATGCACTGCATTGGTTTTCGTGTTTCGGCCGACTCCGACCCCGACTTTTCTATAGGATTGGCCGATTTCATTCGACCCGACCTTTGAAAAAGTCGGGTTTCGTGAAACCCGACCCGATCCTATAAAAACAAAAGTCGCTCAACCCTACTAAGGATGCTTGGCATATGAACCGGCGTCACATGATTTTCCAGTGTGCGGTCATGCGCAGTGGATGGGTTGATACAGAGTCTGGTGTGCCGGTCATGCGCAGTCGAGATATGTTCGGTTGCTGCTGTTACTAAGGACGCTTGGCATATGATCCGGCATCACATGATTTTTCAGTGCCCTGTCATGCGCAGTGGACGAGTGGATACAGCGTCTGGTGTTGTGTGCTTTCATGTTCAGTGGAGATATGTGCTTAAGATGCAGGCAGCATCATTCGACCCGACAATTGATGTTTTCTTTTCATTGGTTGCTTTCAACACACCTCTTCTTTCTGATTGGTTAGATGTGTTATTTATACTTACCTCTCCTATCGGCTCCACCCCCTAATGAAGGCAGCATACCGAAACGCGCATTGGTGAGGGTGCCTGGCCAGGAGACCAGGAACGCACTACATCACTCTGTAAGTTTCATGTGTACTTTGTTGATAAATATAGATTACTTTATCTTACAGTCACTCTGCCTTCCTGGTCATACAATATACCATGTGGAGACACTGACCCCTGGTGGTGTTTTTTCCTGCACTGTTTGCACCTTACTGTTGCTTCATAAGTATTCTATTCATTACCAATGTAATGTTTGCACATGCACTTTATTTTTTTTAACTATGTTTTGTAATTTTGAGCATCATTTTGTATATTATATTCTTAACACGTGTATGAATTTTGGGCACCACATGCATCATAGTGTGTTTATGGATTTTTATTATTGTTTTATTAGTTATTTTTAATTTTTATTATTATTACATATATATTGTTTGATCTCATTGTATTAAATCTGGTATTTAACGATAAAAATTATATGATATAATATGAAAAACTTTCTTTGGACTTGCTGGTCACTGTTTTTCTTGTTTTACTGATATTTGATATGGTATTTCCGACTGTCCTATCTATTAGGTTCACTTCCCAGTAGTGTACATGTTTCATAATAGGTGACATAATTTGTGTCTGACTCTTTCTATATACAGTATATATATATATATATATATATATATATATATATATATGTAACCACAGTGCTCTCTTTGTTAGTGTCCCCGATACTTGTTAAGTTTTGTCATTTAATAATTTGCAGACTCCTTATAAAGAGCCCCTAAGTGCAAGAAAAGCAGAATCCCCCCTCAAGTGACCCCATTTTGAAAATTATACCTCTTTAGGAATTCATCTACAGTTGTCATCACGATTTTGACTCCATGGGTGTTTTCCAGAATCAAGCAGGCAAGGATCATTTTGCTTTTCCAGAGCCCTTGTACTACCAGTATCATGAAAACCAATATATTTTCATTAACACATAAGAAACCTGAGTGGGGACTTGTTTTTTGTGGATTGAGCTGAAACTTTTATTTATCCTGTGGTCTACGCTGAGCACTTACATCAGGGTTTTCCTTTAAATCTCTGAGTGACATGTAATTCAGATGAAACCCCCGAGGTATCCATTCACTATAATAAGGCAGCAGAGATACTCTGGACCCTGTCTGGCATCTTCCAACTGGGGGATTCCGTCTGAATCATGTATTTCAGAGATTTACACGGAAACCCCTGTAACTCAGCGTAGAGCACAAAATAAATGTGAGCAGAGCCTCACTGCAATTTTTGAGAGGCAGAATGAACAAATCAACAGCAGGTGAAGAATTGATTTTATTGATTTTTTACACCGTTCCTCATTTGGTATAAATGATTAGGCGTGTTTTTTCATCAGATTGGTTACAGTGATACCAGATTAAAAGTGGTGTTTTATGTTTGGGTGCTGTCACACACTAAAAGGCGATTTTTTTTCAAAAACTAGTTTTTGCATCACCATATTTTGAGAGCTATAATTTGTCCCTATTTCTGCTGGCAAAGTCACAAAGTCATGTGGGGTGTTAGCATTTGGTGAAAGCACCAAATATATATTTATAGAGTAATTGGTGCGTTCGCAACCCGGGGTCCACCGAAACAGGAGTAAAACCCGTTGCATGTAACTGACGGTACTATATGGCGGTATAAGTGAACTCTGTTACTTCACAGAGTCACATAAGACAAGAGAACGCTGTGCCCTGTTAACCTCACAGAGGAGCACAGCTACCAAATAACGAACAGTGGTCATGCAGTCAGAATAGCACACGCAAAACTCCTCACTGGAGGTTCCGGTATTCTAGAGGCTTATTTCAGCCGGGCCCTGAATCTACTCACACAAAACTCCTCACCGGAGGTGCCGGTATTCTAGGGGCTTATTTCAGCCGAACCCTGAAACCACATACACATAACCACACTGGCGCAGAACACAAAACTTAGTTTTATAGCTGCAACAACTACAGGACCTTCGTAGAGGACCAACGGGAGCTGCTACAGTACCTTAGCCACTTCGGGACCTTCCAGGAGGACCAATGGGAGCTGCTGTAGTACCTGAGCATGTGACCCCCGACCTCCAATGAGAGGTCTTACCCTGGGCATGCTCAGAAGGGGAAAAGCAGGACTTAGTCCCAGAGACTTCTGCTCGCCGCTGACCAGTATTGGCTACAATGGCTGAGCCTGGAAAGGCAACAGTAACCATCTGCACCATATCAGACTGAGCCAGATGCTGGGACCAATGTCTCCGCTGAGCAGGCTCCACTGTGGCTGGAGAAGAATGGGAGACCGCAGCGGATATGGCTTGAGATTCCCCCTGTGCAGAGGTGGGAACTCAACCCCTAACATGGGGTCTTTTTTTTTTGCGGGACGAGTTGACATTTTTATTGGTGCCATTTTTGGGCTCATGACATTTTTTGATCGTTTTCTATTCTGACTTTTGGGATGCTGAATAATAAAAAATCAGCAATTTAGGAATGGATTTTGTTCTTTTTTTATGCAGTTCCGCATATGGTAAAATTGATAAGGCAGCTTTATTCTTCAGGTCAGTTCGATTACAACGATATCACATTTATATATATTTTTTTTTTACGTTTTGGCACTTTTACACAATAAAAACTCTTATAAAAAATATTATTTTTGCATTGCTTTATTATGATAGCTATAAGTTTTTTATTTTTAGGCTGATTTTTAGCTTTATGGCTGTTGGTTTTTGAAGGACAAGATGCCGTTTTAGCGATATATATATTTACATTCATGTTTTTGATAGCGTTTTCTTCCACTTTTTGTTCGGCAGTATGATGACTCACATCTTCTGGGGCGATGGTCGCCGCCCCCTGCGCGCTGTTTTCTTTTCAAATCCAACGCCGGCGCTGTGTAAATATTTGTGGGGCAGGCGCAGTAAGCTCTGGCTGTCTGACGTCACAGCCAGGCTTGCAGACTGCGCCTGTGCTGGCAGTGCGGCCACCCACCTCGGGAATCCCTGCCCCGCACTGTGTTATGCATTATGCACAGTGCGGGGCTAGGATTCCTGGGCATGCGCACTGCATGTCTCAGACTCTCACCCACGTCCCCCACCCCCCGCCTTACAGCCTCTGGCTATTCAGCTGAGCTCATCCTGCCGCCTCCTCCTTCTGCTCATAGCAATCGCCGGGAATGAAACAACCTACGAAACTTGCCTGCTAGCTGGCTGGAAGGCGGGGGGCGGGGGACGTGGGTGAGAGTTGGATTTGAAAAGAAAACAGCGCGCAGGGGGCGGCGACCATCGCCCCAGAAGATGTGAGTGACGGCTGTTGGGCACTTCACAGAGGAGGCTTCAGACCCGCCTCCGTGGACAAAGACAGGTATTTCTGCAGAGTTTCAAAACACTTTATTTTAATAATACCTGAACACAAAACTAAAAGAGCCACCTAGTTAGAATGCAGCATTACTGCTGCACAAGGTGGCTCTTTTAGTTTATAACGGCTGCAGGGGGTGACAGTGGCCCTTTAAGTGGGTGACAGTTGCCTAACATAAAAACCCGCTATAAAAACCTGCTATAAATCAAACCCCCCATTATCACCCTGTTAGTTAGGGAAAAATATAATAAAAAAAGTATTTATTTCTATTTTCCCAATAGGGTTAGGGTAAGGGTTAGGGCTAAAATTAGGGATAGGGTTAGGGTTGGGGATAAAGTTAGGGTAAGGGTTGGGGCTAGAGTTGGGGTTAGGGTTTGGATTACGTTTACGGTTGGGGTTAGGGTTGGAATTAGGGTTAGGGGTGTGTCAGGGTTAGGAGTGTGGTTAGGATTATGGTTAGGGTTGGGATTAGGGTTAGGGGTGTGTTGGGGTTAGGGTTGGAGCTAGAATTGGGGGGTTTCTACTGTTTAGGCACATCAGGGGCTTTCCAAACATGACATGGCATCCAATCTCAATTCCACCCAATTCTACATTGAAAAAGTAAATGTAAAATGGTGCTCCTTCCCCACCAAGCTCTGCCATGTGCCCAAACAGTGGTTTACCCCCACATATGGTGTATGAGCATGCTCAGAACAACAACTTTTGCAGTACAATTTCTCTTTTTACCCTTGGGAAAATAAAAATTGGGGGGCTAAATATTATTTTTGTTCAAAGTGCTCTCCACACATCTAGATAAGTTCCTTAGGGGGTCTACTTTCCAAAATGTTATCACTTATGGGAGGTTTCCACTGTTTAGGCACATCAGGGGCTCTCCAAATGCAACATGGTGTCCGATCTCACTTCTAGCCAATTTTGCATTGAAAAGTCAAATGGTGCTCCTTCCCTTCCGAGCTCTGCCATGCACCTAAACAATGGTTTACCCCCACATATTATAAGATTATAAGATTTTGTCGCAGTATAAATGTAAAATAGAAGTCATGCATGGCAGACTAATGACGAGACAAACTGCTAACAATATAGATACCAGAAAAAGCGAACAAGCAGCCATATAGTCCCGTAAAAAATAAAAATTTTATTAAATAACAGTAAAAACTAGATGAGCAGGTACAAAAGATACAAATCAGGGAAATATAAATGTGCTAAAGTGGTCCATAAGAAGGACCGTACTGCCCAAACAAACCTGCCATTACAAAAAATCATCAGGCCACATATAATGTAAAATACATAAAATATTGGGCAAGTGCCACAGCCATGATATAAAAAATGTACAGCATACAACGTAAGTGCATACCTAATTGGGGCAGGAAGAATGCTCGGCATACTCAGGACAAATTGCACAACTTTTGGGGTCCTGTTACCCTTGGGAAAATAAAAATTGGGGCAAAAAGTTCATTTTTGTGAAAAAAAATTTTTTTTTGTTTTTGCGGCTCTACATTATAAACTTCTATGAAACACTTGGGGGTTCAAAGTGCTCATCAGACATCTAGATAGGTTCCATAGTGTGTCTACTTTCCAAAATGGTATCACTATTGGGGGGGTTTCCATTGGTTAGGCACATCAGAGGCTCTCCAAACGAGACAAGGTGTCTGATCTCAATTCCAGCCAATTTTGCATCGAATAGTCAAATGACGCTCCTTCATTTCTGAGCTTTGCCACACACCCAAACAGTGGTTAACCCCACATATGGGGTATAGGCGTACTCAGGACAAATTATTCAACAACTTTTAAGGTCCAATTTCTACTGTTACCCTTGGTAAAATAAAACAAATTGGATCTGAAGTAAATTTTTTGAGAAAAAAAGTTAAATGTTTGTTTTTAAAAAAAAAAAAAAATATTTCGAATTGAGAGTCCTCAGTGTTAGGGCTAGCAGAACGCACCGAGTATAGATAGATAGCTACAAGGTGCATTCGCAGCCCAGGGTCCACCGTGCAGAGACATCTGCTGCTAAGTAACAGCGGATAAACTCTGAGCTCACATGTGGGTTAAGCTTAATTCCGTGTGAACTGGAAGCGATCTCTGTTGCCTCACAGAGTCGCGCTGTACACAAAACTATTACCCTAACTAGGGTTGTGCTTGCTCTGGAACTCTTCTGTGCTAACCGCACACATAAAGGAATCAGATGCTAAGCTAAGCCACTAATTGCCCCAATGACACAAGCTGCCTGCCTGATTGTACAGTCCCAAAGCTACAGCCTCACATCTTATATGAATAGAGTGGAATAGTTTCCACTGGCATAAGCCAAACACATTTGATACTAGCGCATGGACGTGCGGCCATGCAAACCTTTTATAGTTGCAGCTCTTCCCGACCTTCCTGGTGGACCAATAGGAGCTGCTACAAGGCCTGAGCATGTGACCCCCGACCTCCAATGAGAGGTCCTCCCGTGGGCATGCTCTGTGCATGAAAAGCAGGACTTAGTCCTAGAAAAGCCTGCTCACCGCTGAAAAGTACTGGCTACAAAGGCAGATCCTGGAAAGGCAGCAGTAACCATTCGCACAGTATCAGGCTGATGTCTCTGCTGAGCAGGCTCCACTGCAGCTGGAGGAGAATGGGAGACCGCAGCAGACATGGTTCGAGATTCCCCCTGTGCAGCGGCAGGAACTCGACATCTGACACTCAGTGGTTGATACCTTTTAAAGGCTAAAGATGGTAACAAATTGCAAGCTTTCGAGACTACTCCGGTCTCTTCATCAGGCATAGACTAATAGAAATTCTGAAGAATCACATATTTATGCACAACACAGCACAGACAAATACCATAGCATAGAAAAATACCATAGATAAGACAGGTAGGTGACGTGAAGCAGAACTACCATTATCATAGATAAGTAGTGTGAATGTTTTATTGTCCTCTGATTGGAGTCTGGTTCTATGTTATGATGCCCCCACAAGGTCTGAGGTGCAAATTCCTTATTTGAGGTACAAAGACATAAATCCATGTGACCAATTCATTCCTGCTCTGAGAGTGTCAAAGGTCATCATCAGCTTATATTCCCAGACTCTTCTGTCGCTCTGAGATTTGAAGTTACCTTTTAAAACAAGTAATTTCATGTCCATAATGCTAGAATCAGGGAGACAAAAATGTATTCCTATAGGTAGATCCATTCTTTTTTCTCTTATTGTATGACGATGAGAGTTCATCCTTGTTCTCACTTTCTGCCTTGTCTCCCCTACATGCAGACCCCCAGTTGGACATTTAGTACAAATAATTAAGTACACCACATTAGAAGTGATGCAGCTGAAAGTACCTGGTATCTTGTAGTCCTGATGTGAGCTGGGGATCTTTATCTTGTCCATGGTCATTATAAATGGACAGGCTTTCCATTTTGTCTGGTTGAAAGGAAGGGTTCCTGCAGCTGTTTGAGAGGACAGGGAGCTTTTGACAATGATACTTCTTAGATTTGGGGGCTGCAAAAACACAGTAGTGGGGGGTCTGGAAATGGATTGTAAGCGGGCATCTTTTTGTAGTAAAGGTTGTAATTTCCGTGCAGCTCCGCTTAGCATGTCCAGATTTGGATTGTAGGTGACTACTAGAGGCACCTTGATTATTTTCTTCTTTAGCTTTGTAATGTAGCAGGTGATTCTTTGATATACTAGTGCCTCTTGTAATTTGGTTTTGAATTGTTCTTGGATGGTAGCCCTGATTCAAAAAAGTCTTTCTGAGGCAACCAAGGTGTTCATCTCTATCCATGGGGTTGGAACATATACGATTGTATCTGATGGCTTGGCTGTAGACAATAGAGTTTTGTATGTGTTTTGGATGGAAACTATAAAGGCACAGATGATTGGCCTCGGGGAGACCAAAACATCCAACACCGCGGAGACACCATCACGTGTTTCTCAACGCAGTGATTCCAGAACACTGCCCCCATCCCTTATGGGAAATATGCAGATGCATGTAAAGAAGCTGCGGAGACACCATCACGTGTTTCTCGACGCAAGCAGTGAATAGCCAGGCCTTTCGAAGGTGTCTCCGCAGCTTCTTTACATGCATCTGCATATTTCCCATAAGGGATGGGGGCAGTGTTCTGGAATCACTGCGTTGAGAAACACGTGATGGTGTCTCCGCGGTGTTGGATCTTTTGGTCTCCCCGAGGCCAATCATCTGTGCCTTTATAGCCTTTTTACTAGGCACTGCTCCTAATAGCCAGATTCCTACTCCACACTGATGAGGGGCAAAAACCCCGAAACAGCTGTCTGTGGATGGATACCATGCTTGGCATAGGTGGCTTTCCTTCATAGGATGCTGCCCTTCCCGTGGTTGTTCCTTCCCGGGGAAAGGCCTGGCTATTCACTGCTTGCGTCGAGAAACACGTGATGGTGTCTCCACAGCTTCTTTACATGCATCTGCATATTTCCCATAAGGGATGGGGGCAGTGTTCTGGAATCACTGCGTTGAGAAACACGTGATGGTGTCTCCGCGGTGTTGGATGTTTTGGTCTCCCCGAGGCCAATCATCTGTGCCTTTATAGCCTTTTTACTAGGCACTGCTCCTAATAGCCAGATTCCTACTCCACACTGATGAGGGGCAAAAACCCCGAAACAGCTGTCTGTGGATGGATACCATGCTTGGCATAGGTGGCTTTCCTTCATAGGATGCTGCCCTTCCCGTGGTTGTTCCTTCCCGGGGAAAGGCCTGGCTATTCACTGCTTGCGTCGAGAAACACGTGATGGTGTCTCCGCAGCTTCTTTACATGCATCTGCATATTTCCCATAAGGGATGGGAGCAGTGTTCTGGAATCACTGCGTTGAGAAACACGTGATGGTGTCTCCGCGGTGTTGGATCTTTTGGTCTCCCCGAGGCCAATCATCTGTGCCTTTATAGCCTTTTTACTAGGCACTGCTCCTAATAGCCAGATTCCTACTCCACACTGATGAGGGGCAAAAACCCCGAAACAGCTGTCTGTGGATGGATACCATGCTTGGCATAGGTGGCTTTCCTTCATAGGATGCTGCCCTTCCCGTGGTTGTTCCTTCCCGGGGAAAGGCCTGGCTATTCACTGCTTGCGTCGAGAAACACGTGATGGTGTCTCCGCAGCTTCTTTACTTGGATGGAAACTGTCCCATTTAAGATATGTTGGATGGTCGATTGGCTTCTGATACAGGGATGTTTCTATTTCATTGTTCTGTAGCTTAATGATGGTGTCCAAAAAAATAATTTCAGTGCAGGAGTAGTTGAGTGTAGTTGATGGTAGGATAAAATTGATTAAACTGTTCATGGAACGTCTTTAGCTGTGGCTCAGACTCTGTCCAGATTATTAAAATATCATCAATGTAACGGTAGTAGGCAAGAGGCCTGATGGGATATGATAACAAAAAGTCGCTTTCAAGCTTGGCCATGAAAAGATTTGCATACTGGGGCCATTTTACTTCCCATTGCTGTGCCAGTCTCCTGTGGATATATCTTGTTATGCAATTCAAATTAATTGTGGGTGAGGATGAATTTTATAAGTTTCACCACATAATCAGTATCAGTCCCTGTGTTTTCCAGGAAGAATTGCAGGCATTTAATCCATTCTGGTGTGGAATATTAGAGTACAAAAATTCCACATCCATGGTGGCCAGGATGGTTCCTTCTGGTAGAGGACCTATTGCTGATAGTTTATTCAGTAGGTCAGTTGTGTCCAGAATGAAGCTGGGTGTATCCTTTACCAGTAGTTTAAGAATACCCTCTACTCATCCAGATACCTGCCCAGTAAGGGTGCCCACACATGAAATATTTGGTCTTCCTGGATTTCCAGATTTGTGGATGTTGAGAAGCATGTAGAATGTCCCTGTCCTTGGACTTTCTGGTATCAGGTCTTTGGTTCTTGTGGAGTCGTCGGGCAGACAAAATACTATCTTGTTTAGTTCCTTGTAATAGTCCTGTGCAGGATCCAACTCCAATTTTTTTGTAGTAGCGTGTGGCCATAAGTTGTTTGTTTGCGTCTTTCATATAGACAGATGTGTTCATCATGACTATTGCACCACCCTTGTCAGCAGGCTTAATGATGATTTCTTTGTTGGTTTTCAAAGACTGTATGGGCTTTCTCTCCTGGGCACTAATGTTGGATGCTTGTCTCCTGATAGTATCTATGATGGTGGATTTTATCAAATGTCTGAAGAAGTATATATATTTATGCAAATGAGGGTTGTGTCCAGGTGGAGGTGTCCAGTCTGACCTCTTCTTTGTTGTTAGGATCCCTTTTCCTTCAATCCAAGTGTTTTCTGAATCTTCTGTATCATTGAAATATTCCCTCAGGCACAGTCTCCTGAAAAAATGTTCCATATCACTGCAGAGTTCAGTTTTATCGAAGGTCTTAGTAAGGACAAAATGAAAGTCCTCTAGAAAGCACAGCCAGCTTCACTTTGCTTGGTTTGAATTTTTTTTAAACATTCCAAAATTCCTATAAAGCACCTGAAGGGTTAATAAACTTCTTGAATGTGGTTTTGAGCACCTTGAGGGATGCAGCTTTTAGAATGGTATCACTTTGGGTATTTTCTATCATATAGACCCTTCAAAGTGACTTCAAATGTGATGTGGTCCCTAAAAAAATAGTGTTGTAAAAATGAGAAATCGCTGGTCAACTTTTAACCCATATAACTTCCTAACAAAAAAACATTGGTTCCAAAAGTGTGCTTATGCAAAGTAGACTTGTGGGAAATATTACTTATTAAGTATTTTGTGTGATATATCTCTGTGATTTAAGGACATAAAAATTCATATTTTTTTCACAAATAAACGCAGGTACTATCAAAGAAATGTTACCATTTACGTGAAGTAAAATATATCATGAGAAAACAGTGTCAGAATCACTGGGATCCATGGAAGCGTTCTAGAGTTATTACCTCATAAAGGGACAGTGGTCAGAATTGTAAAAATTGGCCCGGTCCATAACATGCAAACCACCCTTGGGGGTTAAGATGTTAACATTACATCATAACTTCTAGTGGATAATCCTATACAGACATCATAACAATACAAAATAGTATAAGGAAGTTAAGGTACCAGTTACAAGTACCCTAAGACTTCAATGTAGGTTTTGCCAGGTGACTTTGTCAAGTAAGTCCTTGATCATTATATCCACATTTGTCATTTCGTTGTATTGGGGAAATTTAATGCCATTTATTGATTATACCCACTCCCTATACGTTTTCCTGTGATTTCCCTGTATATGACCTTTTATCCCCTTCTAAACGTTCTTTCATTGTTTTCATAAATGTATGGATTTTATTCTTGTGTATTAATAAAAATATGTCCTTTTATTGAATATGTTTGTGCTTATTCACTTCTTTTGAGTAGGAATCAATTGGTTAAAGAAAACTTTACATATAAAACAAAGGTTAGGTGAACATTTGATCTAACTGCGGTGGACAATCGACACTAGTTAACTATTCATAAGGAATCCAGCAAAGTTTCAATAAATCAAACTCACCGATAACTACAATTAATATATCATATACTTCATTACACCCAATATTTCTTAATTGAATAGGGCGGAGGAAAAATGACTGATATCCAAAATGTAGGACCTGTGAGTCAGACATGATTCCCATGTTTTGGAGATCCCCAAAACTGTTTAAATTTTGTAAGGAAATAGTTCAGTTGCTCTCATAAGGGCGTTACCAATGGATACTGTTTTGATAGTATTAGGGGGGACAGAATTAACTGTAGATTATGAAAGCAAGAGATTACTTTTTGAATTGTTGTTTATGACTAGAATCCTTGTTATTTATAAATGGATGGCGGACTCTGTGCCTTCTTATGCTGCATGGAGAAATTAGGTGCATCATGTCATACTTTTTGAAAATCAAATATCTAAATTTTTTATTTTGAATGCTTGAATTAAAAGCTTATGTATCGCAGAAATAATTTCCTAAAGTTTGGCTTAAATGTTCTGCTTTTTTATTTTTATTATTTTTTCCCCTCTAGTTTTTTGGTTAATGTAAAAGTAAAAAATATATTTATTGTCTATGCTTTTATAAATGTTTGATATTTGATACAACAGCTTGGTTAATAATTAATAAAGATGGATGTATAAAGAAAAGCACCATATAACCATTATCGTTTAATACTATAGTTTTATAATTAATTTATCAGCTTATACGAGTCTTCTACGTAGTATGTAGTACGTAAGATCAATGGTTATCCTACGTATTATCTATAAATATCTGGGCATCACACTCCATTCTGAATCTAAACATTTATATTATATGCTTAAGCAATGACCCACTTTAAGGGTCATATTTCTTTACAACTGCTGTGATTCAACAGAAAGTGACCTCCAGCGGGTAACCACAAATGGTATCTTTAAGGTTAACTGCACTGCTGGCATCATGGGATACGATTTAGCTGATTGCACATTAGCTCATTTACATTTGCTTCCCCTTTCCCACTGTGCTATGCTATTAACCCGAGGGTAGTGTCCTGGTGTCCCTTAGATTATGGTTCACTACTGTCACAGTGTAGCAAGGATACTTCCAGTCAAACAGCATGGTGTCACTGGTGTTTGTTTTCAAAGCAAAAGCAATTCCTTGTAGATTTTTTGCCAGTCTGATCAACATACGCTGTCAGTGGGAAAGAGAGACCGTAATTGATTTTTATGCTACCACCAACCAGATGGGCTATTAGCTAGCCAATAATGGCTATAATGTAAATCTAGCTTTAATTTGTTTCTATTAATCATTCTAATAAGTTCAACTAAAAATACAATATAGCTGTGCTATAACGATAACTGGAAAAGAAAACAATTGAATAAAAGTAAAACTAAACATTTTATCATATCTCAGTATTTTAAATTAGTTAAAGCAGAGCACAGCTTGGATGGAATATTTACTTCCAAAATCTTTCCTTTTACTGAGCAATAGAAAGTATTATCCAATGATCTTTTTAAATGAACACTTAGAGGACATAACAAATGTTGGTGTTGTTTCTGGTCAGTCTCACACAGATATTATCCTCATATTTCTACTATATAATAACAGCAGTGGAAAAAAAGGTGAAGGGTCATTGTACTTCGTCTTTAGAATTAAGACGGTTGTCTTCATTCTGATAGCACACTCTTAATTCTGGAGACACATCTTAATAACTTCTAAATAGTTCCAACAAAAGAGCCATGTCAGAAGAATGAGCAGGCCCCAAGGTGTTTCAACTGGAGTGTTTTCATCTGCCTTTATTGCTCTATCCCTCTCCAGAATTAAGGCAATAACCTGTGATAAATTATTCAGGAATTGCTACAGGGATCAAAGTAGAATCATTCTGTTAAAGTGCTGTTTGCAACATTTGGCACTTAGTATAGAAAACAGAAAAAAAACAACTTTTAATGCTTGGATACTGAAAATCATGGATTTTTAATAATTTAATAGTTTTAAAAAGAAACTAAAGGAAGTGAATGACCACTTAATTCTTTGAGTTCTTGATATCTTCCTACAAAAGACTGTGGGTCAGATTCATCGATCCCTTTGTTTTTTTAAGTCAGTTTTATTTTTGTTTGTCTTGTGGTATTCAGTGACCTTATTTTTTATATATTCAGCTAAAAAAATTTAATTTGTGCAAAATATCTGGTATCTGGCATACATAACATGACTCTAGGGGAGAGTGGAGCAAATCTTCACAAAAATACCAGCACTTATAAAGTAGACTTTAAAAAGACACAAAATAAAAGATGACTTAGGAGCATGTGAAAAAAAATTAGATAAAAAGCGTATGCAAATGACATGATGATGAATCCATCGCTATATTTTGTGTTGCTAACACATACTCCAAATCAAAGCCAATATGCCTCTAAAATATTCACTAACAAATAAAATGCAAGATGAACCTACCTGTATATATGTACACAAATAGGTGATGATTAATAATAATAATAATAATCTTTATTTTTATATAGTGCTAACATATTCCGCAGCGCTTTACAGTTTTTGCACACATTATCATCACTGTCCCCGATTGGGCTCACAATCTAGAATTCCTATCAGTATGTCTTTGGAATGTGGGAGGAAACCAGAGTGCCCGGAGGAAACCCACGCAAACACGGAGAGAACATACAAACTCTTTGCAGATGTTGTCCTGGGTGGGATTAGAACCCAGGACCCCAGCGCTGCAAGACTGTAGTGCTAACCACTGCGCCGTTGTTGATTCCCCTTGTGCTAATTTTCCAATGTGTCTGGTTCATGGTGGCAAATCCATGTACTCAATATCCTAAATATCGTTAGTAACCTGAATAGTGTTTTTGAGAGATTCAGTAGAGTATGTACAGTAACATCCTACTGGTTTTACTATTTCTAATCTTAACTCAATCTAATCTCCTAATCTAGAGTGCCCCCCACTGCTCTAAATCTTATATTAACCCTTTCTAACACTGAACCTTACTATATCTCCCTATCTCTATCCCTAACCCATATGTATAATTTACACAACACATGAACATTTTGATTTTGATATGTTAATGCACAAGAAACAATATCACATTACATGACACTTTACATGCAACACGTACCCGATTTTATTAGGAAGATGCGCACAGGGATGCAGGGAACTTATTAGCCCCCAACACACCCCTACACAACTCCCTCTTATAACCATGCTCATTCCCGACCATGCAGTAGTATACAACAATATAAAACACTATTTTAAAACATGTTTACCAGTTATCATACTCCACATAATCAATTATTGTCTTGTCCACCTCTGACCCAGTTCCTGGTCAGGACTGGTACCAGTCCCACTTGGTTGGGACCCTGGAACACACAGTTTAGGTCTCTTTAATAACATGACCCTTTGGCCAACAATACACATTAGCCCACTGATGCATTGGCACAGTCCTTTATAACCCAGCATGATCCTCAGCTTGTCCAAACAGTACTACGGGTTAATTTGAACACCAGTCCCTTTGCTTCTGGGATCCAGACATGGAGACAGCTCATAACAGGACACTCCAGGCCCATTGACTAGTCCTTCTGTCTTAAGTGTCCACACAAACATCATGGCTCACAGTGGCCAACTCACCACAGCTCTGACAGTCCAGGAACATTTACAGTCCATACACATCTGAACCAGCTCACTCATCGGGTCCTAATGACCATGTTTTCCCCCACCCTCCTATTTTCAGTCCCTTTAAAACATGTCTGCTGCTACCAACCTCATAAGGATAAAACTCAGGTTAGGGAATGTAATAAAACACAGTTTTTAAAGCAGCCACATATTGTCCATTCTTCACAAAGGGTCTCTTTCACTTAATCGAGCAGGGGGTGCGCAAACGTGCACAAATAAACTTGGATGGGGGAAAAACAAACTTTATTACTTTTCATCTGCGGCCACACTGAATGCGCTGTATTCAGGGCTCCTGCCCTCAGTGAACCAGAACAGTTCCATGACAGCTTTTTTGCGTGCTTCGAGCACAACTCCTCAATCACCATAGAGATTAATTAGTCACTGTCCCCGCGACTGACAGCCTCCCGTGCCAGAGGCCGGAGAGGGACAGAGCCTGGCTGTTCTGCAGGCCTCTGTTGTAAAGCAGTTTGCGCCTTTTCTTGAAGCACGAGAATCTCCAGATTCTCCTATGGGGTAGCAGGGTGACAGCTACCGTGAAAAAGCCCAGCACCCTCTTTCCTTTATTAAAGAGACCGGGTCACCATCCTCCAGGGGGCGTTCAAATTTTACCAAGCCCGCCTTGACGTATACTTTAGAACAGTTACGGTCCTCCCGGATAACACTGTACCCACAGGATGGTTTTGTGTACATCAACATGCCCCTGTTACGCTGACCAGCCATCGCTTCCCATACCAGGCACCGCATGTCAGGATCCTGTCAGCACTGGTGCACTGCCACAGCTGAACAAGGTGACTCACCCACACTGCAGGAGAGCCTGTGGTCAGATACTACTAGGAAAACTCAGACAGACGGGACCTGCACAGAGTGCTGAGCGTGGTAGAGGACAGAAGGACCTACAATCATGTGACAACAGGGGGCGGGGCTTAGCGTCCTGCTGCTGGAGATGAGTGCAGGATTTTACAGGGAATCTGAAGTAGAGGAGAGGGGAACTCAGGTCGGACAGGCGGGGGTCATACACGGAGAGGCCGGCGCAGTACACAGGGGCAGTCAGAAGAATAGTCAGGATGTAGCAGGAGCTCAGAAAACCAGAACGAGCAATAGATGGTACAGAAACAGCAGGCAGGAATCACAACAGGGACAGGACCAGATCAGAAACCAAACAGACAGACTTTAGTACTTGCACAAAGCAGAGGCACACCAGAGTCAGAGACACTCAGCCAAGGGTCAGAGTATAAATGACAAGGATTGACCTCAAAGTGAGGCTACAAAATGCCTCCCAGGATCCAGAAAGAGGCCATTCGAGTTAACCCTGCAACTACCTGACCCGAGAGCACAGTAAACCATAACAGTACCCCCTACTTAATGGGGGCCTCTGGATCCCCAGTTTTCTCAGGATTCCGAGCATGGAATGCCTGAACCAGATGATCAGCGTGTATCGATCTGGCCGGCACCCAAGACTGGTCCTCCGGCCCGTACCCCCTCCAATGCACCAGGTACTGTAAAGACCCCCAAACCTGCCGGGAATCTACAATATGTTGTACCTCAAATTCCAAATGCCCATCGACCAAGACTGGGGAGGGAACAGCACTTGGATCTTCCACCACCGATCCCAAGGGTTTAAGCAAGGATCTATGGAATACGTTATGAAGTTTCAATGAGGGAGGGAGACGAAGACTCCACTGGGTTTACTACCTCAATGATCTAGTAGGGACCAATGAACTTAGGTCCCAGTTTGGCGGAGGGCAAACGGAGACTTATATTACGCGTAGAGAGCCACACCTTGTCCCCACACTGCAAAACCTGAGCAGAGTCTCTTTTTTAACCACAAAACGCTTATAATTCTCCTGAGCCCTGGAAATATTTAGCCGGACTTTTGACCATAACTCCCTGATTCGGTTGACACAGTCCTCAGCTCCTGGACAGCCCGAATCTAATCGTGAGAATTCACCAAAATGGGGGTTCAGACCATAATTAATAAAAAATGGTAACCTACCAGTTGATTGATTGGTACGGTTGTTGAAAGCGAACTCTGCTAACGGTAGGGCATCACACCAGTCGTTTTGCAGAGCAGAAGTCAAACATCGAAGCATTTGTTCAAGCGACTGGTTTGTGCGCTCCGTCTGCCCGTTACTCTCTGGATGGTAAGCTGAGGAAAAAGACAAAGATATCCCCAACCTTTTGCAAAAAGCCCACCAAAACTTAGCCACAAATTGTGCCCCTCTATCCGATACAATGTCCATAGGAACCCCATGTAATTGTACAATTTGTGCAAGGAAATGCTTAGCGAGAGTCTCTGCTGAAGGTAGGCTTGCCATAGGTACAAAATGCGCTAACTTAGAAAACCTGTCTATGACTACCCAGATTACCGTGTTACCCCGGGATGCAGGAAGGTTGGTAATGAAGTCCATGGACAAGTGAGTCCATGGTCTTCCTGGAATTGATAAAGGCATCAATTCCACAGCCGGCCGGCAATGAGAGCTCTTAGAACGGGCGCATACCCCACACGCAGCGACATACTTCTTAATATCCGAAGCCATTAAAGGCCACCAAAAGACTCTAGTTACTGACTCTCATGTGGCAGAAATGCCCGGGTGAGCACTCAGTTTCGAATCATGGAACTCTAGCAGGAGCTTGGAACGTAATTGCTGAGGAACAAACAATTTGTTTTCAGGTTTGGACCTTGGAGCTAAAGATTGAGCCCCCACAATCTCCTGCTCCAATTCCGATGACACTTCTGCTATAACGATATTGGGTTGAAGAATGGGGGACGGCGGATCAGGGGCAGATAGCGGCTCAAAACTACGTGATAAAGCAACAGCTTTCACGTTTTTAGATCCTGGATGAAACGTTATTGAGAATTGGAATCAGGAAAAAAGTGACCAACGGGCCTGCTTGGGAGTCAGTCTTTTAGCAGATTTGATATACTCTAGGTTTTTGTGGTCGGTGATGACCGTGATGGGGTGAGCCGCCCCCTCCAAAAAATGCCTCCATTCCTCGAACTCCAACTTAATTGCTAAGAGTTCTCTATTACCAACATCATAATTCCTCTCAGCCTGAGAAATTTTTTTTGAGAAATAGGCACAATGTTTGAGATTAGTCAGAGAAGCAGGTCCCTGTGACAACACTGCCTCCACCCCAACCTCCGAAGCGTCAACTTCGACTACAAATGGCTTGGATGAGTCAGGTTGCACCAGAACAGGAGCAGATGTGAAACAGTTTTTCAAAGTTAGAAAAGATTGCTTGGCTGACGGGGACCAATTCCTGACATCTGCCCCTTTACATGTGAGATCAGGGGGGGGTTTTACAATCAGAGAAAAACCTTTGATAAACCTGCGATAGTAATTCGCGAATCCCAAAAAGCGCTGGAGTCGCCTAAGGTCCCGAGGCTGGACCCACTCCATAATAGCTTGCACCTTCTTGGGATCCATACGAAACCCCTGTGGAGAGATTATGAGACCCAAAAATGATAGCTCCTGAACAAAAAAACAACATTTCTCCAGTTTAACAAATAATTGATTTTCCCTGAGTCTTTGAAACACTGTTTTAACATGTGATAAATGAGAATGTTTGTCAGAGGAATATATCAGGATATCATCCAAGTAGATTACAACAAAACAACCAATGAGGTCCGAAAAAACTACATTAATGAAATTTTGAAACACAGCTGGGGCATTGGTGAGACCAAACGGCATCACCAGATTTTCGAATAACCCTTCTGATGTAAGAAATGAAGTTTTCCACTCATCACCTTCCCGTATTCTTATCAGATTATAAGCTCCTCTGAGGTCCAATTTCGAAAATCACTTGGCCCCAGAGAGCTGGTTACAGAGATCAGGAATCAGAAGCAGGGAGTATGTGTTCCTGACTGTGATTTTATTAAGTTCTCGAAAGTCGAGGCAGGGACGTAGGCTGCCATCCTTCTTTTTAACAAAGAAAAACCATGCAGCTACTGGGGACACAGAAGGTCTTATATGCCCTTTACGAAGACTTTTAGCAATGTATTGCTTCATAGCCAGATGCTACGGGCCTGACAAATTAAATAGACGGGCTTTGGGCAATTTGGCACCGGGAACCAGATCAACCGCACAATCGTATGGGCGGTGTGGTGGCAGAACCTCAGCCTCCTTTTTGGAGAACACATCCTCAAAGTCCTTCAGGTACTCCGGAATACCCTCCAGACTGACGGATGACACAGATACAGAAGCAAGACATCTCTTAGAACAATTGGGACCCTATTTAACAATGTCCCGAGATTCCCAGTTTATAACAGGATTATGCAATTGCAACCAGGGAAGCCCCAACACCAGTCCCGCAGGCAGATTGTCCATAACGAAACATGAAATACGTTCCTGGTGTAAGGCACTCACTTTAAGGAGAAACTCTTCTGAAACCATTTTGATGCCATTCTTAGCCAGTGGTGTTTTGTCAATGGCAACAACATGAATAGGAGTCTCCAGCCTAACTGTCCCTAACTTACACCTGGACACCAAGTCTAAGTTAATAAAGTTCATGGATGACCCACAATCCACGAAGGCAGAAGTGGACACGGAGCCACTACCACAACAAAGTTCCACTAGTTCCAACAAAATTTTTGAAAATGCAAAAAAAGGTACCTGAGAGTCGGGGTGACTACCACGACAATCACCCAGGCTCAGACGTTTGTAGGTTGGTGGACAGGAAGAGCAGTCTTTTTCCAGTGTCCGGGTTCTCCACAATAGAAAGAGTTTTTTCTCTCCTCTTTTAGCGAGGTGATGCCGATTTCCATGGGCTCAGGAGCAGTCCCAATCTCTTTGCGCGTAACCTGCAGTCCATTCGTACGGCCTGGGTTATGGCGTCCTTCAAAGTGTCAGGTGGAGGATGAAGGGCCAAAGCGTCCTGGAGGCGTTCAGACAGGTCTCTACGGAATAGTCCTCAAAGGGCGGCATCATCCCAGGACACCTCTGCAGCCCACCTTTGGAACTCCGAACAGAACCACTCAGCTGAATGTTTGCCCTGCCGAATACTCATTACCATGTCCTCAGCCATATGGACCCTGTCAGGCTCATCAAAGATGCGGCCCAGGGCACCAAAAAAGGCATCAACGGTCATCCTCTCAGGAGCAGAAGGAGATAGGGAAAAGGCCCAGGCTTGTGGAGCCCCCCGAAGTAAGGAAATAATGACCCCTACCCTCTGGAACTCGTCCCCAGAAGAACGAGGCCTCAGGGAAAACAAAGTTTACACCCCTCCCTGAAGGCTCTGAACTCCTTTTTATTCCCTGAGAAGGGGTCGGGCAGTTTTACTGGACATTCAGGAGATACCAACGACATATCTCTACTACCAGTACCCAAAGACCCCGCAGCGACAGCCCCCTGTACGGTATCTACCAGCTGCTGCTGGGTCTGAGCCATTGAGCACTGCTCCACATTCAATTTCTGGAACATTTGCATCAGCTGTTTCACCTGAACTGCTGATGCCTGCATAGGATCCATGCAGATAACACTCCTTAACCTCCCCCTAAAAAAGAGAGAGACAGAAAAGAGAAGAGGAAAGAAAAAAAAAACTGTGATGGTCATTTATAATGTCATGATCCTGTCAGCACCGGCGCACTGCCATGGCTGAACAAGGTGACTCACCCACACTGCGGGAGAGCCCGGGGTCAGATACTACAAGGAAAACTCAGACAGACGGGACCTGCACAGTGTGCTGAGTATGGTAGAGAACAGAAGGACCTACGATCATGTGACAACAGGGGGCGGGGCTTAGCGTCCTGCTGCTGGAGATGAGTGCAGAATTTTACAGGGAATCTGAAGTAGAGGAGAGGGGAACTCAGGTCGGACAGGCGTGGGTCATACACTTCCCCTGACGAAGCTGTCCTAGAACAGCGACACGCGTTGGGCTTCTCCTCCGGTCGCATTTGCCCTGTGACTATTCAGCCTCACAGCCTCCTGCAGCAGGATTTATCCTATGGTGCTTTCTCCAGCACTATCTTCACCTTTTGACCACTCCTAGGATCAGACTATGCAGGGTATTTCAGTGTTTATATTTGGACATCTTCCCCTGTCCCTTTCTTTGGATATCTAGGGCAGTTTATTTTATCTGCTCCTCTGGGTCCATAGGGGTTTTTTTTGCTGGAAGCTGCATATTGTGGTGGGGTGTTGCATGCTATTTGCATGCTGTGTGGCTTGTATTATACTTGACTGTGTGCATATTTGTTGTTATATGGTTGTATACAGCGTGTTCATTTCAAATTTTGACTATATATAGTTACATTAATAATATTAAGTGCAGAGGGCAGGGACACGTCTGGAAGATTTCATACGTTTATATATCTATGTATATTTTGGCATACAGTGTTCACAGGGGCATCTGCACGGAGGTTATGTGTGATTTTAGATGTTTTTAATTATGTTCCCAATAAAGCTTATATTATTTTTATCATAACTTTGGTGGTGTGCAGATATTTTGATGGCTCTTGTTTCTTGTGCTTTTGTTAGTGGTCATACACGGAGAGGGCGGTGCAGTACACAGGGGCAGTCAGAAGAATAGTCAGGACGTAGCAAGAGCTCAGAAAACCAGAACGGGCAATAGACGGTACAGAAACAGCAGGCAGGAATCACAACAGGGACAGGACCAGATCAGAAACCAAACAGACAGACTTTAGTACTTGCACAAAGCAGAGGCACACCAGAGTCAGAGACACTCAGCCAAGGGCCAGAGTATAAACGACAAGGATTGACCTCAAAGTGATGCTATAAAAAGCCTCCCAGGATCCAGAAAGAGGCCATTCGAGTTAACCCTGCAACTACCTGACCCGAGAGCACAGTAAACCATGACACCGCAGCTCGGCCAAGATCTCCCGCTCCCTCCGCTTCTTCTCCTCTACCACCTCCGTAATCCAGGCCACCTGCCCAGAGGAGGGAAAGGGGGCCTTCTCCTTCCATATATTGCGGTGATGGATCAAGGGAAGTGGGGCCTGTGAATACTGGCCTGCGCTCTGAGACCTAAGGCAGGAGACCTCCCACTGCCTGGTTCTGGTCATCCCGCTACTCCGGTACCATTCGAGTGACTGCTCTGTGACCGTCACCTTCCTGTTCTACAGCTGTTGCCTCTTCTGGCATGTGATGGCTTGTGGCAGGCCCCTCCAGGCTGGAGTTCTCTGAGTCAAGTTCTCCTGGAACAAGCTCTTCTGGATCGGAATCCTCCATCGCCGAATTGCTGGGTGCTTCAGGCTTGGGCCCTTCTGAGTCACTCGGTTCTCCCAGGTTTCCGGTCAGGTTCTGGGTCCGGCACCTGCCAGCCTTGCTCCTCGAGCATTGGAGGGAGCTGGTCAAGCCGACATTCGTCCATTTCGTCGGTAATTCCCCACAGCCT
The DNA here is from genome assembly GCF_032444005.1 of Ranitomeya imitator. Classification (NCBI taxonomy): domain Eukaryota; kingdom Metazoa; phylum Chordata; class Amphibia; order Anura; family Dendrobatidae; genus Ranitomeya; species Ranitomeya imitator. The sequence goes on from NC_091285.1 coordinate 87,950,227, forward strand.
TCCAGGCCAGATTCTTTCCTCCACCTGCTGCCATTTCCACTCGATGCAGCCTACACTGCTGCAGCTTCAGGTGCATGAGTGAGTCATCACCATTGGTGCTGTCTCTCGGAATGGCGCTCTCCAGCTCCACACGTGAACTTCTTCAGAGCCGCCGCCGGTCGCTCTACCCATTCAGCATTGGACTCCTCCCTCTCTTCAGGGATCTGCTGCGTGGGTCAGGTTTCTTGTTCTTTCACCACACCCACTGCAGGCAAGCAATGTTTACAAGTATGCAACCTAGGCTCTGGCCACTGTCTCTGCCAGACAGATTTTCTTGCCATTTTCAGTTCAGGACGCCCATGATGGTCGGAGCTCTGGCCAGCCTACACGCCATCATCCGCCATCTTAAAGTCTTTAACGGCCGCCATCTTTGCCATTTCAAGGGTTTCTCCATATTCCAAATGCAAGGCATCTGGATCCTGCCAACTACGCCAAGCTGTAATGGGGGCAGGGTGGTAGTCATGGCGAGGGGCTGCTGTTCCGGCACACCCTGGTGCCCTGCTGCATTAACAAAATGTCCCTTATCTGGTGTGTTGTTTGTGTGCCGTATTTCATTCACTTGGGAATCAGAGTCCTTCTCCGCTTGAAGGGTCTTGATCTTCTGCAGCAACACATAATAACCTTCAGAGTCCAAGTTCAATTCAACCATAACAATTTTACTGAGCTCATCATCCAGTGTAGATACAGACACTGCACAGCAATCTTCATACAAGATGGACATTCTTTCCCCTGAACTGTCCCTGGTTCTTCCTATCACCATTTGTTTCCGTACCGTATCCGTCGGTACCGCAACTCCCTGAGTAGCCGGACTAGCTTGTTCCTGGTGCTCCCAGTCCATTTTCCCCATTCTGGGTGAAAGTAAAGGATGCTGCTGCCAATCCTTGTCAGACCGTAGGATTGGACATCATGGACGTGACCCATAAGCCTAGCCGCTGTTTCTCTCATGCTGCCCAAATCTGCTCGTGCCCGTGTGTCTGTCCACCCGTAGGGCCTGGATTCATGAGCCTCTGTCATAACACAGCTCCGGTCAATCACCTCACTATCCTCTTTTCTCCTCACAACTACACTATCTACTTTCAGAACAAATTCTCCTCACCCTTCTCTAGCTTCTCCCACTAGCTAACATCCTATTGGTTTAACTATTTCTAATCTTAACTCAAAATAATCACCTAATCTAGAGTGCCCCCCACTGCTATGAGTCCTATATTAATCCTTACTAACACTGAACTTTACTATATCTCCCTATCTCTATCCCTAACCCATAAAGATATATAATTTACACAACACATGAACATTTTGACATGTTAATGCACATCAAACAATATCACATTACATGACACTTTATATGCAACATGTACCCGATGTTATTAAGAAGATGCGCACAGGGGTGCAGGGCACAAATTAGCCCCAGCACACCCTCTACAGGCCAATGGCGGTTTGCTAGACAATCTTCTGTGTGATATAAATGCTCTGTCAGTGGGATATCATCCACTTTGGTTTGGCCTGTTAACCAAAGTTTCAATCCACTCTGTTTCGAAAGTAACATCTTCCTTTGCCAGAGGCTTTAGTGGACTTGTTTTTTCAAAGAAGAGTGTTATTCAGGACATTATGGGACTACAAGTACATCAAGTGTTACTCACTTATTTAAAAAATTTCATTTGTGTCTTTTATGCTCACAAGCCTGTTGGTGAGGTGCAAATTGCAGCTGTACGTGCTAGGGTGGAAAGGCTAGAATATCTATACCATTAGATTAAGGTGCAAACATTACTAGCATGTCTAAAACAGAAGGGCCCTTATCACACTCATTCAGGAAAAGTGAAAAATGATATGAAAAAGTGACTGTGGCCACTAAGATGTGGATGTGTATTTCAATGTTAAAGCTGGCCCATGAATATGAGTTAACAGTCCCCCTGACATCTGCCTGGAAATTGTATCTTCTATCTAGGCTGAGCAGTCATTCATGTCTTTTTAGTGGGGAGAGAAAACAACAGGAAGAGGTATTCAAATTCAAACAACCAATTCCTGATACAATTCAAATGATTTCCTGGTTTCACTGAATTTGGTGGGTTAGGCCAACTTTTATCTATTGTGTATGGGGGTTTAAAACAAGATAAATAAAGGGGTATTACCATCTGCAAGATCCTGCCCCAATATGTAGTAGATTTATTATTATTAATAATAATAATCATAATACCAAATACCTCCAATTATAAATGTAGTATAGTTTTTCTGATTTGCTAGGTCTCTTTCCTCATGTACAGGCATTGCAGGAACTTAGATATTCATGGTTACGACCACTAATATAGTGACAGATAGCTAGTTGCGAGTGTTCGTAACCATGAATACCTAAGGTCCTGCAATGCCTGCACATGAGGAAAGTGACATAGTGAATCAGAAAAACTATACTAAATTTTTAATTGGAGGTATTTGCTAATGTTATTATTAGACCTACTACATATTGGAATAGGATCTTGGAGATGGAAATAACGCTTTAAGTAGAAAAGCAGAAATGTAAAAAGTAGGTGGGGTTAAATGGTGGGAACAAGGACATTGAAATTCCTACAATTTTTAATTAGACATGAAATCCATGTAAGCAATATTGCAAATCTAAATCTCCTAACAGGCATATCTAATAAAGATGTATCTACCTGGCTGAAGGCATAAGATCACATATTTAAATTCTAAATCTCCAGTCTTTTGCTCCCATAAAATCGTGTGTAGGGGTGGTGGTGAGGCTCCTGTGCATATTCAGATGGTTTGCTGATACCATCAAAATTGGTTTGTTCTGCCATCTTTCATTTAACTTGCATAAGAAAAACTGAAATGTAAAAAGTGGCTGGAGATAAACAGCAGTGGATGAAGACACCATCATTCTGAATTACTTATTATTAATTACAATTCGAATGACAAAGATAGGATGCTGTGTAAAATGTAAAGGAGACAAGAATGCAATGATTTAGTCATCTCTGTGTTATGTCGGTGACTCGCACGGCTTGTAAGCACCAGCCTGTAAGGAGGTGAAGCACAAGAAGAGTCCGAGGGTGGTTACCTTCTCAGCTCTATGCCTGGAACCATTGAGCTGTGCTACAGGTTCCCCAGGTTCGCCGGCCCACACCGGATCTGGATTAGGTTAATCTGTTAATAGTATTTAAGGCTGATAGACAGCTCAACTGGCACCTTCCCTGACGAAGCCTGGTCTGCCAGGCGATACGCGTGGGGACATCGTACCACCAGGTTGTATTACTATGGGGGGTTTCCTCCTATTTATGCTTTAAATATCTAGTGATATTATTGTATATTGGTGGCTTCTCAGCCCTTTCTTTGGCTCATATCTTGCCTATTTTTATTGTTATAGATTAAATCTTTGTGCCTTATTTTCACTATTTTTTGATTGGTTCTTTAGGGACCTATATGGCACGATTTTTTGATTTTTTCTAGGCATTACTAGCGCATATACCCCATGAGCCAATTGGTCTGTGTTTAGTCACCTTATTACATCTAGGTATGGTCTTTATCACCTGTGTTGTTGTGATGTTGTCTACTTGTTTTTAATTGTGTTTTTATCGTTTTGTAGTGTGTTTTTTTGATCTGTCAATAAAATCAGTCTATTTATCTTATTTATTTTGTTTGTATTCTTTGATGGAGTGCGTATTTTTGCAGTAATGCTTTTCTTTTTTGTTACATAGTTTATGTTTATTGCTGCTTCCACACCCTCATAGTTTTGTATCTATTGGCATTTGTTATTAGCAGTGCGCTCGACTCTTTTGCTTATTGACAGGTTCCCAGGGGGCAGACTTAGAGACTGGGACAGGAAGGAAGCCAGGCAGAGAGCGGGAAAGGCGCGGGTGCAAGGGACAGAGCAGTGTGAGCAGCGTGAGCAGCGGTCAGAGCAGGGCGCAGCTGCACACCGAGAGAGAGCTCCCTGTCAGAGGACAGATGCAGGGAGATTGCCCAGAAAGACGGCATCTTGTGAGTACATGAAAGCGGACTCTGCTGTGACTGGAGAGGGGCGCTTTGAGACCCGTGCAGAGACATTGGCCCATGCAGAGACTGTGACCCCCTGGTACCCACGGTATCAGTAGAGAGCCCATGATTCCTGCTGAGAGACTTAATAATAGACTGACCATCATTTTCCCGGGATAGGCTGTGCTGCAAAAGCTAAAGACTCAGAGACTGTGCATATCACATTAAATCCCGAAACCCCAGGCAGCGGGCTCCTAGAGACTACTTAGCCCACGGACAACAGAGGGACGACAAGTGCCGCTGTTTCTCGGCGCCAACGTTGGCGAAGACGACCCTTCAAGCAAGTCCTCATCAGACTGATAAGTGTTCTTTTTCTCAAGAAATCCTGCTTAATTCTGTTACACTGTTTGACTCCCATATTTTTGCACTGTCTATTGCTAGTTATATTCTACTGCTTCCTCCCTGCGAGGAGAACCTGATTCCTGTTATTAAACCCCTCAACTATTGGTCTGTCTGTTCCGTGGTGACATACTCAGTACCTGCATACTATTACAATCCTACTAACCGTCAGACCAGCTTGCTGAGCTTCCTCGTGCAACATTTCCAGCTCTGCTAGATCCTCCTGTTGCTGGAGGGTCTCCACCCAGCTATAGGGAGGTATGGCCAGACTCTGCAGAACACCATGGTTTTAAATTCTTACAGAGTTTTGCATCCTTTGCCTATCTTTGCAAGCAGTATATATATAACTCACCTCCTCCCTCCACACTTTGCCTGAGCTTAGGTCCTAGCTACAATTCAGCACTAGTTGCCAGTCTAGGTGCATTTTTATTTTGACTTACCTGTTACTGACCAGACTGTTTACTTAACTAGTAACGGGCGGCACGGTGGCGCAGTGGTTAGCACTGCAGCCTTGCAGCGCTGGAGTCCTGGGTTCGAACCCCAGCAAGGACAACATCTGCAAAGAGTTTGTATGTTCTCTCCGTGTTTGCGTGGGTTTCCTCCGGGCACTCCGGTTTCCACCCACATTCCAAAGACTTACTGATAGGGAATTTAGATTGTGAGCCCCATCGGGGACAGTGATGATAATGTGTGCAAAAAATGTAAAGCACTGCGGAATATGTTAGCGCTATATAAAGATTATTATTAGTCTCATCTTTCCGCTCCTTAACCCAGATTTTTAATTTTTTCCTTTGCTGACCGCCAGGGCTGCCATCAGGGCATTACTGCCCTGACTGACGTATGGGGCCTGGTGGGCAGAGGGGGCCTGCATCGAGCCCAGTCTCTTCTGCTCAACGGGCCTGGCCCCAGCGGCAGGATTCTGCAGATGCACTAACTGAACCTGCGTCCGAGACATAGTTAAAGCCTGCAAGGCAAGGTAATAGTTAAAGCTGCCAGCCAATCTGGCTGGCAGCCGATGTCAGCATGCACAGCACCGGCATATGACATCATTGTCATTCGCCAGCGAGTGTGCGCTTGAAACTCCGGGAGGGATCTTCGCCGCAGGAGCGCGGCCAGGTAAGGAGAGACTTTTAAAAAAATTGTTTTTTAATTGAAAGTTGCATGTCACGTTGTGTTCCATCGGCAGGATGGAGACACAAGAATTATGTGTCTCCATCCTTCCCAGCGCAAAATGGAGACATGGGGCAGAATGGAGATATTGGGGCAGAATGGAGAGAGGGGGAAGGATAGGAGACACGGGGCAGAATGGAGACAAGTGGCAGAATGGAGACACGGGGCAGAATGGAGACACGGGGATAGAATGGAGACATGGGGGCAGAATGGAAGAGCAAGAAAAAAGAGACTATGCAAAACAGGGCGCACACCCAAAAAATACTATAAAGTTACAAAAGTACAAAAATGTATTGAGAGCAAGACAGAAAACACAATCGAAATAAAAACAAGTTAAAATACAACTAACACACCACTGGTCCCATAGTGAATAATCATGTAAAGACGGCCCAAATAACAATAATGTATAACACAAGGCAAAAATACTCCACTCATAAGTTGTTAATAAGACACCAAGAATACTACACATATATGGGTGAGGTATGGCTAAATTCTTATATAGACAAGGTATAACAATATGTAAATATAAATAAACAAATCAAATCTGGGCGTCCCCAGAAAACCATATAATAAATAAAGTGCCCCTATATAAATAAAGAGGCTAATGCTAGCTCTGGGGCCCCAATAAGCCTATTAGAAACAATGAGAGGTGAGTGTAGTACTCCCAAAGAAACATGTATAGAAAGGAAGCAGTGCTACCAGAACGGCAGAAAAAGGAGCCTATTAAAGGGAACTTGTCACCCCGAAAATCGTGGGTGAGGTAAGCCCACCGGCATCAGGGGCTTATCTACAGCATTCTGTAATGCTGTAGATAAGCCCCCGATGTTACCTGAAAAAGGAGAAAAAGACGTTATATTATACTCACCCAGGGGCGGTCCCGCTGCTGGTCAGGTCGGATGGGCGTCTCTGGTCCGCTGCGGCGCCTCCCATCTTCATTACAAGACGTCCTCTTCTGATCTTCAGCCACGGCCCCGGCGCCGGCGTACTTTGCTCTGCCCTCTTGAGGGCAGAGGATAGTACTGCAGTGCGCAGGCGCCGGAAAGGTCAGAGGCCCGGCGCCTGCGCACTGCAGTACTTTGTACAGTGTAGACACTGTACTACCTTTACACTGACACTATATACAGTATATACAGAGCTCCTGTGTATAATGTCATTGTTCACTGTATAACATGCACACTATATACAGAGCTCCTGTGTATAATGTCACCGGTAATCACTGTATTACCTGTACACAGACACTGCATACCAAGTACATATCTCCTGTACATAATGGTACTTATTGTGATATTACTATTGTGTTTTTTTTATTAATGATCAGTATTGTAGTATTCAGTCATTATGTGGTGGTAATATGTTGTCTGGCCATGGTATGGCGGTATTTGTTCCTTGTATGTGCTATTATTAAGTCACTATGTGGTGGTAATATGTTGTCTGGTCATGGTGCGGTGGTATTTGTCCCTTGTATGTGATATTATTGGTCATTTTAAAAATTGAAAAAAAATATATACCAAAATTGTATTGGATATTTTAACAAATGTTTAATAGGTTGAAGTAGAGTAGAGCTTGGCCAAAAGAGTCTACCTTGTCGTGGTGGCGGCTTAAAAAATGTTTTGGCCCAAACAAAAGCTGCTGGCTATATGTGTGATGTGGTGATGGTAACTAGAGTTGAGTGACTTTTACTTTTTTAGGATCGAGTCGGGTTTCGCGAAACCCGACTTTGTCAAAAGTCGGGTTGGGTGAAATCAGCCGATTATAGCGAAAAGTCGAGGGCCGACCAAAACACGAAACCCAATGCAAGTCAATGGGGAATCAAAGTCTGCAGTGAGTGGAGGACAGGAAAACACCTACATTGCCCATTTTAATGCCAAAAACATCAATTCTTATTTCTTGTCAATCTTGTCAGCTTAATTTACTTTATAATAATAGCTAGGCATTGAAAACTTGGGGTCATTTGACTAAAGTTGTGGGGGGGTAGGGCTGGCTCAAGATTTTCGTGGGCCCAGTAAACGCTGAATATGTCACGGCAGTGGAGCAGGGAGAGGTAAGTATTTCAACTTTGCAAGTGCTGTGATCCTGAGCAAGTAGGGGGGGCCCACTCATTGGCACGTGGCACTGGCACAGGGCCCTTCATAGTACGGTGGTGTGTTTGATGGCGGGTGGCGCCTCCCACAGCCAGAGACACTTTTGTGTACTATGAGGGGCCCTGTGCCAGTGACGTCGCCAATGAGTATGCCCCCCACCTGATGAAGGAACTTTCATCTGCACCTTCCTCTTTGTCCCCGTGTAAGGTGGTATAGTATGCGGGAAGGGGAACCTGATTTTCAGCAGGGTCAGATTCAGGCTGTGTAGAGTGCAAGGGGAATGTAGTGGTCTGGGTCAATGTACCAGCAGACTCATCTAGCTGGGCAATGGGCAGGATGAGGAGGAAATACAGATATAGGCCCAAATAATAAAGTAGGCTAAATGCAGTTCAAAATTGGTAACAGGACTAAACAGGCAACATAGCTTTGTTCAGTGGAGGACAATTGTAATGAGTGGCGCAGACACAGTTTGTAGGCCCAAAATTAAAAAGTAGGCTATATGCAGTTCAAAATTGGTAACAGGACTAAACAGGCGGCATAGCTTTGTTCAGTGGAGGACAACAATAATGAGTGGCGCAGACACAGTTAGTAGGCCCAAAAAATAAATTGGTCAAAATGTCTGCCAAATAATTGTTCATAAATTAACAGGTGGCATAGCTAGGTACAGGGGTGGGCTCCTCTGCTGAGAAGCAAACAGTGGTAGTAGGCGCAAAGTACTAAGTGGTCTAACTGGAGGCCAGGGCCCCTGTATATTTTAACTATCATCTATCATTTCAACAAATTTGTATTGGCAGTGCCATTGAAGGATTTAACAGCACAAACTACACAGTGGTGGAGCAGGGAGAGGTAAATATTGCAAGTGGTAGAGCACTGTTCGAGCTGGGGGGGAACACTCTCTTGTGGATGGTGGTACTGGCACAGTGCCCCTCATATTACGACGGTGTGTCTGACGTTGGTTGTGCACCACCACCATCAGAGACACTTCATTGTACTATGAGGGATCCTGTGCCAGTGCCGTTGCTCAAGAGTGGGTGCACCCACCTGTCCAGGCAAACGGCACTCGCACAGGTGCTTGCGCCAGGTGGTGACCATGGCCCTGTGGGGGGAGTCAGCCCATTTAGTGAGGTATAAAAATGGCCTATGGTGGACATTCAGCAGCTGAAAATGAAGGAATTGGAGAAGTCAGTCAGAGGAGGCCAAAAGCAAGACATTTTGCAGGCAAGCTACGTTTCACCAGGGGAAAGTGGGGCAAAATAATTTGAAATCCATGATTGGTTCATTTTAATGAATGTTAGATCATCAACATTCTGGGTAGCCAGACGTGTCCTTTTTTCGGTCAGTATTGAACCAGCAGTACTGAAGACTAGGGTTGAGCGAAACGGGTCGGCCATTTTCAGAAGTCGCCGACTTTTGGCAAAGTCGGGTTTCATGAAACCCGACCAGACCCCTGTGTGAGGTCGGCCATGAGGTCGGCGATCTTCTGAATCTGGTATCGGAATTCCGATACCGAGTTCCGATATGTTTGCAATATCGGAAATCGGTATCGTAATCCATATTTAAGTGTAAAATAAAGAATTAAAATAAAAAATATTGCTATACTTACCCTCTGACGCGCCCTGGTACTAACTGGCAGCCTTCCTTCCTTAGAATCAGCACGTGAAGGACCTTAGATAACGTCGCGGCTTGTGATTGGTCGCGCGACCGCCCATGTGACCGCTCACGCAACCAATCACAAGCCGCGACGTCACCGAAGGTCATTCAAGTGCTGATTCTTAGGAAGGAAGGCTGCCGGAAAGAAGCAGGGCGCGTCCGAGGGTGAGTATATACCTAATAGGAATACGCGCTGATTCTAAGGAAGGAAGGCTGCCGGTTAGTACCAGGGCGCGTCAGAGGGTAAGTATAGCAATATTTTTTATTTTAATTCTTTATTTTACACTTAAATATGGATCCCTGGGCCTGAAGTAGAGTTTCTTCTCCTTCAGACCCTGGGAACCATAGTATCCCATTGCACTGCATTGGGTTTCGTGTTTCGGCCGACCCCGACCCCGACTTTTCTATAGGATCGGCCGATTTCACTCGACCCGACTTTTGAGAAAGTCAGGTTTCGTGAAACCTGACCCGATCCTATAAAAGTAAAAGTCGCTCAACCCTACTGAAGACTCTTTCTGATAGCACACTAGAAGCAGGGCAAGCGAGCTCCTGTAATGCATATTCTGCCAATTCAGGCCAGGTGTCTATTTTAAATGCCCAGTAATCAAAGGGGAATGACCTGTGAGGGAGAACATCGATAAGGGAGGAAAAGTAGTTCGTAACCATACTGGACAAATGCTGTCTCCTGTCACTTTGAATCGATGCAGCACTATCTGTCGTGTCAGCAGTCATTGCAAAATCACTCCACAACCTGGTCATAAAACCCCTCTGTAAAACGCCACTTCGGATTTGTGCACTTCTAACACCTCTGCCATGTTGCCCCCTACTGCTCGGGTGAGAACCATCACCACCGCTGTGTGCTGGGAATGCCTGAACCAAACGGTCTACAAAAGTTGCTTGTTTGGTAGCCAATATTTGCTCAAGGTTCTCATGTGGCATGATATTTTGTAATTTTCCTTTATATTGTGGATCCAGGAGGCAGGCCAACCAGTAATTGTCATCGGTCATCATTTTGATAATGCGGGGGTCCCTTTTTAGGATACGCAAGGCATTCTCAGCCATGTGGGACAATGTTCCAGGAGTCAATTCACTGCTTGTGCTGGTTTGAGGAGCACTTTCCTGCAAATCAACATCACTTGTGTCCTGCAAAAACCCTGTACCTGACCTTGTAACGCCACCAGTTTCTATAGCCCCTTAAGAAGCATCCTCCTCCCATAAATATTCATCCCCATCATCCTCCTCCTCTTCGTCTGCCACCTCGTACAAGAGAGTTCCCTAAGCAGACAATGGCTGACTGTCATCAAGGCTTCCCTCCTCCTCGGCTGCAGACGCCAGCTCCTTAATGTGCATCAAACTTTGTATCAGCAGACGCATTAGTGGGATGCTCATGCTTATGATGGTGTCATCTGCACTTACCAGCCATGTGCATTCCTCAAAATACTGAAGGTCTTGACAGAGGTCTTGGAACTTCGACCACTGCTCACCAGACAACTCCATGTCTGCCATCCAACTCCCTGCCCGTGTATGTGTATCCTCCCACAAATTAATTACAGCACGCCTCTGTTCGCACAGCCTCTGAACCATGTGCAGTGCGGAGTTCCACCTTGTTGCAACGTCGATTATTAGGCGGTGCTGGGGAAGATTCAGCGATCGCTGATGGTTCAGCATACGGCTGGAGTGTACGGGCGACCGGCGGATGTGCGAGCAAAGTCTTCGCACCTTCAGGAGCAGGGCTGGTAACTCCAGATAATATTTGAGGAAACACTGCACCACCAGGTTCAAGGTGTGAGCCAGGCAAGGTATGTGTTTAAGTTCTGAAAGGGCTATGGCAGCCATAAAATTCCTTCCGTTATCATTGATTACCTTGCCTGCCTCAAGATGTACACTGCCCAGCCATGACTGAGTTTGTTGCTGCAAGTACTCGGCCAGTACTTCCGCGGTGTGTCTGTTGTCGCCCAAACACTTAATTTCTAACACAGCCTGCTGATGCTTACCACTAGCTGTTCGATATTGGGATAACTCGTGTCCAACACTGGCAGCTGCCGATGGAGTGGTCGTGCGACTGCACTCTGTGGACGAGCTTTCGCTTCTGGAGGAGGAGGTGGAGGAGTGGTGGCGAACTCCTACAGCCAACTGTTTCCTAGACCGTGGGCTAGGCAGAACTGTCCCACTATGGCTGTCCCCTGTGGACCCTGCATCCACCACATTAACCCAGTGTGCCATGATGGACACGTAACGTCCCTGGCCATGCCTACTGGTCCATGCATCTGTTGTGAGGTTACATAGTTACATAGTTATTAAGGTTGAAGGAAGACTATAAGTCCATCTAGTTCAACCCATAGCCTAACCTAACATGCCCTAACATGTTGATCCAGAGGAAGGCAAAAAAAACCCATGTGGCAAAGAGTATGCACCACATTGGGGAAAAAAATTCCTTCCCGACTCCACATACGGCAATCAGACTGGTTCCCTGGATCAACGCCCTATCAAGGAATCTAGTGTATATACCCTGTAACATTATACTTTTCCAGAAAGGTATCCATTCCCCTCTGAAATTTAAGTAATGAATCACTCATTACAACATCATACGGCAGAGAGTTCCATAGTCTCAATGCTCTTACAGTAAAGAATCCACGTCTGTTATTATGCTTAAACCTTTTTTCCTCCAAACGCAGAGGATGCCCCTTAGTCCCGGTTTCAGGTCTATGATTAAAAAGATCATCAGAAAGGTCCTTGTACTGTCCCCTCATATATTTATACATTAACATAAGATCACCCCTTAGTCTTCATTTTTCCAAACTAAATAGCCCCAAGTGTAGTGTTGAGAATTCCGATACCACAAGTATCGGGTATCGGCCGATACTTGCGGTATCGGAATTCCGATACCGAATTCCGATACTTCCCGCGTATCGGATACCGGAATCGGAAGTTCCCAGAATTCAAACTGCACGCAGCAGCCAATGAGGAATGAATGGAAGTGTGGGCACATCCTGTTTAGCATGGTGGGCATGTAAGTACTGGCAAGGATGTGATTGGCTGCTGAAATGATGTCACTCTGCACTATAAAAAACGCTGCCGCCATTTTGCGCTCACTCTGCTGTGATTTCAGTTAGGGACAGGACGCTGTGTTCTAACTGAGGGCCAGTTGAGATAGCTAATTGCTTTATTTTGCTTTTCCAAGGCTAATTTAGCAAACGCTGTGTGTTCACCTTGCTCTTGCCTTGCAGCGCTGTTTTAACAGCGTTCTGCAAGGTCTCTGTGTGTTTGTGTGTGTGCAGCTCACTCTGTAGTCTGTGTGCAGCCATATACCCGGTTGTATTCAGCTCAGGGGGGGTTCACACTGCCTCATACAGTTCTATCCATTGTCCTTTTTTGCTCATAGTGCAGCCTGCTGAAAATTTTTCCAAAAATTTCCTATTAGTGTCTTTCCACCCGTCTCCAGCTAAATAGTGGAAAAACACTACATAGGATAACCTAGAGGAGGGTTTTTGGGCCTTGCAGCGCCGTTTACGGCTGTCTGCATGGTCTCCGTGTGAGCGCAGCTCGCCCTGTAGTCTGTGTGCAGCCACAGCCGGTTGGATTCAGCTCAGGTTGCGTTACTGCCTCATACCGTTAAATAACTTGTCCTTTATTTGAAATAGTGCAGCCTGTTGAAATTTTTTTTAAAAAATGTCCTATTAGTGTCTTTCCACCCATCTCCTGCTAAATAGTGGAAAAACACTACATAGGATAACCTAGAGGAGGGCTTTTGGGCCTTGCAGCGCAGTTTACGGCTGTCTGCACGGTCCCCGTGTGAGTTAAACTCGCTCTGTAGCCCGATCTGCAGAAAAAAAAAAGGTAAAGTTCACCAAACACCACTTAACACTTGTGTAGGCCACATTTTATAAATAATAAAGTCTAGTCCACACTTTACAACATTAGTGTTTCTTACACCTGTTAGGAGGAGCATTTCAGGAATAAACACACTAAGGCCTTAGTACTTTTCTGCTTATCTTTATCTGTCAACCAAGATGAAGAGGGCCGGGAGTAAGGCACGTGGGCGTGGGCGCGGAGCAGGGAGAGGAGCAGGGAGAGGACGTGGTGATTCTGTGCCTGCTGCGGGCACCGGTGACTCATCATCACTCAGTTTCAGCAGGGAACAGTCCTTCATGCGCAGCTTTGTCGGAGAGCGCCGTGCACCGCTGCTGCATGAAGATCAAATTGAAGCCGTTGTCAGATGGATGGCAGCTAACGCATCGGCATCGACTTCAATTAGTGCCACATCCTCTCAGGCACAGACCACTGGAGAGCAGCCATCTGTCTCTTCACCACCTGCCAAATTGGCCAGGCAGTCAGAGAGCCCAGGACAGGAGCCGTCTCTACTTCTGTTCTCTGAATCTGTTGGCTTAGAAACAGGGGGCCAGCCAAGCAGCATTGGAGAAATGGAAGAAGAGGCAGTGTGCAGTGATGCCCAACAGCTTTGTCTCTCTGACTCAGAAGAGGCGGGTGGGCCAGTGCCTGCGGTGACCACAGCGCAGTACGCATCTGATGATGAAACTCAGGTACCTCTTTCTGGTGCATACTGTGCTGCCGAGACTACCCAGGAGGAGCAGTTGGTGGCAGAGGGTAGTGGAGATGATGAGGTCGTTGACCCATCGTGGCGTGAGGAACAGGAAGGTGGTGGGAGCAGCTCTGAGGAAGAGATTCCCCTTACGGGCCAAAGAGGGAGAGGGAGGGGGAAGACTGCGGAGCCTGTAGCCTCCACTTTGGCACCTGTTAGGAGCCTGTCTCTTTCAAAAGCCAAAAAGGGTGCTCCCAAGACTTGCAGTGCCTGGTCCTTTTTTGACACAGTTACAGATGACATTTGTTTTGTCAAATGCAAGCTGTGTCATCAGAAAGTCAAAAGAGGTAAAAGTGTCAGCAACCTCAATACCACAAATATGTGGAAACATGTGCGGACCAGGCACGCGGTGGAGTTACAAAAACACACTGAAGACGTAGGCCAACCAACAGCGGCAGCTACCACCTCTTCAGCTCGTGTTGCCTCTTCCTCCAGCTCACGCACAGCTGGTTTGGCTTCCTCCCAGGATCGCCATGGAAGAACCTCTGGCACTGTTGTCCAGAGACCTAGTGTAATTCCACCCACAGCACCACATTCCCAGTCATCCTCACACTCCCAGTCTACTCTACAGCCATCGGTAGTACAGGCATGGGAGAAAAGGCGGGCATTCTCGGCCAACCACCCCCGAGCACAGGCTCTGGATGCAGGCATTGCCAAACTTCTGTCCCTGGAAATGCCCTCATTCAGGCTGGTGGAGACTGACAGCTTCCGTGACTTGATGGCATTGGCAGTCCCACAGTACAAGGTGCCCAGCCGCTTTTACTTCAGCAGGCAAGCTGTCCCTGCCCTGCACAAGCATGTGGAGGGACACATAAAACACGCGCTACTGAATGCTGTCAGTAGCAAGGTCCACCTCACCACCGATGCGTGGACCAGTCAACATGGACAGGGGCGATACATTTCCCTCACTGCCCATTGGGTTAATGTTGTTGAGCCAGGTACAGATCGTGCGAGTGGCGCAGGACGTGTCCTGCCCACTCCAAGGATTGCAGGAATCCAGTCTGTACGCATTGACTCCTCCTCATGCACAAGTTCCTCAGAATCATCGCTGCAGGAGCCGTCACAGTCCACCTCCACATAGACCCGTGAACATTTACCTGTTATGACCGACATGAGCACAGCCATGGCCAAACATCAACAGGCCATCTTGAAACTAGTTTCTTTGGGGAATCGAAGCCACACAGCGCAGGAGCTCTGGAATGCCATCAAGCAGGAGAGCGATGTGTGGTTAGTGCCAGCGAATCTCCAGCCAGGCATGGTAGTGACAATGGCCGAAATCTGGTGGCAGCTTTGGCCATTGGCAACCTCACTCACATCCCATGTCTTGCACATGTGCTCAATTTGGTTGTGCAGAGTTTTCTGAGGAACTATCCGGATCTTGATGCACTGCAGCACAAGGTCCGCCTAGAGTGTGCTCACTTGCGGCGTTCCAACTTGGCAAGATCCCGCATTGCTGCTCTGCAGCGCCGATTCCGCCTTCCGGAACACCGCATCATATGTGACCTACCTACCAGGTGGAATTCCACGTTACATATGTTGGAGCGGTTGTGTGAGCAGTAGCAAGCAGTAATGGAGTACCAGCTGCATCAGGCGCAAAAAAGTCGCAGTCAGCGCCAATCAGACTTCACAACCACAGAGTGGGCCACTATGAAGGACGTCTGCCAGGTTTTGCGTCCTTTCGATTATTCCACGCGGATGGCAAGTGCAGATGATGCACTAGTCAGCATGACTGTCCCCCTTATCTGCCTGCTTCAACAAACTTTGCAAGCGTTAAGGGATGATGTTGTGGAAGAGGTGGAGGATGAGGAGTCACCTTTTCCATCAGCTTCTGGAGAGTCAGCGCCACGTGGTTCCTCACAAAGGGGTACGCAGGGGCCACTTTGTGAGGAGGATGAGGAGGAGTCAATGGAGGAGGAAGAGCTCCGTCCAGAGGAGGGAGTGAGACAATTGTCCAGTGGTCAGTGTGTACAGCGAGGGTGGGGTGATGACGAGCGGGCAGAGATCATGTCTCAAGCAGGGGACAGCGTTTCTGGGCCAGTTGGCAGTCTACAGCACATGGTGGATTTCATGCTGCAGTGCCTGAGAAACGACCGCCGCATCGACCACATTCTCAACATGCCTGATTATTGGGTGTTCACCCTCCTCGATCCTCGCTACCGGGACAACGTCCAAAACCTCATCCCAGCGTTGACCCGGGAGCGTAAAATGCGGGAGTACCACGACACACTGGTGAATTCCATCATCTTCTCCAGTCCAACTGAGATGAGTGCTGCTAGTGCTTTACAAAGCAGCTCAGTGCGTCGAGGCAGTGGGGGAGGCTCTGCACAAAGAGGGAGCAGAAGCAGTGCCTCTGCCCAAGGCAAGCCCAGTATGGCACAACTGTGGCAAACTTTTGTGTGCCCACCCCAAATGTCTACACCATCACCGGCGGCTCCAGTCAGCAGGAGGCAACGGTTCCGTCAGATGGTGACAGACTACATGGCTTGCCCTCTTACTGTACTCCCAGACGGCTCTTCCCCGTTCAAGTTTTGGGTCTCTAAGCTGGATACATGGCCAGAGCTAAGCCAGTATGCATTGGAGGTGCTGGCTTCCCTGCGGCTAGTGTCTTATCGGAACGTGTCTTTAGTGCCGCAGGTGGTGTACTAACAGACCGTCGCATGCGACTATCCTCCGATAACGTTGACCGGCTTACTTTCCTGAAAATGAACCAGGCTTGGATCTCGCAGGAATTTGCCTCTCCTCTGCCTGATTAAGTAATTGGGTGTCATCCAGGTCTCCTGATGTGTTCATCTTTCTACCACCTGAACTGCTATTCCTGGGCTCCAACATCGCCAGTTGCGGCTCAGAAGTGCAGGCTGCACAGTCAAAACATATGACCCAGTGTTATTGGGTTTCAGTAACGTCAGCTGATCCCCAGCTGTGTAGCCGGCAATGTGTCCTGCGACCGCCACGCTGGCACAACAACCTAAATGTAAGGGAACCTGTTCCCTTCCCCCCGGCGTTTGTTACTGAAAGAGCCATCTTGTGCAGCAGTAATGTTGCACAAGGAAAAGGTAGCTCTTTTAGTTTAGCTCCTTGCACACACAGAACTTAACACTTATAAAATGTGTTCACTGATACCGTTATACCGTCCCGGAGCTGGGACTTTCCTTCGTAATGTGACGCAGCACAGCCGTCATTCCTACCCCCTTGGTGCCATGCGCTGCCTCCTCAGCGTTGTTTTAAGCTGTCATGGAGCCTGCGCTGTTCTGTTATCCCTTGGCCATGCCCAATTTGCGCTGCCTGTCTTCTGACATAATTTGGTGTCAGGCTGGCTGCGCCTGTGCGCCCGCGCTGCCCGAGAACCCGCCTCGCAGTGTCTTCTGATTGAATCACACTGCGAGCCTGGGATCCATGGGCATGCGCAGTGAATATCTTCACCTCGGGCTCTCGCTCATCTCCCTCCGCCTTCTTTAGACTGTGCGCCGTCAGCTGATCCCTAATAGCATGCCACGGCCGTGACGCCGCACAGTCTGAAGAAGAGGGAAGGAGGGGAGTGAGAGGCGAGAATATGCACTGTGCATGCCCATGGATCCAAGGCCCGCAGTGGGATTACATTAGACGACACTGCGAGGTGAGATCTGGAGCAGTGTGGACGCACAGGCACTGACAGCCTGACACCAAATTATGTCAGAAGACAGGCAGCGCAAATTGGGCATGGCCAAGGGATAACAGACCAGCGCAGGCTCCATGACAGCTTAAAACAACGCTGAGGAGGCAGCGCATGGCACCAAGGGGATAGGAATGACAGCTGTGCTGCGTCCCATTACGAAGGAAATTCCCACCTCTGGGACGGTTTTACGGTATAAAGGGACACATTTTTAGTGTTTACTTCTGTGTTTGCAAGGAGCATAATTAAAAGAGCAACCTTTTCCTTTTGCATCCTTAGTGCTGCACAAGATGGCTCTTTCAGCTACAAACGTCTTTGGGGGGGGCTAAAGGTTCCCTTTCAACTTGCTCCAATCAGGCTTCGGCCTACACTCTGTTCCTCTGCTCCTCCTGCTGTCCCTGGGCTCTAACACCGCCAGTTGGTGCCTGGAAGTGCTGTCTGCACAGTCAACAGTCGCTCCTCTGTTATTGGGGTTCAGTAACGTCAGCTGATCCCCAGCTGTGTGTGCGGCAATACCTCCAATCTGCTCCTCCTGCTGTCCCTGGGCTCTAATACCGCCAGTTGGTGCCTGGAAGTGCTGTCTGCACAGTCAACAGTCGCTCCTCTTTTATTGGGATTCAGTAACGTCAGCTGATCCCCAGCTGTGTGTGCGGCAATACCTCCAATCTGCTCCTCCTGCTGTCCCTGGGCTCTAACACCTCCAGTTGGTGCCTGGAAGTGCTGTCTGCACAGTCAACAGTCGCTCCTTGGTTATTGGGGTTCAGTAACGTCAGCTGATCCCCAGCTGTGTGTGTGGCAATACCTCCAATCTGCTCCTCCTGCTGTCCCTGGGCTCTAACAGCGCCAGTTGGTGCCTGGAAGTGCTGTCTGCACAGTCAACAGTCGCTCCTCTGTTATTGGGGTTCAGTAACGTCAGCTGATCCCCAGCTGTGTGTGCGGCAATACTTCCAATCTGCTCCTCCTGCTGTTCCTGGGCTCTAACACCGCCAGTCGGTGCCTGGAAGTGCTGTGTGCACAGTCAACAGTCGCTCCTCTGTTATTGGGGTTCAGTAACGTCAGCTGATCCCCAGCTGTGTATCCGGCAACGTGTCATGCGACCGCCACGCTGGCACAACAAAAATGTAAGGGAACCTGTCCCCCCCCTAGGCGTTTGTTACTGAAAGAGCCACCTTGTGCAGCACTAATACTGCACAAGGAAAAGGTCGCTCTTGAAATTATGCTCCTTGGAAATGCTGAACTACACACTCATGTAATGTGTCCCCTCACACCGTCAAACCGTCCCGGAGGTGGGACTTTCCTTTGTAATGTGACGCAGCACAGCCGTCATTCCTACCCCCTTGGCTCCGTGCGCTGCCTCCTTAGCGTTGTTTAATTCTGTCATGGACCCTGCGCTGTTATGTTATCCCTTGGCCATGCACAGTTTGCGCTGCCCGTCCTCTGACATCATTTGTTGTCGTCCTGGCTGCGCCTGTGCGTCCACGCTGCCCGAAATGCCACCTCGCAGTGTCGTCTAATGTGATCCCAGAGTGGGCCTGGTATCCATGGCCATGCGCAGTGCATATACTAGCCTCTCACTCCCCTTCTTCACGCTTCTTCAGACTAGGCGGCATCAGCTGATCCCTAATAGCATGCCACGGCCGTGACGCCGCACAGTCTGAAGAAGCAGGAAGGAGGTGAGTGAGAGGCGATGATATGCACTGCGCATGCCCATGGATCCCAGGCCCGCAGTGGGATTACATTAGATGACACTGCGAGGTTGGATCTCGGGCAGCTTTGACGCACAGGCACTGCCAGCCTGACACCTAAATGATGTCAGAAGACGGGCACCGCTAACTGTGCATGGCCAAGGGATAACATTACAGCGCGGGCTCCGTGACAGAACCAAACAACGTTGAGGAGGTGGCGCACGGCACCAAGGGGGTTGGAATGACGGCTGTGCTGTGTCACATTACAAAGGAAAGTCCCACTTCCGGGACGGTTTAACGGTGTGAGGGGACACATTATATGAGTGTGTACTTCAGCTTTTGCAAGGAGCATAATTTTAGGAGCCACCATTTTCCATGTGCAGTATTACTGCTGTACAAGATGGCTCTTTCAGCAACAAATGCCTGGGGGGGAGGGTTAAAGGTTCCCTTTCAACTTGCTCCACTGCAGGCTTTGGCCTACACTCTGCTCCTCTTTGATTCCCTGGGTTTCAACACTGTCAGTTGCCACCTGGAAGTGTTGTCTACACAGAAAAAACACTAGCTGATGTGTCAGTGGGGTTCAGCACCGCCAGCTGTTCCCCTGCTGTGTAGTCGGCAACGTGTCCAGCACAAGCCACGCTGGCACAACAGAACAAAAGCTGCCACCAGTGCAGGCTTCGGCCTACACTTTGCTCCTCTCCTCCTCCTGCTGACCCTGGGCTCTAACACTGCCAGTTTTTGCCCGGACGTGCTAGCTGCACAGAGAAAAACACCAGCCAATGTGTCAGTGGGGTTCAGCACCGCCAGCTGTTCCCCTGCTGTGTAGCCGCAACGTGTCCTGCAAACGCCATGCAGGCACCTGAACTGAAATTAAAGGGAACCTACCCCCCCCAGGTGTTTCTATGTATAACAGCCACCTTGTACAGCAGTACTGCTGCATTTGTACAAGGTGGCTGACATTTTCTCATTGCCCACGTGGAACTCAACATGTACAAAATGTGTCTCATTAGAGACCATTACAATGTCCCTGAGGTGTGACTTTCCTTTTTAATGACACGCAGCACCCCCCTTGTTAGCGCTGCCCGTCTTCTGACATCATTGGTTGGCTGGCTGTGCCTGTGCGTCCGCCCTGCCCGACACAACGCCCCTCGTTGTCTCATATATTTTGACTGCGAGGGTGTGATTGATGGGCACGAGCAGTGCATATTTTGGCCTGTCTTCAGTCCCCTCCTTCCGCCTTCTTCAGACTGTGCGGCCTCATGGCCGTGGCAGGCGATAAGGGATCAGCTGAGGCCGCACAGTCTGAAGCAGGTGTAAGGACATGTGTAAGCGGCGAACATATTTACTGCGCAAGGCCACGAATCCCAGCCCCGCACTGTGACTTTATGAAAAGACACTGTGGGTCTGGGATTCATGGCCATCATTTACCGCACCAGCCAACATGAAATGAGGTCATAAGACGGGCAGCGCTAACTGGCCATGGCCAAGGGCTAACAAGAGTGCAGACTCCTGTACAGCAAATAACAACGCTCAGGAGGCTGCGCCCAGCACCAAGGCGTTATTTTTGGATACCTGTGCTGCGTCTCCTTAAAAAGACAAGTCACGCCTCCAATACAGTTTTACTGTACAATGGGCAAAATTGTGTACGTCTTTCATTCTGCGTGTGCAATGAGCAAAATTCAAAGAGCAACCTTTCACTTGTGGAGCATTACTGCTGCACAAGGTGTGGCTCTTCTACATTGTAACACCTGAGGGTGGGTTAAAGGTTACCTTTGAAATTGGTTCAATTAGGCATCGGCCTACACTCTGCTCCTCTCCTCCTGCTGTTGACCCTGGGCTCTAACACTGCCAGTTGGGGCCCGGATGTGCTAGATGCACAGAGAAAAACACCAGCCAATGTGTTAGTGGGGTTCAGTACCACCAGCTGTTCCCCTGCTGTGTAGCCGGCATCGTGTCCAGCACAAGCCACGCTGGCACAACAGACCAAAAGCTGCCACCAGTGCAGGCTTCAGCCTACTCTCTGCTCCTTTCCCCTCCCCTCCTGCTGACCCTGGGCTCTAACACCGCCAGTTGGGGCCCGGATATGCTAGCTGCACAGAGAAAAACACCAGCCAATGTTTTAGTGGGGTTCAGCACCGCCAGCTGTTCCCCTGCTGTGTAGCCGGCATCGTGTCCAGCACAAGCCACGCTGGCACAACAGACCAAAAGCTGCCACCAGTGCAGGCTTCAGCCTACACTCTGCTCCTCTCCTCCTCCTGCTGACCCTGGGCTCTAACACCGCCAGTTGGGGCCCGGATGTGCTAGCTGCACAGAGAAAAACACCAGCCAATGTGTTAGTGGGGTTCACTACCACCAGCTGTTCCCCTGCTGTGTAGCCGGCATCGTGTCCAGCACAAGCCACGCTGGCACAACAGACCAAAAGCTGCCACCAGTGCAGGCTTCGGCCTACTCTCTGCTCCATTCCCCTCCCCTCCTGCTGACCCTGGGCTCTAACACCGCCAGTTGGGGCCCGGATGTGCTAGCTGCACAGAGAAAAACACCAGCCAATGTGTTAGTGGGGTTCAGCACCGCCAGCTGTTCCCCTGCTGTGTAGCCGGCATCGTGTCCAGCACAAGCCACGCTGGCACAACAGACCAAAAGCTGCCACCAGTGCAGGCTTCAGCCTACACTCTGCTCCTCTCCTCCTCCTGCTGACCCTGGGCTCTAACACCGCCAGTTGGGGCCCGGATGTGCTAGCTGCACAGAGAAAAACACCAGCCAATGTGTTAGTGGGGTTCAGCACCGCCAGCTGTTCCCCTGCTGTGTAGCTGGCAACGTGTCCTGCAAACGCCACGCAGGCACCTGAACTGAAATTAAAGGGAACCTGCCCCCCCCCAGGTGTTTCTATGTATAACAGCCACCTTGTACAGCAGTACTGCTGCATTTGTACAAGGTGGCTGACATTTTCTCATTGCCCACGTGGAACTCAACACGTACAAAATGTGTCTCATTAGAGACCATTACAATGTCCCTGAGGTGTGACTTTCCTTTTTAATGACACGCAGCACCCCCCTTGTTAGTGCTGCCCGTCTTCTGACATCATTGGTTGGCTGGCTGTGCCTGTGCGTCCGCCCTGCCCGACACAACGCCCCTCGTTGTCTCATATATTATGACTGCGAGGGTGTGATTGATGGGCACAAGCAGTGCATATTTTGGCCTGTCTTCACTCCCCTCCTTCCGCTTTCTTCAGACTGTGCGGCCTCATGGCCGTGGCAGGCGATAAGGGATCAGCTGAGGCCGCACAGTCTGAAGCAGGTGTAAGGACATGTGTAAGCGGCGAACATATTTACTGCGCAAGGCCACGAATCCCAGCCCTGCACTGTGACTTTATGAAAAGACACTGTGGGTCTGGGATTCATGGCCATCATTTACCGCACCAGCCAACATGAAATGAGGTCATAAGACGGGCAGCGCTAACTGGCCATGGCCAAGGGCTAACAAGAGTGCAGACTCCTGTACAGCAAATAACAACGCTCAGGAGGCTGCGCCCAGCACCAAGGCGTTATTTTTGGATACCTGTGCTGCGTCTCCTTAAAAAGACAAGTCACGCCTCCAATACAGTTTTACTGTACAATGGGCAAAATTGTGTACGTCTTTCATTCTGCGTGTGCAATGAGCAAAATTCAAAGAGCAACCTTTCACTTGTGGAGCATTACTGCTGCACAAGGTGTGGCTCTTCTACATTGTAACACCTGAGGGAGGGTTAAGGTTACCTTTGGAATTGGTTCAATTAGGCATCGGCTTACACTCTGCTCCTCTCCTCCTCCTGCTGACCCTGGGCTCAAACACCGCCAGTTTCTGCCCGGACGTGCTAGCTGCACAGAGAAGAACACCAGCCAATGTGTTAGGCTACGTTCACATTAGCGTTACGCTAATGTGCGTCGCTGTTGCGTCGGCGACGCAGCGGCGACGCAGCGGCGACGCACCCCTATGTTTAACATAGGGGACGCGTGCGTTTTTTTGGTCGCGTTTTTCGACACGTGCGTCGTTTCCGATGCTAGCGTCGGACGCAAGAAAATGCAACAAGTTGCATTTTTCGTGCGTCCGATTTTCGTCAAAAAACGACTCACGCGTCGCAAAACGCAGCGTTTTTGCGCGCGTTTTGCGCGTGTTTTTTGTGCGCCGTGCGTTGCGTCGCCAACGCACCGGCGCGCAACGCAAATGTGAACGTAGCCTTAGTGGGGTTCAGCACCGCCAGCTGTTCCCCTGCTGTGTAGCCGGCATCATGTCCAGCACAAGCCATGCTGGCACAACAGACCAAAAGCTGCCACCAGTGCAGGCTTCGGCCTACACTCTGCTCCTCTCCTCCTCCTGCTGACCCTGGGCTCTAACACCGCCAGTTTTTGCCCGGATGTGCTAGCTGCACAGAGAAAAACACAAGCCAATGTGTTAGTGGGGTTCAGCACCGCCAGCTGTTCCCCTGCTGTGTAGTCGGCAACGTGTCCAGCACAAGCCACGCTGGCACAACAGAACAAAAGCTGCCATCAGTGCAGGCTTCGGCCTACACTCTGCTCCTCTCCTCCTCCTGCTGACCCTGGGCTCTAACACCGCCAGTTGGGGCCCGGAAGTGCTAGCTGCACAGAGAAAAACACCAGCCAATGTGTTAGTGGGGTTCAGCACAGCCAGCTGTTCCCCTGCTGTGTAGCCGGCAACGTGACCTGCAAACGCCATGCAGGCACCTGAACTGAAATTAAAGGGACCCTGACCCCCACCCCCAGGTGTTTCTATGTATAACAGCCACCTTGTACAGCAGTACTGTTGCATTTGTACAAGGTGGCTGACTTTTTCTCCTTGCCCACGTTGAATTTGACACGTACAAAAATGTGTCTCATTACAGACCATTTCACTGCCCCTGAGGTGTGATTCTTCTTTTTAAATGACACGCAGCACCCCCCTTGGTAGCGCTGCCCGTCTTCTGACATCATTGGTTGGCTGCTTGTGCCTGTGCGTCCGCCCTGCCCGACACAACGCCCCTCGTTGTCTCATATATTTTGACTGCGAGGGTGTGATTGATGGGCATGTGCAGTGCATATGTTCGCCTGTCTTCACTCATCTCCTTCCGCCTCCTTCAGACTGTGCGGCCTCATGGCCGCTGCATGCGATAAGGGATCAGCTGAGGCTGCCCAGTCTGAAGCAGGTGTAAGGACATTTGTGAGCGGCGAACATATTTACTGCACAAGGCCATGAATCCCAGCCCCGCAGTGTGAATTATTGAAAACACACTGGGGGTCTGGGATTCATGGCCATCAATAACCGCACCGGCCAACATGAAATGAGGTCATAAGACAGGCAGCGCTCACAGCGCATGGCCAAGGGATAACAAGAGCGCAGACTCCTGTACAGCAAATAACAACACTCAGGAGGCTACGCCCAGCACCTAGGTGTAATTTTTGACACCAGTGCTGCGTCTCCGTAAAAACACAAGTCACGCCTCCAATACAGTTTTACTGTACAATGGGCAAAATTGTGTACGTCTTTCATTCTGCGTGTGCAAGTAGACAAATTCATAGAGTAACCTTTGACTTGTGCAGCATTAATGCTGCACAAGGTGTGGCTCTTGTACTTTGTAACACCTGAGGGGGGTGTTAAAGGTTACCTTTGAAATTGGTTCAATTATGGTTCGGCCTACACTCTGCTCCTCTCCTCCTCCTGCTGACCCTGGGCTCTAACACCGCCAGTTGGGGCCCGGAAGTGCTAGCTGCACATAGAAAAACACCAGCCAATGTGTTAGTGGGGTTCAGCACCGCCAGCTGTTCCCCTGCTGTGTAGTCGGCAACGTGTCCAGCACAAGCCACGCTGGCACAACAGAACAAAAGCTGCCATCAGTGCAGGCTTCGGCATACACTCTGCTCCTCTCCTCCTCCTGCTGACCCTGGGCTCTAACACCGCCAGTTGGGGCCCGGAAGTGCTAGCTGCACAGAGAAAAACACCAGCCAATGTGTTAGTGGGGTTCAGCACCGCCAGCTGTTCCCCTGCTGTGTAGCCGGCAACGTGACCTGCAAACGCCACGCAGGCACCTGAACTGAAATTAAAGGGACCCTGACCCCCACCCCCAGGTGTTTCTATGTATAACAGCCACCTTGTACAGCAGTACTGTTGCATTTGTACAAGGTGGCTGACTTTTTCTCCTTGCCCACGTTGAATTTAACACGTACAAAAATGTGTCTCATTACAGACCATTTCACTGCCCCTGAGGTGTGATTCTCCTTTTTAAATGACACGCAGCACCCCCCTTGGTAGCGCTGCCCGTCTTCTGACATCATTGGTTGGCTGCTTGTGCCTGTGCGTCCGCCCTGCCCGACACAACGCCCCTCGTTGTCTCATATATTTTGACTGCGAGGGTGTGATGGGCATGTGCAGTGCATATGTTCGCCTGTCTTCACTCATCTCCTTCCGCCTTCTTCAGACTGTGCAGCCTCATGGCCGCGGCATGCGATAAGGGATCAGCTGAGGCCGCCCAGTCTGAAGCAGGTGTAAGGACATTTGTGAGCGGCGAACATAATTACTGCACAAGGCCATGAATCCCAGCCCCGCAGTGTGAATTACTGAAAACACACTGGGGGTCTGGGATTCATGGCCATCGATAACCGCACCGGCCAACATGAAATGAGGTCATAAGACAGGCAGCGCTCACAGCGCATGGCCAAGGGATAACAAGAGCGCAGACTCCTGTACAGCAAATAACGCTCAGGAGGCTGCGCCCAGCACCAAGGCGTTATTTTTGGACACCTGTGCCGCGTCTCCTTAAAAAGACAAGTCACGCCTCCAATACAGTTCTACTGTACAATGGGCAAAATTGTGTACGAATTTCATTCTGCATGTGCAATGAGCAAAATTTAAAGAGCAACCTTTCACTTGTGGAGCATTACTGCTGCACAAGGTGTGGCTCTTCTACATTGTAACACCTGAGGGTGGGTTAAAGGTTACCTTTGAAATTTGTTCAATTAGGCTTTGGCCTACACTCTGTTCCTCTCCTCCTCCTGCTGACCCTGGGCTCTAACACCGCCAGTTTTTGCCCGGAAGTGCTAGCTGCACAGAGAAAAACACCAGCCAATGTGTCAGTGGGGTTCAGCACCGCCAGCTGTTCCCCTGCTGTGTAGTCGGCAACGTGTCCAGCACAAGCCACGCTGGCACAACAGAAGAAAAGCTGCCACCAGTGCAGGCTTCGGCCTACACTCTGCTCCTCTCCTCCTCCTGCTGACCCTGGGCTCTAACACCGCCAGTTGGGGCCCGGAAGTGCTAGCTGCACAGAGAAAAACACCAGCCAATGTGTCAGTGGGGTTCAGCACCGCCAGCTGTTCCCCTGCTGTGTAGTCGGCAACGTGTCCAGCACAAGCCACGCTGGCACAACAGAACAAAAGCTGCCACCAGTGCAGGCTTCGGCCTACACTTTGCTCCTCTCCTCCTCCTGCTGACCCTGGGCTCTAACACCGCCAGTTGGGGCCCGGATGTGCTAGCTGCACAGAGAAAAACACCAGCCAATGTGTTAGTGGGGTTCAGCACCGCCAGCTGTTCCCCTGCTGTGTAGCTGGCAACGTGTCCTGCAAACGCCATGCAGGCACCTGAACTGAAATTAAATGGAACCTGCCCCCCCCAGGTGTTTCTATGTATAACAGCCACCTTGTACAGCAGTAATGCTGCATTTGTGCAAGGTGGCTGACTTTTTCTCCTTGCCCACGTGCAACTCAACACCTACAAAATGTGTCTCATTGGAGACCATTACACTGTCCCAGAGGTGTGACTTTCCTTGTTAAGGATACGCATCACCACCCTTGTTAGCGCTGCCCGTCTTCTGACATCATTGGTTGGCTGCTTGTGCCTGTGCGTCCGCCCTGCCCGACACAACGCCCCTCGTTGTCTCATATATTTTGACTGCGAGGGTGTGATTGATGGGCATGTGCAGTGCATATGTTTGCCTGTCTTCACTCATCTCCTTCCGCCTTCTTCAGACTGTGCGGCCTCATGGCCGTGGCATGCGATAAGGGATCAGCTGAGGCCGCACAGTCTGAAGCAGGTGTAAGGACATGTGTGAGCGGCAAACATATTTACTGCGCAAGGCCACGAATCCCAGCCCCGCAGTGTGACTTTATAAAAAGACACTGCGGGTCAGGGATTCATGGCCATCGCTAACCGCACCGGCCAACATGAAATGAGGTCATAAGACGGGCAGCGCTAACTGGCCATGGCCAAGGGCTAACAAGAGCGCAGACTCCTGTACAGCAAATAACAACGCTCAGGAGGCTGCGCCCAGCACCAAGGCGTTATTTTTGGACACCTGTGCCGCGTCTCCTTAAAAAGACAAGTCACGCCTCCAATACAGTTCTACTGTACAGTGGCAAAATTGTGTACGTCTTTCATTCTGCGTGTGCAATGAGCAAAATTTAAAGAGCAACCTTTCACTTGCGGAGCATTACTGCTGCACAAGGTGTGGCTCTTCTACATTGTAACACCTGAGGGTGGGTTAATGGTTACCTTTGAAATTGGATCAATTAGGCTTCGGCGTACACTCTGCTCCTCTCCTCCTCCTGCTGACCCAGGGCTCTAACACTGCCAGTTTTTGCCCGGAAGTGCTAGCTGCACAGAGAAATACACCAGCCAATGTGTCAGTGGGGTTCAGCACCGCCAGCTGTTCCCCCGCTGTGTAGCCGGCATTGTGTCCTGCAAATGCAACGCAGACACAAAGCTGCCTCCAGTACAGGCTTCGGCCTACACTATGCTCCCCCTGCTTACCCTTTGCTCCAATACCGCTAGTTGGGGCTCTAGGAAGACAATCTTGAATAGGCAACGCATCCGGGTTCCAGCACCGCCAGCTGGTTCTCGGCAGTGTTTTTGTCACGGGTACTCCCTCGTGCCCAGCCTGGTTCCAGCACCGTCAGCTGTTTTCGGGTAGTGTAAAGCTCACTGAGACGCCTATGCTTGCCCCGTAGTGTTGCGGTCGGGTTAGCTTCCTATGTGGGCTGCGTGAATTGGCAAGCTCCCCCTGTAGGACTGTTGGGGTTCGGTAACTGCGACTGCCTCGCGGCCTAGCTGTTCTCTCCTCTCCTGTGGACCTTCTGGTCCACCACCTGGTTCCAGCACCGTCAGCTGGTTCCGGGTAGAGCCTTTGGCTTAAGTGCCTCCTCCTGGGTATCCGAGTTCCGCCAACGCCAGGCGGTCCTTGGTCGTGCTTTTAAGCGTGGGCACCTACAGCTTAGTAACCGGGTTCCAGCACCGTCAGCTGGTCCTCGGTGCCATTGGCTCTTGCACACTGGGGCAACGCATCCGGGTTCCAGCACCGCCAGCTGGTTCCCGGCAGTGTTTTTGTCACGGGTACTCCCTCGTGCCCAGCCTGGTTCCAGCACCGTCAGCTGTTTCCGGGTAGTGTCAAGCTCACTGAGACGCCTATGCTTGCCCCGTCGTGTTGCGGTCGGGTTAGCCAACTCCAGGGTGCCTCCAGTTTAGGAGCTTCCTATGTGGGCTGCGTGAATTGGCAGTCAAGGCTGGTTCTGTAGTGCCAGTAGGCCAAGCTCCCCCTGTAGGACTGCTGGGGTTCGGTAACTGCGGCTGCCTCGCGGCCTAGCTGTTCTCTCCTCTCCTGTGGACCTTCTGGTCCACCACCTGGTTCCAGCACCGTCAGCTGGTTCCGGGCAGAGCCTTTGGCTTAGGTGCCTCCTCCTGGGTATCCGAGTTCCGCCAACGCCAGGCGGTCCTTGGTAGCGCTTTTAAGCGCGGGCACCAACAGCTTAGTAACCGGGTTCCAGCACCATCAGCTGGTCCTCGGTGCCATTGGCTTTTGCACACTGGGGCAACGCATCCGGGTTCCAGCACCGCCAGCTGGTTCCCGGCAGTGTTTTTGTCACGGGTACTCCCTCGTGCCCAGCCTGGTTCCAGCACCGTCAGCTGTTTCCGGGTAGTGTCAAGCTCACTGAGACGCCTATGCTTGCCCCGTCGTGTTGCGGTCGGGTTAGCCAACTCCAGGGTGCCTCCAGTTTAGGAGCTTCCTATGTGGGCTGCGTGAATTGGCAGTCAAGGCTGGTTCTGTAGTGCCAGTAGGCCAAGCTCCCCCTGTAGGACTGTTTGGGTTCGGTAACTGCGGCTGCCTCGCGGCCTAGCTGTTCTCTCCTCTCCTGTGGACCTTCTGGTCCACCACCTGGTTCCAGCACCGTCAGCTGGTTCCGGGTAGAGCCTTTGGCTTAGGTGCCTCCTCCTGGGTATCCGAGTTCCGCCAACGCCAGGCGGTCCTTGGTAGTGCTTTTAAGCGCGGGCACCTACAGCTTAGTAACCGGGTTCCAGCACCGTCAGCTGGTCCTCGGTGCCATTGGCTCTTGCACACTGGGGCAACGCATCCGGGTTCCAGCACCGCCAGCTGGTTCTCGGCAGTGTTTTTGTCACGGGTACTCCCTCGTGCCCAGCCTGGTACCAGCACCGTCAGCTGTTTCCGGGTAGTGTCAAGCTCACTGAGACGCCTATGCTTGCCCCGTCGTGTTGCGGTCAGGTTAGCCAACTCCAGGGTGCCTCCAGTTTAGGAGCTTCCTATGTGGGCTGCGTGAATTGGCAGTCAAGGCTGGTTCTGTAGTGCCAGTAGGCCAAGCTCCCCCTGTAGGACTGTTGGGGTTCGGTAACTGCGGCTGCCTCGCGGCCTAGCTGTTCTCTCCTCTCCTGTGGACCTTCTGGTCCACATCCTGGTTCCAGCACCGTCAGCTGGTTCTCGGCAGTGTCTTTTGCTCTTGTACCTTCTGCTCCCCATCCTGGTTCCAGTACCGTCAGCTGGTTCCGGGCAGAGCCTTTGGCTTAGGTGCCTCCTTTTGGGTATCCGAGTTCCGCCAACGTCAGGCGGACCTTGGTAGTGCTTTTTAGCACGGGTACCTCCTGCTTAGTAACCGGGTTCCAGTAACGTCAGCTGGTCCTCGGTAGTTCCATTGGCTCTTGAACCTTCGGGTAGCCATCCGAGTTCCAGTTCCCTCAGCTGGTTCTCGGCATTTTCTCAGCCTTCTTGTACCTTCTGCTACATTTCCAAGTTCAAGACCCTAAAGACGACGACCCGGAAGACCACCCCTAAGATGACGACGACACCAGAGACGACAACCACTGAGATGACGACGACCCTGGAGATGACGACCCTGAAGACCACCCCGATGACGACGACGACGGCGGAGATGACGACGGCGGCGGAGACGACGACCCTGCAGACGACGACCCTGGAGACGACGACATGGAAGACCGAGAAGCAGAAGAACAAGAGGCCGCAGAACAAAGAGCAGAAGAACATTAAGCATAACACTTAATATCAGAGCAAAAGATATTATCTAAATTATATGCAGAAGAAGACTAAGCAGTGTATGGGGGTGAGTCCGTTCCTCCTCGTGGTGCCCCTGGATAAAGCCTGATGCTGCAGGCCAAACTGAATGCGGACAAATGTAACTTTTGTGACAGACAGAACGGAAGGTGTAATCTTCAAACTTTTATAGATAACAACTACGGGAATGCCTGTCACAAATGAGAATATGATGAAGAAGTAGAATAGGAAGAATAATAATAGTTGAATAAAATGAATATGTAGAATAGGAAGAATAATAATAGTTGAATAAAATGAATATGAAGAATGTAATAAAAAAAAATGTAGAAGATGAAGAAGAAGATGAATAAGGTGAAGAAGAAGTTGATGTCAAGGATGCTGATGATGATGAAGATGAAAGTGTGGGAAAAGTAAAAAAAAAGAAGGGGAAGGGCGTGGAATAGTGAAACATCAATATCTGACAAAATAAAAAAAAATTTACATAGTCAATATCTTTGTCACTCCGAACGTCTTTAAAAAAAAAAAAAAATCATGCTATTCTATTTGATTGGGCTAAACCTCTATGCCTTTAATGTCTCCGCCACCTCCCCAAATACATCCTGCATTATTCTTAGTTGTTTTCCTTCATGTAGAATGAACCTACAAGGAAAGAAAGGGTTTATTTTAATTCCGATATTTTGGTCCCATTGACTTGCATTGGGATCGGGTATCGGTATCGGCGATATCCGATATTTTTTGAATATCGGCCGATCCAATCCGATACCGATACTTTCCGATATCGGAAGGTATCGCTCAACACTACCCAAGTGTAATAACCTATCTTGGTATTGCAGACCCCCCAGTCCTCTAATAACCTTGGTCGCTCTTCTCTGCACCCGCTCCAGTTCAGCTATGTCTTTCTTATACACCGGAGACCAGAACTGTGCACAGTATAAAGGTGCACCTTTCTACTGACTGATTGCCTCAGTGCATGCACAATGCGGTCTTTAACATGCTGGTGGAGGGCTGGGATGGCTTTTCTCACATAGAAGTGTCGACTGGGTAGGTCATAGTGTGATACTGCATAGGCCATCAGGGCTTTGAAAGCTTCGCTTTCAACCAACTGGTAGGGCATCATCTCTAACGAGATTAGTCTAGCAATGTGGGCGTTCAAACCCTGTGTACGCGGATGAGAGGATGAGTACTTTCTTTTCCTAATGAGAGTCTCTTGTAGGGTGAGCTGGACTGGAGAAGTGCATATGGTAGAAATAGCGGTGGTGGTGGTGGACATGGCGGGTTGAGAGAGGGTTGGTGATGGTATTCTCGATGTTGGCCTACATACAGTGTTTCCTACCAATAACCGTGTGATTCCCTGACGGCTTTGGCCTTGCGACGATACCTCCACATTTGCTGCTGGTGGTGTCCTAACCGGTGGGCTTACAGTGAGGGAAGGAATGTAGCGTTGCTGACTACCTTCATTCTGAGCAGGTGCACCAACGGTACGAGATGTTTGGTAGTTAGTCCAGGCTTGCAAGTGCATGCTGGTTAAATGTCTAAGCATGCACATTGTATTTAAATTTTTAAGATTCTTCCTCTGCTAAAGGTCTTTGAGCATTTCTTACAGATAACTTTTGACTGATCATTCGAATCTTGGTTAAAAAATTGCCACACTGCACTCTTCCTACTATGGAATACCTTTTCAGGCATTGCACGCTTTGCTACTTTCATCGCAAGGCCACGCTGAACTAAATCTTTTTTTTTTCTGTCAAACGTTTTTGGCCTGATACGGGCCTGTCAGATGACAGCTGTTGCGATGTAGATAGCTGCTGCGGATCAACCTCCTCCACTTCTGAGCTACTGGCGGCGGCACCCTCTTCCCCCAATGGCTGCCAATCTGGGTCAACAACTGGGTCATCTATCACCTCCTCTTCAATGTCATGTGCACATTCCTCTGTGTCACCGTGTAAGGTGCTATAGCGTTTGAGACGGGGCACCATAGTCTCATCAGGGTCAGATTCTGGCTCAGTACACTGCGAGGGCAATGTAGTCATCTGAGTCAATGGAACAGCATTAGAATCTAGCTGTGACTGTGCATCAGTTCACTCCATGTCCGATTCATCTTGTAATGGGCTGTTAACAATTTCCCGTTCTAACCCAGGCACAGTATGTGTAAAGAGCTCCATGGAGTAACCTGTAGTGTTGCCAGACGCATCCTTCACTTTTGGTTTGGGTGAAGGACACAAGGAAATGTCTTGTTCCTGACCGGGAGCATCCACTGACGACTCGCTGCTTTTATATTTAGAACTTTCTGAGGAGGAGACGAATGAGCTAGAGGCTGAGTCAGCAAGGAAAGCCAAAACTTTTTCCTGACGCTCAGGCTTTAAAAGCTGTTTTCCTACTCCCAGATAAGGAGCCTTCAAGGCCTTGTGTAGCCAGACGATGATGCTGGCTCAACACCTCCAGCCTTAGGTGCTATTGTGCTTTTGCCACTACCACCAAATGCACCACCACCACCATCAGTACCAGCTGGCAACCACCGCCCACAGCCTTTTCATCCAGACTTCCTCAATTTTGGGAAAATCTAGCCAAAACAACAACCATTATATGGTACTGTAAAACAAGGTAGAAGGTGTATATAAACGTGTTGAGATTTTAAATCCCCCTTTTCTGGGGGGGGGGGGAGACTGAACAAAAAATCAGGCCCTGTGCAAAAAACAACACAATGTAAGTGGCAGAAAGTGGCTGGCTGATATACGACAAACTAACAGGACAGAAGTATATCCACTTTGTGAGAATTTGAATCTCCCTCTTTTTTGTGGGAGACTGAACCACAACTTAGGCCCTGTGTATATAACAATGCAATCCAAGTGGCAGAAAGTTGCTGGCTGATATACGACAACCTAACAGGACAGAAGTATATCCACTTTGTGAGAATTTGAATCTCCCTCTTTTTTTTGGGAGACTGAACCACAACTTAGGCCCTGTGTATATAACAATGCAATCCAAGTGGCAGAAAGTGGCTGGCTGATATACGGCAAAGTAACAGGACAGAAGTATACCCACGTTGTGAGAATTTGAATCTCTTTTTTTTTGTGGGAGACTGAACCACAACTTAGGCCCTGTGTATATAACAACGCAATCTAAGTGGCAGAAAGTGGCTGGCTGATATTCGGCAAACTAACAGGACAGAAATATATCCACTTTGTGAAAATTTGAATCTTTTTTTCTTTTGGGAGACTGAACCACAACTTAGGCCCAGTGTATATAACAACGCAATCTAAGTGGCAGAAAGTGGCTGGCTAATATACGACAAACTAACAGGACAGAAGTACGGTATATCCACTTTGTGAGAATTTGAATCTTTTTTTGGAGGGGGGGGAAACTGAACCATAACTTAGGCCCTGAGTATGTAACAACACAATACAAGTGGCAGAAAGTGGCTGGCTGATATACGGCAAACTAACAGGACAGAAGTATGGTTTTAGGAAGTTTTGTCCCCAGCAATTCGCCCCCAGCAGTTTGTCCCCAGCATTTCGCCCCCAGCATTTCGCCCCCAGGTACACTTCGCCCCCGAACATTTTGCCCCCAGCATTTCGCCCCCAGGTTGTTTCGCACCCGCACATTTCACCCTCGCACATTTCGCCCCCAGCAGTTTGCCCCCGGATGTTTCGTCCCCAGATGTTTCGCTCCCAGCAGTTTGTCCCCAGCATTTCGCCCCCAGCAGTTCGCCCCCAGGTACACTTCGCCCCCGAACATTTTGCCCCCAGCATTTCGCCCCCAGGTTGTTTCGCACCCGCACATTTCACCCTCGCACATTTCGCCCCCAGCACTTTGCCCCCGGATGTTTCGCCCCCCGATGTTTCGCCCCTGGATGTTTCGCACCCAGCAGTTCACCCCGGATGTTTTTCCCCCAGCAGTTCGCTCCCGGATGTTTCACCCCCAGCAGTTCGCCCCCGGATGTTTCGCACCTGTATGTTTTGCCCCCAGCGGTTCGCCCCCGGATGTTTCGCCCCCAGCAGTTTGCCCCCGGATGTTTCGCCCCCGGATGTTTCACCCCGGGATGTTTCGCCCCCAGCAGTTCGCCCCCGGATGTTTCGCCCCCAGCAGTTTGCCCCCGGATGTTTCGCCCCCGGATGTTTCGCCCCGGGATGTTTCGCCCCCAGCAGTTCGCCCCCAGATGTTTCGCACCCAGCAGTTCGCCACCGGATGTTTCACCCCCGGATGTTTCACCCCCAGCAGTTCGCCCCCAGATGTTTCGCACCCGGATGTTTTGCCCCCAGCAGTTCGCCCCAGGATGTTTCTCACCCGGATGTTTCGCCGCTGGATGTTTTGCCCCCAGCAGTTCGCCCCGGATGTTTCGCCCCCAGCAGTTCGCCCCCGGGTGTCTCGCCCCTAGCAGTTCACCCCCGGATGTTTCACGCCCAGCAGTTCGCCCCCGGATGTTTCACACCCAGCAGTTCACCCCCGGATGTTTCACCCCCGGATGTTTCGCCCCCCGATGTTTCACACCCAGCAGTTCGCCCCTGGATGTTTCACACCCACAGTTAGCCCCCAGAGGTTTCGCCCCAGCAATTCACCCCCAGCAGTTCACCCCTGGATGTTTTACCCCTGGATGTTTCGCCCCCAGCAGTTCACCCCCAGATGTTTTGCCCCCAGCAGTTCACCCCCGGATGTTTTGCACCCAGTAATTTGCCCCCCGGATGTTTCACCCCTGGATATTTCACCCCCAGCAGTTCGCCACTGGATGTTTTGCCCCCGGATGTTTTGCCGCTGGATGTTTCGCCCCCAGCAGTTCGCCCCTGGATGTTTCGCCCCCGGATGTTTCGCCCCCAGCAGTTCTCCCCGGATGTTTCTCCCCTGGATGTTTCGCACCCGATGTTTTGCACCCAGCAGTTCATCCCTGGATGTCTTGCCTCTAGCAATTTGCTCCTGGCTCTTTCGCATCCAGGAAAGACCTGCCTGAACTGAACATTGGCAGGTTTGCTTATCACTAATAATACGCCATATGAGTCTAAGAATTCTGATCAAATTAGTTTTTTTATTCTAAAACTTTGATTTCTAGATGAGTAATTTTACAGACAGGAAAATAGTAGGATTTCTTTGGTAACCAAGGAGGTCGTGCCCCCTTTGTAGCAGAATGGATCCTGGCTCCCTATGATACATTCAGGGCTGCTTGTTCACAGCCCTCTGCAAAACTCCCCTTCACCCTCCGCTCATGTGCTCTGTCCTGGACAAGAGGAGGGCTCACCCCCCGCCTGTGTAAAGCCGTTACAGGATGGAACACATAGGGGGGTGCTTTGCAGAGGGCAGTAAACCAGCAGCCCTTTATACATCATAGGGAATATATTGTTAATTGCATGCTCCTGTGCAGCCACGCCCTCCAGAATCCATCCACAAGTACTGCTACTAAGGAGAAACATCCTCCTTAGCAACCACTGAAATCCTGCAGCACATGGAGCTTTAACTTGGTTGAGACTTTTTGCACAGAAGTGAAGCTGCTGGAAGGTCTTTGGAAATGAATATCATGGGCACAGGTACTATAACATAACATGTTATTTGTAGAGTTATGCTTTAACTGTATATATCAAAACTGTTTTAACAAGAAACATAAAAGATGTAGAGGGGAAGGATTAGAGAAAAAGAGAAAATACAAATTACAGGTTATAATGCTTGAATTATTTTACAGCTAAAAACACTGCTCTCAAAATATACAATATGTGACCATGAACTAAAATTCAAAGCTGTAGGCAATGCCTCTCCGATAATCCATCATGCTTCTATTATTGAAATCTTGCACGATACGTTTAACCCTTGCTGAAATTGCAGCATACTTTTTGTTTCTTGCAGCGATGGGATTTCCTGCTATTATCTGAATAATTTCAAAACTATGGAGCTCTTGCTGATGTTTCAGACAGTTAATGAACCGGTATATATTTTGGAAAAGAGTACCACGTTTCTCGAAAGCTACAGTGCCATCTATTTGTTCGCTGTTGATCAGTCAATGTTCATTCATACACATTCCAGAATTGAACTGGAAACAAAGGTGCTTGAACGTCCTCTGCGATTCATTCGACCGATATATGTTATGGCTGGCAATCAGGCAACACAGCGTGCAGTAATCAGCGCACATACAGAGATCTGGCAATAACCAAAAACAATAGGACGAGCTCTGAGACGTGGAACCTCTGTAGACTGCAGTACCTAATCTATCCTCACACAACTATAAGCAGCAGTGGATTGCGCCTATCACTACCTATGCAACTCGGCACTGCCTGAGGAGCTGACTAGCCTGAAGATAGAAATACAAGCCTGACTTACCTCAGAGAAATACCCCAAAGGAATAGGCAGCCCCCCACATATAATGACTGTTAGCAAGATGAAAAGACAAACATAGGAATGAAATAGATTCAGCAAAGTG
Organism: Ranitomeya imitator; assembly: GCF_032444005.1. NCBI lineage: Eukaryota > Metazoa > Chordata > Amphibia > Anura > Dendrobatidae > Ranitomeya > Ranitomeya imitator. Next base: position 87,987,174 of record NC_091285.1, read on the forward strand.
AGGCCCGATATTCTAGACAGAGCGAGGATAGCAAAGAGAACTATGCAGTCTACAAAAAACCCTAAAACGAAAACCACGCAAAGGGGCAAAAAGACCCACCGTGCCGAACTAACAGCACGGCGGTGCACCCCTTTGCTTCTCAGAGCTTCCAGCAAAAGTTAATAGCAAGCTGGACAGAAAAAACAGAAAACAAACTAGAAGCACTTATCTAGCAGAGCAGCAGGCCCAAGGAAAGATGCAGTAGCTCAGATCCAACACTGGAACATTGACAAGGAGCAAGGAAGACAGACTCAGGTGGAGCTAAATAGCAAGGCAGCCAACGAGCTCACCAAAACACCTGAGGGAGGAAGCCCAGAGACTGCAATACCACTTGTGACCACAGAAGTGAACTCAGCCACAGAATTCACAACAGTACCCCCCCCTTGAGGAGGGGTCACCGAACCCTCACCAGAACCCCCAGGCCGACCAGGATGAGCCACATGAAAGGCACGAACAAGATCTGGGGCATGGACATCAGAGGCAAAAACCCAGGAATTATCTTCCTGAGCATAACCCTTCCATTTGACCAGATACTGGAGTTTCCGTCTAGAGACACGAGAATCCAAAATCTTCTCCACAATATACTCCAATTCCCCCTCCACCAAAACAGGGGCAGGAGGCTCCACAGATGGAACCATAGGTGCCACGTATCTCCTCAACAACGACCTATGGAATACATTATGTATGGAAAAGGAGTCTGGGAGGGTCAGACGAAAAGACACCGGATTGAGAATCTCAGAAATCCTATACGGACCAATAAAACGAGGTTTAAATTTAGGAGAGGAAACCTTCATAGGAATATGACGAGAAGATAACCAAACCAGATCCCCAACACGAAGTCGGGGTCCCACACGGCGTCTGCGATTAGCGAAAAGCTGAGCCTTCTCCTGGGACAAGGTCAAATTGTCCACTACCTGAGTCCAGATCTGCTGCAACCTGTCCACCACAGAATCCACACCAGGACAGTCCGAAGACTCAACCTGTCCTGAAGAGAAACGAGGATGGAACCCAGAATTGCAGAAAAATGGAGAGACCAAGGTAGCCGAGCTGGCCCGATTATTAAGGGCGAACTCAGCCAACGGCAAAAATGACACCCAATCATCCTGGTCAGCGGAAACAAAACATCTCAGATATGTTTCCAAGGTCTGATTGGTTCGTTCGGTCTGGCCATTAGTCTGAGGATGGAAGGCCGAGGAGAAAGATAGGTCAATGCCCATCCTACCACAAAAGGCTCGCCAGAACCTCGAGACAAACTGGGAACCTCTGTCAGAAACAATATTCTCAGGAATGCCATGTAAACGAACCACATGCTGTAAGAACAAAGGCACCAAATCAGAGGAGGAAGGCAATTTAACCAAGGGCACCAGATGGACCATTTTAGAAAAGCGATCACAGACCACCCAAATGACCGACATTTTTTGAGAAACGGGAAGGTCAGAAATGAAATCCATCGAAATATGTGTCCAAGGCCTCTTCGGGACCGGCAAGGGCAAAAGCAACCCACTGGCACGTGAACAGCAGGGCTTAGCCCTAGCACAAATTCCACAGGACTGCACAAAAGCACGCACATCCCGTGACAGAGATGGCCACCAGAAGGATCTAGCAACCAACTCCCTGGTACCAAAGATTCCTGGATGACCGGCCAGCACCGAACAATGAAGTTCAGAGATAACTTTACTAGTCCACCTATCAGGGACGAACAGTTTCTCGGCCGGACAACGATCAGGTTTATTAGCCTGAAATTTCTGCAACACTCTCCGCAAATCAGGGGAGATGGCAGACACAATGACTCCTTCCTTGAGGATACTCGCCGGCTCAGATAACCCCGGAGAGTCGGGCACAAAACTCCTAGACAGAGCATCCGCCTTCACATTTTTAGAGCCCGGAAGGTATGAAATCACAAAATCAAAACGAGCAAAAAATAACGACCAACGGGCCTGTCTAGGATTCAAGCGCTTGGCAGACTCAAGATAAGTAAGGTTCTTATGATCAGTCAAAACCACCACGCGATGCTTAGCACCCTCAAGCCAATGACGCCACTCCTCGAATGCCCACTTCATGGCCAGCAACTCTCGGTTGCCCACATCATAATTACGCTCAGCAGCAGAAAATTTCCTGGAAAAGAAAGCACATGGTTTGAACACTGAGCAACCAGAACCTCTCTGTGACAAAACCGCCCCTGCACCAATCTCAGAAGCATCAACCTCGACCTGGAACGGAAGAGAAACATCAGGTTGACACAACACAGGGGCACAGCAAAAACGACGCTTCAACTCCTGAAAAGCTTCCACGGCAGCAGAAGACCAATTAACCAAATCAGCACCCTTCTTGGTCAAATCGGTCAATGGTCTGGCAATGCTAGAAAAATTACAGATGAAGCGACGATAAAAATTAGCAAAGCCCAGGAATTTCTGCAGACTTTTTAGAGATGTCGGCTGAGTCCAATCCTGGATGGCCTGAACCTTAACCGGATCCATCTCGATAGTAGAAGGGGAAAAGATGAACCCCAAAAATGAAACTTTCTGCACACCGAAGAGACACTTTGATCCCTTCACGAACAAGGAATTAGCACGCAGTACCTGGAAAACCATTCTGACTTGCTTCACATGAGACTCCCAATCATCTGAGAAGATCAAAATGTCATCCAAGTAAACAATCAAGAATTTATCCAGATACTCACGGAAAATGTCATGCATAAAAGACTGAAAAACAGATGGAGCATTGGCAAGTCCGAACGGCATCACCAGATACTCAAAATGACCCTCGGGCGTATTAAATGCCGTTTTCCATTCATCTCCCTGCCTGATTCTCACCAGATTATACGCACCACGAAGATCAATCTTAGTAAACCAACTAGCCCCCTTAATCCGAGCAAACAAGTCAGAAATCAATGGCAAGGGATACTGAAACTTAACAGTGATCTTATTAAGAAGGCGGTAATCAATACACGGTCTTAGCGAACCATCCTTCTTGGCTACAAAAAAGAACCCTGCTCCCAATGGTGACGACGATGGGCGAATATGTCCCTTCTCCAGGGACTCCTTCACATACCTGAACACACCGCTATGCGCAGTTACGGACAAATTAAATAAACGACCCTTAGGGAATTTACTACCAGGAATCAAATCGATAGCACAATCACAATTCCTATGCGGAGGTAGGGCATCAGACTTGGACTCTTCAAATACATCCTGAAAGTCCGACAAGAACTCTGGGATGTCAGAAGGAATGGATGACGAAATAGACAAAAATGGAACATCACCATGTACTCCCTGACAACCCCAGCTGGTTACCGACATAGAGTTCCAATCCAATACTGGATTATGGGTTTGTAGCCATGGCAACCCCAACACGACCACATCATGCAAATTATGCAGTACCAGAAAGCGAATAACTTCCTGATGTGCAGGAGCCATGCACATGGTCAGCTGGGCCCAGTACTGAGGCTTATTCTTGGCCAAAGGTGTAGCATCAATTCCTCTCAACGGAATAGGACACCGCAAAGGCTCCAAGAAAAATCCACAACGTTTAGCATAATCCAAATCCATCAGATTCAGGGCAGCGCCTGAATCCACAAACGCCATGACAGAATACGATGACAAAGAGCACATTAAGGTAATGGACAAAAGGAATTTGGACTGTACAGTACCAATAACGGCAGAGCTATCGAACCGCCTAGTGCGTTTAGGACAATTAGAAATAGCATGAGTAGAATCACCACAATAGAAACACAGTCTGTTCAGACGTCTGTGTTCTTGCCGTTCTACTTTAGTCATAGTCCTGTCGCACTGCATAGGCTCAGGTTTACTCTCAGACAATACCGCCAGATGGTGCACAGATTTACGCTCGCGCAAGCGACGACCGATCTGAATGGCCAAGGACATAGACTCATTCAAACCAGCAGGCATAGGAAATCCCACCATTACATCCTTAAGAGCTTCAGAGAGACCCTTTCTGAACAAAGCCGCTAGTGCAGATTCATTCCACAGAGTGAGTACTGACCACTTCCTAAATTTCTGACAATATACTTCTACATCATCCTGACCCTGGCATAAAGCCAGCAGATTTTTCTCAGCCTGATCCACTGAATTAGGCTCATCGTAAAGCAATCCCAGCGCCTGGAAAAATGCATCAACATTACTCAATGCAGAATCTCCTGGTGCAAGAGAAAACGCCCAGTCCTGTGGGTCGCCGCGCAAAAAAGAAATAATAATCAAAACCTGTTGAATAGGATTACCAGAAGAATGAGGTTTCAAGGCCAAAAATAGCTTACAATTATTTCTGAAGCTCAGGAACTTAGTTCTGTCACCAAAAAACAAATCAGGAATCGGAATTCTTGGTTCTAGCATCGATTTCTGATCAATAGTATCTTGAATCTTTTGTACATTTACAACGAGATTATCCATTGAGGAGCACAGAGCCTGAATATCCATGTCCACAGCTGTGTCCTGAAGCACTCTAATGTCTAGGGGAAAAAAAAGACTGAAGACAGAGCTAAGAAAAAAAAATGATGTCAGGATTTCTTTTTTCCCTCTATTGGGAATCATTGGGGGGCTCCTTGTACTGTTATGGCTGGCAATCAGGCAACACAGCGTGCAGTAATCAGCGCACATACAGAGATCTGGCAATAACCAAAAACAATAGGACGAGCTCTGAGACGTGGAATCTCTGTAGACTGCAGTACCTAATCTATCCTCACACAACTATAAGCAGCAGTGGATTGCGCCTATCACTACCTATGCAACTCGGCACTGCCTGAGGAGCTGACTAGCCTGAAGATAGAAATACAAGCCTGACTTACCTCAGAGAAATACCCCAAAGGAATAGGCAGCCCCCCACATATAATGACTGTTAGCAAGATGAAAAGACAAACGTAGGAATGAAAGAGATTCAGCAAAGTGAGGCCCGATATTCTAGACAGAGCGAGGATAGCAAAGAGAACTATGCAGTCTACAAAAAACCCTAAAACGAAAACCACGCAAAGGGGCAAAAAGACCCACCGTGCCGAACTAACAGCACGGCGGTGCACCCCTTTGCTTCTCAGAGCTTCCAGCAAAAGTTAATAGCAAGCTGGACAGAAAAAACAGAAAACAAACTAGAAGCACTTATCTAGCAGAGCAGCAGGCCCAAGGAAAGATGCAGTAGCTCAGATCCAACACTGGAACATTGACAAGGAGCAAGGAAGACAGACTCAGGTGGAGCTAAATAGCAAGGCAGCCAACGAGCTCACCAAAACACCTGAGGGAGGAAGCCCAGAGACTGCAATACCACTTGTGACCACAGAAGTGAACTCAGCCACAGAATTCACAACAGATATAGCTGTCTTCAAAATAGTTGGCAATAAGTATTGCATCTTGTGGAAAGTCAGGATCTTCTACCAATTCTTCAAATGATTGCACAACATTCTGTGGTGGTAGAAAGGCCAGGGCAGGTATCATGCGTATCCAATGGGCAAATTCATGGTCACCTTGGTATTGCATCTTGAGTCCTTAATTTTGAACTTTACGCCAACCCGACTGAGATAGGTGGAAAAAGCAACCAGTCTTCACAAGGTTGGGGAATTCACTATCAAATGCCTGTATTGCAGCTAGTTCAAAATCCAACATCAGGTTGTCTGGCTGCAGTCCAGGCTGCAAGTTCTTCAGCTCTTGCAGCAACCTCTGGTATGTAGAGCGGCACTTGTCTGTCAGCAAGGTGTACACTAGCGGAACAACAAGGCCTCTGTGGACTACATGGATTGTGTAAAGTTGCTTAAACAAGGCTGGTGTAGTGAAAAACATGCCATCAGCAAACCACTCTTTACTTTGTGCCAGTAGATGGAGATTGTCTCTTGTTCCAAATATCAACATACGGCTGTGTCCATTTCCTAATTTAAAATGAAAGTATTAGTAGAGGAAATAACAGAAAAAGTGTAACAAGCAGCAGACAGAGAATTTTGGGATAAATTCACACAAAAAAATCCTAATCAGAAGCCTTTGTTCATATCTCACATTAAAAACTCATATTTTGCTCCAGATTTTCTGATTTCATAATAAAAAACTGAAGCAAAATCTAGTGTGAAGGGGCCAATCAATAGTTTTTTACAACATATATTGTCCCAGTGGAAAATGATATATGTTTGTTTATCCCCTTACCGGCATCGGACGTACTATACCGTCCGATGCCGGCTCCCCTGCTTTGATGCAGGGCTCCGCGGGGAGCCCGCATCAAAGCCGGGACATGTCAGCTGTTTTGAACAGCTGACATGTGCCCGTAATAGGCACGGGCAGAATCGCGATCTGCCCGCACCTATTAACTAGTTAAATGCCGCTGTCAAACGCAGACAGCGGCATTCAACTACCGCTTCCGGCCGGGCGGCCGGAAATGACGTCATCGCCGACCCCCGTCACATGATCGGGGTTCGGCGATGCTTGTATATTGTAACCATAGAGGTCCCAGAGACCTCTATGGTTACTGATCGCCGGTGGCTGTGAGCGCCACCCTGTGGTCGGCGCTCACAGCACACCTGCATTTCTGCTATATAGCAGCGATCAGCAGATCGCTGCTATGTAGCAGAGGCGATCGAGTTGTGCCTGCTTCTAGCCTCCCATGGAGGCTATTGAAGAATGGCAAAAGTTAAAAAAAAAAGTTTAAAAAAATGTGAAAAAAATAAAAAAAACATAAAAGTTTAAATCACCCCCCTTTCGCCCCAATCAAAATAAATCAATAAAAAAAATATCAAATCTATGTATATTTGGTATCGCCGCGCTCAGAATCGCCCGATCTATCAAATAAAAAAAGTATTAACCTGATCGCTAAACAGCGTAGCGGGAAAAAAATTCGAAACGCCAGAACTACGTTTTTTGGTAGCCGCGACATTGCATTAAAATGCAAAAACGGGCGATCAGAAGAACGTATCTGCACCGAAATGCTATCATTAAACACGTCATCTCGGCATGCAAAAAATAAGCCCTCAACCGACCCCAGATCTTGATAAATGGAGACGCTACGAGTATCGGAAAATGGCGCAATTTTTTTTTATTTTTTTTTAGCAAAGTTTGGAATTTTTTTCACCACTTAGATAAAAAATAACCTAGTCATGTTAGGTGTCTATGAACTCGTACTGACCTGGAGAATCATAATGGCAGGTCATTTTTAGCATTTAGTGAACCTAGCAAAAAAGCCAAACAAAAAACCAATGTGGGATTGCAATTTTTTTGCAATTTCACCGCACTTTGAATTTTTTTCCCGTTTTCTAGTACACGACATGCTAAAACCAATGATGTCGTTCAAACGTACAACTCGTCCCGCAAAAAATAAGCCCTCACATGGCCAAATTGATGGAAAAATAAAAAAGTTATGGCTCTGGGAAGGAGGGGAGCGAAAAACGAACACGGAAAAACGAAAAAATCCCCTGGTCATGAAGGGGTTAAAATTAAAATTACTTCCAAACTTGAAATAGGTCACATTTTTATGGTACCTTTAGACCCTTCAACTAGACGGCCATTCAGCACGGCCAATCGCTGCAATGCTGAACGGCCGTCTAGTTGACAGCCGCATCCAGACGCGGCGTGCGGCTGGACGTCTGAATGAACGACTGGGTGGGCTGCCCGCCTGAATGGGGTGTTCCATTCAGGTGGATGGGCATGCTAGTCATCACGTGGGCAGCTCGGACGTTCGTGACGTTCGTGCTGCCTATGCTGTCTCATTAAGAGGATTGTGCAGGACGCAAAAAACGCAAGTAAAATCACCAGTGTGCTTTTGGCCTAAGGCATAACTGAATGGTCCATTAGGCTGGGGTCATATGCAGCATTAATGTGTAAATCCCATCCACATGCTGATGAAAAAATTTTGTTTACAAAAAAAAAAATGCAGTGCAGCATGTCAATGTATGCTGCCATTATACAAAGAAAAATTCAGCCATTCAGACAAGGGGCTGAAATCCTGCACTAAAACCTGCACCTAAATCCATAGAGTTAAGTGAAGATTTTGACATAGAATTAGGGTACCACAATAGTGGCCACAATTGCAGGCACAAATAGATTCCTGTGGGATCTGCAATTGCTACCGCAATTACAGCCACTGCGGAGATGCCGCTCCGCAATCCCCTTCCGTCAGTGGGCACGAGGCCTCAGTCTTTATCCAGACAAGCTGGATTTACAGGCGTATTCCATGCTGTGTTTCCTGCCTGAAACCCGCCCTTTCATGTCTATGGTGCGGGTTACGGGTGGAAAACGCCCCACCGGAAAATAGCTTCAAAGCTATTTTCCGGCGCATCCCATGCTTACCTCGCCCACTCAAGGGAATGGGCAAGAGGGAAACCTCCCGGAAAATGCCTGCAAACCACGGGAAATATGCTCGGTTTAGGCCATAGCAGGGCATGGCCACGCCCATAGCAGAGCTTGGCCACGTCCCCTATTTGCAGAAACGTTTTGCCAAAGTGCTTGCAAAGTACTTAAAAAGTGCTTGCAAGCAGCAGGCAAAACGCCTCTGCAAGTCCTGGCGTATCTCAACTGAGCTCCGGAGTTCAGCCTGACCTGTCCACGGATCTGCAGGACTGAACTACGAGAGCCGAGGAATCAGCCGGCGATGGCAGTTCAGCCCGTGTATGCCAAAGACAGGCGAGGCTGAACTCCGGGGCAGCATCCAGGACAGGTATGGCCAGTACAATGTTGCATATTTGGAATTAGTGTTGGCCGATCCAATCACTGAAGATCGTTATATATTACGAATTTCAGGCTGATCGTTATTTTAAATTACGATCCAATTTGTAGCCATATCATGTTGATGATCCGAATTAGAAATTGGAATCCTCCGTAATCTGAAAACACTGTCTGGGCATACACGCCCGAACAGTGTGTATATATGTATATATATATATATATATATATATTCACACACACACACACACACGGGTGTACGGGTGTACAGCGTGTGTGCATATTTAGCTTTAGTAAATGGCTCCAGGCTGCGATGTTAAAAAATAAACAAACCCAGTTACTCGCCTTTTGATCCAGTGTCCAGTACTGGCTCCGGCTCCTAGCCCAGCAGTGCAGGGAATCCCGAAATCCGGGCGGCGCATCGCCGCCATTGTGCCTGCCGTACTATAACTACAATGGAGAGTGATCTTTTTTGGGCTGAAAGTGACCCTCTTGGCTTATACTTGTGTCAGTGTCGGTGTGGGGTCGGCGGGTGAGGGGGAGTGGCGGCTGTGATATACCTACCTGCTCCTGGCGCAGTCCCTGCATGTCCCATGGTCTCCGGGCAGCGCTTCCTGTGTTCAGCGGTCACGTGATACCGCTCATAAAAGTAATGAATATGCACGCATATTCATTACTCCAATGAGCGGTACGTGACCCCTGAACACAGGAAAATGCCGCCGGCTCCCGTAGACCATCTGACAGTGAGACGCTGCCAGGGACCGCGCCGGGAGCAGGTGAGTATATCAGGGGAAGGGGAGCATTGCGCGATAGTCACCTTCCACATTCCATCGCTGCGCGCTGCTCTGTCTTCCGTCCTCTGGCTTTGACTGTTCAGGTCAGAGGGCGCGGTGACGCGATTAGTGCATGCCGCCCTCTGCCTGAACAGTCAGTGCCAAGGATGGAAGACAGAGCAGTGCGCAGCGGTGGAACAAGGAAAGTGACTATCGCAAGTGCCTGGGGCCTGAGCGAAGAGAGGTAAGTATGTGATTTTTTTAATTTTAATCGCAGCAGCAGCAAATGGGGCAAGTGTATGGAGCATCTTATGGGGCATATATGAGGAGCATCTTATGGGGCATATATGAGGAACATCTTATGGGGCATATATGAGGAGCATCTTATGGGGCATATATGAGGAGCATCTTATGGGGCACAATGTGTGGAGCATCTCATGGGGCCCCTAATGTGTGGAGCATCTCATGGGGCCACAATGTATGGAGCATCGTATGGGGCATAATGTGTGGAGCATCTCATGGGGCCCCTAATGTGTGGAGCATCTTATGGGGCCACAATGTATGGGGCATAATGTGTGGAGCATCTCATGGGGCCCCTAATGTGTGGAGCATCTCATGGGGCCACAATGTATGGAGCATCGTATGGGGCATAATGTGTGGAGCATCTCATGGGGCCCCTAATGTGTGGAGCATCTTATGGGGCCACAATGTATGGGGCATAATGTGTGGAGCATCTCATGGGGCCCCTAATGTGTGGAGCATCTCATGGGGCCACAATGTATGGAGCATCGTATGGGGCATAATGTGTGGAGCATCTCATGGGGCCCCTAATGTGTGGAGCATCTTATGGGGCCACAATGTATGGGGCATAATGTGTGGAGCATCTCATGGGGCCCCTAATGTGTGGAGCATCTCATGGGGCCAACAATGTATGGAGCATCGTGTGGGGCATAATGTGTGGAGCATCTCATGGGGCCCCTAATGTGTGGAGCATCTTATGGGGCCACAATGTATGGGGCATAATGTGTGGAGCCTCTCATAGGGCCCCTAATGTGTGGAGCATCTCATGGGGCCACAATGTATGGGGCCATAATGTGTGGAGCATCTCATCGGGCCATAATGTATTGAGCATCTCATGGGGCCATAATGTGTGGAGCATCTCATGGGGCCATAATGTGTGGAGCATCTTATGGGGCCATCAAGCTTTATGCAGCATTGTATGGGGCAAATGTTTCTATGGAGCATCTTATGGGGCCATTATTAACCTTTGTACAGCATTATATGGGGTATATTTTAAGATGGAGCATCTTATGGGGCCCATCATGAACTGTATGGAGCATTATATGGGGCTCCTGATTCAATATGGATATTCAAAAACACTTAACCTACTGATGTCTCAATTAATTTTACTTTTATTGGTATCTATTTTTATTTTTGACATTAACCGGTAGCTGCTGCATTTCCCACCCTAGGCTTATACTCGAGTCATTAAGTTTTCCCAGTTTTTTGTGACAAAATTAGGGGGGTCAGCTTATACTCGGGTCGGCTTATACTCAAATATATACGGTAAATTAAAAAATGGCGTGGGGTGCCACATAATTTTGATAACCAGCAGAAGGAAAGTCTGATGTTAATAATTGTAGAAAAGGTACAACATCCCAAAAGGTTCCCATGCTAACAACAATACAATAACAGCTCAAACCTGTATGCTTAGCCTTTACTGGTGAATTTACGGGGACAACAGAAAAAAATGACATAGGGTACCCCTTTAAATTCAAACTAGCAAAGGCCAAAAAGACCACTGTGGGTTAATATTAACCCTTTTGCCCCAAAGCCTGTTTTCACCTTCCTGACCAGGCCAATTTTTACAATTCTGACCACTGTAACTTTATGAGGTAATAACTCTGGAACGCTTCTATGAATTCCACTGATTCTGAGAAAGTTTTCCTGTGACATATTGTACTTTATGATAGCAGTAAAATTTCTTTAATACGACTTGCGTTTATTTGTGAGAAAAACCAAAGTTTGGCAAAAAATTTGAAAATGCTGCAATTTTCTAACTTTTAATTTTTATGCTCCTAAATTATATCATATCACACAAAATAGTTAACAAACAACATTTTCCAAATGTCTACTTTACATCAGCACAAGTTTGAAACCAACATTTTTTTTTGTTACGATGTTATAAGGGTTAAAATTGACCAGCGATTTTTCATTTTTTCAAGAAATTGTACAAAAACATTTTTTTTAGTTACTGTTAAATATTAATTATTAATTGAATTATTCTTATTCTCAATTATGTACTGAGCACATTGCCTCTCGCTCACTTTACAAAAAGCTATTTTTGTATATGCAGCTCAGAGTATAAGTCAACACCATATAGAGAGGACACGTGGTCTATGGGACACATTTTTAATCACAGCTCTTAGGAAGAGGAGGGGGCAGTCACGTGGGGGTCACGTGCTTCTCCATCATTCTCCATGGACTTCAGACAACTCATAGAAGGAATGAACAACTGTAAGCCATGATGATTTCTATTCCATATATTCTATTTATATGTATAGTGAAATAATTAAAATTTACCAGAGTAATAATGCTTAGAATTACATTAAATACATATATTAAATATATACAGTACATATGTACAAGATATTTAGATTACTTTATTTTTGAATGAATATGAAATTTAACGTTTATCTATTATTTTTCCTTAGAATTTTCATTTCAAAGCAGGAATTGAACAAAAAAATCTCATACATGGATTTATGTATTTATTTACACAGAAAGTTAAAATAACTGCATGATTTTAGATATTTAACACTTAAAAGGAAAAAAAGACATAGTAACATAGTTATTATGGTTGAAGGAAGACATTAGCCCCTTCCGGACATGCTCCGCACTAGTACTGCTGTGCGGGAACTGAGTTCCCGCAAACCGCAGTACTAGTATGACGGCACGATCGCGCGGCCTCACGCTGAGCGCAGGGACGGGGGGCTCCCTGCACTCTCCCACCGGAACAACACAGTTCCGGTGTTCTGGAAGGAGTCCCCAGATCCAAGATGGCTGCGGGGCTCCTTCCGGGTATTGAAGTAAGGTGGCTAGCCGGCACCTGCTCAGAGCAGGCGCCGGAAAGCCTCCTACACTGCCTGTCAGATCACTGATCTGACACAGTGCTATGAAAAGTGTCAGATCAGTGATCTGATCTAATGTAGTGATGTCCCGCAAAAAAAAAGCTGCCATACAGCATCATCAACAGAAAAATAAAAAACGTATAGCTCTCAAAATAAAGCGATGCAAAAACAATTATTTTTTATGTAAAATAGTTTTTATTGCGTAAAAGCGCCAAAACATAAAAAAATGATATAAATGAGGTATCGCTGTAATCATACTGACCTGAAGAATAAAACTGCTTTATCAATTTTACCACACGTGGAATGGTATAAAGCCCCCCCCCCCTAAAAGAAATTCAGGAAATGCTGGTTTTTGTTCATTCTGCCTCTCAAAAATTGGAATAAAAAGTGATCAAAAAGTGTCATGTGCCCAAAAAAGGAACCAATAAAACGTCAACTCGTCCTGCAAAAAACAAGACCTCACATGACTCTGTGGGCCAAAATATGGAAAAATTATAGCTTTTCGATGCGAACTCGGCTTCAGGAAAATGGCCGTCGAGATCGCCATCTGCGCACGCGCGGCATCCCGCGGCCATTTTCCTGAAGCCCCGGGAAGCCGAGAAGAACCATCTGAGCATGCGCGGCCTCACAAAGATGGCCGCGCCCACCGATAAACGGCTGAATAGCGCAGATCGCGCTATTTTCCTTGAAGCTGCGCAGTGGATTCACCACATGGACATGCGCACACAACTACGCCACCAACGGAGATCTGGGGGAGAAACAGCGCTGTCACCACGCCCATATGACCTGACCATCGTGAGTGACAGCCCAAAACGGCGACTTTACAAAGCTATTTCGGCAGCATAGGTGGGGAATAAAGGCTCCAAAATACACTAATGTAAAGCCCAGCTCTGCCCCTATTTAACGCTATTTTTAGCTCTTCTTGAAAAAACGGGGTGACAGGTTCCCTTTAACAATCTAAAATTTGTGTACTGTAAAATTTCTTTCTATAACATAATCTAAAACTTGTTTTTTCTTTGCATGGTAATATACAGAATATAATAACCCAAATTATTGTATCCTAATTATCAATGCGCATTGTAAACTATTAGATTTAATATTTTAATATTTCTTTGAATATTCCCCAAATACACATAAGCTAACACTTTGTAAAACATTCTATAGATAGAAAAGCTAATAAGAACTTGACCTTTGACATGTAAAGGCTGAGGGGCTTCAAAGGCTTCTTCTTAAGAAGATTACAAGTTTTAAAATGAAATACCTGTTGTGACATATCAAGCCATGCAGTAAATATATACAGTACAGACCAAAAGTTTGGACACACCTTCTCATTTCAAGATTTTTCGGTATTTTCATGACTATATAAATTGTACATTCACACTGAAGGCATCAAAACTATGAATTAACACATGTGGAATTATATACTTAACAAAAAAGTGTGAAGCAACTGAAAGTATGTTGTATATTGTAGGTTCTTCAAAGTAGCCACCTTTTGCTTTGATGACTGCTTTGCACACTCTTGGCATTCTCTTGATGAGCTTCAAGAGGTAGTCACCGGGAATGGTCTTCCAACAATCTTGAAGGAGTTCCCAGAGATGCTTAGCACTTGTTAGCCCTTTTGCCTTCACTCTGCAGTCCAGCTCACCCCAAACTATCTCGATTGGGTTCACGTCTGGTGACTGTGGAGGCCAGGTCATCTGGCATAGCACCCCATCACTCTCCTTCTTGGTCAAATAGCCCTTACACAGCCTAGAGGTGTGTTTGGGGTCATTGTCCTGTTGTGAAATAAATGATGGTCCAACTAAACGCAAACCAGATGGAATAGCATGCCACTGCAAGAGGCTGTGGTAGCCATGCTGGTTCAGTATGCCTTCAATTTTGAATAAATCCCAACAGTATCACCAGCAAAGCACCCCCACACCATCACACCTCTTCCTCCATGCTTCACGGTGGGACCCAGGCATGTAGAGTCCATCCATTCACCTTTTCTGCGTCACACAAAGACATGGTGGCTGGAACCAAAGATCTCAAATTTGGACTAATCAGACCAAAGCACAGATTTCCACTGGTCTAATGTCCATTCCTTGTGTTCTTTAGCTGAAACAAGTCTCTTCTGCTTGTTGCCTGTCCTTAGCAGTGGTGGTTTCCTAGCAGGTATTTTACCATGAAGGTCTGTTGTAGAAAGTCTCCTCTTAACAGTTGTTATAGAGATGTGTCTGCTGCTAGAACTCTGTATGGCATTGACCTTGTCTCTAATCTGAGCTGCTGTTAACCTGCGATTTCTGAGGCTGGTGACTTGGATAAACTTATCCTCAGAAGAAGAGGTGACTCTTGGTCTTCCTTTCCTGGGGCGGTCCTCATGTGAGCCAGTTTCTTTGTAGCGCTTTATGGTTTTTGCCACTGCACTTGGGGACACTTTCAAAGTTTTCCCAATTTTTCGGACTGACTAACCTTCATTTCTTAAAAGTAATGATGGCCACTTGTTTTTCTTTACTTAGCTGCTTTTTTCTTGCCATAATCCAAATTCTAACAGTCTATTCAGTAGGACCATCAGCTGTTTATCCACTAGACTTCTGCAAAACACAACTGATGGTCCCAACCCCATTTATAAGGCAAGAAATCCCACTTATTAAACCTGACAGGGCACACCTGTGAAGTGAAAACCATTCCCGGTGACTACCTCTTGAAGCTCATCAAGAGAATGCCAAGAGTATGCAAAGCAGTCATCAAAGCAAAAGGTGGCTATTTTGAAGAACCTATAAGACATAATTTCAGTTGTTTCACACTTTTTTGTTAAGTACATAATTCCACATGTGTTAATTCATAGTTTTGATGCCTTCAGTGTGAATGTACAATTTTCATAATCATGAAAATACAGAAAAATCTTTAAATGAGAAGGTGTGTCCAAACTTTTGGTCTGTACTGTATATTAACCCAAATTATTGTATCCTAATTACACTGGTCTCCAAAAAGAATTCTGGCATGGACTTTAAGAACAGTTTTAGACTAATTTGAGGGTGCTGAATTCAAAACTGATTTAAAATTTCTCTATCACATCATGTTTTGCGCTATTAGGCTACGTTCACATTAGCGTCTTGCGACGCAGCGTCGTCAACGCAACGCATGACGCATTGACAATGCACACAAAAACGCACCATTTTTGACGCATGCGTTGAACGGATGCGTCGTAAAACGCAGCGTTTTTTGTGCGTTTTTGTTGCGTTTTTCCGAAAAGCGCAGCGTTTTCCGACGCATGCGTTGTCAAACAATGATGTCATTTTTCAACCCAATATAGTGTCTAGACACTAGATAATACCACCAATGGATAGAAGAGGGTGGGTCTAGTGTCTAGACACTAGATAATACCACCAATGGTTAGAAGAGGGTGGGTATAATGGAATTGTAGTATATATACCCCGGCATAGATAAATTCCTACCATTGCGTGGTACAGAATCAAGATGGAGCGTCCCATGGAGAGTATCTACCTCAATATGGAGCTGGATTTTGCCATTGCTATTGCTTACGCTATTGCCTGTCATGAACAAAGGAAAAGAGATAAACTACAGAGAAGGAGTCGGCGGCGCTTTTGGCTACACCCTATAGTGGAAGTCCAAGAGAGCCGTGGAGCCTATCATTGTTTGTTTGGCGAGTTAAATGACAACCTGGATAAATATTTTGAATATACCAGGATGTCTCAAAACAGCTTCCGCTATCTGCTGCGTCTGGTGGAAGGAGCCATTTCCAGGCAGGAAACGCAGCTCCGGAAATCAATTTCACCCGAGGAACGTCTGCTGGTGACTCTACGGTACGTAATGTAGCAATCTGAAGAATTTTATATTTCTTCTTGCCATTTTTTAAATAAGGTTTTTTTTGTTTGGGGGGAGGATTGGAATTGAAAATGAAATTTTATTTTATAACTATGTAATTAAATTAAATTTATTTATTTTTCTTCTTGTCAGTTTCCTGGCTACCGGAGAGACCTTGAGATCACTGCATTTCCAGTTTCGGATTGGAGTCTCCACACTTTCGGGTATTATTGCCGACACATCCTTGATGCAAACAACTGGCTAAGACGATGGTGCAGACAACAAGGATTTGGATTCCTGGACCACGGTGTGAATTACTGGTATGATGGACTCCTCGCCAGAGACGGACTACACCTCAACAAACCTGGGAAACACACATTCGCCAGAAGACTCGCTACACTCATCAGGAGGGCGTTAAACTAGAAGAAGAGGGGACGGGAAGAAAAACATTAGACTCGAACAAAGACGACCCAGGAAAACATACTCAGAAGGGAGGTAAGAACATTTCTAAAACAATCCACAGTGAGGAGATTGGAACAAAACAAAATCCTCTAAACTGCATGCTCGCAAACGCCAGAAGCCTGACAAACAAGATGGAAGAACTAGAAGCAGAAATATCTACAGGTAACTTTGACATAGTGGGAATAACCGAGACATGGTTAGATGAAAGCTATGACTGGGCAGTTAACTTACAGGGTTACAGTCTGTTTAGAAAGGATCGTAAAAATCGGAGAGGAGGAGGGGTTTGTCTCTATGTAAAGTCTTGTCTAAAGTCCACTTTAAGGGAGGATATTAGCGAAGGGAATGAGGATGTCGAGTCCATATGGGTTGAAATTCATGGAGGGAAAAATGGTAACAAAATTCTCATTGGGGTCTGTTACAAACCCCCAAATATAACAGAAAGCATGGAAAGTCTACTTCTAAAGCAGATAGATGAAGCTGCAACCCATAATGAGGTCCTGGTTATGGGGGACTTTAACTACCCGGATATTAACTGGGAAACAGAAACCTGTGAAACCCATAAAGGCAACAGGTTTCTGCTAATAACCAAGAAAAATTATCTTTCACAATTGGTGCAGAATCCAACCAGAGGAGCAGCACTTTTAGACCTAATACTATCTAATAGACCTGACAGAATAACAAATCTGCAGGTGGTTGGGCATTTAGGAAATAGCGACCACAATATTGTGCAGTTTCACCTGTCTTTCACTAGGGGGACTTGTCAGGGAGTCACAAAAACATTGAACTTTAGGAAGGCAAAGTTTGAACAGATTAGAGATGCCCTTAATCTGGTAGACTGGGACAATATCCTCAGAAATGAGAATACAGATAATAAATGGGAAATGTTTAAGAACATCCTAAATAGGCAGTGTAAGCGGTTTATACCTTGTGGGAATAAAAGGACTAGAAATAGGAAAAACCCAATGTGGCTAAACAAAGAAGTAAGACAGGCAATTAACAGTAAAAAGAAAACATTTGCACTATTAAAGCAGGATGGCACCATTGAAGCTCTAAAAAACTATAGGGAGAAAAATACTTTATCTAAAAAACTAATTAAAGCTGCCAAAAAGGAAACAGAGAAGCACATTGCTAAGGAGAGTAAAACTAATCCCAAACTGTTCTTCAACTATATCAATAGTAAAAGAATAAAAACTGAAAATGTAGGCCCCTTAAAAAATAGTGAGGAAAGAATGGTTGTAGATGACGAGGAAAAAGCTAACATATTAAACACCTTCTTCTCCACGGTATTCACGGTGGAAAATGAAATGCTAGGTGAAATCCCAAGAAACAATGAAAACCCTATATTAAGGGTCACCAATCTAACCCAAGAAGAGGTGCGAAACCGGCTAAATAAGATTAAAATAGATAAATCTCCGGGTCCGGATGGCATACACCCACGAGTACTAAGAGAACTAAGTAATGTAATAGATAAACCATTATTTCTTATTTTTAGGGACTCTATAGAGACAGGGTCTGTTCCGCAGGATTGGCGCATAGCAAATGTGGTGCCAATATTCAAAAAGGGCTCTAAAAGTGAACCTGGAAATTATAGGCCAGTAAGTCTAACCTCTATTGTTGGTAAAATATTTGAAGGGTTTCTGAGGGATGTTATTCTGGATTATCTCAATGAGAATAACTGTTTAACTCCATATCAGCATGGATTTATGAGAAATCGCTCCTGTCAAACCAATCTAATCAGTTTTTATGAAGAGGTAAGCTATAGACTGGACCACGGTGAGTCATTGGACGTGGTATATCTCGATTTTTCCAAAGCGTTTGATACCGTGCCGCACAAGAGGTTGGTACACAAAATGAGAATGCTTGGTCTGGGGGAAAATGTGTGTAAATGGGTTAGTAACTGGCTTAGTGATAGAAAGCAGAGGGTGGTTATAAATGGTATAGTCTCTAACTGGGTCGCTGTGACCAGTGGGGTACCGCAGGGGTCAGTATTGGGACCTGTTCTCTTCAACATATTCATTAATGATCTGGTAGAAGGTTTACACAGTAAAATATCGATATTTGCAGATGATACAAAACTATGTAAAGCAGTTAATACAAGAGAAGATAGTATTCTGCTACAGATGGATCTGGATAAGTTGGAAACTTGGGCTGAAAGGTGGCAGATGAGGTTTAACAATGATAAATGTAAGGTTATACACATGGGAAGAGGGAATCAATATCACCATTACACACTGAACGGGAAACCACTGGGTAAATCTGACAGGGAGAAGGACTTGGGGATTCTAGTTAATGATAAACTTACCTGGAGCAGCCAGTGCCAGGCAGCAGCTGCCAAGGCAAACAGGATCATGGGGTGCATTAAAAGAGGTCT
This sequence comes from Ranitomeya imitator, assembly GCF_032444005.1. Lineage (NCBI taxonomy): Eukaryota > Metazoa > Chordata > Amphibia > Anura > Dendrobatidae > Ranitomeya > Ranitomeya imitator. The sequence continues at coordinate 88,006,396 of NC_091285.1, forward strand.
GGATACACATAATGAGAGCATTATACTGCCTCTGTACAAATCCCTAGTTAGACCGCACATGGAGTACTGTGTCCAGTTTTGGGCACCGGTGCTCAGGAAGGATATAATGGAACTAGAGAGAGTACAAAGGAGGGCAACAAAATTAATAAAGGGGATGGGAGAACTACAATACCCAGATAGATTAGCGAAATTAGGATTATTTAGTCTAGAAAAAAGACGACTGAGGGGCGATCTAATAACCATGTATAAGTATATAAGGGGACAATACAAATATCTCGCTGAGGATCTGTTTATACCAAGGAAGGTGACGGGCACAAGGGGGCATTCTTTGCGTCTGGAGGAGAGAAGGTTTTTCCACCAACATAGAAGAGGATTCTTTACTGTTAGGGCAGTGAGAATCTGGAATTGCTTGCCTGAGGAGGTGGTGATGGCGAACTCAGTCGAGGGGTTCAAGAGAGGCCTGGATGTCTTCCTGGAGCAGAACAATATTGTATCATACAATTATTAGGTTCTGTAGAAGGACGTAGATCTGGGTATTTATTTATTATGATGGAATATAGGCTGAACTGGATGGACAAATGTCTTTTTTCGGCCTTACTAACTATGTTACTATGTTACTATGTTACATGCCGCGCATTGTGGGACAATCTCCGGGAGGAATTTTTACCAATCCCAACGACAGCGTTATGGGAGGCCAACGCCCAAAAATTTGAACAACTGTGTTCTTTCCCTAACTGTATTTGAGCAGTGGATGGGAAGCACATTAGGATTACAAAGCCTGCAAGAAGTGGATCTCTGTTTTTCAATTACAAAAAATACTTTTCCACCGTGCAAATGATTCACGGACATTTAAGGAGTCTGACATGGGCCGAAGATTATATGAGAACAATTTTAATTTCCCCCAGCCACGACCTCTTCCCAACACCGAAGGCCCGGCCATGCCATTTGTTGTGGTTGGGGATGAGGCTTTTCAAAGGAGTGCCAACCTACTGAAACCGTACTCCAGTCGGGGTTTGGACCGCACAAAAAGTATTTTTAATTATAGACTGTCCAGGGCCAGAAGAACTGTGGAGTGCGCCTTTGGAATCCTTGTCTCCAAATGGCGGATTTTAGGATCCGCAATAAATTTGAAAATTGAGACAGTGGATGAGGTGGTGAAGGCTTGTGTGGTTCTCCACAATTATATTATTGTTAACGAGAGAGTCAACGTGGAACTAGATGAACCCATACCAAATCCATTGCCTGATTACCAAGATCATCCTCTGAGGACAACTTTGGAAATTGCTCAGATGAGGGATCGATTTGCTGCATATTTTGTTTCAGATGTTGGTCGTGTTTCATGGCAAGATCAAATGGTTTAATTTATATTTCATCTTGCTTTTACTAAATTTATTGTGATTAATAAAAATCTAAACACTGTCATGTAAACACTGTTGAGTCCCTGACATTTTACCAGCCTATGTAATGTTCTTTAATGTTGTAATGTCCCCTGAATTTCTACTGTGTTGTGTTTTGAAATAAAGTTCTTTATAGTGCCTTTCCGTTTTAACAAAAAAATTCTCCCATATGTTATTACAAATTAAACAAAAGTTTAAATAAATACAATGTTCTAGAAACAAATGTGTGTACCACAAAATTTAGTAATGTGAGCACCAGTACCCAAATTGACTGTGACAAAACAACCAAATTGTTCACATAGCCGTGTGTTCCATAGTTTTAAAAGATAACATGATCGGCTCCCACCTTGTCAACCAATTTTAATCTTGCAGACTATTTGCATATGGAACCTGACTTGACAAGGAGGGAGACGATCATGTTTGCTAAACTCTACTGAGTTTACACTATTGGACTCTGGATGCTGGAATACGTCCAGAGTGAAATAGTGGCGACACATGGCCACTAGGGTTGAGCGAAACGGGTCGAACATTTTCAAAAGTCGCCGACTTTTGGCTAAGTCGGGGTTTCATGAAACCCGATCCGACCCCTGTGCGGGGTCGGCCATGCGGTACGCGACTTTCGCGCCAAAGTCGCGTTTCAATGACGCGAAAAGCGCCATTTCTCAGCCAATGAAGGTAAACGCAGAGTGTGGGCAGCGTGATGACATAGGTCCTGGTCCCCACCATCTTAGAGAAGGGCATTGCAGTGATTGGCTTGCTGTCTGCGACGTCACAGGGGCTATAAAGAGGCGTTCCCGCCGACCGCCATCTTACTGCTGCTGATCTGAGCTTAGGGAGAGGTTGCTGCCGCTTTGTCAGAAGCAGGGATAGCGTTAGGCAGGGTCCATTAACCACAAAACCGCTTGTGCTGCAGCGATTTGCACTGTCCAACACCACCCTCGGTGTGCAGGGACAGTGGAAGTTTTTTTTTTTTTTTTTTTCCCCTCAGCACTGTAGCTCATTGGGCTGCCCTAGAAGGCTCCCTGATAGCTGCATTGCTGTGTGTACGCCGCTGTGCAAACCAACTGCTTTTTTCAAAGCACAAATCCTCTTGTTCCTTCCTTTCTGCACAGCTATCTTTTTTGTTTGTCCACACTTTTTATTTCATTTGTGCATCAGTCCACTCCTTATTGCTGCCTGCCATACCTGGCTGAGATTACTGCAGGCAGGGAGATAGTAGCTGCCTGCCATACCTGGCTGAGATTACTGCAGGCAGGGAGATAGTAGCTGCCTGCCATACCTGGCTGAGATTACTGCAGGCAGGGAGATAGTAATTGTAGGACATTCCCTGTTTTTTTTTTTGTTTTTTTTTTGGTGGGAGATTAAGATTGGCAATTTGGCATTTCTGCTAGAGTGCCATCCCTGTGTGTGCCATCTCTCTCACATAGTGGGCCATAGAAAGCCTTTTCATTTTTCTGTATTTTTTTTTGTGGGGTGTATAAATTCTCCCTGATAAAAATACAGTGGGAGATTAATATTGGCCTTTGGGCTTGTGCGCCAGTCCTGAGTGTGCCATCTCTCTCACAAATAGTGGGCCATAGAAAGCCTATTTTATTTTTTTTGGGGTTTTATAAATTCTCCCTGAAAAAAAGGGAGATTAATATTGGCCTCTGGGCTTGTGTGCCAGTCCTGAGCGTGCCATCTGTGCCAGCCCTGAGCGTGCCATCTCTCTCACAAATAGTGGGCCATAGAAAGCCTATTTATTTTTTTTTTTTGTTTTATAAATTTTCCCTGAAAAAAGGGAGATTAATATTGGCCTCTGGGCTTGTGTGCCAGTTGTGAGCGTGCCATCTGTGCCAGTCCTGAGCGTGCCATCTCTCTCACAAATAGTGGGCCATAGAAAGCCTATTTATTTTTTTTTTTTGTTTTATAAATTTTCCCTGAAAAAAGGGAGATTAATATTGGCCTCTGGGCTTGTGTGCCAGTTGTGAGCGTGCCATCTGTGCCAGTCCTGAGCGTGCCATCTCTCTCACAAATAGTGGGCCATAGAAAGCCTATTTAAATTTTTTTTTGGTTTTATAAATTCTCCCAGAAAAAAAGGGAGATTAATATTGGCCTCTGGGCTTCTGTGCCAGTCCTGAGCGTGCCATCTGTGCCAGTCCTGAGCGTCCCATCTCTCTCACAAATAGTGGGCCATAGAAAGCCTATTTTATTTTTTTTGGGGGTTTTATAAATTCTCCCTGAAAAAAAGGGAGATTAATATTGGCCTCTGGGCTTGTGTGCCAGTCCTGAGCATGCCATCTGTGCCAGCCCTGAGCGTGCCATCTCTCTCACAAATAGTGGGCCATAGAAAGCCTATTTATTTATTTTTTTTGTTTTATAAATTTTCCCTGAAAAAAGGGAGATTAATATTGGCCTCTGGGCTTGTGTGCCAGTTGTGAGCGTGCCATCTGTGCCAGTCCTGAGCGTGCCATCTCTCTCACAAATAGTGGGCCATAGAAAGCCTATTTAAATTTTTTTTTGGTTTTATAAATTCTCCCAGAAAAAAAGGGAGATTAATATTGGCCTCTGGGCTTCTGTGCCAGTCCTGAGCGTGCCATCTGTGCCAGTCCTGAGCGTCCCATCTCTCTCACAAATAGTGGGCCATAGAAAGCCTATTTTATTTTTTTTGGGGGTTTTATAAATTCTCCCTGAAAAAAAGGGAGATTAATATTGGCCTCTGGGCTTGTGTGCCAGTCCTGAGCGTGCCATCTGTGCCAGCCCTGAGCGTGCCATCTCTCTCACAAATAGTGGGCCATAGAAAGCCTATTTATTTTTTTTTTTTGTTTTATAAATTTTCCCTGAAAAAAGGGAGATTAATATTGGCCTCTGGGCTTGTGTGCCAGTTGTGAGCGTGCCATCTGTGCCAGTCCTGAGCGTGCCATCTCTCTCACAAATAGTGGGCCATAGAAAGCCTATTTAAATTTTTTTTTGGTTTTATAAATTCTACCAGAAAAAAAGGGAGATTAATATTGGCCTCTGGGCTTCTGTGCCAGTCCTGAGCGTGCCATCTGTGCCAGTCCTGAGCGTCCCATCTCTCTCACAAATAGTGGGCCATAGAAAGCCTATTTTTTTTTTTTTTTGGGTTTTAGAAATTCTCCCTGGAAAAAAAAAGGGAGATTAATATTGCCCTTTGGGCTTGTGTGCCAGTACTAAGCGTTCCATCTCTCTCTCTCTCTCTCTCAGTCAGTGGGCCATAGAACGCCTATTTTTGGTTTTATTTGTTTTCTAAATTCTCCCTGAAAAAATCATTTTATTTTATTTGGTTTCTAAATTCTTCCTGATAAAATCACATTTTTTTTATTATTTTTTTTTCTAAAGTCTCCCTGAAAAAAAAAAAAAAAAACAGTGGGAGATTAATATTGGCCTTTCTGCTTGTGTGCCAGTCTTGACTCCTGGGTGCGTCATCTCTCAGTCAGTGGGCCATAGAACGCCTATTTTTGGTTTTATTTGTTTTATAAATTCTCCCAGAAAAAATCATTTTATTTTATTTGGTTTCTAAATTCTTCCTGATAAAATCACATTTTTTTTATTATTTTTTTTTCTAAAGTCTCCCTGAAAAAAAAAAAAAAAACAGTGGGAGATTAATATTGGCCTTTCTGCTTGTGTGCCAGTCTTGACTCCTGGGTGCGTCATCTCTCAGTCAGTGGGCTATAGAACGCCTATTTTTGGTTTTATTTGTTTTCTAAATTCTCCCTGAAAAAATCATTTTATTTTATTTGGTTTCTAAATTCTTCCTGATAAAATCATATTTTTTTTATTATTTTTTTTTCTAAAGTCTCCCTGAAAAAAAAAAAAAAAAAACAACCAAAAAAAACAGTGGGAGATTAATATTGGCCTTTCTGCTTGTGTGCCAGTCTTGACTCCTGGGTGTGCCATCTCTCTCTCTCTCTCTCTCTCTCTCTCTCTCTCTCTCTCTCTCCAATTGTGGTCCATAGAAAGCCTACATTTTTTTTCCTTGATTTGGGTTCCAAAATCTACCAGAGAAAATAACTCCATCAATCATTGGTAGAAAAATATTGGCCTCTGGGCTTGTGTGCCACTCCTGATTCCTGTGTGCGTCATCTCTCACTCAGTGGCCCATAGAAAGCATATAGTTTGTTACATTTGTTTTCTAAATTCTCCCTGCAAAAATCTTTTTTTTTTTTTTGGGGGGGTTTCTAAAGTGTTCCTGAAAAAAATAAAAATAAAAAAAAAATAATAGTGTGACATTAATATTAACATTTGTGCTTCAGTGACAGTCCTGCGTGTGGGGCATCTCTCTAATTTGCAGCCACCAAAAAAAGAGTGTGTAACATTGGGCCTGATTTTCGCTGTGGTCTCACCAACCTGTAAAGGGGTAGCTAAATCATACTGAAGTTATAGCTCACCGTGTAAGTTGTGTGACTGCAACAAATAACGTTAGTTTGGTTACGTTTTTAAAACAATGAGGAAGTCTAGTGGAAGAGGTCGTGGCCGGGGGCGTTCATTGTCAGCTGGTAATGAGGGTAGTGGTAGTGGTGGAGCATCAGGTGGTCGTGGGGGAAAAAATATTGCACCTAAGTCTGGAGCTGTGGAGCCAGGTTCGTCGTCCGGCTACACAAGGCCTCGAACGCTCCCTTTTCTGGGATTAGGAAAACCGCTTTTAAAGCCGGAGCAGCAAGAGCAAGTTTTGGCTTATCTTGCTGACTCAGCCTCTAGCTCTTTTGCCTCATCTCGTGAAACTGGTAAAAGTAAAAGCAGCGCGTCGTTAGTGGATGTTCACGGTCAGGGACAAGTCACTTCCTTGTCCTCTTCAGCAAAAACAACAACAGAGAAGAATGCAGCAGGCGACACAACGGGTTACTCCATGGAGCTCTTTACACATACCGTCCCTGGCTTAGAAAGTGAAGCAGTTAACAGTCCATGCCCATTACAAATTGAATCTGACATGGAGTGCACTGACGCACAGCCACAGCCAGACTACTATGCTGGTCCTTTGACTCAGACCACAACATTGCCCTCGCAGGGTGCTGATCAAGAATCAGACCCTGATGAGACTATGTTGCCCCATCACGAACGCTATACCACCGAACGACACGGTGACACAGACGAAGTTGCGCAGGAGGTACAAGAAGAGTTATTAGATGACCCAGTTCTTGACCCCGATTGGCAGCCATTGGGGGAACAGGGTGCAGGCGGCAGCAGTTCTGAAGCAGAGGAGGAGGAGGGGCCGCAGCAGGCATCAACATCGCCACAGGTTCCATCTGCCGGGCCCGTATCTTGCCCAAAACGCGTGGCAAAGCCAAAACCTGGTGGAGGACAGCGTGGCCATCCGGTTAAAGCTCAGTCTGCAATGCCTGAAAAGGTATCCGATGCTAGAAAGAGTGCAGTCTGGCATTTTTTTAAACAACATCCAATTGATCAGCGCAAAGTCATCTGTCAAAAATGTTCTACTTCCTTAAGCAGAGGTCAGAATCTGAAAAGTCTCAATACTAGTTGCATGCATAGACATTTAACCACCATGCATTTGAAAGCTTGGACTAACTACCAAACGTCCCTTAAGGTTGTTGCACCCTCGGCCAATGAAGCTAGTCATCAACGCAACATCCCTTCCGGCAGTGTAGGACCACCATTTAGCGCACCACCTGCTGTATCTGTGCAGGTATCTTTGCCAGGCCAAAGCAGTCAGGGTCAGGGAATCACCAGTTTCGTAGTAGGAAACACTGCATCTAGGGCACCGGCGGCAACAATACCATCTCCCACCGTCTCTCAGTCTGCCATGTCCACCGGCACCCCCGCTAGTTCCACGATCTCCAGCTCTCCAGTCCAGCTCACCCTACATGAGACTATGGTTAGAAAAAGGAAATACTTAGCCTCGCATCCGCGTACACAGGGTTTGAACGCCCACATAGCTAGACTAATCTCGTTAGAGATGATGCCCTACCGGTTAGTTGAAAGCGAAGCTTTCAAAGACCTTATGGACTACGCTGTACCACGCTACGAGCTACCCAGTCGACACTTTTTTTCCAGAAAAGCCATCCCAGCCCTCCACCAGCATGTTAAAGAGCGCATCGTCCATGCACTCAGGCAATCTGTGAGCACAAAGGTGCACCTGACAACAGATGCATGGACCAGTAGGCATGGCCAGGGACGTTACGTGTCCATCACGGCACACTGGGTAAATGTGGTGGATTCAGGGTCCACAGGGGACAGCAAGTTTGGGACAGTTCTGCCTAGCCCACGGTCTAGTAAACAGTTGTCTGTAGCCGTTCGCACCCCCTCCTCCTCCTCCTCCTCGTCCTCCTGCAGAAGCAAGAGCTCGTCCACAGACCGCAGTCGCACAAACACTCCATCCGCACCTGCCACTGTTGCACACCAGGTCTCCCATTATGGGGCAGCTACTGGCATACGTCAGCAGGCTGTATTGGCTATGAAGTGTTTGGGCGACAATAGACACACCGCGGAAGTTCTGTCCGAGTTCTTGCAGCAAGAAACGCAGTCGTGGCTGGGCACTGTAGATCTTGAGGCAGGCAAGGTAGTGAGTGATAACGGAAGGAATTTCATGGCTGCCATCTCCCTTTCCCAACTGAAACACATTCCTTGCCTGGCTCACACCTTAAACCTGGTGGTGCAGTGCTTCCTGAAAAGTTATCCGGGGTTATCCGACCTGCTCCTCAAAGTGCGTGGACTTTGCGCACATATCCGCCGTTCGCCTGTACACTCCAGCCGTATGCAGACCTATCAGCGTTCTTTGAACCTTCCCCAGCATCGCCTAATCATAGACGTTGCAACAAGGTGGAACTCAACACTGCACATGCTTCAGAGACTGTGCGAACAGAGGCGGGCTGTTATGTTTTTGTGGGAGGATACACATACACGGGCAGGCAGTAGGATGGCAGACATGGAGTTGTCAGGTGTGCAGTGGTCGAAGATTCAAGACATGTGTCAAGTCCTTCAGTGTTTTGAGGAATGCACACGGCTGGTTAGTGCAGACAACGCCATAATAAGCATGAGCATCCCCCTAATGCGTCTGCTGATGCAAAGTTTGACGCACATAAAGGATCAGGCGTCTGCACCAGAGGAAGAGGAAAGCCTTGATGACAGTCAGCGATTGTCTGGTCAGGGCAGTGTACATGACGAGGTACCGGGCGAAGAGGAGGTGGAGGATGAGGAGGATGATGGGGATGAGTATATTTTTAATGAGGAAGCTTTCCCGGGGGCACGGGAAATTGTTGGCGTGGCAAGGCCGGGTTCTGGTTTTTTGAGGGACACAAGTGACGTAGATTTGCCTGCAACTGCCCCTCAACCAAGCACAACCGCAGATTTGACAACGGGAACTTTGGCCCACATGGCGGATTATGCCTTGCGTATCCTCAAAAGGGACACACGCATTACAAAAATGATGAACGATGACGATTACTGGTTGGCCTGCCTCCTTGATCCTCGCTATAAAGGCAAATTGCAAAATATTATGCCACATGAGAACTTGGAACTAATATTAGCAACAAAACAATCAACTCTTGTTGACCGTTTGCTTCTGGCATTCCCTGCACACAGCGCCCGTGATCGTTCTCACACGAGCTCCAGGGGCCAGCAGACCAGAGGTGTTAGAGGGGCAGAAATCAGAAGTGGCGTTGGCCAGAGGGGTTTTCTGACCAGGTTGTGGAGTGATTTTGCTATGACCGCAGACAGGACAGGTACTGCAGCATCAATTCAAAGTGACAGGAGACAACATTTGTCCAGTATGGTTACAAACTATTTTTCATCCCTTATCGACGTTCTCCCTCAACTGTCATTCCCATTTGATTACTGGGCATCCAAATTAGACACCTGGCCAGAATTGGCAGAATATGCATTGCAGGAGCTTGCTTGCCCGGCAGCTAGTGTCCTATCAGAAAGAGTATTCAGTGCTGCAGGTTCAATACTAACAGAAAAAAGGACTCGTCTGGCTACCCAAAATGTAGATGATCTAACCTTCATTAAAATGAACCACAACTGGATTTCAAAATCTTTTGCCCCACCCTGCCCGGCTGACACCTAGCTTTCCTATGAAAAGGTCTTGCCTGTGGACTATTCTGAATGACTTTTCCAATCTCGTAATTTTCTTCACCTGATTGTCCAGCATACGACATGTTTCCACCTCACGAAATGGCCAAACTCCCCACACGGGGCCGTGCTATCGCCACTTTGCGCTTGGACCCTTGAGAGTGCTGTTTGTCTGAAGAGGTGGGTGTGGCCGCTTTTGGTCGACGGCACTGCCACTGGGTCCCTCATAGTACAATAAAGTGTCTCTGGCGGTGGTGGTGCGCACCCAACGTCAGACACACCGTTGTAATATGAGGGGCCCTGTGCCTGTAACGCCGGCCACAAGACAGTTCCCCCCCCCAGCTCAAACAGTGCTCTACCACTAGCAAAATTATCTCTCACAGCTTCACCAATGTGTAGTCTAGGCGCTGACATCCTTCAATGCCTGGCACTGACAATACCATTGTTTTGACATTTTTGTTATGTTAGGCCTTCGAAGCCTGTCTGCGGTCCCTTCTTTCTACAACTACTACACTGACCAGGCCACTGCTGGCCGTGTTACCCTGGAACCAATTTAAAAGTGCCTACAGTCAGCCCAATTTTGTTATGTTAGGCCTTAGAAGACTGTCTGCCGTCACTCCTTCCACTAGACTTCCACTGACCATACACTGCTGCCCATGTACCCCTGGAACCAATTTAAAGTGCCTACAGCCAGCCCAATTTTGTTATGTTAGGCCTTGGAAGCCTGTCTGCGGTCACTCCTTCCACTAGACTTCCACTGACCAGACCACTGCTGCCCGTGTACCCCTGGAACCAATTTAAAAGTGCCTACAGCCAGCCCAAGTTTGTTATGTTAGGCCTTGGAAGCCTGTCTGCGGTCACTCCTTCCACTAGGCCTCCACTGACCACACCACTGCTGTCCGTGTACCCCTGGAACCAATGTAAAATTGCCTACAGCCATGTGTTATTATTTTAGGCCTTCGATGCCTGTCTGCGGTCACTCCTTCCACTAGGCCTCCACTGACCACACCACTGCTGTCCGTGTACCCCTGGAACCAATTTAAAATTGCCTACAGCCAGCCCAATTTTTTTATTTTAGGCCTTCGATGCCTGTCTGCGGTCCATTCTTTCAACTACTACTACACTGACCAGGTCACTGCTGCCCGTGTACCCCTGGAACCAATTTAAAATTGCCTACAGCCATGTGTTATTATTTTAGGCCTTCGATGCCTGTCTGCGGTCACTCCTTCCACTAGGCCTCCACTGACCACACCACTGCTGTCCGTGTACCCCTGGAACCAATTTAAAATTGCCTACAGCCAGCCCAATTTTTTTATTTTAGGCCTTCGATGCCTGTCTGCGGTCCATTCTTTCAACTACTACTACACTGACCAGGTCACTGCTGCCCGTGTACCCCTGGAACCAATGTAAAATTGCCTACAGCCATGTGTTATTATTTTAGGCCTTCGATGCCTGTCTGCGGTCACTCCTTCCACTAGGCCTCCACTGACCACACCACTGCTGCCCGTGTACCCCTGTAACCAATTTAAAATTGCCTACAGCCAGCCCAATTTTTTTATTTTAGGCCTTCGATGCCTGTCTGCGGTCCATTCTTTCAACTACTACTACACTGACCAGGTCACTGCTGCCCGTGTACCCCTGGAACCAATTTAAAATTGCCTACAGCCAGCCCAATTTTTTTATTTTAGGCCTTCGATGCCTGTCTGCGGTCCATTCTTTCAACTACTACTACACTGACCAGGTCACTGCTGCCCGTGTACCCCTGGAACCAATTTAAAAGTGCCTACAGCCAGCCCAAGTTTGTTATGTTAGGCCTTGGAAGCCTGTCTGCGGTCACTCCTTCCACTAGACTTCCACTGACCAGACCACTGCTGCCCGTGTACCCCTGGAACCAATTTAAAAGTGCCTACAGCCAGCCCAAGTTTGTTATGTTAGGCCTTGGAAGCCTGTCTGCGGTCACTCCTTCCACTAGGCCTCCACTGACCACACCACTGCTGTCCGTGTACCCCTGGAACCAATTTAAAATTGCCTACAGCCATGTGTTATTATTTTAGGCCTTCGATGCCTGTCTGCGGTCACTCCTTCCACTAGGCCTCCACTGACCACACCACTGCTGCCCGTGTACCCCTGGAACCAATTTAAAATTGCCTACAGCCAGCCCAATTTTTTTATTTTAGGCCTTCGATGCCTGTCTGCGGTCCATTCTTTCAACTACTACTACACTGACCAGGTCACTGCTGCCCGTGTACCCCTGGAACCAATTTAAAATTGCCTACAGCCATGTGTTATTATTTTAGGCCTTCGATGCCTGTCTGCGGTCACTCCTTCCACTAGGCCTCCACTGACCACACCACTGCTGTCCGTGTACCCCTGGAACCAATTTAAAATTGCCTACAGCCATGTGTTATTATTTTAGGCCTTCGATGCCTGTCTGCGGTCCATTCTTTCAACTACTACTACACTGACCAGGGCACTGCTGGCCGTGTTACCCTGGAACCAATTTAAAAGTGCCTACAGTCAGCCCAATTTTGTTATGTTAGGCCTTGGAAGCCTGTCTGCGGTCACTCCTTCCACTAGGCCTCCACTGACCACACCACTGCTGTCCGTGTACCCCTGGAACCAATTTAAAATTGCCTACAGCCATGTGTTATTATTTTAGGCCTTCGATGCCTGTCTGCGGTCACTCCTTCCACTAGGCCTCCACTGACCACACCACTGCTGTCCGTGTACCCCTGGAACCAATTTAAAATTGCCTACAGCCAGCCCAATTTTTTTATTTTAGGCCTTCGATGCCTGTCTGCGGTCCATTCTTTCAACTACTACTACACTGACCAGGTCACTGCTGCCCGTGTACCCCTGGAACCAATTTAAAATTGCCTACAGCCATGTGTTATTATTTTAGGCCTTCGATGCCTGTCTGCGGTCACTCCTTCCACTAGGCCTCCACTGACCACACCACTGCTGTCCGTGTACCCCTGGAACCAATTTAAAATTGCCTACAGCCAGCCCAATTTTTTTATTTTAGGCCTTCGATGCCTGTCTGCGGTCCATTCTTTCAACTACTACTACACTGACCAGGTCACTGCTGCCCGTGTACCCCTGGAACCAATGTAAAATTGCCTACAGCCATGTGTTATTATTTTAGGCCTTCGATGCCTGTCTGCGGTCACTCCTTCCACTAGGCCTCCACTGACCACACCACTGCTGCCCGTGTACCCCTGTAACCAATTTAAAATTGCCTACAGCCAGCCCAATTTTTTTATTTTAGGCCTTCGATGCCTGTCTGCGGTCCATTCTTTCAACTACTACTACACTGACCAGGTCACTGCTGCCCGTGTACCCCTGGAACCAATTTAAAATTGCCTACAGCCAGCCCAATTTTTTTATTTTAGGCCTTCGATGCCTGTCTGCGGTCCATTCTTTCAACTACTACTACACTGACCAGGTCACTGCTGCCCGTGTACCCCTGGAACCAATTTAAAATTGCCTACAGCCAGCCCAAGTTTGTTATGTTAGGCCTTGGAAGCCTGTCTGCGGTCACTCCTTCCACTAGACTTCCACTGACCAGACCACTGCTGCCCGTGTACCCCTGGAACCAATTTAAAAGTGCCTACAGCCAGCCCAAGTTTGTTATGTTAGGCCTTGGAAGCCTGTCTGCGGTCACTCCTTCCACTAGGCCTCCACTGACCACACCACTGCTGTCCGTGTACCCCTGGAACCAATTTAAAATTGCCTACAGCCATGTGTTATTATTTTAGGCCTTCGATGCCTGTCTGCGGTCACTCCTTCCACTAGGCCTCCACTGACCACACCACTGCTGCCCGTGTACCCCTGGAACCAATTTAAAATTGCCTACAGCCAGCCCAATTTTTTTATTTTAGGCCTTCGATGCCTGTCTGCGGTCCATTCTTTCAACTACTACTACACTGACCAGGTCACTGCTGCCCGTGTACCCCTGGAACCAATTTAAAATTGCCTACAGCCATGTGTTATTATTTTAGGCCTTCGATGCCTGTCTGCGGTCACTCCTTCCACTAGGCCTCCACTGACCACACCACTGCTGTCCGTGTACCCCTGGAACCAATTTAAAATTGCCTACAGCCATGTGTTATTATTTTAGGCCTTCGATGCCTGTCTGCGGTCCATTCTTTCAACTACTACTACACTGACCAGGGCACTGCTGGCCGTGTTACCCTGGAACCAATTTAAAAGTGCCTACAGTCAGCCCAATTTTGTTATGTTAGGCCTTGGAAGCCTGTCTGCGGTCACTCCTTCCACTAGGCCTCCACTGACCACACCACTGCTGTCCGTGTACCCCTGGAACCAATTTAAAATTGCCTACAGCCATGTGTTATTATTTTAGGCCTTCGATGCCTGTCTGCGGTCCATTCTTTCAACTACTACTACACTGACCAGGGCACTGCTGGCCGTGTTACCCTGGAACCAATTTAAAAGTGCCTACAGTCAGCCCAATTTTGTTATGTTAGGCCTTCGAAGACTGTCTGCCGTCACTCCTTCCACTAGACTTCCACTGACCATACACTGCTGCCCATGTACCCCTGGAACCAATTTAAAGTGCCTACAGCCAGCCCAATTTTGTTATGTTAGGCCTTCGAAGCCTGTCTGCGGTCACTCCTTCCACTAGACTTCCACTGACCAGACCACTGCTGCCCGTGTACCCCTGGAACCAATTTAAAAGTGCCTACAGCCAGCCCAAGTTTGTTATGTTAGGCCTTGGAAGCCTGTCTGCGGTCACTCCTTCCACTAGACTTCCACTGACCAGACCACTGCTGCCCGTGTACCCCTGGAACCAATTTAAAAGTGCCTACAGCCAGCCCAAGTTTGTTATGTTAGGCCTTCGAAGCCTGTCTGCGGTCCATTCTTTCAACTACTACTACACTGACCAGGTCACTGCTGCCCGTGTACCCCTGGAACCAATTTAAAAGTGCCTACAGCCAGCCCAAGTTTGTTATGTTAGGCCTTGGAAGCCTGTCTGCGGTCACTCCTTCCACTAGACTTCCACTGACCAGACCACTGCTGCCCGTGTACCCCTGGAACCAATTTAAAAGTGCCTACAGCCAGCCCAAGTTTGTTATGTTAGGCCTTGGAAGCCTGTCTGCGGTCACTCCTTCCACTAGGCCTCCACTGACCACACCACTGCTGTCCGTGTACCCCTGGAACCAATTTAAAATTGCCTACAGCCATGTGTTATTATTTTAGGCCTTCGATGCCTGTCTGCGGTCACTCCTTCCACTAGGCCTCCACTGACCACACCACTGCTGCCCGTGTACCCCTGGAACCAATTTAAAATTGCCTACAGCCAGCCCAATTTTTTTATTTTAGGCCTTCGATGCCTGTCTGCGGTCCATTCTTTCAACTACTACTACACTGACCAGGTCACTGCTGCCCGTGTACCCCTGGAACCAATTTAAAATTGCCTACAGCCATGTGTTATTATTTTAGGCCTTCGATGCCTGTCTGCGGTCACTCCTTCCACTAGGCCTCCACTGACCACACCACTGCTGTCCGTGTACCCCTGGAACCAATTTAAAATTGCCTACAGCCATGTGTTTTTATTTTAGGCCTTCGATGCCTGTCTGCGGTCCATTCTTTCAACTACTACTACACTGACCAGGGCACTGCTGGCCGTGTTACCCTGGAACCAATTTAAAAGTGCCTACAGTCAGCCCAATTTTGTTATGTTAGGCCTTCGAAGACTGTCTGCCGTCACTCCTTCCACTAGACTTCCACTGACCATACACTGCTGCCCATGTACCCCTGGAACCAATTTAAAGTGCCTACAGCCAGCCCAATTTTGTTATGTTAGGCCTTCGAAGCCTGTCTGCGGTCACTCCTTCCACTAGACTTCCACTGACCAGACCACTGCTGCCCGTGTACCCCTGGAACCAATTTAAAAGTGCCTACAGCCAGCCCAAGTTTGTTATGTTAGTCCTTGGAAGCCTGTCTGCGGTCACTACTTCCACTAGACTTCCACTGACCAGACCACTGCTGCCCGTGTACCCCTGGAACCAATTTAAAAGTGCCTACAGCCAGCCCAAGTTTGTTATGTTAGGCCTTGGAAGCCTGTCTGCGGTCACTCCTTCCACTAGGCCTCCACTGACCACACCACTGCTGTCCGTGTACCCCTGGAACCAATTTAAAATTGCCTACAGCCATGTGTTATTATTTTAGGCCTTCGATGCCTGTCTGCGGTCACTCCTTCCACTAGGCCTCCACTGACCACACCACTGCTGCCCGTGTACCCCTGGAACCAATTTAAAATTGCCTACAGCCAGCCCAATTTTTTCATTTTAGGCCTTCGATGCCTGTCTGCGGTCCATTCTTTCAACTACTACTACACTGACCAGGTCACTGCTGCCCGTGTACCCCTGGAACCAATTTAAAATTGCCTACAGCCATGTGTTATTATTTTAGGCCTTCGATGCCTGTCTGCGATCACTCCTTCCACTAGGCCTCCACTGACCACACCACTGCTGTCCGTGTACCCCTGGAACCAATTTAAAATTGCCTACAGCCATGTGTTATTATTTTAGGCCTTCGATGCCTGTCTGCGGTCCATTCTTTCAACTACTACTACACTGACCAGGGCACTGCTGGCCGTGTTACCCTGGAACCAATTTAAAAGTGCCTACAGTCAGCCCAATTTTGTTATGTTAGGCCTTGGAAGCCTGTCTGCGGTCACTCCTTCCACTAGGCCTCCACTGACCACACCACTGCTGTCCGTGTACCCCTGGAACCAATTTAAAATTGCCTACAGCCATGTGTTATTATTTTAGGCCTTCGATGCCTGTCTGCGGTCCATTCTTTCAACTACTACTACACTGACCAGGGCACTGCTGGCCGTGTTACCCTGGAACCAATTTAAAAGTGCCTACAGTCAGCCCAATTTTGTTATGTTAGGCCTTCGAAGACTGTCTGCCGTCACTCCTTCCACTAGACTTCCACTGACCATACACTGCTGCCCATGTACCCCTGGAACCAATTTAAAGTGCCTACAGCCAGCCCAATTTTGTTATGTTAGGCCTTCGAAGCCTGTCTGCGGTCACTCCTTCCACTAGACTTCCACTGACCAGACCACTGCTGCCCGTGTACCCCTGGAACCAATTTAAAAGTGCCTACAGCCAGCCCAAGTTTGTTATGTTAGGCCTTGGAAGCCTGTCTGCGGTCACTCCTTCCACTAGACTTCCACTGACCAGACCACTGCTGCCCGTGTACCCCTGGAACCAATTTAAAAGTGCCTACAGCCAGCCCAAGTTTGTTATGTTAGGCCTTCGAAGCCTGTCTGCGGTCCATTCTTTCAACTACTACTACACTGACCAGGTCACTGCTGCCCGTGTACCCCTGGAACCAATTTAAAAGTGCCTACAGCCAGCCCAAGTTTGTTATGTTAGGCCTTGGAAGCCTGTCTGCGGTCACTCCTTCCACTAGACTTCCACTGACCAGACCACTGCTGCCCGTGTACCCCTGGAACCAATTTAAAAGTGCCTACAGCCAGCCCAAGTTTGTTATGTTAGGCCTTCGAAGCCTGTCTGCGGTCCATTCTTTCAACTACTACTACACTGACCAGGGCACTGCTGGCCGTGTACCCCTGGAACCAACATCAGAAAATATAAAAATAAGTATTTTGCTTATAAAAAAGAAAATACTGGTGAGATATCAAATGCAGACATTTTAACATTAAAAACAAACACACAACTAAAATCTGGTACAGTACTAAAAATGGCCACCAGCTACAATTACTTTCTCCTGCAAGTAGTTAACTGAAAGTTTTTTTAAATTGAAAACACACATATGGCATCCACCGAGTGTTGTCCTGTCGCGTCTTCTTTATATTATTGCCGAGAAGATGCAAAATAATGAAAATAATAAAATCATTAATTACCAAAATAATAGAGAAAGTCAACACCACATTGCAAATAAACATTCATTCCAAATAAAGAAGCAGGGCGCGTCCGAGGGTGAGTATATACCTAATAAGAATCTAATCACCCTCGGACGCGCAATGCTTATTTCCAACAGCCTTCCTTCCTAAGAATCAGCCCTTCCGTCGTGTAGAGAGACGTTGTGTTACACTCCAAGGTGTTCCCCAGGTTGCCTTTCCTGAGCTTCGATCTTCCGGCTCTCGTTTAGTAGTTCTTGGAAACTACACTGCATTAGGCCTTCAAATTGGGTATGGGGTGTAGAGAGAGGGTGTGTTACACTCCAAGGTGTTCCCCAGGTTGCCTTTCCTGAGCTTCGATATTCCGGCTCTCGTTTAGTAGTTGTCGGAAACTACGCTGCATTAGGCCTACAAATTGGGTATGGGGTGTAGAGAGAGGGTTTGTTACACTCCAAGGTGTTCCCCAGGTTGCCTTTCCTGAGCTTCGATCTTCCGGCTCTCGTTTAGTAGTTGTTGGAAACTACGCTGCATTAGGCCTTCAAATTGGGTATGGGGTGTAGCGAGAGGGTGTGTTACACTCCAAGGTGTTCCCCAGGTTGCCTTTCCTGAGCTTCGATCTTCCGGCTCTCGTTTAGTAGTTCTTGGAAACTACACTGCATTAGACCTTCAAATTGGGTATGGGGTGTAGAGAGAGGGTGTGTTACACTCCAAGGTGTTCCCCAGGTTGCCTTTCCTGAGCTTCGAAATTCCGGCTCTCGTTTAGTAGTTGTTGGAAACTACACTGCATTAGGCCTACAAATTTGGTATGGGGGAAACATTGGCGCATCTGCGGTCCCTCCTTCCTCTAGGCCTCCACTGACCTGTCTACTGCTGCCCGTGTTCCCCTGGAACCAATTTTAAATTGCCTACAGGCAGCCCAATTTATTATGTTAGGGCTTCGAAGCCTGTCTGCGGTCCCTCCTTCCACTAGGCCTCCACTGACCTGTCTACTGCTGCCCGTGTACCCCTTGAACCAACATCATAAAATAAAAAAAAAAGGATTTTGCTTATAAAAAAGAAAATACTGGTGAGATATCAAATGCAGACATTTTGACATTAAAAACAAACAAACAGCTAAAATCTGGTACAGTACTAAAAATGGCCACCAGCTACAATTACTTTCTCCTGCAAGTAGTTAACTGAAAGGTTTTTTAAATTGAAAACACACATATGGCATCCACCGAGTGTTGTCCTGTCGCGTCTTCTTTATATTATTGCCGAGAAGATGCAAAATAATGAAAATAATAAAATCATTAATTACCAAAATAATAGAGAAAGTCAACACCACATTGCAAATAAACATTCATTCCAAATAAAGAAGCAGGGCACGTCCGAGGGTGAGTATATACCTAATAAGAATCTAATCACCCTCGGACGCGCAATGCTTATTTCCAACAGCCTTCCTTCCTAAGAATCAGCCCTTCCGTCGTGTAGAGAGACGTTGTGTTACACTCCAAGGTGTTCCCCAGGTTGCCTTTCCTGAGCTTCGATCTTCCGGCTCTCGTTTAGTAGTTCTTGGAAACTACACTGCATTAGACCTTCAAATTGGGTATGGGGTGTAGAGAGAGGGTGTGTTACACTCTAAGGTGTTCCCCAGGTTTCCTTGCCATTGCTTCGGTCTTCCGACTCTCGTTTAGTAGTTGTAGAAAAGTACACTGCATTAGGCCATACAAAATGGGTATGGGGTGGAGAGAGATGGTGTGTTACACTCCAAGGTGTTCCCCAGGTTGCCTTTCCTGAGCTTCTATCTTCAGGCTCTCATTAAATTGTGGTTAAATGGAACAACTGCATTTGGCGTACTAGTTGGTTTGGGGCCTACTATCGGTGTCTGCCACTCCTTGCTGTTCTCCTCCACTGAACAAAGCTGTGCCGCCTGTTTACTACGGTTGCCAATTTTGAACTGCATTTCGACTACTTACTGATTTGGCCCTACTCTCTGTGTCAGCCTCTCATTCCAGTTGTCCTCCACTGCAATGCCCCCTGGTTATTCCTGTGTTACCAATTTTGAACTGCATTTAGCCCACTTTCTTCTTTGGGCCTATATCTGTGTTTCCACTTCATCGTGCCCATTGCCCAGCCAGTGATAGATGAGTCTGCTGGTACATTGACCCATAACGCAACATTCCCCGTGCACGCTACACAACAACATTGTGACCCTGCTGAAAGTCAGGTTGCTCTTCCCGCATACCATACCACCTTACACGGGGACAAAGAGGAAGGTGCAGATGAAAGTGCAGGTTCCTTCATCAGGTGGGGGGAGGAATACTAGTTGGCGACGTCACTGGCACAGGGCCTCTCATAGTACGCAAAAGTGTTGCTGCCGGTGGGAGGCGCCCCCGCCGTGCAAACACACCGCTGTACTTTGAGGGGCCCTGTGCCAGTGCCAATGCCAACGAGTGGGCCCCCCCTGCTTGCTCAGGTTCACAGCACTTGCAAAGTTGAAATACTTACCTCTCCCTGCTCCACTGCCGTGACGTGGTCCAGATTTCCTGGGCCCACTAATTACTTGAACCAGCCCTACCCCCCACAACTTTAGCCAAATGACCCCCAATTTCAAATGCCTTCCAATTATTATAAGGTAAATTACGCTTGACAAGCTTCATTAAGAAGAATGGATGGTTTTGACATTAAAATGGGCACTCTAGGTGTTTTCCTGGCCCCCACTCACTGCCGACTATGCTGCCCCATTGACTTGCATTGGGTTTCGTGTTTCGGTCGATCCCGACTTTACGTCATAATCGGCCGATTTCACTCGACCCGACTTTGGACATAGTCGGGTTTCGCAAAACCCGGCTCGACTCTAAAAAGGTCAAGGTCGCTCAACTCTAATGGCCACGTGAACATTGCTACCACCTCACATGACCAATAACCTTAACCAACGATCCCGACCAGTGATACGACCTGACCGTGATCGTTGTTATTAGTCGTTGTGTGGTTGCTGGAGAGCTGTCACACAGACAGCTCTCCAGTGACCAAAAATGACCAAGTCCCCGTGTAATCTGGGTAAACATCGGGTTATGAAGCGCAGGGCTGCACTCACGATGTTTCCCCTGTTTACCATTGTAAATGTTAAAAAAAAACAAATGCATCCTTACATTCTGGTGTCTGCCACGTCCATCTGCCAGCCCTAAAGCACAGCACAGCGTTGACTTCAACGGTGTGCTCTGCTTTAACTTTACGGCCGGGAATGACAAGATGACGGCGAGTGACGTGGTAGACACCGTAATGTAAGTATGTAGTATTTTTTTGTTTTTTACACTTTTTTCCGTGGGTAAACACTGCGCTAGTAAACCGATATTCCCTGGTTACCAGCAAAGACATCGCTGGATCGGTGTCAAACCCGCCGATCCAACGATGACAGCGTGTGATCAGTGACCCAAAAAAGCTCCTGATCATTCGCAGAGACCTACGATCTCCCAGCAGGGGCCTGATCGTTGGTCGCTGTCACGCCTAACGATTTCAGAAAAGATAACGTTGCTACGTGACAAAAAGTAACTATATCGTTAATGAAATCGTTGTGTGATGGTACCTTTACAGTAGGTTTGAAAATTGATATATTTTTTAATCCTCTTTGTGTTCATGGTACAATGAGAGCCAGCCCTAAAAAATTTAGAAAAAAAAATTGATAAAATTGTGTCAGACATTGCAAACACAAGATTTGTGTATACGGCGCACGGTGTGATTTGGTGCAAACTTTATTTTAGACAAAGAAACTACGATTTTTTCATCAAAATAATAGTTTTATTAATGGGGACACAAAAAAGAAAAAATGGGTAACGGTTCTAAGGGGTAGGAACTTCAGCTACAAAGGGTGATTGATATCCTCCAGTTTGGGAGTGGGTGGAGGAGAACAAGGAGGAGGACGAGGGGGACGAACCACCATATTGTAAGACACTTGACGGTATGCCAACGTCTGTCCACCCTGTGGTAGATGGTGTCGATAATGCTAACGCAGGAGGGGAGGGAGGAGGCACGACCAGTGTCCTTGGCAATGTGGACTGGCTATTACTACTCCTGCTCCGGGTAGACCCCGGCTGAGTACTGGGTGTGCTAGTTCTTGGAGCAGCCATGGCCGCCGTTGTTGTTCTGGTCTTCTTTTTTTTCTCCTCTCTCCCTCTGGGTGCGGCTCAGCTTGCCGTCTCTGTGCCCTTGAAGGCCTGGCAGGAGCAGAACTTTGGGGCTCGGTTCTATGGTGTCGGTGGCGGCGGCGGTGGCCCTCGGCACGCGGAGCTCTGTGTGGGTGCTCTGCAGCAGGACTCGGAGCCATGCTAGCCAGCGATGGTACTGCGGGCATTGTAGTCGCTGACTGCATGACCCGAGCCTGCTGCAGAGCAGTGACGTATGCATTGTTGCAGGCCTGCATCACCGAAATCTGGAGTTCCGGCGTAAGATGTTCCACCATGCCCTTCTCAATGGCACTAAAGAAATGTTTGGCCAGCCTCGAGAGCTCGGATTCCATTGTTTGAAGGCGCTGGTCGATATTGGACAGAGCTGTGTCCATTCTATCGCCCAGCGCCTTGAAACAATTCTGGAAGACCGTGCTCAAATGTAAAAATTCGGGCAGTAGCGGCCTGTCCGAGGCCCGCTGTCGCTGTCGGGAAGACCCGAAGGAAGGAGCGACAGAGGCCTCAGCCAGGGGAACATCTGATGGACCGGCTGCCGGTTCGCCAGATTGTGGTGGTGCAGACCTGCTCTCGCTGTGGGATGGCTGTGACGGGTCAGATGGCGATTCACGAAGGACCGCTCCAGAGGGTCGGACAGGCTCGCGGGTGCTGCTGTGTGTTCTGTGAAAACATAAGGAAACCATTAGTATACAAAATATAACATTTCACATTCGCCATCACCTGTGCAAAAGTTAACATTGCATCACACACTATAAAATTATAATTTTACCTAACTGTAAAGGGTTTTAGTTCAGTCTGTCAGTCGTAACGGTTTGCTGATTGAACCGGCCAGCTGCTGACATGGCTGATGCGACCAATCAGCGCGGGTCACAGGCCTGGATAAAATGCCCGCTCCTTACTCCCTGCAGTGAATGGCCGTCGCCCGCATAGTCCCCTGTCATTGATTAACACTACCGGCGGTATCCATTGCCGCCGTTTATGTTAACCAATTTTTAATATTAACATTGCCTATGCCGCATCAATATTAAAAATAGAATACATTTCATTTTTAAAAAATCCTCACCCATGGTTGGCGTTTGTAAGGCCCAAATGGGTTACGCTTATCGTCGGAACTGCCATGACGTTACGGTCATGTGACCGAGACGTCATCACAGGTCCTGCGATCAGAGCAACCCTGGGAACATAACCTGCCGTGGACTAGAAGGTATGCCGTGTCTATTATTTTTCCATTTTTTTGGAATCTGTGATAAACCTGGATGGGCAATATACTACGCCACTATGAAATATTGCCCGGGCCTGGCCAATCTACTATGTGTCTGTGTGCTGTATACTTGGTACTGGCCAAAATAAATGGCTGGGCAATAAACTACGTGGCTGGGAAATATACTACGTGAATATGCATGTTTTCCAACCGAGGTGTGGAAATAGGTACTATACTTACTTTCGGCTTTCAAGGACTGGTCTCAGGAACTGCAGGATACGACTGTACTTATATGTCGAGGTCCTTGAAGCAGCAGCACCACTACGACTCTGTCCCTCCTTTTTCATGACCCTCTTCAAACGGTCCTTCATGGAGCGCCATCTGGTCTTCAATTTTTTGACTGTGGAAAAGTCAAACAAAAAATTAAGGTTGAGAGAAAATTTTTAAATTGATAACGCAACCGTGTGCAATCCCACGAAAGTAGAAGACATCACAGACGGTTGTGTATCCTGGCAGGATGGGTCAGAGCAGCATTTCGGCAATACTCGAAGCCATCCCACAGCAATTTTGCCACCTCAGCCCACAAACGCTGCAACACGGACTGGTCCGCGTGACGGGGGTCACGGCTGTCCCACAACGGGCCTCTCTCCTGGATTGCTGCGACCATGATGTCAATGTCGATTGGCTCATCTTGGTCCCATTGTGAAACCTAGAATAATTGGAAAATATTAATGTTTGCAAGATAAGAATTGTTCTCCCTACCTCCTCCACCACCCCCCCCCCCCAAATTAAAAATAAAAACAAAAAAAAAATATAAAAAATAAAAAGGACTAGGTTGTTTGAAAAAAATACTTACTTGCCGTCCTGCCACCACAGCTTGGCCCCGTGGTCGCTGCTCCTGCTGGCTCTGTTCCTTCTGGCTCTCCTCCTCACTTGAAGAAGCCTGGAAAATAGTTTTAAAAAAGTTGAGTGACCCGTCTACAAATGACACCGAATAGTAAGCAACAGTAGATCATGTACTCACCGGACTCCTCAGCGGTGGGGTGTGGCTTGAGTCGCTGGCCATTTTTAGTAGATGAAATTCTGAAATTATAAAAAAGATAATTATTTTACTATGCACAATACAGCGGAACATAGGAAAATATAAAAAATCCATACATTTACATTTCAACCACAAAGAACAGTGCACTCATTGTACAATGCCAACTGAACTAACGCTGAGCAAACAACACTGCCCCATTGAAATAAAAAACAATGGCAGAGACAACACAATGCCAGAGTAAACAAAAGCCTAAAGATAAAAAAACAAATACACAACAGACCCTATGTAGTAATCCAAGAAGACACAGATTTTTTTAAACAAAATTTTTACAACATTGATTTCCAAAAGTCACAAGAAAAGGCAAACCATACCGCCATACGTGACAATAGAAAAAAACAAAAAACAAAAAGAGTACGGCTACATATGAAGACCTTAAATTCCTCAGAATCTGATTAAAAAAACAAACATTTATACTAAAAAAAAAAAAAATGGGAACAACCGCATGCACGGAACAACCCAAACAGCACAATAGATTTCTGAAACCAAAAATAACAACCCCCAAAAATTAAGGAAAGAAACGTCAATCCTGGATACACCACCATACAGTAATCAACAAGGCCGGAGACAATAAAACGCCATACAACGCCATACATCACAACGAGAAAACTACACCAATGTCTTTACACAACCACAGTGCAGAACATAATACACAACTTGCAATAAAAAAAAATTAAAATTAAAACATGTAAAAAATGCGCAGAATCATTCTATACTACCATACTTTACAATAAAACCAACATGGCCGGAGACAATGAAACGCCATCATATAATGCAAGAAATATACATCACAACAGAATAAAAAAACACCACCAAACAAATAAATGAAAAAGAAAAGTCAATCCTGGAAAGACCAATAATCAACGACGGAGACAATGAAACGCCATCCTATACAACGCCATACATCACAACCAGACTAAAAATACACCAATGTCTTTACACAACCACAGTGCAGAATATAATACACAACTTGCAATAAAACAATTTAAAAATAAAACATGTAGAAAATGCGCAGAATCATTCTATACTTACATCTCTGGACAGCAGATGATGACGTCTGGTGTGTTTGCTATGCTGCAGCAGAAGTGACAAAAAAATCCAAACATTCTTTTTATATATGTGGGATGTTTGTCACTGTCTAGACACTGTCTAGACAGTTTTTTGTGTAATTTTATTTAACGACGCATGCACGACGCACGCACTTGCGTCCCGTGCGTTGTCAATTGGTTTCAATGGGGGATTGTAACGCAATGACGACGCACGGGCGACGCAAGGGCGACGCACACGTTTTTAAGACGCTACAAAAATGCAACATGTAGCGTCGCCGACGCCCCGCCAGGTAAGGTAAAACGACGCATGCGTTGTGCGTTTCACAAAAACGCATGACAACACATGTGCATGCGTCCCCCATGTTAAAGATAGGGGCGCATGACGCATGCGTCGTTATGCGTCGATGACGCTGCGTCGCAAGACGCTAATGTGAACGTAGCCTAAGTACCCGTATTTTCCGGCGTATAAGACGACTGGGCGTATAAGACGACCCCCAACTTTTCCAGTTAAAATATAAAATCTTCTCAAAAGTCGGGGGTTGTCTTATATGCCGGGTGTCGTCTTATAGGGTGGGTGCGGAGCAATTTGCGGTCGACGTATATAGTGGGGGGGAGTGGTTCCGATGACGAGGTGAGGGAGCGCCTCACCAGGAAGGTGTAAGTGAAGCAAACTGTCAGCGTCTGGGATGCCAGGGTTATGCAAAAAAGAGAGAGAGAGCGGTGCTGTGCCTAGAAAAACACTCCTCTTTCACTCATCTGGCTCGCCCTTGTATCCTATTATCTCCTTCTCTGCCTCTGCTTCACTTACACCTTCCCGGTGAGGTGCCCCCTCACCTCGTCATTGGGGTCGCTCCCCCCACAATATGCGGCGACCGCAGATTACTCCGCACCTGCCCTATAAGACGATACCCGACTATTGTAGCAACAAGACTCAAAATTGCTAGTTACTGGAAAAACTCCAGGTGCCCCTCACTGCCCGAGGTCGTATCACTGATCAACGAAAATTGCCTATCAGAAAAAATAATCGCTACATCTAATAATAATATAGCTCAATTTCAGAAAAAATGGAACAATTGGTTATCTTTCCGTTTAAATACCGTTCTTAAATGACTTTGCAGATTTGCATATAGAGAATGTGATTGGATAGTTATTGTAATGTCACCATTTCCCCTATCCTCTTCCCTTCCCTAATCCCCATAACGTTGTGTTAATTATTAAGAATTTAATGTCAATAAGATGTAATGCTTGACACAATTTGTAAATAAAAATTTATGTTTAAAAAAAAAAAAAAAAAAAAAGACGATACCCGACTTTTGAGAAGATTTTCAGGGGTTAAAAAGTAGTCTTATACGCCAGAAAATACAGTATATAGCCCATTTTCATGAATTGCATGATAAATATAAGTAGTGTATGAAAAGTGCCGGTTTATACGGTTCACTAAGGTAAATTTAGTTTTCATTTCGTCTCCCAATAAATGTGAGAATATCTTTGTTTTCTTTGAACATGCATAATTCCCATTTGTTATGATAACACCCTTGTTTTCTGTGCAACTGGGACAGTAGAGCTACAGCAGAGCATTGGGTGAAAGCTGAATGGCCTCAGCGACAGAGTTTGGCATCTGGTGAGAAGAATGTCATCCTGGATCCTCTAGTGGATAGGAAGAACATTGTCTTTCCGCCCTTACACATAAAACTTGGATTGATGAAGCAGTTCGTCAAAGCTCTCAATCACAGTGGAGAATGCTTTAACTATATATGTTCAACTTTTCCTGGTCTTAGTGAAGAGAAGAAAAAGGCTGGAATATTTGATGGACCTCAAAGAAGAACATTTATGAGAGACCCAAATTTTATCACATCAATGAATGAGACAGAAGAAAGAGCTTGGAATGCATTTTGTAATGTGGTGCAGAATTTTCTAGGGAATAAGAAAGCAGACAACTATGAAGAGATTGTGGAAGAGCTACTAATGAGTCTGCGAAATCTTGGATGTAGAATGAGTATTAAGATTCACTATATACACAGCCATTTGGACTTTTTTCCAGAGACAATTAAAACAATGGAAGAACGGTATCAAGGCCGGTGGGACTCACATATGATGGCTGACTATTGCTGGAGCTTGATGAGAGACAACCCAGAAGATGTACATCACAGATCAGCCAAGAAAAGAAAGTTCAAATAACTGCCATTTGTCATTCATCTGTGTGCTATATATATATATATATATATATATATACATATATATATATATATATATATATATATATATATATATGTGTGTTTTTATATTTTGTAGATTAATTCTGTAAGTATATTTGATTTGCTGTACATAGACTTTGTAATCCTTGTTATTCCTTGGTTAAAAATATAAAAAATGTAGTACCAGAAATCATGTGTTTTTATCATAAAACATTAGGAGTAATTTTCATCAAAAATTGAAAATATCTTGAAATCCTGATGTGATAGCCAAAAAGGAGTTCATATTCATAATCAGCAACCAAAATTGACTTAAAATGTGTTTTAAAACCTTTTGCCAGAAAAATTGTGTTGACCTGTGTTATCAATCTGCATTGTAAACTATTAGATTTAATATTTTAATATTTCTTTGAACATTCCCTAAATACACATAAGCTAACACTTTGTAAAACATTCTATAGATAGAAAAGCTAATAAGAACTTGACCTTTGACTTGTAAAGGCTGAGGGGCTTCAAAGTCTTCTTCTTACTAAGGTTACAAGTTTTAAAATGAAACACCTGTTGTGATATATCAAGCCATGCAGTAAATATATACAGTATGTGCGTACAAAGTGGATGATCCAATTGAGGAATGAAGATGCTGATAGGCGGCTGGAGCATATGAGGAAGGCCGGGGTCACACTAGACCGTAATACGGCCGAGTGCAATGCGATAAAAAAATCGCATTGCACTCGGACCAATGTTAGCATATGGTGCCGCTCCCAGCAGCCGACTTTTTTGTCGGCCGTTTTCCTCGGTCCGAGACACTCGCAGCATGCTGCGATTGTCACGGACCGAGGAAAACTCTTGGCTCACTCACACCCATATAATCCTATGGGTGCGAGTGAGACAGCGCACACCACTCGGATATCATCCGAGTGATGTGCGCTATAAGCGGACCCCAGCAATGGAGGAGATGGAGAAATTCATTTCTCCGCCTCCTCCGCAGCTGTACTCCGATCCTCCATGTGCGAGAGAATCGGAGCACAGATGCATGACACTCGGCTCCTGCTCTGCTGTGAGCAGGAGCCGAGTGTCATTAGCATATTGCATCCAATGCTCTCGCATCGGATGCAATACGCCAGTGTGACCCCGGCCGAAAGCTCAAAATCTTCTGGAAGGTGTAATACAGGTACCCATGTCAATGGTGAAGAAAGCAATTGGAAGGAATGGTCGAGCCATGCAAGAGATGGTGGATAAATCTGGAGTTGTGAGGTTGAGAATACCTGGTGTCCATGAAGTCCAGTTACCCTGGAAAAAGGGTATGGGTCCCTTCTTTGTTGTGGGAACAGAGGAGAGTCTTGGCGAAGTACGGATTCTGCCGGAGTATCGTATGGCGTATTTAAGAGAGATGGAACAGTTAAGGCTTGAAAGACGGTGCCTTACAGGGCTGCAGCGCCCAATTGATGGAAATATAGACGAAAAAGAAAGTGGCAGCACTCTTCT
The DNA here is from genome assembly GCF_032444005.1 of Ranitomeya imitator. Classification (NCBI taxonomy): domain Eukaryota; kingdom Metazoa; phylum Chordata; class Amphibia; order Anura; family Dendrobatidae; genus Ranitomeya; species Ranitomeya imitator. Next base: position 88,034,907 of record NC_091285.1, read on the forward strand.
TGCAGGTTTATTTATTTGTGAATGGAATCTTCACGGCACGGGGGTGTGTGGATACAAGGACATGTGGGGGCTGAACGACGGCCGTTTCGCACCTCCCAGGTGCTTCAACGGGTTCAATGAATGGGCGTACATGACGCCTTAAGAAGCGTGCACAAAAAGTGCACCTCCCCCCAAAACGTCATACCGCCCACCCATAGTACAAAGTACATAGATAATTAAAACAGTGCAGTGACACAAACGGTTAAAAACAACAGTAGCAACAAAGCGTGAGTATATATACCTACCTAAAGTGCAAAAATATATATATATATATATATATATATATATATATATATATATAGATAGATCTCTCTATCTTAATTATTACTTTTATTTTTATTTTTATTTTTACTCTTCTATGTGGGAGTCTATCTAAGAGAGCAATATAATGGCATTATCCTGATACATACAGTTAGGGCCAGAAATATTTGGACAGTGACACAAGTTTTGTTATTTTAGCTGTTTACAAAAACATGTTCAGAAATACAATTATATATATAATATGGGCTGAAAGTGCACACTCCCAGCTGCAATATGATAGTTTCCACATCCAAATCGGAGAAAGGGTTTAGGAATCATAGCTCTGTAATGCATAGCGTCCTCTTTTTCAAGGGACCAAAAGTAATTGGACAATGGACTCTAAGGGCTGCAATTAACTCTGAAGGCATATCCCTTGTTAACCTGTAATCAATGAAGTAGTTAAAAGGTCAGGGGTGGATTCCAGGTGTGTGGTTTTGCATTTGGAAGCTGTTGCTGTGAGCAGACAACATGCGGTCAAAGGAACTCTCAATTGAGGTGAAGCAGAACATCCTGAGGCTGAAAAAAAAGAAAAAATCCATCAGAGAGATAGCAGACATGCTTGGAGTAGCAAAATCAACAGTTGGGTACATTCTTTTCGTGCATCCCCCCTACTCTGGAATGCTCTACCACAACATATCAGACTCTCGCCTACCATCGAAACCTTCAAAAAGAACCTGAAGACCCACCTCTTCCGACAAGCCTACAACCTGCAGTAACCACCGATTGACCAAACCGCTGCACGGCCAGCTCTACCCTCACCTACTGTATCCTCACCCATCCCTTGTAGATTGTGAGCCCTCGCGGGCAGGGTCCTCTCTCCTCCTGTACCAGTTGTGACTTGTATTTTTCAAGATTATTGTACTTGTTTTATTATGTATACCCCTCCTCACATGTAAAGCGCCATGGAATAAATGGCGCTATAATAATAAATAATAATAATAATAATAATTCTGAGAAAAAAGGAATTGACTGGTGAGCTTGGGAACTCAAAAAGGCCTGGGCGTCCGCGGATGACAACAGTGGTGGATGATCGCCGCATACTTAATTTGGTGAAGAAGAACCCGTTCACAACATCAACTGAAGTCCAAAACACTCTCAGTGAAGTAGGTGTATCTGTCTCTACGGCTACGTTCACACTAGCGTTGTGCCGCCCTGCATCGGCGACGCAATGCGCGACGCACGGAAAAACGCGCGCAAACGCGCGCAAAAACACGCGCGTTTTGCGACGCGTGCGTCGTTTTTTGACGAAATCGGACGCAAGAAAAATGCAACTTGTAGCGTTTTCTAGCGTCCGACGCTAGCGTCTAAAACAACGCACGTGTCGGAAAACGCGTGCAAAAAGACGCACGCGTCCCCTATGTTAAACATAGGGGCGCGTCGCCGCTGCGTCGCCGCTGCGTCGCCGACGCAACAGCAACGCGACGCTAATGTGAACGTAGCCTAAGTCAACAGTAAAGAGAAGACTCCATGACAGTAAATACAAAGGGTTCACATCTAGATGCAAACCATTCATCAATACCAAAAATAGACAGGCCAGAGTTAAATTTGCAGAAAAACACCTCAAGAAGCCAGCTCAGTTCTGGAAAAGTATTTTATGGACAGATGAGACAAAGATCAACGTGTACCAGAATGATGGGAAGAAAAAAGTTTGGAGAAGAAAGGGAACGGCACATGATCCAAAGCACACCACATCCTCTGTAAAACATGGTGGAGGCAACATGATGGCATGGGCATGCATGGCTTTCAATGGCACTGGGTCACTTGTGTTTATTGATGACATAAGAGCAGACAAGAGTAGCCGGATGAATTCTGAAGTGTACCGGGATATACTTTCAGCCCAGATTCAGCCAAATGCTGCAAAGTTGATTAGACAGCGCTTCATAGTACAGATGGACAATGACCCCAAGCATACAGCCAAAGCTACCCAGGAGTTCATGAGTGCCAAAAAGTGGAACATTCTGCAATGGCCAAGTCAATCTCCAGATCTAAACCCAATTGAGCATGCATTTCACTTGCTCAAATCCAGACTTAAGACGGAAAGACCCACAAACAAGCAAGACCTGAAGGCTGCGGCTGTAAAGGCCTGGCAAAGCATTAAGAAGGAGGAAACCCAGCGTTTGGTGATGTCCTTAAGACTTAAGGCAGTGATTGCCTCCAAAGGATTTGCAACAAAATATTGAAAATAAAAATATTTTGTTTGGGTTATGTTTATTTGTCCAATTACTTTTGACCTCCTAAAATGTGGAGTGTTTGTAAAGAAATGTGTACAATTCCTACATTTTCTATCAGATATTTTTGTTCAACCCTTCAAATTAAACGTTACAATCTGCACTTGAATTCTGTTGTAGAGGTTTCATTTCAAATCCAATGTGGTGGCATGCAGAGCCCAACTCGCGAAAATTGTGTCAGTGTCCAAATATTTCTGGCCCTAACTGTATATAAAAATAAATACTCCAATAGAACGAAGCGATTTGTATAATTTTTGAACTATGCCAAGTTGAGTATGCAACAAAAAATATATTGCGATCTTGATGTATAGATCTATGGGACCCACGTTGTGGATCGCATGAGTATATCATGACACAAAAAAACAAAATCTTAAAGGATATCAGCAAGGAGCATCGTCACTGATATGTGCGTTAGACTATTCATTTGACAAAATACTATCTGTAGGACAGAAGAAAAAGGGGGGGGGGAAAGAAGGGGAAGGGGAAACCACATTCATAAAAAGATGGACATGTCCATTTTTTCGTTTAGACCTGCTGGGCCCATTGCTCCTGTTCGCATAATCCAAATCGCTTCTCTCTGAAGTAATAGATTGTGATGATCACCTCCTCTTTTTGGAGTTGGAACTTGCTCTATGCCTGCAAAGGTCAATATTCCCAAATTGTTATCGTGTACATCACGTATGTGGTCAATTAACCTTGGTACCCCTTTTCCTGTCTTTATCGATCTACAATGTTCTCTAAAACGTATGTAAAGAGATCTAATCGTCTTACCTATATAGTACCTCCCGCATGGGCACCAAATGACATAGACAACGTGTTGTGTGCGACAGGTAATAAAATGCATCACTTTATGTGTAATAGGTCCTATATGTAGGGTTCTATCAGTTATGTGGTATTTGCAATATTTGCAGTGTCCGCAGCGATAATTCCCTTGAGGGGTAGCCCGTTCTAACCAATTGTTAGTTCTAATATTGGTGATACGGTTCTGTATTAGAATATCCCTAATCCGAGTACTTCTTCTGTTCGAAATTAGAGGACCCCTAGCAACAACTTCAGTTAGTTCTCTATCTCTATCCAAAAGATGCCAATTATTTCTTATTGCTGCCCTGATTTGCTGGTCCATGGGGCCATATTGAAAGCAAAAAGTAAATCTTTTGCCTTCAGAATCAGTGGCATATTCTATTTCGTTAGTCCGCGTTTCTAATTTGTTTTGTGCTCTCAACCAGTGTATTTAGGGTACCCTATAACTTTTAACCGTTGTTCTAATTCCTTAGATTGTCTAGAAAAACCTTCCGATGTATTGTTAGCCCTCTTAGTCCTTACTAGTTGTCCATATGGCAATGCTCGCTTCGTGTGACCAGGATGGTAACAAAATGCATAAGACCATTTGTAGCAACTGGTTTTCGATATAGTGAGGTGGTGATTTCTCCATCGATTATATCTATGGCTATATCTAGAAAATCTAAATGGTGTCCTCCAAAAACTGAGGTGAACGCCATCCCCATGTTGTTGTTATTCAGGATCCTTGAAAAAGCCACTTAGGCGAAACGTACGTTGGAGTCGGAGTCCTTGAGGGTCACAGATCATCTTCACACTGGTACTAGTATTGCTCCAGAGGTTTTTTGCATTTTTTGTCTTTATTAGACTATTTACTATGAAAGCATATGCACTTTATTGAGATGGATTGTCCATTTCTTTTTTCATCCATCTTTTGCACCTTGGAGAGTTATATATTATTTTTTTAGTATATTTGATTATATGGATCTGGTCTCCTCATTCGGTATATCCTTTATATGTAGTATTACTGGTTGTTTTCTTTCTTTTTTTGTATTTTGTTTTTGTTTGTTATTCATTTTTGTAATAAAAATTATATTTTTATACTTTATTGTGATTATTGCCTTATGTTCACTTTGATATTGGTTTATAGTAACAAAATCGTTGAAATTCTCCTCCGTCCCATCCCACACTATGAACACATTATCGACATAACGTAAATACATCTTAATATGTTTGAGAAAAATATTTTTGGTGGAATACACGTACAATTCTTCAAAGTGGCCTAAATAGAGGTTTGAAAAAGTGCAAGCTACCGGAGTCCCCATAGCAGTGCCAACTATTTATAGGTACCAGAGGTCCATAAATGTGAAAGCATTATGTGTTAAAATGAATTTAAGGCTTTTACAGGTGAAATCAATCACTATTTGTTCTTTTTGTGTGGTATGTAAAATCTGGCTAATGGAATCGACGCCTTGTTCTTGTGGTATACGAGTGTACAAATTTGTTACGTCAACGGATGCTAATTGGAAACCCGGTTGCCAACTGAACTGTTGGATATGTTTCAAAAACGCACTGGAATCTTTTATATATGATGGGATATGTGCTAGCAATGGACGCAATAGCCAGTCTATATACTTGGAGAGTGGTTCCGTAAGGGAACCCACCCCTGACACAAATGGGTCGGCCGGGGGGGGTTTTCCATTGCCTTGTGAATTTTGGGGACATGGTACCAATGTGGTTTAATGGGGAACTCCGGTAGCAGCTTCTCAGCATAGTTAGTCGTGAGAACCCCAGTCTCCACTGCTTGTCTTAATAAGGATCTTAAATCCCCTCTATATTTATTCGTGGGGTCTCCTGGCAACTTCAAGTAGGTTGTATTATCCTCTAATTGTCTATAAGCCTCTTTGATATACATCGCTCTCGGGATGAGAACGGTCTTTCCCCCCTTATCAGCAGGGCGGACTATGGTGTCCTTCCAACCTGCAATCTCATATAGGGCCTTATTCTCTTCAGATGTGAGATTAAGTGGAGCTTTAGGATAAATCTGGGCTTTGACATCTCTCAATACTTGTGTCTCAAATAGATCGATAGAATTCCCTGGAGAAATAGGGGGCATATATCTTGATGTAATGCCACCAGTAAATGATGTTATATTCTGTATATGGTGTTCTGAGGTATATGGTGTTTCATCTGTAAGACCAAGCAAAAGTTCAGCGTCACTATAGGTATCAGCTATTACTTCTAACCCTGCTCCTGCCATAAAGCCCAAAGGACCTATATTACAAGGTTGTTCGCCCTCCAACCTATTCTGAACTGTCGGATTATTAAGAAAATGTTTGAATAAATAGATCTTACGAATGGATTTAAATAAATCGATTCTAAATTCTGTAAAGTCAAATTCAGTAGGGATACAATAATTTAGACCTTTGGCCAATAAAGATAAATGTGCTGCGTTCAGGGTATGGGTAGTCAAGTTCAACACATGTTGCTCATGGAGAGTTCTTAGCGCTTCTGCCTCCACGACACATATTTTCTTTTGCGCTCTTGTGCGAATTTGCCTCCTTTTGCCTCCTCGTCGCGTCTTTCTCCTCCTAAAGGGATGTCTCCTTCAACCCCTCCTGTTACACTCGGTCCATCTGTTGAACCTGCTGAGGCGGCTGCCCCCTCGCTCTGACTGGAATCGGACTCAGTGGTGACATAATCTCTTCTATACACAGTGTTGCGTTTCCTAAATCTCTTTCTGTATCGACCAGATTTATCCATGTCGATACTTCGTTTACTGTCCATGGTTTGTTGTCTGTGCCAAGTGAAAACTTGTCCTAAATCAAAGTCTTTTTTGTCACGTATGAACTTGTCACGCTTCCTTTGTTTAATCTCGGCTTGAATGGGAATAAGTTTCGTCTCCATTTTCCATCTTGGCAAAGTACGGATTCTGCCGGAGTATCGTATGGCGTATTTAAGAGAGATGGAACAGTTAAGGCTTGAAAGACGGTGCCTTACAGGACTGCAGTACCCAATTGATGGAAATGTTGAAAGCCAAAGATGCTCTGCAAGACTAAGAGGCTGAGAATATTCAAGTGGCAGTTCTATTCCCAGTACGAGACTGAGAGACCTGGACAGTAGCCTCTGTCAAGTGTTAGATGGGCCAGACTCACACTCGGACTCAAACGAGACAGCAGGCTCGACTGTAAGTGGGTCTCAGGACTGCACCAACCATGGGTGGCGGCCATGGAGAGAAAGGTCGGGTAAAGGCGTGTACTGGAAAATGTAGTGACTAAAGGTCTGGTAGACGTAGAAGGACTGTGAAATGAGGACCAAAACTCCAGACTTGCATACTCACTGCTGGGGTGGGGGAGGCTTAACAAGGGTATGGTGATGAAGGATGCTCCAACCCGACTGAGAGGGTCCTCTTGACTGATAGGGCAAGGTGACTTTGGTATCCGGTCTCAAGATCCCAGGTGTGTGATAAGTGATCAACCCTTCAGGATTGAACAGAGGGGGGGAATATGTGGTGCAGTGACCCCTGTTACAGGTAGGGGCGCTGTATGGTTTTCCCAGAATATGCATTGAGGCCATAGGAATGCATGGCAGTCACAGGCATAACTGTGGTGATAAGAGAAAGTCTGGCGTTATTGTCAATGGCCGGTATGTGTGTCACAGAGAAAGACACTCTGCACTGTCAGCCTGAAGTTAGGATGTTCTGGGAACTGTAGTCCTAAAAGTAAATTGTGCTGCTTAACTAGGGAGACTGACAGTGCTAGTTATGAGAGATGGGCGCGTCAAACTAGCCACACACACACACACACACACACACACTCCCACCTGGGGGAGTGGTTACACCAAGATAATGTGACCAGGGTGTGGGTCACATGTTCAGAGTGTTTGGATCTGTTTGGTCTAAGTGTAAAGTCCTGGAAGCCTGTGCTGGAAGTCCTGGGAGAAGATTTCCTGAACAGAACATGGTTGGGATTTGGCACTGAGTGGCCTGTGTGCTGTAGGTCCTAGATGGTCGGTGTTGGTAGCTCATGCCAGTGGAGTCTTCCTGGAAGCACCTGGAGAGACCGTGTATCTACAGAGCCTGATATGGTCTCTGTGCTGGCGAAGCCAGGACTGACAGAGTCAACTTGTGGATCAGGAGCTCCTGAGAGGTAACCCCTGGTACGGGGAAAAAACTGTGCGCTAACATAGGACAGCTGCTGAACTGTGCAGTCACCCATTGACTGGAGAGAAACAGGCTTGAATAGTGAAAGTTTTGTAAAGCTATATATGATGAAGTAAAGGACTATGTGAGGTCTGTGATATGTTACATGGCCTACAGTGGTTTATGCTGAGAGTATAATAAACCACATGGACTGTTTATGTGAAAAACCGTGCCTGCCGAGTACTGCAGAAATTAAGTACAGTTATTGATAGACCATTATTTTTAATCTTTAGAGACTCCATAATAACAGGGTCTGTACCACAGGACTGGCGTATAACAAATGTGGTGCCAATATTCAAAAAGGGGACAAAAACTGAACTCGGAAATTATCGTCCAGTAAGCTTAACCTCTACTGTGGGTAAAATCCTGGAGGGAATTCTAAGGGATGCTATACTGGAGTATCTGAAGAGGAATAACCTCATGACCCAGTATCAGCACGGGTTTACTAGGGACCGTTCATGTCAGACTAATTTGATCAGTTTCTATGAAGAGGTAAGTTCCGGATTGGACCAAGGGAACCCAGTGGATGTAGTGTATATGGACTTTTCAAAAGCTTTTGATACGGTGCCACACAAAAGGTTGATACAAAAAATGAGAATAATGGGGATAGGGTAAAATATGTGTAAGTGGGTTGAGAGCTGGCTCAGGGATAGGAAACAAAGGGTGGTTATTAATGGAGCACACTCGGACTGGGTCACGGTTAGCAGTGGGGTACCACAGGGGTCAGTATTGGGCCCTCTTCTTTTTAACATATTTATTAATGACCTTGTAGGGGACATTCAGAGTAGAATTTCAATATTTGCAGATGTCACTAAACTCTGCAGGGTAATTAATACAGAGGAGGACAATTTTATATTACAGGATGATTTATGTAAACTAGAAGCTTGGGCTGATAAATGGCAAATGAGCTTTAATGGGGATAAATGTAAGGTCATGCACTTGGGTAGAAGTAATAAGATGTATAATTATGTGCTTAATTCTAAAACTCTGGGCAAAACCGTCAATGAAAAAGACCTGGGTGTATGGGTGGATGACAAACTCATATTCAGTGGCCAGTGTCAGGCAGCTTCTACAAAGGCAAATAAAATAATGGGATGCATTAAAAGAGGTATAGATGCTCATGAGGAGAACATAATTTTACCTCTATACAAGTCACTAGTTCGACCACACTTAGAATACTGTGCACAGTTCTGGTCTCCGGTGTATAAGAAAGACATAGCTGAACTAGAGCGGGTGCAGAGAAGAGCGACCAAGGTTATTAGAGGATTGGGGGGTCTGCAATACCAAGATAGGTTATTACACTTGGGGCTATTTAGTTTGGAAAAACGAAGACTAAGGGGTGATCTTATTTTAATGTATAAATATATGAGGGGACAGTACAAAGACCTTTCTGATGATCTTTTTAATCATAGACCTGAAACAGGGACAAGGGGGCATCCTCTGCGTTTGTAGGAAAAAAGGTTTAAGCATAATAACAGACGTGGATTCTTTACTGTAAGAGCAGTGAGACTATGGAACTCTCTGCCGTATGATGTTGTAATGAGTGATTCATTACTTAAATTTAAGAGGGGACTGGATACCTTTCTGGAAAAGTATAATGTTACAGGGTATATACACTAGATTCCTTGATAGGGCGTTGATCCAGGGAACTAGTCTGATTGCCGTATATGGAGTCGGGAAGGAATTTTTTTCCTCAATGTGGAGCTTACTCTTTGCCACATGGGTTTTTTTTGCCTTCCTCTGGATCAACATGTTAGGGCATGTTAGGTTAGGCTATGGGTTGAACTAGATGGACTTATAGTCTTCCTTTGACCTTAATAACTATGTAACTATGTCTATGATTATCCTGCTGCCAAGCCAATGTGCCCCAAGACACGAAGTAGGCGAAATGCTACAGCAATTATTATTGATTAACCTTTAGGGGGCAGTGAAATTGCTTGTATCCATGACATGAGGCATCCTGTATAATATTATTTTTGTATCATGTTTTTGGAAATTTTGAGTATTGAATAAAAGTAATAATAATTTTATACATTCCTTTTTCCTTCCGTTATTTTGGAGGGTTGGTTATAAAACCTCATGTCACGATTCACACAGTGACCGTCACCCCCACGTCACGGATCGGGGTGACTTTAGGCCAACAGACGGCTATCACAGGGATTTATGTATATCCCGCTTTACATTTACGCTTGAACTTGCAGCTCTCTGGCGCCCCCCTTACCCTCAGGTCAGATTAGGTACTGTACCTAGGGTAATTAGTCGCCAGAAAGGCTCCCTGCTATGTACTGGCTATTGGGCATGCTGCAGCGAGGCAATATAACTACTCCCACTCAGGCAAGAACAATAATTATCAACGCCGCAGTCGCTACAACGACTCCCAAAGGCACAGCTCACGGTATGCTGCCACCAGCTTCGATTAAACAGGTCCGAAGCTAACACAAAACAGTAGCGTAATTCCCTTCAGAAGACTTAGGGTACATTTTAGAACAGGAGAACGAAACTAGTATTTAGATATTTTACTCCGTAAAAGATTAAGGCAGTGTTTATAAAAAGGCATATAAAGATGTTACAATATGAGACAATTGAAAGTATGTACAAGGTAATTATAAAATAAAGGGATTAAATCAGAAAAGGTAAAACTCACATGTTCTCAGTTCATTTCAGGCAAAACCATGCTGGTAGGCAGAACCCCAAATGTCCCAGTGCATCAATAGGTCGGGATAGAAACAGCTCCTCAAGTAAAAAACTCAGACTAAAACTGCTGGGTACCAGGCATAATACTTATAGCTCAGCCTGGTGACAATACAAAAAGGGGTTGGTTTACCCAGTCCGTCCTCTCTCTTCTGACTTACCAAATTTAACTCTAATCTTTATAAGTCTCGTATTTTCATTCCCAAACATGTCAGAATCATAATACACCCAGCTTTCTTCTTATTTTGCAATTGGCTTTCTAATGAGACCAAATTTGTCCTAGTTTGGACACACAGTTTCGGACAAATCCGTACTTTTTTACCTGTTGGAATCAGAGGCTTGTGTTTACAGTGGCTGATAGATCCGCCGATGGACTTTAGCAATATGTACTTATTATTTTCCTAGCCCAAATCGGTGGCCCAGAATCTTACAAGATTAGGACAAAGAGCATCATGTTTTAAAAGAGAGATCAGACCAGTTTCAGTTGGTACAACTGTCCACTGCAGGTATAGTGGTCGTAAAAATTCTTCTTGGAGGGGCATGAGGGGTTTGGGATCTACACATACACATCTCCGCAAACAGAAACACACAGAGAAGGGGGGGGGGGTTTAGCCCACAGCATGGGTCTGACAGGCAAAGCTACAAAATCGTATTACATTTCAAACAATATCATGACACCTCATTAGGCAGTAGTTTTTGTATTTGTATCTCCATTTTAGCGCTAATAATATGTTGGCGCTATATAAATAGAATTATTATTATTATTTTATTTCAGATTTTTTGCTAATAAAGATTATTTAATTTACTCTTTTGGGTGAATACTTCCTTGCTCTGTTTAGATTTCAGCATTTTAGTGCTTGCTCATCACTAACTTGCATGATTATGTTGGTAGAAATATGGAAAAATTATGGCGATGTAGGAACTTGTTTTTGCAAATAAAAAGCATCTTTTTGTTTATGACTGCAGCCAAACATAAAAATACAAAAAAAATTGATATTGAAGTAATCGCATCGCTCTCAAAAATAAAGTCATCTAATCACTTATACAGCACGAGGAATGGCATAAAAATTATTGCCATAAATTTATCCTGTACTCTATGCTGAATGCTAACACTGGGGTTTCCCTGTAAATCTATGAAATACGTCAGATGGAACCCCAGGCAGAAGATTCCCTATAATGAGGCAGATGGAGGCACTCTGGATGCTGTCTGGCCTATGATCTGGCAGTGTCCTTTTTAGGCATGCATATAAGCACTGTTTGCTAAGGTTTTTTGCACCTCTGAAAAGAAAGACACTTCTAAACAGATGCCAGATGAAGTCCAGAGTTACTCTGCTGCCTCATTATAGTGAATGAGTTCATCTGAGGTTTCATTGGAATCACTTGATTCGGAGATGTAGATGGAAACCCCGATTGTAAGTGCGCCGAATAAATGTGACCCCCAAACATCATGTAAAATGTATCCAATAAAAGCTACATCTCCACAAAATAGGTATCTACTCAGGTCCACCATCTGTTAAAGGAAATATATTGGGCTTCCTCGTAACTGACATGACAAAGGCTCTGGAAAAACGCTGTGGCTCGTCGCCCCTCAAAGAAATCCAGCAAATTCTGCACTCCCAAATTCAAATGCCCCCCTCTCTTCAAAGCCCCACAGTGTGCCTAAATCACAATTAGGGTCCACATGTTTGGTATTTCTGCAGCGATGAAATTCCACCTAATTTATGGGTGCGAATCTCCAGAAAAATAAAGTGGGCATAACGTACTGGGCACTACAACATACTGGGCATTACAATAGCAGATTTGCCATTTTAACTCATAACATTCACCTCTTCTTGTTCCTGGAAAACACCAATGGAGTAAAAATCATCGCTACAACTGTAGATAAATTCCCAAAGGGGTATAATTTCCAAAATAGGGTCACTTGATCAGGGTATTCTGATCTTCTATTACTCTACGGGCTCTGTTTATGGAGTCTTCAAACTATTTTAGTAAAATCTACACTCCAGAAGGCAAATAGCACTACAGGAGGCAAATAGCACTCCGTCCCTCCCGAGTATTGCCGTTTGGCTAAGCAGTACTGTACAGCCACATAAGGGGGATTCCCACATTCAACAAATTTTGTTGCCATGTTACCCATTTGTCCTTGAGAAAATGTAAAATTTGGTCCTAAAACAAACTTTTTGTGGTAGAAATGTAATTATTTTTTCTTCACTGCTTCACTGGTATAAAATTCTGTAACACACCCAAGGTGGAAATATGATCACATCTTTAGATTATTTATTTGAGATGTGTAGTTTGCAAAATGGGGTCATTTATGGGGGGTTCTGCTGTTAGGCATCTCATTGGCTCTACCCAGTGGGTCAATACACTCGCAAACCATGACAGTAAATTATATAACTATATTATGGCTCTCCTTCTCTTCTCAGGTTTGCACTGTTCCTCAAAAGTAGTTACCGATTACACTTGTGAGCCTCAATGGGGACAGCAATGATAATGTGTGCAAACTGTAAAGCGCTGCGGAACGTGTTAGCGCTATATAAAAATAAAGATTATTATTATTTCTTAGGGTATTTGTGTACTCAGGAGACATTGCACAACAAACTGTTTTTTTTCCTATTAGCCCTTATAAAAATTTAAACTTTGGGGCTAAATCAGCATTTTAGATGTAAAAATGTAATTATTCTTTCTTCACCGCCCAATGGTATATATTTCTCTGAGGCACATGTAGTGAAACATGCTTACTGCACCCCTAGATGAATTCATTCAGTTTGTAAATTATGTCACTTTGGTGAGGATTCTGCTGTTCTGGCACCTCATATACTCTGCCAATGTGACATGGCATCCTCAAACCAGTCCAGAAAAATCTGCTCTTCAATATAACACATTTTCCCTTCTGAACTTTGCACTGTGCTTCAAAAATAGCTTTTCACCACATATTGCACAGCAAATTGTATGGTGTTATTTGTTATGTTACCTTTATGAAATTAAAAAAGTTGGGAATAAAAGAAATTTTTTTTTTTCACAGCTCTAAGTTATAAACGTCTATGAAGTACCTGGGGTGGTTTAATGTGCACACCACACATCTACATACATTCTTTGAGGGGTCTAGCTTTGAAAATGTGGTCACTTTTGGGGGGATGTTCACTGTTTAGGCACATTAGGGCCTTTCCATATTCGACATTGTATCTGCTAATGATTTCAGCAATATTTGTCTTCAAAACTACAAATAGCTCTCCTTAACTTCCGAGCCATGTTTTGTGCCCAAACAGTAGTTTATCTCCACTCTGGGTATCAATGTAGTCAACAGAAATTGGACACCAATTGTAAGTTGCACTTTTTCCTGTTACGCTTGTGAAAATGCAAAATGTGCGGCTAAAAGAACATTTTAGTGGGAAAAATGCATTTTTTGTTTTGTTTTTGCTATTATTTTCACGGCTCTTCATTCGGTGAAAAATCCATGGGTTCAAAATGCTCACCTCACAAATAGATACCAGACTTGAAGGGACTGGTTTGCAAAATGTCATCACTTTTGGGGGAGTTTTCACTGTTTAGGCACTAAAATGGCTCTCCAAATGCGACACGGTGTCCGCTAATGATTCCAGACAATTTTGCGTTCAAAAAGTCAAATGATGCTCCTTTCCTTCAGAGCGCCCAAGCAGTAGTTTTCCTCCACATATGGGGTATCGGCGTGCTCAGGAGAAATTGCACAAAAAATTCTGGAGTCAATTTTTTTCCTGTTATTCTTCAGACAATGATAAAAAGGGTCTAATTTAAACATTTTGTGAAAAAAAGTTAAATGTTCTTTTTTGCCTTCCACATTAGATTAAATCATGTGAAGCACCTGTAGGGTTAATTCAATTCAATTTTAAGTTTCCGTTTTTAGAATGGTGTCACTTTTGGATATTTTCTGTCATGTAGTCACTTCAAATTTGATGGGGCCCCTAAAAAAATGAATCTGTACATTTTGTTGTAAAAATTTTAAATCGCTGGTTAACTTTTAACCCTTCTAACTAAATAGCTAACAAAATTATGTTTCAAAAATTGTGCTTATGTAAAGTAAACATGTGGGAAATTTTATTTATTAAGAATTTGTGTGACTTAATTCGCTGGTTTCATCAAAATTTCCATTTTTTTCTCACAAATACAGTTATATGAAAAAGTTTGGGCACCCCTATTAATCTTAAGCTTAATTTTTTATAAAAATTGTTTTTTTTTTTTTGCAACAGCTATTTCAGTTTCATATATCTAATAACTTTTGGACACAGTAACATAGTAACATAGTTAGTAAGGCCGAAAAAAGACATTTGTCCATCCAGTTCAGCCTATATTCCATCATAATAAATCCCCAGATTTGCGTCCTTCTACAGAACCTAATAATTGTATGATACAATATTGTTCTGCTCCAGGAAGACATCCAGGCCTCTCTTGAACCCCTCGACTGAGTTCGCCATCTCCACCTCCTCAGGCAAGCAATTCCAGATTCTCACTGCCCTAACAGTAAAGAATCCTCTTATATGTTGGTGGAAAAACCTTCTCTCCTCCAGACGCAAAGAATGTTCCCTTGTGCCCGTCACCTTCCTTGATATAGAAGATAAACTTGGCACACACTTAGTGGGATGCAGTGAGATTTTAATTAGGAGAGTACATACAGTGACGTTTCGGTCCAACATAGACCTTCATCAATGTACCTCTCAAGAATCCCAGATTATAGGGGGTCACTATAGTAATAGTAAGCGGAAACCCTGCTTGCTGCAGTGGATAAAGGGGCCTGAGATCGGCACCGGTGATAAGCTGTATGGGACGCGGTGTCCACCGCTAGTCCAGGTGGACACCGCGTCCCATACAGCTTATCACCAGTGCCGATCTCAGGCCCCTTTATCCACTGCAGCAAGCAGGGTTTCCGCTTACTATTACTATAGTGACCCCCTATAATCTGGGATTCTTGAGAGGTACATTGATGAAGGTCTATGTTGGACCGAAACGTCACTGTATGTACTCTCCTAATTAAAATCTCACTGCATCCCACTAAGTGTGTGCCAAGTTTATCTTCTACACTATATGGTTTGGGCGCCTACTTGAGCACCACTGATATAAGCTGTGCCTACGGTTATTATTCTACCTTCCTTGGTATAAACAGATCCTCAGCGAGATATTTGTGTTGCCCCCTTATATACTTATACATGGTTATTAGATCGCCCCTCAGTCGTCTATTTTCTAGACTAAATAATCCTAATTTCGCTAATCTATCTGGATATTGTAGTTCTCCCATCCCCTTTATTAATTTTGTTGCCCTCCTTTGTACTCTCTCTAGTTCCATTATATCCTTCCTGAGCACCGGTGCCCAAAACTGGACACAGTACTCCATGTGCGGTCTAACTAGGGATTTGTACAGAGGCAGTATAATGCTCTCATCATGTGTATCCAGACCTTTTTTAATGCACCCCATGATCCTGTTTGCCTTGGCAGCTGCTGCCTGGCACTGGCTGCTCCAGGTAAGTTTATCATTAACTAGGATCCCCAAGTCCTTCTCCCTGTCAGATTTACCCAGTGGTTTCCCGTTCAGTGTGTAATGGTGATATTGATTCCTTTTCCCATGTGTATAACCTTACATTTATCATTGTTAAACCTCATCTGCCACCTTTCAGCCCAAGTTTCCAACTTATCCAGATCCATCTGTAGCAGAATACTATCTTCTCTTGTATTAACTGATTTACATAGTTTTGTATCATCTGCAAATATCGATATTTTACTGTGTAAACCTTCTACCAGATCATTAATGAATATGTTGAAGAGAACAGGTCCCAATACTGACCCCTGCGGTACCCCACTGGTCACAGCGACCCAGTTAGAGACTATACCATTTATAACCACCCTCTGCTTTCTATCACTAAGCCAGTTACTAACCCATTTACACACATTTTCCCCTAGACCAAGCATTCTCATTTTGTGTACCAACCTCTTGTGCGGCACGGTATGAAAGGCTTTGGAAAAATCGAGATATACCACGTCCAATGACTCACCGTGGTCCAGCCTATAGCTTACCGCTTCATAAAAACTGATTAGATTGGTTTGACAGGAGCGATTTCTCATAAACCCATGCTGATATGGAGTTAAACAGTTATTCTCATTGAGATAATCCAGAATAGAATCCAGAACAGTAATGTTTTTGCCTTGAAATGAGGTTTATTGTACTAACAGAAAATGTGCAATCTGCATTCAAACACAATTTGACAGGTGCATAAGTATGGGCACCCTTATTATTTTCTTGTTTTAAATACTCCTACTGCTTTTTACTGACTTCCTAAAGCACTTTTTTGGTTTTCTAACCTCATTGAGCTTTGAACTTCATAGCCAGGTGTATGCAATCATGAGAAAAGCTACTTAAAGTGGCCACTTGCAAGTTGTTCTCCTGTTTGAATCTCCTCTGAAGAGTGGCATCATGGGCTCCTCAAAACAACTGTCTAATGATCTGAAAACAAAGATTATTCAACATAGTTGTTCAGGGGAAGGATACACAAAGCTGTCTCAGAGATTTAACCTGTCAATTTCCACTGTGAGGAACATAGTAAGGAAATGGAAGAACACAGGTACAGTTCTTGTTAAGGCCAGAAGTGGCAGGCCAAGAAAAATGTCAGAAAGGCAGAGAAGAAGAATGGTAGGATCAGTCAAGGACAATCCTCAGACCACCTCCAGAGAGCTGCAGCATCAACTTGCTGCAGATGGTGTCACTGTGGCATCGGTCAACTATACAACGCACTTTGCACAAGGAGAAGCTGTATGGGAGAGTGATGTGAAAGAAGCCGTTTCTACAAGCACGCCACAAACAGAGTCGGCTGAGGTATGCAAAAGCACATTTGGAGAAGCCAATTTCTTTTTGGAAGAAGGTCCTGTGGACTGATGAAACCAAGATTGAGTTGTTTGGTCATACAAAAAGGCGTTACGCATGGCGGCCAAAAAACACAGCATTCCAAGAAAAACACTTGCTACCCACAGTAAAATTTGGTAGAGGTTCCATCATGCTTTGGGGCTGTGTGGCCAATGCCAGCATCGGGAATCTTGTTAAAGTTGAAGGACGCATGGATTCCTCTCAGTAACAGCAGATTCTTGACAATAATGTTCATGAATCAGTGACAAAGTTGACGTTACGCAGGGGATGGATCTCTCAGCAAGACAACAATCCAAAACACATTCATGCAGAGGAACAATTACACTGTTCTGGAATGGCCATCCCAGTCCCCAGACCTGAATATCATTGAGCATCTGTGGGATCATTTGAAGAGGGCTGTCCATGCTCGGCGACCATCAAACTTAACTGAACTGGAGTTGTTTTGTAAAGAGGAATGGTCAATAATACATTCATCCAGGATCCAGGAACTCAATAAAAGCTATAGGAAGCGACTAGAGGCTGTTATTTTTGCAAAAGGAGGATCTACTAAATATTATTGTCACTTTTCTGGTGGGGTGCCCATACTTATGCACCTGTCAAATTTTGTTTGAATGCAGATTGCACATTTTCTGTTAGTACAATAAACCTCATTTCAAGGCAGAAACATTACTGTGTCCAACAGTTATTAGATATATAAAATTGAAATAGTTGTTGCAAAACATTTTTATTTATAAAACATTAAGATTGCCTTGCGCAGGCGTGTACTACGGAGGACAGTGTTAGGACTGGCGGAACGCACCAAGTTTAAGATGAAATAGTATTAGGTGCGTTCGCAGTCCGAGGTCTACCGTGCAGGTGAAAACCTTGCTGCTAGTAATGACGGACGATATGGCGGTACAATGTGAATACACACACGGGTTAACTTCACCCTGTGTGAAGGAAGCGAACCCTGTTGCGTCACAGGGCCGCGGAACCGCACCAAGAGCGCAAGCAAGGAGTCTCAGAACTCAATCCCAAGACACAGGATTTGAGTTCATAAAGACCTCATGCGCTCGACACCGCTACTGGGGTGTCAGAGAGACAGAAATAATTGTATATAAGAAGCAAGAGAGTGCGTGCGGTGCCGCACTGACGGATGCCACTAACCACCCAGGCTTCGGTCAGGAAAGCGCTGAGAAAGCGCACAGCGCCGCACTGGCGGTTACAGCAATTAATCGCTGTAATGTGTGTTACAAGCTGATGGCTTGGACGGGCGCTAGATAGCTTCCATCATTCGCGAACAGTCAACAACACTAGGAATGGGAATGATTTAGGAGCTTTCATCCATCGACATACATCCATCTACACACACACATTATCAAGTCAATACTAGCGCATGGCCGTGCGGCCATGTGAGCCTTAAATAGTTGCAGCACGTTTAGGACCTTCAATGAAGGACCAATGGAGTTGCTGCAGTACCTGAGCATGTGACCCCAGATTTCCACTGAGAGATCTTGCCATGGGCATGCTCAGAGTGCAAAGCAGGACTTAGTTCTAGCACCTACAAGGACCTTCCAAGAAGGACCAATGACCTAGCTGCAGTATCTGATCATGTGACCCTCGATCTCCACTGAGAGATCTTACTCTGGGCATGCTCAGAACGTGAAAAGCAGGACTTAATCCCAGAAGTGTCTGCTCGCCGCTGCCCAGCACTGACTTCAATGGCAGAAGCAGGAAATGCAGCAGTAATTCTTAGCACAGAGTCAGACTGAGCGAGACGCTGGGATTGCCGTCTCCGCTGAGCAGGCTCCACTGCGGCAGGAGAAGAATGGGAGACCGCAGTGGAGATGGCCCGAGATTCCCCCTGTGCAGAGGCAGGAACTCGACCCCTAATATTGCCCCCCCCTTCCTTGGGCCTCGCTACGTTCGAAGGCAGCAATGAGCTGTGGAGCCTGAATGTGCTCAGCAGGCTCCCAGGATCTATCCTCAGGGCCGTAACCCCTCCAGTCCACCAAATAAATTTTTTTGCCACGAACCACCTTGCACCCCAAAATAGTGTTCACCTCGTAATCATCCGTAGACGAACCTGATGTCCCGGCAGATGACTCAGAAAAGCGGTACTTGTATAAGGGCTTAAGGAGGGACACATGAAAGGTGTCGGTGATACCTAGGCATGGAGGAAGGGCCAGACGGTAGACCACAGGATTAACCTGTTCGAGGACCTTGAAGGGACCCAAGTAGCGAGGAGCAAACTTAGTGGACTCAACACGCAGCCTGATGTTACGAGCGGAGAGCCACAGTAAGTCGCCAGGAGCAAAGGTCAAGGCAGGCCACTGATGTGCATCGGCGGAGGACCTCATTCTCTCATTGGAGGCCCGGATGGCATCCTGAGTGTAGTCCCAAATGTCTCGTGCCTCCACTGCCCAGTCTGCCACCGTGGAGTCAGCAGAGGACACGGGCATAGGCACAGGAACCCGCGGATGCTGGCCGTAGTTAAGGAGGAAAGGAGTCTGACCGGTGGAGTCGGCTACAGCGTTGTTAAGGGCAAACTCTGCCCACCGTAACAAGGATGCCCAGTTATCCTGCCTAGCAGAAACAAAATGTCGCAAATAAGTGACCAGAGTCTGATTGGCTCTCTCAACCAACCCATTTGTCTCAGATGATAAGCCGAAGAGAGATTTAACTCAATACTGAGTAGACAACAAAGCTCCCTCCAGAATCGAGACACAAACTGGGGACCCCGGTCACTGACAATCTTGTCTGGCATAACGTGTAAGCGAAACATATGTTTGATGAACAAGGCTGTCAGAGCCCGTGCAGATGGTAGCCGTGGAAGAGGCACCAAATGAACCATTTTGGAAAAATGGTTGGTGATCACCCAGATAATGATGCAACTACGAGACTAGGGTAAGCCCACCACAAAGTCCATCCCGACCATCTCCCAGGGCCTGTACGCCACCAGCAGAGGATAAAGCAAACCAGCTGGCCGTTGCCGAGGGGACTTGTTCTTGGCGCAAAAAACACACGCCCGAACATAGTCTGCGACATCACGAGCCATATGCGCCCACCAGTATGTCCTCGCCAGTAACTCAGATGTCCTTTTGGAACCAAAATGTCCACCCACCCTGGACGAGTGTGCCCAAGAGAGAACCTCCGGTCGCAAACTGGGTGGTACAAAAGTCTTGCCTGGAGGCACAGACTCTAGCGAAACCGGGGCCACAGTTCTCAGGCTCTCGGTGGGGACAATGTTATGGACCTGGTGGTTAGGAGCACCCGGCACGACCTGATAGTTAAACTCACACAGGACAAGCTCTGGGATGTGGGAGCTCTGCTGACCGCAAGCCCTAATCCTATCACAACAACTAGAAATAGCCGTGGAGCGTTCCTAACACTCCCTAGATGCCCCTTCACAGCCTAAGAGCTAGCTAGCCCTAGAGACAGAAAATATAGCCTACCTTGCCTCAGAGAAATTCCCCAAAGGGAAAGGCAGCCCCTCACATATATTGACTGTGAGTAAAGATGAAAGTCACAAACACAGAAATGAAACAGGTTTCAGCAAAGGGAGGCCAGACTTACTAAACAGACAGAGGATAGGAAAGGTATCTTTGCGGTCAGCACAAAAACTACAAAAGACCACGCAGAGTGTGCAAAAAGACCTCTGCACCGACTCACGGTGCGGAGGTGCCACTCTGCATCCCAGAGCTTCCAGCTAGCAAGACAAAATCATGATAACCAGCTGGATAAGGAAACAATGAACAAATAATAACTATCAGGAACTTAGCTTCTGCTGGAAAAGACAGGTCACCAGAAAGATCCAAGAGTGAACTGAACCAATGCAGGAACATTGACAGCTGGCATGGAGTAACGATCTGAGTGGAATTAAATAGAGCATCAAACCAAAGGATAAACCACGTCACCTGTGTAAGGAACCTCAGAAGCAGCAGCTTCACTCACAGCCACCAGAGGGAGTCCATGGACAGAACTCGCTGAAGTACCATTCACGACCACAGGAGGGAGTTCGACAACAGAATTCACAACAGTACCCCCCCTTTTGGAGGGGTCACCGAACCCTCACCAGAGCCCCCAGGCCGATCAGGATGAGCCAAATGAAAGGCACGAACTAGATTGGCAGCATGAACATCAGAGGCAAAAACCCAGGAATTATCTACCTGACCATAAGCCTTCCACTTGACCAGGTACTGGAGTTTCCGTCTCGAAACACGAGAATCCAAAATCTTCTCCACCACATACTCCAACTCCCCCTCGACCAACACCGGGGCAGGAGGATCAACGGAGGGAACCATAGGCGCCACGTATCTCCGCAACAACGACCTATGGAACACATTATGGATGGCAAAAGAAGCTGGAAGGTCCAAACGAAATGACACAGAATTAAGAACTTCAGAAATCTTACATGGCCCAATGAAACGAGGCTTAAACTTAGGAGAGGAAACCTTCATAGGAACATGACGAGATGACAACCAAACCAAATCACCAACACGAAGTCGGGGACCAACACAGCGTCGGAGGTTAGCGAAACGTTGAGCCTTCTCCTGGGACAATGTCAAATTGTCCACCACATGAGTCCAAATCTGCTGCAACCTTTCCACCACCGTATTCACACCAGGACAGTCCGAAGGCTCAACCTGCCCTGAAGAGAAACAAGGATGGAAACCAGAATTACAGAAAAAAGGAGAAACTAAAGTAGCCGAGCTGGCCCGATTATTAAGGGCGAACTCAGCCAAAGGCAAGAAGGACACCCAATCATCCTGATCAGCAGAAACAAAGCATCTCAGATATGTTTCCAAAGTCTGATTAGTTCGTTCGGTTTGGCCATTAGTCTGAGGATGGAAAGCCGAAGAAAAAGACAAATCAATGCCCATCTTAGGACAAAAGGACCGCCAAAACCTCGAAACAAACTGGGAACCTCTGTCCGAGACGATGTTCTCTGGAATGCCATGCAAACGAACCACATGCTGGAAAAACAATTGCACCACATCAGCAGAGGAAGGCAATTTAGACAAGGGTACCAAATGGACCATCTTAGAGAAGCGATCACAAACCACCCAAATGACCGACATCCTTTGAGAAACAGGGAGATCAGAAATAAAATCCATGGAAATATGCGTCCAGGGCCTCTTCGGAACCGGCAAGGGCAAAAGCAACCCAACTGGCACGAGAACAGCAGGGCTTAGCCTGAGCACAAGTCCCACAGGACTGCACAAAAGAACGCACATCCCATGACAAAGAAGGCCACCAAAAGGATCTAGCCACCAAATCTCTGGTACCAAAGATTCCAGGATGACCAGCCAACACCGAACAATGAACCTCAGAGATAACTCTACTAGTCCATCTATCAGGGACAAACAGTTTCTCCGTAGGACAGCGGTCAGGTCTATCAGCCTGAAACTTCTGCAGCACCCGGCGCAAATCAGGGGAGATGGCAGACAAAATTACCCCCTCTTTAAGAATGCCCGCCGGCTTCGGAACACCCGGAGAATCAGGCACAAAACTCCTTGACAGGGCATCAGCCTTCACATTCTTAGATCCCGGAATGTATGAAACCACAAAATCAAAACAGGAGAAAAAGAGCGACCATCGAGCCTGTCTAGGATTCAACCGTTTGGCGGACTCGAGATAAGTCAAATTCTTGTGATCCATCAAGACCACCACGCGATGTTTAGCTTCTTCAAGCCAATGTCGCCACTCCTCGATTGCCCACTTCATGGCCAACAACTCTCGATTGCCAATATCATAATTGCGCTCAGCAGGCGAGAATTTTCTAGAAAAGAAGGCACATGGTTTCATCACCGAGCCATCAGAACTTCTTTGCGACAAAACAGCCCCTGCTCCAATCTCAGAAGCATCAACCTCGACCTGAAACAGGAGCGAAACATCTGGCTGGGACAACACAGGGGCAGAAGAAAAACGACGCTTCAACTTCTGAAAAGCCTCTACAGCCGCAGAGGACCAATTGGCCACATCAGCACCTTTCTTGGTCAAATCAGTCAACGGTTTAGCAATACTAGAAAAATTAGCGATGAAGCGATGGTAAAAATTAGCAAAGCCCAGGAACTTCTGCAGGCTCTTCACAGATGTCGGCTGAGTCCAATCATAAATGGCCTGAACTTTAACAGGGTCCATCTCGATAGTAGAAGGGGAAAAAATGAAACCCAAAAATGAAACCTTCTGAACTCCAAAGAGACACTTTGACCCCTTCACAAACAAGGAATTCGCACGAAGGACCTGGAACACCATTCTGACCTGCTTCACATGAGATTCCCAATCATCTGAAAAGACCAAAATGTCATCCAAATATACAATCATGAATCTATCCAGGTACTCTCAGAAGATGTCATGCATAAAGGACTGGAACACAGATGGAGCATTAGAAAGCCCAAATGGCATAACCAGGTACTCAAAATGGCCCTCGGGCGTATTAAATGCTGTTTTCCATTCATCGCCCTGTTTAATTTCCACAAGATTATACGCCCCTCGAAGATCTATCTTGGTGAACCAACTAGCCCCCTTAATCCGAGCAAACATATCAGACAGCAGCGGCAAAGAATACTGAAATTTGACTGTGATCTTATTAAGAAGGCGGTAATCAGTACAAGGTCTCAAAGAGCCATCCTTCTTAGCCACAAAAAAGAACCCTGCTCCCAATGGTGACGACGACGGGCGAATATGACCCTTCTCCAAGGATTCCTTTATATAACTCCGCATAGTGGCGTGCTCTGGCACAGATAAATTAAACAGACGGCCCTTAGGAAACTTACTACCAGGAATCAAATTAATAGCACAATCGCAATCCCTATGAGGAGGTAGGGCACCGGATTTGGGCTCTTCAAATACATCCCGGTAATCTGATAAAAACTCAGGGACTTCAGAAGGAGTGGAAGGCGAAATTGACAACAATGGAACATCACCATGTACCCCCTGACAACCCCAGCCAGACACAGACATAGATTTCCAATCCAACACTGGATTATGGACCTGTAGCCATGGCAACCCCAAAACGACCACATCATGCAGATTATGCAACACCAAAAAGCGAATATCCTCCTGATGTGCAGGAGCCATGCACATGGTCAATTGAGTCCAGTACTGAGGCTTATTCTTGGCCAAAGGCGTAGCATCAATTCCTCTCAATTGAATAGGATACTGCAAGGGCTCCAAGAAAAAACCACAGCGCCTGGCAAACTCCAGTCCATCAAATTCAGGGCAGCGCCTGAATCCACAAATGCCATAACAGAATAGGACGACAGAGAGCAAATCAGAGTAACGGACAAAAGAAATTTAGACTGTACCGTACCAATGGTGGCAGACCTGGCGAACCGCTAAGTGCGCTTAGGACCATCGGAGATAGCATGAGTGGATTCACCACAATAAAAACACAGCCCATTCCGACGTCTGTGTTCTTGCCGTTCAGCTCTGGTCAAAGTCCTATCACACTGCATAGGCTCAGGCCTATGCTCAGAGAATACCGCCAGATGGTGCACAGCTTTGCGCTCACGCAAGCGCCGATCGATCTGAATGGCCAAGGACATAGACTCATTCAGACCAGCAGGAGTGGGAAATCCCACCATGACATCCTTAAGGGCTTCAGAAAGACCCTTTCTGAAAATTGCTGCCAGGGCACACTCATTCCACTGAGTAAGCACAGACCACTTTCTAAACTTCTGACAGTACACCTCCGCTTCATCCTGACCCTGACACAAAGCCAGCAAGATTTTCTCTGCCTGATCCACTGAATTTGGTTCATCATAAAGCAATCCAAGCGCCAGAAAAAACGCATCAACATCACGCAATGCAGGATCTCCTGGCGCAAGGGAAAATGCCCAGTCTTGAGGGTCACCACGCAACAAAGAAATAATGATTTTTACTTGTTGAACGGGGTCACCAGAGAAGCGGGGTTTCAAAGCTAGAAACAGTTTACAATTATTTTTGAAATTCAAGAACTTAGATCTATCCCCAGAAAATAAATCAGGAATAGGAATTCTAGGCTCTAACATAGGATTCTGAACCACAAAATCTTGAATGTTTTGTACCCTTGCAGTGAGATGATCCACACAAGAGGACAGACCTTGAATGTCCATATCTACACCTGTGTCCTGAACCACCCAAAGGTTTTTGGGAAAAGAAAGACAAAACCCAGTGCAAAGAAAAAAAAATGGTCTCAGAACTTCTCTTATCCCTCTATTGAGATGCATTAATACTTTGGGCCAGCTGTACCGTTATGGACCTGGTGGTTAGGAGCACCCGACACGACCTGATAGTTAAACTCACACAGGACAAGCTCTGGGATGTGGGAGCTCTGCTGACCGCAAGCCCTAATCCTATCACAACAACTAGAAATAGCCTTGGAGCGTTCCTGACACTCCCTAGATGCCTCTTCACAGCCTAAGAGCTAGCTAGCCCTAGAGACAGAAAATATAGCCTACCTTGCCTCAGAGAAATTCCCCAAAGGAAAAGGCAGCCCCCCACATATATTGACTGTGAGTAAAGATGAAAGTCACAAACACAGAAATGAAACAGGTTTCAGCAAAGGGAGGCCAGACTTACTAAACAGACAGAGGATAGGAAAGGTATCTTTGCGGCCAGCACAAAAACTACAAAAGACCACGCAGTGTGCAAAAAGACCTCCGCACCGACTCACGGTGCGGAGGTGCCACTCTGCATCCCAGAGCTTCCAGCTAGCAAGACAAAATCATGATAACCAGCTGGACAAGGAAACAATGAACAAATAATAACTATCAGAAACTTAGCTTCTGCTGGAGAAGACAGGTCACCAGAAAGATCCAAGAGCGAACTGAACCAATGCAGGAACATTGACAGCTGGCATGGAGTAACGATCTGAGTGGAGTTAAATAGAGCAGCAAACCAAAGGATAAACCACGTCACCTGTGTAAGGAACCTCAGAAGCAGCAGCTTCACTCACAGCCACCAGAGGGAGTCCATGGACAGAACTCGCCGAAGTACCATTCACGACCACAGGAGGGAGTTCGACAACAGAATTCACAACAGGACAATAAGCTGAGGCTCCTCTTCCTCCTCCACAGATGACACAATGGAGCGAGAGAGAGCATCGGCACGAATGTTCTTCTCCCCAGAAAGAAAATGAAGGGTGAAATGGAACCGGGAGAAGAACAAGGACCATCTGGCCTGGCGAGAATTTAACCGCTGGGCTGTCTGCAGGTACACCAAATTTTTATGATCTGTGAAGACTTGGAAGGGAAAACGAGCTTCCTCCAAGAGATGTCTCCACTCCGAAAAAGCCAACTTCATGGCTAGCAACTCCCTGTCCCCGATGGAATAATTCCTCTCTGCTGGTGAAAAGGTCTTAGAAAAGAAGAAGCAAGGATGCTTCCGACCTTGAGCATCCTTTTGGAAGAGGACTGCTCCAGCACCAACAGATGAGGCATCCACCTCCATGATAAATGGCTTATCTACATCGGGGCAATGTAGGATGGGAGCGCTAGCGAAGTATGACTTTATGGAGACATAGGCCTTGGAGACCTCCTCAGACCACAATTTGGGATTCACCCCCTTCTTGGTGAGAGCAACCAAGGGAGCTACCAAAGTTGAGAAGTGCGGAATGAACTGGTGATAATAATTTATGAACCCCATAAAGCGCTGCACCGCTTTAAGAGAATGGGGTTCCTGTCAGTCCATCAAAGCCTGTAGTTTGGCAGGATCCATAGCCAATCCCTGGGCGGAGATGATATACCCAAGGAAAGGTAAGGACTCCTTCTCAAACATACACTTCTCCAACTTGGCATAGAGGGAGTTTGCTCATAGGAGGTCGAAGACTTTGCAAACATCTCTCTGGTGGGAGTCAATATCTGAAGAGTAGATGAGAATATCATCCAGATAGACTACGACCGAGGTGGAAAGCATATCCTGGAAGATGTCATTCACAAAGTCTTGGAAAACGGCTGGGGCATTACAGAGCCCGAAGGGCATCACCAGATATTCATAATGCTCATCCCTGGTGTTAAAAGCCGTCTTCCATTCGTCCCCCTCACGGATGCGAATCAGGTTGTAAGCACCCCGCAGATCTAGTTTAGTAAACACCCTTGCTCCCCGAAGCCTATCGAAGAGCTCAGATATCAGGGGCAAAGGATACTTATTCTTAACGGTGATGGCGTTAAGACCCCTGTAGTCTATGCATGGATGCAGTTCTCCATTCTGCACGAAGAAGAACCCAGCCCCAGCAGGTGACACAGACTTCCTGATGAACCCTCTTGCCAGATTCTCTTGAATGTACTGAGACATTGCCTCCATCTCCGGGAGAGATAACGGATAAACTCGACCCCAGGGAGGCTCAGCACCAGGCAAAAGATCAATTTGACAGTCATAAGGGCGATGGGGCGGAAGGGTCTCCGCCGCCTTTTTGGAGAACACGTCTGCATAATACCAATATTGCTTGGGAAGAGAGGATAGATCTGTGAGTGCCTCTGTAGTAGCAACCTGAACACACTCCCTCTGACACCTACCCCCACAAGATTCACCCCATCCCAGAATTCTGCCTGAGGACCACTCGATATGAGGAGAGTGGTACCGTAGCCAAGGTATCCCCAACAGGACCTCATCAATTCCCTCAGGAATGACGAGCAGAGATATAATCTCCTGAAGGGATGGCGACATGGACAGAGTAAAAGGGATGGTCTGGTGTGTTAAATGTGAGGGCAGTGTCGACCCATTCACCACTCGTACTGTTACTGGTTGAGCTAGCATAACCAGGGGTATTGCGTGCCGTTGGGCGAAGGCAGAAGACATAAAATTGCCCTCCGCCCCAGAATCCACACAGAGCTCTACTGAGTGGGAGGACGAGCCTATAGTAATTGTCCCTTTAAAGGACAATTTGGAGGCAAACGTTGCCGTGTCTAGTGTACCTCCACCTACTACCACTAGACGCTGACGTTTCCTTGACCGCTGGGATCATCTGGTGGCAAGATGTCCTGACTGCTGGCAAACATGACAGACCTTGAGTGCACTAGCGGTCCGGGACTTAGATACAGCTCGTGACACTTCCATGGCCTCTTGTGTGATTCCAGAGGTTTGGCGAAGGTGGGAGCCAGCCGAAACCTCTGCCTACACTGGGCTCGCTCTAACCTCCACTCGTTAAAACGGAGGTCAATTCGAGAGACAGTTACTAACTCCTCCAGTGTGGCAGGAATCTCCCTAGTGGCCAGAGCGTCCTTAACGTGATCAGCCAAGCCCCTCCAAAATATGGGGATAAGGGCTTTATCCGACCGCTCCAGCTCAGAAGCTAAAGTACGAAAGCGGACGGAAAAATGGCTGACCAAGGACTCACCCTGAGTTAGTGCCAGTAGTTGGAGCGCTGTGTCATGGGTGGCTTGAGGTCCTAAAAAGACCTTTTTCAGAGTGCTCAGGAACAGCGGAGCACTCTGCACCACATGATCACCACGCTCCCACAGCGGCGTAGCCCATTTCAACGCCCTGTCTGACAAGAGAGACACAATAAATCCCACCTTAGCCCGCTCTGTAGGAAAACATGCAGCCAGGAGCTCGAGATGAGTAGAGCACTGACTCATGAATCCCCTACAAGATTTGCTATCTCTAGAAAATGTTTCTGGCAGCGGGAGGCGAGATAATGTCGGAACAGGGGTGGCAGTGGACAAGGTTGCTGCAGCCACGCTAGCAGCCTGTACAGCAACTGTAGTAACATCCACAGCTGAGGTTGAGCTCTCGAGAGCCGCCAACCTACCCTCTAGCTGCTGGATATACCGCAAAGATTGCTGAATGTCCACCATTTACTAGCCAGACCCTGGCGCTAGTATTATGTTAGGACTGGCGGAATGCACCAAGTTTAAGATGAAATAGTATTAGGTGCGCTCGCAGTCCGAGGTCCACCGTGCAGGTGAAAACCTTGCTGCTAGTAATGACGGACGATATGGTGGTACAATGTGAATACACACACGGGTTAACTTCAACCTGTGTGAAGGAAGCAAACCCTGTTGCGTCACAGGGCTGCGGTACAGCACCAAGAGCGCAAGCAAGGAGTCTCAGAACTCTATCCCCAGACACAGGATTTGAGTTCATAAAGACCTCATGCACTCGACACCGCTACTGGGGTGTCAGAGAGACAATAATAATTGTATATAAGAAGCACGAGAGTGCGTGCGGTGCCGCACTGGCGGACGCCACTAACCACCCAGGCTTGGGTCAGGAAAGCGCTGAGAAAGCGCACGGCGCCGCACTGGCAGTCACAGCAATTAATCGCTGTAATGTGTGTTACGTGCTGATGGCTTGGACGGGCGCTAGATAGCTTCCATCATTCGCGAACAGTCAACAACACTAGGAATGGGAATGATTTAAGAGCTTTCATTCATCGACATACATCCATCTACACACACACATTATCAAGTCAATACTAGCGCATGGCCGTGCGGCCATGCGAGCCTTAAATAGTTGCAGCACGTTTAAGACCTTCAAAGAAGGACCAATGGAGTTGCTGAAGTACCTGAGCATGTGACCCCAGATCTCCACTGAGACATCTTGCCCTGGGCATGCTCAGAGTGCAAAGCAGGACTTAGTCCTAGCACCTACAAGGACCTTCCAAGAAGGACCAATGACTAAGTAATTCTTAGCACAGAGTCAGACTGAGCGAGACGCTGGGATTGATGTCTTCGCTGAGCAGGCTCAACTGCGGCAGGGGAAGAATGTGAGACTGTAGCGGAGATGGCCCGAGATTCCCCCTGTGCAGAGGCAGGAACTCGACCCCTAACAGACAGAGAATGAACTTCAATCCAATATTGCAGCCAGCGGGCAAGGAAAGGGTGAATCAAACACCCGAAAAATCTGCCCATATGATCCAAAACCAGTCCCGCCAACTTAAGGTGACAGGTTCCCTTTAATGGGTGCTAATAACGATGCGCAGAATTGTATAATTCACGTCAATCTGCTTGATTTAAAACAGGTTTTCTACTTTTTTTGGCTTATTTTTCATCCATCATCTCTATTCAAACCCCACCTCCTCCGTCACATTGTAATGTCTATGTCCATATAATATGAAATATTCTCCATTAAATGGAAATAGGAAACATTCTTCAAAAACTTTACTTTATCCTAACTAGTGATGGGCGAGCACTAAAATGCTCAGGTGCTCGTTGCTCGGGTCGAGCAAATTGGAATACTCGAGTACTCGCAAGAAGCCCAATGTAAGTCTATGGGAAACCTGAGTATTTTTTCATACCTGGGGGTCCTTTTAAGGTCTAAAAACGTCTGAAAATGATGGAAACACTGCTCAAATGACACAGTGACAGGAACATTATGGGGATCACCCCTGGAAGCATTTCTGACTCCAATGTGACAGCTGTAAGCAATGTTGACAGTTTCACGTCATTTTTACAGGTGCACCAAAAAACATACATAAACCAAACCAAAATGGATTTTGCTGGGAAACACTGTAACATAGTAACATAGTAACATAGTTAGTAAGGCCGAAAAAAGACATTTGTCCATCCAGTTCAGCCTATATTCCATTATAATAAATACCCAGATCTACGTCCTTCTACAGAACCTAATAATTGTATGATACAATATTGTTCTGCTGCAGGAAGACATCCAGACCTCTCTTGAACCCCTCGACTGAGTTCGCCATCACCACCTCCTCAGGCAAGCAATTCCAGATTCTCACTGCCCTAACAGTAAAGAATCCTCTTCTATGTTGGTGGAAAAACCTTCTCTCCTCCAGACGCAAAGAATGCCCCCTTGTGCCCGTCACCTTCCTTGGTATAAACAGATCCTCAGCGAGATATTTGTATTGTCCCCTTATATACTTATACATGGTTATTAGATCGCCCCTCAGTCGTCTTTTTTCTAGACTAAATAATCCTAATTTCGCTAATCTATCTGGGTATTGTAGTTCTCCCATCCCCTTTATTAATTTTGTTGCCCTCCTTTGTACTCTCTCTAGTTCCATTATATCCTTCCTGAGCACCGGTGCCCAAAACTGGACACAGTACTCCATGTGCGGTCTAACTAGGGATTTGTACAGAGGCAGTATAATGCTCTCATCATGTGTATCCAGACCTCTTTTAATGCACCCCATGATCCTGTTTGCCTTGGCAGCTGCTGCCTGGCACTGGCTGCTCCAGGTAAGTTTATCATTAACTAGGATCCCCAAGTCCTTCTCCCTGTCAGATTTACCCAGTGGTTTCCCGTTCAGTGTGTAATGGTGATATTGATTCCCTCTTCCCATGTGTATAACCTTACATTTATCATTGTTAAACCTCATCTGCCACCTTTCAGCCCAAGTTTCCAACTTATCCAGATCCATCTGTAGCAGAATACTATCTTCTCTTGTATTAACTGCTTTACATAGTTTTGTATCATCTGCAAATATCGATATTTTACTGTGTAAACCTTCTACCAGATCATTAATGAATATGTTGAAGAGAACAGGTCCCAATACTGACCCCTGCGGTACCCCACTGGTCACAGCGACCCAGTTAGAGACTATACCATTTATAACCACCCTCTGCTTTCTATCACTAAGCCAGTTACTAACCCATTTACACACATTTTCCCCCAGACCAAGCATTCTCATTTTGTGTACCAACCTCTTGTGCGGCACGGTATCAAACGCTTTGGAAAAATCGAGATATACCACGTCCAATGACTCACCGTGGTCCAGCCTATAGCTTACCTCTTCATAAAAACTGATTAGATTGGTTTGACAGGAGCGATTTCTCATAAACCCATGCTGATATGGAGTTAAACAGTTATTTTCATTGAGATAATCCAGAATAACATCCCTTAGAAACCCTTCAAATATTTTACCAACAATAGAGGTTAGACTTACTGGCCTATAATTTCCAGGTTCACTTTTAGAGCCCTTTTTGAATATTGGCACCACATTTGCTATGCGCCAGTCCTGCGGAACAGACCCTGTCGCTATAGAGTCACTAAAAATAAGAAATAATGGTTTATCTATTACATTACTTAGTTCTCTTAGTACTCGTGGGTGTATGCCATCCGGACCCGGAGATTTATCTATTTTAATCTTATTTAGCCGGTTTCGCACCTCTTCTTGGGTTAGATTGGTGACCCTTAATATAGGGTTTTCATTGTTTCTTGGGATTTCACCTAGCATTTCATTTTCCACCGTGAATACCGTGGAGAAGAAGGTGTTTAATATGTTAGCTTTTTCCTCGTCATCTACAACCATTCTTTCCTCACTATTTTTTAAGGGGCCTACATTTTCAGTTTTTATTCTTTTACTATTGATATAGTTGAAGAACAGTTTGGGATTAGTTTTACTCTCCTTAGCAATGTGCTTCTCTGTTTCCTTTTTGGCAGCTTTAATTAGTTTTTTAGATAAAGTATTTTTCTCCCTATAGTTTTTTAGAGCTTCAATGGTGCCATCCTGCTTTAGTAGTGCAAATGCTTTCTTTTTACTGTTAATTGCCTGTCTTACTTCTTTGTTTAGCCACATTGGGTTTTTCCTATTTCTAGTCCTTTTATTCCCACAAGGTATAAACCGCTTACACTGCCTATTTAGGATGTTCTTAAACATTTCCCATTTATTATCTGTATTCTCATTTCTGAGGATATTGTCCCAGTCTACCAGATTAAGGGCATCTCTAAGCTGTTCAAACTTTGCCTTCCTAAAGTTCAATGTTTTTGTGACTCCCTGACAAGTCCCCCTAGTGAAAGACAGGTGAAACTGCACAATATTGTGGTCGCTATTTCCTAAATGCCCAACCACCTGCAGATTTGTTATTCTGTCAGGTCTATTAGATAGTATTAGGTCTAAAAGTGCTGCTCCTCTGGTTGGATTCTGCACCAATTGTGAAAGATAATTTTTCTTGGTTATTAGCAGAAACCTGTTGCCTTTATGGGTTTCACAGGTTTCTGTTTCCCAGTTAATATCCGGGTAGTTAAAGTCCCCCATAACCAGGACCTCATTATGGGTTGCAGCTTCATCTATCTGCTTTAGAAGTAGACTTTCCATGCTTTCTGTATGTTAAGGTGCATCCTTTCCAGGGTAATGACTTGTATTTAAGGCAAAATAATTAACCCCATACCAAAATGTTCCTTCACACCTAGGGATATGTTCACACGCAGCATTTTTGATGCGTTTTTCAACTTTAACATTGCATTCAACCAATACAAATGCATTCACTGGGAAACATCATTGTAACATTTAGCAACCCTAGCTGGCCATGTGTTGTGTGACACATAAGGAGACTGCATCCTTAAGCTTATCTTTGGCTACTGTTTGTGTTCCACTAACACTAGCATCTAAAAATCAACCCTAATACACTGATGAAGGTCTATCACAACTAGTGTTGAGCATTCCAATACTGCAATATCGGGTATTGGCTGATATTCGCTGTATCGGAGTTCTCATACTGAGTTCCGATACTCTTACAATATTGAATACCGGAATTGAAAGTTCCCATAATGCAATGAGCCAGTTTGATTTTATTCAGCCAATGAGGATCGTAAGAAGTGTGGGCACATCCTGTTAGGCTTGTAGGCCATGTTAACTAATGGCATTGCTGTGGTTGGCTGCTCAAATGATGTCATGATGCACTATAATGGAGTGTGGGTGGTGTGTGGACGGGGTCTGTGCGTGACCGTCGGGGGTCTGTGCGGGCCTGCCGGGGGTCTGTGCAGGCTGCCGTGGGTCTGTGCGGGCCTCTCGGGGGTCTTTGTGTGTGTGTGCAGGCATCGTCCGATGGGACTACAAATCCCATCGGGCTATGCCTGCTACAATGACAGTGATTCACACATTAGCCAATGATGGGACAGTAGTAGTCCCATCATCCGGCTAAGGCCGGATTTGCGGCCGGACTGTGCCTGTCACTGATTGTTCACAGCCGGCCACGTAGTATATAGCACAGCCATGTAGAATATATTACAGCCCACGTAGTAAATAGCACAGCCACATGGTACATAGCACAGCCATGCAGTATATTGCACAGCCACGTAGTATATATCACAGCCCACGGAGTATATATCACAGCCCATGGAGTACATAGCACAGCCACATAGTATATAACACAGCTCACTGAGTATATAGCACAGCCCATGGAGTGTATAACAGCCCACATAGCATATAACACAGCCACGTAGTTTATAACAGCCCACGCACGCAGTAAATAACACAGCCCATGTAGTGTATAACACAGCCCACGTAGTGCATAACACAGCCCATGTAGTGTATAACAGCCCACGTACTGTATAACAGCCCATATAGTGTATAACACAACCCATGTAGTATATAGCACAGCCCATGTAGTATATAGCACAGCCCACGTAGTATATTGCACAGCCACGTATTATATTGCACAGCCACGTACTATATAGCACAGCCCACTAAGTATATAACACAGCCCACGTAGTATATAGCACAGCTCACGCAGTATATAACACAGCCCATGTAGTAAATAGCAATGTGGGTATCATATCTCTGTTAAAAAAAAAAGAATTAAAATAAAAAATAGTTATATACTCACCTTCCGTTGGCCCCCGGATCCAGGCGAAGCATTTACCGATGCTCCTCGCGTGCTCCGGTCTCTCTGAAGTGTCAAACAGTAGTATGCCATCATTGTAATGCTCCTTCTTCCCTGGCATCTTCTTTCCATCTCTTTAATGTCCTGGTGGAATCGCTCACCTTGCTCTTCACTCACAGCTCCCAAATTTCCAGGAAAGTTGTCAAGGTGGGAATGGAGGAAATGCACTTTCAAACTCATCAGGCAACCTAAAGCTTGAAATACTTTCAGCATTCGTCCGACGATTTTTTTGTAGTCATGGTCTTTGTAATTGCCTAAAAATTTCTATACGACCTTTTTAAATGCAAACCACCCTTCTTTATGAGGATGCGTCATGGTATTGATAAACTCTTGATCAGCTATAAGTCTTCTAATGTCTGGTCCGAAGAACACACCTTCCTTCAATTTTGCCTCCTAGAGGCCTGGAAACTTGGTGACCAAGTATTTGAAGCATTCTCCATCTTTTGGAAGAGATTTTACAAATTGCTTCATCAACCCCAATTTTATGTGGAGAGGTGGTAGAAGAACTTTATGAGGAGGAACCAAAGTTTCTCGGAGGACATTTTTTTACCAACTGTGAGAACCCTCGGCTGGCAATTCTTCTTGGTCCAGTGATTTTGTCGGTCTCAATTGTCCCATAGACACAGAAAACAAGGGTATTTGGTATTCTCAGCTTGTTGCCCGAGCAGCATGCACAAGACTTTAAAATCCCCGCACACTTGCCAACCGTGGTCTTCATATTTAAGTTTACGAAGAACCAATTCCAAGTTCTCATAGGTTTCCTTCAGGTGTACAGAATGACCTACAGGGATGGAAGTATAAAAACCACCGTTGTGAAGTAAAACTGCTTTGAGACTTCTTTTTGAAGAATCTATAAAAAGACGCCATTGCGCTGAATCATATTTGATTTTGAATTGACCCATCAAATCTACGACATCGATGCAATAAACCAACTTATCTTCCTGGGCAAAGTAAAAAACAAACTCGTTTTCATGATGTCTGAACCATGAAAAAGACACTCCTGGCAACAATAAATTCTTGCTTTTGAGCCTTGATCCGAGTAACTCAGTGGCATCTTTGGGAAGGTTCAAGTCTCTTACCAAATCATTCATCTCCTCCTGGGAAAACAATTTTGGTCTTGTATCATGTTTAGGCTATGTGCACACTTTGCGGATTCCACTGCGGATTTTTCCACAGCGGAATTCCAAAATCCGCAGTGAAAACCCATCGTGGTTTTTACTGCAGATTTATCGCGGTTTTTACTGCGGTTTCTTATGCGGATTTTCATCTGCAGTTTCCTATTGGAGCAGGTGAAAATCCGCAGAAAAGATCCGTAGAAAAATCTGCGCTATTTTTTCTGCAGCATGTGCACAGCGTTTTTTGTCTGCCATAGGTTTACATTGTACTGTAAACTCATGGGAAACTGCTGCGGATCCGCAGCGGTCAAATCCGCTGCAATTGCAAAGTGTGAACATAGCCTAAAAGTCAGAACTTGATTCATCACCTGGTTCAGGTATGACTCCACCTTCATCGGAGCTAGTTATCTCTTCCAAGGTAGCAGGGGCTAGGACGAATTGCTGAGTGAATATTGGGGTATAAAATGGAATGCTTCCATTTTGAATTATACCCTTTCACATCACATGAACAAAAGTTACAATAGTAACTCTCACCATACCATAGGAATCCCATAACAGAAAACCTTTTTCTTACCCTTGAACCAATTTCGGAGGTCCTCAAAACACCGTTTGCACACTTTATGAAGCGCCCAAGCTTTATCTTGATCTCCAAGCTTTAGTCTGAAATAAGGGAAGTATACTTTTTTCACAAAGTTTGTAATATTCAGCTGTTGCTTCAACACTGTATATTCACCACAAATGTAACAGAAACTGTCAGGCGAATTAATACACTTCCGCTGAGCCATAATGCTAGTTATGCTAATTTTGGGAAACACGGTTGAATATGACGAGCTAACACGTACTGAGATGAAAAAGTGTGAACAGGCGAGAACCAAGAAAAAACAATTGAATCAAGCCAGAGCATGCTCGATCAGCTTGCAACATGTTGATGCTAGTTTCATTAAGTCACTCTGAAAGTTCTTTTCTTTGAAAGTTACATTTTTTTGGCATTGTATATCTTCATTGCATTGATGTGAATTAATTAATAGTAATTTTGACTTTCAAAACCCTAAGATAAAATAAATACCAAAAATTGAGAAAAGCATACTAAATTAGAAGAGAATTTTGCATTTTGTGGCAAATCCTGACATCCAGGATTTTTTTCAATATTTTTTTCATTTTCAGCACACCAAAATACATGGAAATTAGATGAAGAGAATCAAACAGCTTTTTAGTCGCAGACCTGTGTTATGCTAATTGTAAGACCACTGGGGTTATATATATGGCGACATACTCGTGCCCCATGAATTACTTAGGGAAAACGAAGAGGGAGTTTTGTAAGAGGGTGAGCGAGCATTTGGGCGATGTGAGAAACAAAAGGGACATCCCTGTGTTGAGGCATGTCTGGGAATGTCACCAAGGCAATGGTGACACTCTAAAATTTTGCGTTTTGGAAGTAGTTAGACCAAATGGGAGACAGGGAGACTGGGACAAATTACTACTACAAAAGGAATCTCAGTGGATCTTTAGAATGGAGTCAGTTACCCCTAAGGGGTTAAATGAACAACTTACCTATAGTTGCTTTATATGAGATTACTCTATTTGTTTTTCACGGTTATAATTGGTGAATACTCTATCCATTATTTTTGGGGGATCCAGCTATAGAATATACACTTATGAGATAGTGTGTGAGAGTTATCTAGTAGGGTTGAGCGAAACAGGTCTGCCAGATTCAGAAGTCGCCGACTTTTGGCAAAGTTGGGTTTCATGAAACCCGACCCGGCCCCTGTGTGGGGTCGGCCATGTGGTCGGCAATCTTCTGATCTGGAATCGGAATTCCGATACCGAGTTCCGATATGTTTAAGATATCGGGAATCGGTATCGGAATTCATATTTAAGTGTAAAATAAAGAATAAAAATAAAAAAAATATTGATATACTCACCCTCGTGACGCCCATGTGATCGCGTACGCAACCAATCACAAGCTGCGACGTCATCGAAGGTCCTTCAGGCGCTCATTCTTAGGAAGGAAGGCTGCCGGCGAGAACCAGGGAGCGTCCGACGGTAAGTATATCAATATTTTTTATTTTGATTCTTTATTTTACACTTAAATATGGATCCTGTTGTGAATTCTGTGGTCAAGCTCCCTCCTGCGGTCATGAGTGGTACTGCGGCTGGTTCTGTCTATGAGCTTCCTCTGGTCGATGTGAGTGGGGCTGCGGCTTCTGAGTTTCCTTCCTCAGGTGACGAGGTTAAGTCGTTAGGTGCTGCTCTATTTAACTCTACCTAGTTCTTTGTTCCTGGCCTCCAGTCAATGTTCCAGTGTTGGTCTTGCTCTCTCCTGGATCGTCCTTGTGGCCTGTCTGCCCTGCATAAGCTAAGTTCTGCTTGTGTTACTTTTGTTTGCTATTTTTTCTGTCCAGCTTGCTATTTTGGTTTGTCTTGCTTGCTGGAAGCTCTGGGACGCAGAGGAAGCACCTCCGTACCGTTAGTCAGTGCGGAGGGTCTTATTGCGCCCTCTGTGTGGTTGTTTGTAGGTTTTTGTGCTGACCGCAAAGCTATCTTTCCTATCCTCGGTCTGTTCAGTAAGTCGGGCCTCACTTTGCTAAAATCTATTTAATCTCTGTGTTTGTATTTTCATCTTTACTCACAGTCATTATATGTGGGGGGCTGCCTTTTCCTTTGGGGAATTTCTCTGAGGCAAGGTAGGCTTATTTTTCTTTCTTCAGGGCTAGCTAGTTTCTCAGGCTGTGCCCGAGGCGCCTAGGTCTGGTCAGGAGCGCTCCACGGCTACCTCTAGTGTGGTGTGATAGGATTAGGGATTGCGGTCAGCAGAGTTCCCACGTCTCAGAGCTCGTCCTATGTTATTAGTAGCTATCAGGTCACTTTGTGTGCTCTTAACCACCAGGTCCATTGTGGTTCTGAATCACCAGTACATAACAGTACTGGAGGCCCAAAGTACTAATGCTTCTCAATAGAGGGAAAAGAGAAGTTCTGAGACCATTTTTTTTTCTTTGCACTGTGTTTTGTCTCTCTTTTCCCCTTTACATCTGGGTGGTTCAGAACACGGGTATGGACATGGACATTCATGGTCTGTCCTCTTTGATGGATAATCTCACTATAAGTGTACAAAACATTCAAGATTTAGTGGATCAGAATCCTATGTTAGAACCTAAAATTCCTATTCCTGAGTTATTTTCTGGAGATAGAGCTAAGTTTCTGAATTTTAAAAATAATTGTAAACTATTTCTGGCTTTGAAACCCCGCTCCTCTGGTGACCCAGTTCAACAAGTTAGGATCATTATTTCTTTATTACGTGGCGACCCTCAAGACTGGGCATTTTCCCTTGCGCCAGGAGATCCTGCATTATGTAATATTGATGCGTTTTTTCTGGCGCTCGGATTGCTTTATGATGAACCTAATTCAGTGGATCAGGCAGAGAGAAATTTGCTGGCTCTGTGTCAGGGTCAGGATGAGGTAGAGATATATTGTCAGAAGTTTAGGAAGTGGTCTGTGCTCACTCAATGGAATGAATGTGCGCTGGCAGCAATTTTCAGAAAGGGTCTCTCTGAAGCCCTTAAGGATGTCATGGTGGGATTTCCTATGCCTGCTGGTCTGAATGAGTCTATGTCTTTGGCCATTCAGATCGGTCGACGCTTACGTGAGCGTAAAACTGTGCACCATTTGGCAGTATTATCTGAGCATAAACCTGAGCCTATGCAATGTGATAGGACTTTGACCAGAGCTGAACAGCAAGAACACAGACGTCGGAATGGGCTGTGTTTTTACTGTGGTGATTCCACTCATGCTATTTCCGATTGTCCTCAGGGCACCAGGCGTTTCGCTAGGTCTACCACCATTGGTACGGTACAGTCGAAATTTCTTTTGTCCGTTACTTTGATCTGCTCTTTGCCATCCTATTCTGTCATGGCATTTGTGGATTCAGGCGCTGCCCTGAATTTGATGGACTTGGAGTATGCTAGGCGCTGTGGGTTTTTCTTTGAGCCCTTGCAGCATCCTATTCCACTGAGAGGAATTGATGCTACGCCTTTGGCCAAGAATAAGCCTCAGTACTGGACCCAACTGACCATGTGCATGGCTCCTGCGCATCAGGAGGATATTCGCTTTTTGGTGTTGCATAATCTGCATGATGTGGTCGTGTTGGGGTTGCCATGGCTACAAGTCCATAACCCAGTATTGGATTGGAAATCTATGTCTGTGTCCAGCTGGGGTTGTCAGGGGG
Source organism: Ranitomeya imitator (assembly GCF_032444005.1). Lineage (NCBI taxonomy): Eukaryota > Metazoa > Chordata > Amphibia > Anura > Dendrobatidae > Ranitomeya > Ranitomeya imitator. The sequence goes on from NC_091285.1 coordinate 88,074,897, forward strand.
TACATGGTGATGTTCCATTTCTGTCTATTTCATCATCCACCCCTTCTGAGGTCCCAGAGTTCTTGTCGGATTACCGGGATGTATTTGATGAGCCCAAGTCCAGTGCCCTACCTCCGCATAGGGATTGCGATTGTGCTATCGATTTGATTCCTGGTAGTAAGTTTCTTAAAGGTCGATTGTTTAATTTGTCTGTGCCTGAGCACGCCGCTATGCGGAGTTACGTAAAGGAATCCTTGGAGAAGGGTCATATTCGCCCGTCGTCGTCGCCATTGGGAGCAGGGTTCTTTTTTGTGGCCAAGAAGGATGGTTCGTTGAGACCTTGTATTGATTACCGCCTTCTAAATAAAATCACAGTCAAATTTCAGTACCCCTTGCCGCTGCTGTCTGATTTGTTTGCTCGGATTAAGGGGGCTAGTTGGTTCACCAAGATAGATCTTCGTGGTGTGTATAATCTTGTGCGTATTAAACAGGGCGATGAATGGAAAACAGTATTTAATACGCCCGAGGGCCATTTTGAGTACCTGGTTATGCCATTCGGGCTTTCCAATGCTCCATCAGTATTTCAGTCCTTTATGCATGACATCTTCCGAGAGTACCTGGATAAATTCCTGATTGTATACTTGGATGATATTTTGGTCTTCTCGGATGATTGGGAGTCTCACGTGAAGCAGGTTAGAATGGTGTTCCAGGTCCTGCGTGCTAATTCTTTGTTTGTGAAGGGGTCAAAGTGTCTCTTTGGGGTTCAGAAGGTTTCATTTTTGGGTTTCATTTTTTCCCCTTCTACTATCGAGATGGACCCTGTTAAAGTTCAGGCCATTTATGAGTGGACTCAGCCAACATCTCTGAAGAGTCTGGAAAAGTTCCTGGGCTTTGCTAATTTTTATCGTCGCTTCATCAATAATTTTTCTAGTATTGCTAAACCGTTGACTGATTTAACCAAGAATGGTGCTGATGTGGTCAATTGGTCTTCTGCTGCTGTGGAAGCTTTTCAGGAGTTTAAGCGTCGTTTTTCTTCTGCCCCTGTGTTGTGCCAGCCTGATGTTTCGCTTCCGTTCCAGGTCGAGGTTGATGCTTCTGAGATTGGAGCAGGGGCTGTTTTGTCGCAAAGAAGTTCTGATGGCTCGGTGATGAAACCATGTGCCTTCTTTTCCAGGAAGTTTTCGCCTGCTGAGCGTAATTATGATGTTGGCAATCGAGAGTTGTTGACCATGAAGTGGGCATTCGAGGAGTGGCGTCATTGGCTTGAAGGAGCTAAGCATCGCGTGGTGGTCTTGACTGATCACAAGAACTTGACTTATCTCGAGTCTGCCAAACGGTTGAATCCTAGACAGGCTCGTTGGTCGCTGTTTTTCTCCCGTTTTGACTTTGTGGTTTCGTACCTTCCGGGCTCTAAGAATGTGAAGGCTGATGCCCTTTCTAGGAGTTTTGTGCCCGACTCTCCGGGTTTGCCTGAGCCGGCGGGTATTCTCAAAGAGGGGGTAATTTTGTCTGCCATCTCCCCTGATTTGCGGCGGGTGCTGCAAAAATTTCAGGCTAATAGACCTGACCGTTGCCCAGCGGAGAAACTGTTTGTCCCTGATAAATGGACGAGCAGAGTTATCTCTGAGGTTCATTGTTCGGTGTTGGCTGGTCATCCTGGAATCTTTGGTACCAGAGATTTGGTGGCTAGATCCTTTTGGTGGCGGGATGTGCGTTCGTTTGTGCAGTCCTGTGGGATTTGTGCTCGGGCTAAGCCCTGCTGTTCTCGTGCCAGTGGATTGCTTTTGCCCTTGCCGGTCCCGAAGAGGCCCTGGACACATATCTCTATGGATTTTATTTCGGATCTCCCCATCTCTCAAAAGATGTCGGTCATTTGGGTGGTTTGTGATCGCTTCTCTAAGATGGTCCATTTGGTACCCTTGTCTAAATTGCCTTCCTCCTCTGATTTGGTGCCATTGTTTTTCCAACATGTGGTTCGTTTGCATGGCATTCCGGAGAACATCGTTTCTGACAGAGGTTCCCAGTTTGTTTCGAGGTTTTGGTGAGCCTTTTGTGCTAGGATGGGCATTGATTTGTCTTTTTCCTCGGCTTTCCATAATCAGACAAATGGCCAAACTGAACGAACCAATCAGACCTTGGAAACATATCTGAGATGTTTTGTTTCTGCTGATCAGGATGATTGGGTGTCCTTTTTGCCTTTGGCTGAGTTCGCCCTTAATAATCGGGCCAGCTCGGCTACTTTGGTTTCGCCGTTTTTCTGCAATTCTGGTTTCCATCCTCGTTTCTCTTCAGGGCAGGTTGAGTTTTCAGACTGTCCTGGTGTGGATACTGTGGTGGATAGGTTGCAGCAGATTTGGACTCATGTAGTGGACAATTTGACATTGTCCCAGGAGAAGGCTCAACGTTTCGCTAACCGCAGGCGCTGTGTGGGTCCCCGACTTCGTGTTGGGGATCTGGTTTGGTTGTCGCCTCGTTATATTCCTATGAAAGTTTCCTCTCCTAAGTTTAAGCCTCGTTTCATTGGTCCCTATAGGATTTCTGAAGTTCTTAATCCTGTGTCTTTTCGTTTGACCCTTCCAGCTACTTTTTCCATCCATAATGTATTCCATAGGTCATTGTTGCGGAGATACGTGGCACCTGTGGTTCCATCCAGTGATCCTCCTGCCCCGGTTTTGGTTGAGGGGGAGTTGGAGTATATAGTGGAGAAGATTTTGGATTCTCGTATTTCGAGACGGAAACTCCAGTACCTGGTTAAGTGGAAGGTGTTATGATCAGGTAATTCAGAACCACAATGGACATTGAAGTTCAGAGCACACAAAGTGACCTGACAATTACCAAAAACATAGGACGAGCTCTGAGACGTGGGAACTCTGCCGACCGCAATCCCTAATCCTATCCAACCACACTAAAGGTAGCCGTGGAGCGCTCCTGACCAGTCCTATGCGCCTCGAGCACAGCCTGAGAAACTAGCTAGCCCTGAAGATAGAAAAATAAGCCTACCTTGCCTCAGAGAAATACCCCAAAGGAAAAGGCAGCCCCCCACATATAATGACTGTGAGTTGAGATGAAAATACAAACGCAGAGATGAAATAGATTTAGCAAAGTGAGGCCCAACTTACTGAACAGACCGAAGATAGGAAAGATTGCTTTGCGGTCAACACAAAACCCTACAAACAACCACGCAGAGGGGGCAAAAAGACCCTCCGCACCGACTAACGGTACGGAGGTGCGCCCTCTGCGTCTCAGAGCTTCCAGCAAGCAAGAAAAACCAATATAGCAAGCTGGACAGAAAAAATAGCAAACAAAAATAACACAAGCAAAACTTAGCTTATGCAGGATAGACAGGCCACAGGAACGATCCAGGAGAAAGCAAGACCAACACTAGAACATTGACTGGAGGCCAGGATCAAAGAACTAGGTGGAGTTAAATAGAGCAGCAGTTAACGACTTAACCTCATCACCTGAGGAAGGAAACTCAGAAGCCGCAGTACCACTCTCATCCACCAAAGGAAGCTCATAGACAGAACCAGCCGAAGTACCACTCACGACCACAGGAGGGAGCTTGGCCACAGAATTCACAACAGTACACCCGCCCCTTGAGGAGGGGTCACCGAACCCTCACCAGAGCCCCCAGGCCGACCAGGATGAGCCACATGAAAGGCACGAACCAGATCGGCCGCATGGACATCAGAGGCGAAGACCCAGGAATTATCTTCCTGACCATAACCTTTCCACTTAACCAGATACTGGAGTTTCCGTCTCGAAACACGAGAATCCAAAATCTTCTCCACTATATACTCCAACTCCCCTTCAACCAAAACCGGAGCAGGAGGATCAACAGATGGAACCACAGGTGCCACATATCTCCGCAACAATGACCTATGGAACACGTTATGGATGGAAAAAGAAGCTGGAAGAGTCAAACGAAAAGACACAGGATTAAGAACTTCAGAAATCCTATACGGACCAATGAAACGAGGCTTAAACTTAGGAGAGGAAACCTTCATAGGAATATAACGAGATGACAACCAAACCAAATCCCCAACCCGAAGTCGGGGACCCACACAGCGCCTGCGGTTAGCGAAACGTTGAGCCTTCTCCTGGGACAAAGTCAAATTGTCCACTACATGAGTCCAAATCTGCTCCAACCTATCCACCACAGTATCCACACCAGGACAGTCCGAAGACTCAACCTGCCCTGAAGAGAAACGAGGGTGGATCCCAGATTTGCAGAAAAACGGTGAAACCAAAGTAGCCGAGCTGGCCCGATTATTAAGGGCGAACTCAGCCAAAGGCAAAAAGGACACCCAATCATCCTGATCAGCAGAAACAAAACATCTCAGATATGTTTCCAAGGTCTGATTGGTTCGTTCAGTCTGGCCATTTGTCTGAGGATGGAAAGCCGAGGAAAAAGACAAATCAATGCCCATCCTAGCACAAAAGGCTCGCCAAAACCTCGAAACAAACTGGGAACCTCTGTCAGAAACGATGTTCTCTGGAATGCCATGTAAACGAACCACATGCTGGAAAAACAATGGCACCAAATCAGAGGAGGAAGGCAATTTAGACAAGGGCACCAAATGGACCATCTTAGAGAAGCGATCACAAACCACCCAAATGACCGACATTCTTTGAGAGACGGGGAGATCCCAAATAAAATCCATAGAGACATGTGTCCAAGGCCTCTTCGGGACCGGCAAGGGCAAAAGCAACCCACTGGCACGAGAACAGCAGGGCTTAGCCCGAGCACAAATCCCACAGGACTGCACAAAAGAACACACATCCCGCGACAGAGACGGCCACCAAAAGTATCTAGCCACCAAATCTCTGGTACCAAAGATTCCAGGATGACCAGCCAACACCGAACAATGAAACTCAGAGATAACTTTATTCGTCCACCTATCAGGGACAAACAGTTTCTCCGCTGGGCAACGGTCAGGTCTATTAGCCTGAAATTTTTGCAGCACCCGCCGCAAATCAGGGGAGATGGCAGACAAAATTACCCCCTCTTTGAGAATACCCGCCGGCTCAGGCAAACCTGGAGAATCGGGCACAAAACTCCTAGACAGGGCATCCGCCTTCACATTTTTAGAGCCCGGAAGGTACGAAACCACAAAGTCAAAACGGGAGAAAAACAGCGACCAACGAGCCTGTCTAGGATTCAACCGTTTGGCAGACTCGAGAAAAGTCAAGTTCTTGTGATCAGTCAAGACCACCACGCGATGCTTAGCTCCTTCAAGCCAATGACGCCACTCCTCGAATGCCCACTTCATGGCTAGCAACTCTCGATTGCCAACATCATAATTTCGCTCAGCAGGCGAAAATTTCCTGGAAAAGAAGGCGCATGGTTTCATCACCGAGCAATCAGAACTTCTCTGCGACAAAACAGCCCCTGCTCCAATTTCAGAAGCATCAACCTCGACCTGGAACGGAAGCGAAACATCTGGTTGGCACAACACAGGGGCAGAAGAAAAACGACGCTTCAACTCCTGAAAAGCTTCCACAGCAGCAGAAGACCAATTGACCACATGAGCACCCTTCTTGGTTAAATCAGTCAACGGTTTAGCAATACTAGAAAAATTATTGATGAAGCGACGATAAAAATTAGCAAAGCCCAGAAACTTCTGCAGACTCTTCAGAGATGTTGGCTGAGTCCAATCATAAATGGCCTGAACTTTAACAGGGTCCAACTCGATAGTAGATGGAGAAAAAATGAACCCCAAAAATGAAACCTTCTGAACACCAAAGAGACACTTTGACCCCTTCACAAACAAAGAATTAGCACGCAGGACCTGGAACACCATTCTGACCTGCTTCACATGAGACTCCCCATCATCCGAGAAGACCAAAATATCATCCAAGTATATAATCAGGAATTTATCCAGGTACTCTCGGAAGATGTCATGCATAAAGGACTGAAACACTGATGGAGCATTAGAAAGCCCGAATGGCATAACCAGGTACTCAAAATGGCCTTCGGGCGTATTAAATGCTGATTTCCTTTCATCGCCCCGTTTAATATGCACAAGATTATATGCAACACGAAGATCTATCTTGGTGAACCAACTAGCCCCCTTAATCCGAGCAAACAAATCAGACAGCAGCGGCAAGGGGTAATGAAATTTGACCGTAATTTTATTTAGAAGGCGGTAATCAATACAAGGTCTCAGTGAACCATCCTTCTTGGCCACAAAAAAGAACCCCGCTCCCAATGGCGACGATGACGGGCGAATATGACCCTTCTCCAAAGACTCCTTCATGTAACTCCGCATAGCGGCGTGCTCAGGTACAGATAAATTAAACAGTCGACCCTTAGGAAACTTACTACCAGGAATCAAATCGATAGCACAATCACAATCCCTATGCGGAGGTAGGGCATTGGATTTGGGCTCATCGAATACATCCCGGTAATCAGACAAGAACTCTGGGACCTCAGAAGGGGTGGATGATGAGATAGACAGAAATGGAACATCACCATGTACCCCCTGACAACCCAAGCTGGACACAGACATTGATTTCCAATCTAATACTGGGTTATGGACTTGTAGCCATGGCAACCGCAACACGACCACATCATGCAGATTATGCAACACCAGAAAGCGAATATCCTCCTGGTGCGCAGGAGCCATGCACATGGTCAGCTGGGTCCAATACTGAGGCTTATTCTTGGCCAAAGGCGTAGCATCAATTCCTCTCAATGGAATAAGACACTGCAAGGGCTCCAAGACAAACCCACAGCGCCTAGCAAACTCCAAATCCATCAAATTCAGGGCAGCGCCTGAATCCACAAATGCCATGACAGAATAGGAAGACAAAGAGCAGATCAAAGTAACGGACAAAAGAAATTTCGACTGTACCGTACCAATGGTGGCAGACCTAGCGAAACGCTTAGTGCGCTTAGGACAATCGGAGATAGCATGAGTGGAATCACCACAGTAGAAACACAGCCCATTCTGACGTCTGTGTTCTTGCCTTTCAGCTCTGGTCAAAGTCCTATCGCACTGCATAGGCTCAGGTTTATGCTCAGATAATACCGCCAAATGGTGCGCAGATTTACGCTCACGCAAGCGTCGACCGATCTGAATGGCCAAAGACATAGACTCATTCAGACCAGCAGGCATAGGAAATCCCACCATGACATCCTTAAGGGCTTCAGAGAGACCCTTTCTGAAAATAGCTGCCAGCGCACATTCATTCCATTGAGTGAGCACGGACCACTTTCTAAACTTCTGACAATAAATCTCTATCTCATCCTGACCCTGACACAGAGCCAGCAAATTTTTCTCTGCCTGATCCACTGAATTAGGTTCATCGTACAGCAATCCGAGCGCCAGAAAAAACGCATCAATATTACATAATGCAGGATCTCCTGGCGCAAGAGAAAATGCCCAGTCTTGAGGGTCGCCACGTAATAAAGAAATAATGATCTTAACTTGTTGAACTGGGTCACCAGAGGAGCGGGGTTTCAAAGCCAGAAATAGTTTACAATTATTTTTAAAATTCAAAAACTTAGCTCTATCTCCAGAAAATAACTCAGGAATAGGAATTTTAGGTTCTAACATAGGATTCTGAACCACTAAATCTTGAATATTCTGTACATTTATAGCGAGATTATCCATCAAAGAGAACAGACCTTGAATGTCCATGTCCACACCTGTGTTCTGAACCACCCTGATGTAAAGGGGAAAAGAAAGACAGAACACAGTGCAAAGAAAAAAAAATGGTCTCAGAACTTCTCTTTTCCCTCTATTGAGAAGCATTAGTACTTTGGGCCTCCAGTACTGTTATCATCAGGTAATTCAGAACCACAATGGACATTGAAGTTCAGAGCACACAAAGTGACCTGACAATTAGCAAAAACATAGGACGAGCTCTGAGACGTGGGAACTCTGCTGACCGCAATCCCTAATCCTATCCAACCACACTAAAGGTAGCCGTGGAGCGCTCCTCCTGACCATTCCTTTGCGCCTCGAGCACAGCCTGAGAAACTAGCTAGCCCTGAAGATAGAAAAATAAGCCTACATTGCCTCAGAGAAATACTCCAAAGGAAAAGGCAGCCCCCCACATATAATGACTGTAAGTTGAGATGAAAATACAAACGCAGAGATGAAATAGATTTAGCAAAGTGAGGCCCAACTTACTGAACAGACCGAAGATAGGAAAGATTGCTTTGCGGTCAACACAAAACCCTACAAACAACCACGCAGAGGGGGCAAAAAGACCCTCCGCACCGATTAACGGTACGGAGGTGCTCCCTCTGCGTCTCAGAGCTTCCAGCAAGCAAGAAAAACCAATATAGCAAGCTTTACAGAAAAAATAGCAAACAGAAATAACACAAGCAAAACTTAGCTTATGCAGGATAGACAGGCCACAGGAACGATCCAGGAGAAAGCAAGACCAACACTAGAATATTGACTGGAGGCCAGGATCAAAGCACTACGTGGAGTTAAATAGAGCAGCACCTATCGACTTAACCTCATCACCTGAGGAAGGAAACTCAGAAGCCGCAGTACCACTCTCATCCACCAAAGGAAGCTCATAGACAGAACCAGCCAAAGTACCACTCACGACCACAGGAGGGAGCTTGGCCACAGAATTCACAACAGGAAGGGTTATGGTCAGGAAGATAATTCCTGGGTCTTTGCCTCTGATGTTCATGCTGCCAATCTGGTTCGTGCCTTTCATTTGGCTCATCCTGGTCGGCCTGGGGGCTCTGGTGAGGGTTCGGTGACCCCTCCTCAAGGGGGGGTACTGTTGTGAATTCTGTGGTCAAGCTCCCTCCTGTGGTCATGAGTGGTACTGCGGCTGATTCTGTCTATGAGCTTCCTCTGGTGGATGTGAGTGGGGCTGCGGCTTCTGAGTTTCCTTCCTCAGGTGACGAGGTTAAGTCGTTAGGTGCTGCTCTATTTAACTCCACCTAGTTCTTTGTTCCTGGCCTCCAGTCAATGTTCCAGTGTTGGTCTTGCTCTCTCCTGGATCGTCCTTGTGGCCTGTCTGCCCTGCATAAGCTAAGTTCTGCTTGTGTTACTTTTGTTTGCTATTTTTTCTGTCCAGCTTGCTATTTTGGTTTGTCTTGCTTGCTTGAAGCTCTGGGACGCAGAGGAAGCACCTCCGTACCGTTAGTCGGTGCGGAAGGTCTTTTTGCGCCCTCTGTGTGGTTGTTTGTAGGTTTTTGTGCTGACCGCAAAGCTATCTTTCCTATCCTCGGTCTGTTCAGTAAGTCGGGCCTCACTTTGCTAAAATCTATTTCATCTCTGTGTTTGTATTTTCATCTTTACTCACAGTCATTATATGTGGGGGGCTGCCTTTTCCTTTGGGGAATTTCTCTGAGGCAAGGTAGGCTTATTTTTCTTTCTTCAGGGCTAGCTAGTTTCTCAGGCTGTGCCCGAGGCGCCTAGGTCTGGTCAGGAGCGCTCCACGGCTACCTCTAGTGTGGTGTGATAGGATTAGGGATTGCGGTCAGCAGAGTTCCCACGTCTCAGAGCTCGTCCTATGTTATTAGTAGCTATCAGGTCACTTTGTGTGCTCTTAACCACCAGGTCCATTGTGGTTCTGAATCACCAGTTCATAACAGGATCCCAGGGCCTGAAGGAGAGTTTCCTCTCCTTCAGACCCTGGGAACCATTAGAAACCCAATGCACTGCATTGGGTTTTGTGTTTCGACCGACTCGACCCGATTTTTGAAAAAGTCGGGTTTTGTGAAACCCGACCCGATCCTATAAAAAGAAAAGTCGCTCAACCCTATTATCTAGTATTGACCGTAATAGTGTCTGTGTTTAATTTATCTATACTCTATCTGTGACAATTGTGTACAAATGGTGTCGGGTATTTAGAATGTGATCTCTATCTGGGGTATTGTACATCATACATCTATCTCGCAACCAATATGATGTGACTTGGCACTTCTAGTATCTTATATGGGGGCCAGCCTCCTGTTAGATTTTACCTCTTTTTTTCTGGGGGTCTAATTTGGCACAAAAAATGTGCCCATTCACATGACATTATCATTCCATAATGCTGCTTTTGCTTGATAAAGGGATGAAGTTATTCTAAGTGCGCATGCATAAGTAAATAGCGACACTTAGTGATGTTGGATCCGGTGGGTCTTTTATGCTGGTGGGAGTGCGCTGGCTTAAGTGCCGTCCACCTGTTTATGATTACCGCGAGCTGTATCTGTGTGTGCATAGAACTGTAATGGTTGCACAAGTGTGGTCATGATGGTCAATGCCCATTATATGAATACGCGTGCGCTGTACTGCACTGATTTAGCTAAGACGATGGTGCGATCTGCGCATGCGCGGTAATGACGTGTCATAACTTAGTTGCATGTGCGCTATATGGAACGCAGTACTGAGTTCTGCACACGTGTGGCTATGACTGAAACATGCGCATTACTATGAGAGATTCAGTTCTGCCTCCAGCGCCTGAGCGGAGATGAGACATGCGCAGGTGGTAATAGAGGACACGGCTACATGGCTATTATGTATGGTAATACTAAATCTATTCTCAAGTGCCCTTACCCACGACCCTCTGGTCAGAAAAAGTGGGCTATTTAACCCCCATACTTACCCTGCACACCTTACACCTGCAACTAGGATGTTTTGATGGTCATGTGTTCTGCTATCCTCAGACATGGGCCTATCCATCTGCCTCCTGATGAACTTACATTATGGAAGGGAAATGCGTTGAGGCTTTTGTTAATTATCCGAATTTCAGATAAGATTCCACTCATTTTTTTGGTCATTACTGTGGGAAAAGTGCAATATGGGTTTGGTGCAATCTTTCTAATTTGTGAAAGCATCACCAGTTAACCTGAGGTAACCGTAAGGGTAACCTTAAAGGGACACCCAGAGGTCATAGGCTCTGTTATGAGTAAAAGGTGTGTTTTTTGAGTGTTTTTTCCACCTCATACCTGATATGATAGGGACTTTATAGGGTCTTTTACTGGTTCATTGCTTCAGTGTTTAACTACTGTATTATGCTGCACGTGATGTTGTTCTGATTTTTTATGAACACTAAATGATTTTTAACCCTTGAATGCACCAAGAGTGGGATCTGTCTGTACTATCTGTCCCTATCACTCACTAAAGATATCCCATACACATTTGGGTTTCTTACTCTCTTGATATCTTGTCTACACTGTTGTAGAACAGACAGGGTGAGTACGAAGAGATAGTGAGGGCTGGTCGATGGGAGCGGGGGCGCCACATTGCGTTTTTTATATCTAGGGTGCCAACCTCCGCAGCCAGGTAGGGACAGTAACATCAGGGTGAACGGAGGGAGGATCAGCTTAGGCTTTCTCACCCCCCACCCCTGAACCAGTCCAAAATAATCCGGTTTAATTTATATTGTTATTTGTTTTTTTGATTGCTGTTGTTGTGTAGCTCGGTATAATGGGCAGGGTGTTGCTTTTGAGGACATCGTTTCGAGTTCACTCTCGTTACCCCTTAATTTCTTTCTATCACCACAGCACTGTATTTTGGCTTTAGGTCATTTGGTTGGCACTGTTTGCACCCTTTACCTATTTAGGGATTTCTAGGGTGCACCTAGGGTTAGCCGTCGGTGAGCGGGGGCGCCATTTTGCGTACAAGCTAGGGTACCAACCTCCGCTGGTAGGGAGGGTTCAATAGGGTCCATCAGGGCCATATTGGGTACTTTTTATATTATACAGCATCAAATCACTCTGTTTGCAGGCCTAGGGCCTTTGTGTGTGTTTTGTCTTTTCAATATTATTTAATAAAGATTATAGTTTTAGGTATTTTTATATGTGAGTCTGTCTAAGCTAATACCGGTATATCCTGTTTATAGTTTACAAGTCACATGCACCCCAATAGGCCTTTGAACCCAGGTACTGGATGGCCACAGGAAAACCTACTTCACATCATTCAGTTGGTCCTGCCATACTGTTTTCTTATGCATTAACTGCAAGACTTGCCCTGCTACCAAGTCATATACATCCCAATAAGCCTTTGAACCCATGTACTGTATCACAGGAAAATACACTTCACATTAATAATCCCATACTGTTTTCTTTGTAATCCCATACTGTTTTCTTATGCACTGACTGCAAGGCCTGCCCGGCTCCCAAGTCATATGCACCCCAAATGGACCTTTGAACTTAGGTCCTGGATGGCACAGGAAAACTCACTTCTCATTGTTCAGTTGGTTCTGCCATACTGTTTTCTTATGTATTAACTGCAATGCCTGCCGTGCTACCATGTCATATGCAGCCTAATAAGTCATTGAACCCAGGAACTGGATGGCCACAGGAAAACCTACTTTACATTATTCAATTGGTCCTGCCATACTGTTTTCTTATGTATTAACAGCAAGTCCTGCCCTGCTATCAACTCATTTGTACCCCAATAAGCCTTTGAACCCAGGTACCGGCTGGCTACAGGAAAACCCACTTCACATTATTCAGTTGGTTCTGCTATACTGTTTTCTTATGCATTAGCAGCAAGGCCTGCCCTGCTACCAAGTCATATGCACCCCAATATGCATTTGAACCCAGGTACTGGATGGCCACAAGAAAATACACTTCACAGTCTTTAGTTGGTACTGCCATACTGTTTCCTTATGCATTGAATGCAAGAGCTGCAAATGTTTTATCGGGGTCATAGACACCCTTGCCCCAAAATTGACTGGTTTTAACAGAAAGGAACACATTAACCCTGGTGATCTAGTGGCAGAAAATGATGAGACGTTGATGAAGGCCTCATTACAAACAAGGCCCAATGTTAAGGAGCAGGTCTCCTAGACTTGTAATGCCCATACACTAAGTGCATTGGCTGACAAACATTTTCCCATGGTGGGTACATTTTTTAAAAATATTTTATCGGCATCATAGACACCCTTGACAAAAATTGGACTGGCTGTAGCAGCACTGAACATGTTAACCCTGGTGATCTAGTGGCGGTGGATGATGAGACGTTGAGGAAGGCCTCATTAATACTATGCCCAATTTAACACCTTTTTCCGTGTTCATTTTTCGCTCCCCTCTTTCCCAGAGCCATAACTTTTTAATTTTTCCATCAATATGGCCATGTGAGGGCTTTTTGTTTGCGGGACGAGATTCATTTTTGAACAACATCATTGGTTTTACCATGTCGTGCACTAGAAAGTGGGAAAAAAAATCCAAGTGCAGTGAAATTGCTAAAAAAGTGCAATCCCATGTGTGTTTTTTGTTTGGCTTTTTTGCTAGGCTCACTAAATGCTAAAACTGACCTGCTATTATTATTTTCCAGGTCATTACGAGTTCATAGACACCAAATATGTCTAGGTTATTTTTTATCTAAGTGGTGAAAAAAAATTACAAACTTTGCTAAAAAAAATTGTGCCATATTCCGATACCCGCAGCATCTCCATTTTTTGTGATCTGGGGTCGGTTGAAGGCTTATCATTTGCGCGCTGAGCTGCCGTTTTTAGTGATACCATTTTGATGCAGATACGTTCTTTTGATCGCCCGTTATTGCATTTTAATGCAATGTCGTAGAGACTAAAAAAACGTAATTCGGGTGTTTCAAATTTTTTTCTCGCTACGCCGTTTAGCAATCAGGTTTAATCCTTTTCTTATTGATAGATCGGGCAATTCTCAATGCGGAGATACCAAATATGTGTATTTTTTATTTTATTTTTATTGTTTTATTTTGAATGGGACGAAAGGGGGTTGATTTAAACTTTTATATTTTTTTTCTTTATTTCATTTTTTTAAACATTTTTTTTCACTTTTGCCATGATTCAATAGCCTCCGTGGGAGGCTAGAAGCTGGCACAACTGGATCGTCTCTGCTACATAGAGGCAAAGCATAGATCACCTCTATGTAGTAAAATTACAGGCTTGCTATGAACGCCGACCACAGGGTGGCGCTCCCAGCAAGCTGGCATCAACAACCATAGAGTTCTCAAGGAGACCTCTGGTTGTTATGGCGACGCATCGCTGACCCCCGATCATGTGACGGGGGTCGGCGATGAGTGCATTTCCGGCCATGCGGCCGGAAGCGGTAGTTAAATGCCGCTGTCAGTGTTTGACAGTGGCATTTAACTTAGTTAATAGCAGCGGGTGGATCGCGATTCCACTAGCCGCTATTGCACGTACATGCCAGCTGTTCAAAATACGGCTTTGATATGGGCTCACCGCTGGAGACCACATCAAAGCAGGGGATCTGACCTCAGATGTACTATCCCGTCCGAGGTCAGAAAGGGGTTAAAGGATCGGGTCTCCTAGACTTGTAATACCCATACACTGGCTGACAAACATTTCCCCCTGGGGGATTAACATTTTTTTTGGTTTAAAATTATTAATGGCATCATAAAAACACGCTTGAACAAAAAATGAGTGCCTTTTGCATCACGGAATACATTTACCCTGGTGTTCATATGGTTGTGGATGATGAGGATGAGGCTAAGGGGGAGTATAACACCAAACAGACCAAACCAAGAAGCGTATACCCATGTGTGGTTGTGAAGAGGTGCATGAGAATACATCTCTACAAAAAAGACAATGCATTTGAGGTTTGAGGTTATGTTTCGCTGTTTTCTTTCGGTGGTATACAGAAGTCTTGCCCAATCCAGCCTTTGTTCATTTTTATAAGAGTCAGTCTGTCAGCATTTTCAGTTGACAGGCGGATGCGCTTACGTGTTATAATTCCATCAGCGGCACTAAAAACTTCTGACAGAACGCTAGCAGCAGGGCAGGCCAGGACCTCCAAAGCATAGAGAGCCAGTTTATGCCTTGTTTCCAGCTTGGATAACCAATAATTAAAATGCACAGAGGAATCACAGAGGACATTTGTAAAATCAGCAAGGTGCTCCCTGAGCATCTTCCAAAACATTGCACTTCTTGTGACAGCACCCAATGCCTCTGATGCGGCATGATGGGAGGGTCTGAAAAAACTGTCCCAGAACTTTGCCATTGCTACCCTGCCTATGCTGGATTGTACTTCTGTCTCTCTCGCTTGGACTCTTTGGTTGTACAAAAAACTCTGACGTTTGTTGCCAGCGTTCTCAGATGGGAATTTTTTTTAGTAATTCTACTAAAGGGCCCTATGGTACTGCAACATTTTAGTACACCTGTCTGCCTCTGGAAGAAGAGATTGAAAGTTCTACTTGTAGTGTGTGTCTAGAAGTGTCACTAACCAGTAATGAGTGTCACTGAACATTTGTATACTGCGAGGGTCACGCAAAACGCAGCGCAACATAAAGTCAGCCATGCGTACTACACTGCTAACAGGCAGTCCTCACCAACAGAACGACTGACCATGCTGGCCTCCTTCTCATCCTCCTCCTTGTCCACAGGCCATCCACGCTGAACAGACGATATGACAGCTGTGCTTGTAGTACAGTCTATAGCGCATGAAAGTAGCTCCTGTTCTTCCTCCTCTTCCTCATTGTCTACCAATCCACACTGGGACGACATGAGGCTTGGTTGAGTGTAATAACCTTGTATGGTTTCTTGCTCCATGTCCTCGTTCTCCGCCTGCAATGCATCCTCTTTCAATGTGAGCAGAAATGTTTTCAGAATGCAGAGAAGCTGGATGGTGACACTAATTATGTCATCATCGCCGCTCACCATCTTGGTGCAGTCCTCAAAGTTTTTGTGGATGGTACATATGTCTGACATCCATGTCCATTCCTGAGGTCTTATATGTGGATTCTGAACTGAAAAACGATGGCCTTTTTGTTGGTAGAGTTCCAACTCATGGGGACATCACACACCAGTCGGTGAGCAGGAAGCTGCAAACGCTGCTGAAGCACGGCAAGGGCGGCTGAAGCTGTAGCTGACTTTCTAAAATGGGCAGACAGGTGTTGTACTTTCACTAGCAGATCTGCTATCTCAGGGTAACTTTTGACAAATGTTAAGGTTAAGCACATGGGCCAGGCAAGGTTTGTTTGTGAACTCACCTCAGATCCGCCACCAGGTTCCGGCCATTGTCCCTCATGACCATGCCTGGCTGTAGGTTTAGCGGTGTCATCCAAAAATCTGACTGCTCCTTCTGTGCTGTCCACAACTCTTCAGCATTGTGTGGTTTGTCACCTAAGCAGATTAGCTTCAGCACAGCCTGTTGCTGCTTGGCTGAGGCAGTGCTACAGGGCTTGATGATGGTGCTGCTTGACTGTGGGCAATAACAGGTGCAGAGCACGAGGCTTCTTCACATGCGCCGTGGACTGGGGATTGGCTTCTACGCAAAACAGTGGAAGAAGCAGTGGTGTATCCTGCAGACAGTGTTCCTAGAGCCTGGGGTTCGGTCCACAAAGTCGGGTGCTTTTCTGCCATGTGCCTGATCATGCTGGTGGTGCTCAGGCTGGTAGTTTTTCTACCCCTGCTGATGAAGGCATGGCAGGTGCTGCAAATGGCCTGTTTGGGGTTATCGGCAGAGTCTTTAAAAAATAACTAGACTCGGAAAGATCTAACAGTTGGAATGGCAACTTCCGTCATGTTGGTGTTACGGGGAATGGATGCACGCCTTCTGTCTGCGGCCAGCATATTGCTTCTTCCTGCCTGTTGGGGTGCTATGCCTCATCCCGATGTGTGCTGCTGTCATCGCACTGCATATCCTCCTGCCAGGGTGGGTCAGTCACTTTGTCATCCACCACCTCGTCTTCCACATCCGCACCCTTCTCCTCCTCCTAACTTTCTAGCAATTGTGTCTCATAATTGTCCACCTCTTGTGACTAGGGTTGAGCGAAACGGGTCGAACATTTTCAAAAGTCGCCGACTTTTGGCTAAGTCGGGGTTTCATGAAACCCGATCCGACCCCTGTGCGGGGTCGGCCATGCGGTACGCGACTTTCGCGCCAAAGTCGCGTTTCAATGACGCGAAAAGCGCCATTTCTCAGCCAATGAAGGTAAACGCAGAGTGTGGGCAGCGTGATGACATAGGTCCTGGTCCCCACCATCTTAGAGAAGGGCATTGCAGTGATTGGCTTGCTGTCTGCGACGTCACAGGGGCTATAAAGAGGCGTTCCCGCCGACCGCCATCTTACTGCTGCTGATCTGAGCTTAGGGAGAGGTTGCTGCCGCTTTGTCAGAAGCAGGGATAGCGTTAGGCAGGGTCCATTAACCACAAAACCGCTTGTGCTGCAGCGATTTGCACTGTCCAACACCACCCTCGGTGTGCAGGGACAGTGGAAGTTTTTTTTTTTTTTTTTTTCCCCTCAGCGCTGTAGCTCATTGGGCTGCCCTAGAAGGCTCCCTGATAGCTGCATTGCTGTGTGTACGCCGCTGTGCAAACCAACTGCTTTTTTCAAAGCACAAATCCTCTTGTTCCTTCCTTTCTGCACAGCTATCTTTTTTGTTTGTCCACACTTTTTATTTCATTTGTGCATCAGTCCACTCCTTATTGCTGCCTGCCATACCTGGCTGAGATTACTGCAGGCAGGGAGATAGTAGCTGCCTGCCATACCTGGCTGAGATTACTGCAGGCAGGGAGATAGTAATTGTAGGACATTCCCTGTTTTTTTTTTTTTTTTTTTTTTGGTGGGAGATTAAGATTGGCAATTTGGCATTTCTGCTAGAGTGCCATCCCTGTGTGTGCCATCTCTCTCACATAGTGGGCCATAGAAAGCCTTTTCATTTTTCTGTATTTTTTTTTGTGGGGTGTATAAATTCTCCCTGATAAAAATACAGTGGGAGATTAATATTGGCCTTTGGGCTTGTGTGCCAGTCCTGAGTGTGCCATCTCTCTCACAAATAGTGGGCCATAGAAAGCCTATTTTATTTTTTTGGGGGTTTTATAAATTCTCCCTGAAAAAAAGGGAGATTAATATTGGCCTCTGGGCTTGTGTGCCAGTCCTGAGCGTGCCATCTGTGCCAGCCCTGAGCGTGCCATCTCTCTCACAAATAGTGGGCCATAGAAAGCCTATTTATTTTTTTTTTTTGTTTTATAAATTTTCCCTGAAAAAAGGGAGATTAATATTGGCCTCTGGGCTTGTGTGCCAGTTGTGAGCGTGCCATCTGTGCCAGTCCTGAGCGTGCCATCTCTCTCACAAATAGTGGGCCATAGAAAGCCTATTTAAATATTTTTTTGGTTTTATAAATTCTCCCAGAAAAAAAGGGAGATTAATATTGGCCTCTGGGCTTCTGTGCCAGTCCTGAGCGTGCCATCTGTGCCAGTCCTGAGCGTCCCATCTCTCTCACAAATAGTGGGCCATAGAAAGCCTATTTTTTTTTTTTTTTGGGTTTTAGAAATTCTCCCTGGAAAAAAAAAGGGAGATTAATATTGCCCTTTGGGCTTGTGTGCCAGTACTAAGCGTTCCATCTCTCTCTCTCTCTCTCTCAGTCAGTGGGCCATAGAACGCCTATTTTTGGTTTTATTTGTTTTATAAATTCTCCCTGAAAAAATCATTTTATTTTATTTGGTTTCTAAATTCTTCCTGATAAAATCTTTTTTTTTTTATTATTTTTTTTTCTAAAGTCTCCCTGAAAAAAAAAAAAAAAAACAGTGGGAGATTAATATTGGCCTTTCTGCTTGTGTGCCAGTCTTGACTCCTGGGTGTGCCATCTCTCTCTCTCTCTCTCTCTCTCTCTCTCTCTCTCCAATTGTGGTCCATAGAAAGCCTATATTTTTTTTCCTTGATTTGGGTTCTAAAATCTACCAGAGAAAATAACTACATCAATCATTGGTAGAAAAATATTGGCCTCTGGGTTTGTGTGCCACTCCTGACTCCTGTGTGCGTCATCTCTCAGTCAGTGGGCCATAGAACGCCTATTTTTGTTTTTATTTGTTTTATAAATTCTCCCTGAAAAAATCATTTTATTTTATTTGGTTTCTAAATTCTTCCTGATAAAATCATATTTTTTTTATTATTTTTTTTTCTAAAGTCTCCCTGAAAAAAAAAAAAAAAAACAGTGGGAGATTAATATTGGCCTTTCTGTTTGTGTGCCAGTCTTGACTCCTGGGTGCGTCATCTCTCAGTCAGTGGGCCATAGAACGCCTATTTTTGGTTTTATTTGTTTTCTAAATTCTCCCTGAAAAAATCATTTTATTTTATTTGGTTTCTAAATTCTTCCTGATAAAATCACATTTTTTTTATTATTTTTTTTTCTAAAGTCTCCCTGAAAAAAAAAAAAAAAAACAGTGGGAGATTAATATTGGCCTTTCTGCTTGTGTGCCAGTCTTGACTCCTGGGTGCGTCATCTCTCAGTCAGTGGGCCATAGAACGCCTATTTTTGGTTTTATTTGTTTTCTAAATTCTCCCTGAAAAAATCATTTTATTTTATTTGGTTTCTAAATTCTTCCTGATAAAATCACATTTTTTTTATTATTTTTTTTTCTAAAGTCTCCCTGAAAAAAAAAAAAAAAAACAGTGGGAGATTAATATTGGCCTTTCTGCTTGTGTGCCAGTCTTGACTCCTGGGTGCGTCATCTCTCAGTCAGTGGGCCATAGAACGCCTATTTTTGGTTTTATTTGTTTTCTAAATTCTCCCTGAAAAAATCATTTTATTTTATTTGGTTTCTAAATTCTTCCTGATAAAATCACATTTTTTTTATTATTTTTTTTTCTAAAGTCTCCCTGAAAAAAAAAAAAAAAAACAGTGGGAGATTAATATTGGCCTTTCTGCTTGTGTGCCAGTCTTGACTCCTGGGTGCGTCATCTCTCAGTCAGTGGGCCATAGAACGCCTATTTTTGGTTTTATTTGTTTTCTAAATTCTCCCTGAAAAAATCATTTTATTTTATTTGGTTTCTAAATTCTTCCTGATAAAATCACATTTTTTTTATTATTTTTTTTCTAAAGTCTCCCTGAAAAAAAAAAAAAAAAACAGTGGGAGATTAATATTGGCCTTTCTGCTTGTGTGCCAGTCTTGACTCCTGGGTGCGTCATCTCTCAGTCAGTGGGCCATAGAACGCCTATTTTTGGTTTTATTTGTTTTCTAAATTCTCCCTGAAAAAATCATTTTATTTTATTTGGTTTCTAAATTCTTCCTGATAAAATCACATTTTTTTTATTATTTTTTTTTCTAAAGTCTCCCTGAAAAAAAAAAAAAAAAACAGTGGGAGATTAATATTGGCCTTTCTGCTTGTGTGCCAGTCTTGACTCCTGGGTGCGTCATCTCTCAGTCAGTGGGCCATAGAACGCCTATTTTTGGTTTTATTTGTTTTATAAATTCTCCCTGAAAAAATCATTTTATTTTATTTGGTTTCTAAATTCTTCCTGATAAAATCATATTTTTTTTATTATTTTTTTTTCTAAAGTCTCCCTGAAAAAAAAAAAAAAAAAACAACCAAAAAAAACAGTGGGAGATTAATATTGGCCTTTCTGCTTGTGTGCCAGTCTTGACTCCTGGGTGTGCCCTCTCTCTCTCTCTCTCTCTCTCTCTCTCTCTCTCTCTCTCCAATTGTGGTCCATAGAAAGCCTATATTTTTTTTCCTTGATTTGGGTTCTAAAATCTACCAGAGAAAATAACTACATCAATCATTGGTAGAAAAATATTGGCCTCTGGGTTTGTGTGCCACTCCTGACTCCTGTGTGCGTCATCTCTCTGTCAGTGGGCCATAGAACGCCTATTTTTGTTTTTATTTGTTTTATAAATTCTCCCTGAAAAAATCATTTTATTTTATTTGGTTTCTAAATTCTTCCTGATAAAATCATATTTTTTTTATTATTTTTTTTTCTAAAGTCTCCCTGAAAAAAAAAAAAAAAAAAAAAAAAAAAAAAAAAACAGTGGGAGATTAATATTGGCCTTTCTGCTTGTGTGCCAGTCTTGACTCCTGGGTGTGCCATCTCTCTCTCTCTCTCTCTCTCTCTCCAATTGTGGTCCATAGAAAGCCTACATTTTTTTTCCTTGATTTGGGTTCCAAAATCTACCAGAGAAAATAACTCCATCAATCATTGGTAGAAAAATATTGGCCTCTGGGCTTGTGTGCCACTCCTGATTCCTGTGTGCGTCATCTCTCACTCAGTGGCCCATAGAAAGCATATAGTTTGTTACATTTGTTTTCTAAATTCTCCCTGCAAAAATCTTTTTTTTTTTTTTTGGGGGGTTTCTAAAGTGTTCCTGAAAAAAATAAAAATAAAAAAAAAATAATAGTGTGACATTAATATTAACATTTGTGCTTCAGTGACAGTCCTGCGTGTGGGGCATCTCTCTAATTTGCAGCCACCAAAAAAAGAGTGTGTAACATTGGGCCTGATTTTCGCTGTGGTCTCACCAACCTGTAAAGGGGTAGCTAAATCATACTGAAGTTATAGCTCACCGTGTAAGTTGTGTGACTGCAACAAATAACGTTAGTTTGGTTACGTTTTTAAAACAATGAGGAAGTCTAGTGGAAGAGGTCGTGGCCGGGGGCGTTCATTGTCAGCTGGTAATGAGGGTAGTGGTAGTGGTGGAGCATCAGGTGGTCGTGGGGGAAAAAATATTGCACCTAAGTCTGGAGCTGTGGAGCCAGGTTCGTCGTCCGGCTACACAAGGCCTCGAACGCTCCCTTTTCTGGGATTAGGAAAACCGCTTTTAAAGCCGGAGCAGCAAGAGCAAGTTTTGGCTTATCTTGCTGACTCAGCCTCTAGCTCTTTTGCCTCATCTCGTGAAACTGGTAAAAGTAAAAGCAGCGCGTCGTTAGTGGATGTTCACGGTCAGGGACAAGTCACTTCCTTGTCCTCTTCAGCAAAAACAACAACAGAGAAGAATGCAGCAGGCGACACAACGGGTTACTCCATGGAGCTCTTTACACATACCGTCCCTGGCTTAGAAAGTGAAGCAGTTAACAGTCCATGCCCATTACAAATTGAATCTGACATGGAGTGCACTGACGCACAGCCACAGCCAGACTACTATGCTGGTCCTTTGACTCAGACCACAACATTGCCCTCGCAGGGTGCTGATCAAGAATCAGACCCTGATGAGACTATGTTGCCCCATCACGAACGCTATACCACCGAACGACACGGTGACACAGACGAAGTTGCGCAGGAGGTACAAGAAGAGTTATTAGATGACCCAGTTCTTGACCCCGATTGGCAGCCATTGGGGGAACAGGGTGCAGGCGGCAGCAGTTCTGAAGCAGAGGAGGAGGAGGGGCCGCAGCAGGCATCAACATCGCCACAGGTTCCATCTGCCGGGCCCGTATCTTGCCCAAAACGCGTGGCAAAGCCAAAACCTGGTGGAGGACAGCGTGGCCATCCGGTTAAAGCTCAGTCTGCAATGCCTGAAAAGGTATCCGATGCTAGAAAGAGTGCAGTCTGGCATTTTTTTAAACAACATCCAATTGATCAGCGCAAAGTCATCTGTCAAAAATGTTCTACTTCCTTAAGCAGAGGTCAGAATCTGAAAAGTCTCAATACTAGTTGCATGCATAGACATTTAACCACCATGCATTTGAAAGCTTGGACTAACTACCAAACGTCCCTTAAGGTTGTTGCACCCTCGGCCAATGAAGCTAGTCATCAACGCAACATCCCTTCCGGCAGTGTAGGACCACCATTTAGCGCACCACCTGCTGTATCTGTGCAGGTATCTTTGCCAGGCCAAAGCAGTCAGGGTCAGGGAATCACCAGTTTCGTAGTAGGAAACACTGCATCTAGGGCACCGGCGGCAACAATACCATCTCCCACCGTCTCTCAGTCTGCCATGTCCACCGGCACCCCCGCTAGTTCCACGATCTCCAGCTCTCCAGTCCAGCTCACCCTACATGAGACTATGGTTAGAAAAAGGAAATACTTAGCCTCGCATCCGCGTACACAGGGTTTGAATGCCCACATAGCTAGACTAATCTCGTTAGAGATGATGCCCTACCGGTTAGTTGAAAGCGAAGCTTTCAAAGACCTGATGGACTACGCTGTACCACGCTACGAGCTACCCAGTCGACACTTTTTTTCCAGAAAAGCCATCCCAGCCCTCCACCAGCATGTTAAAGAGCGCATCGTCCATGCACTCAGGCAATCTGTGAGCACAAAGGTGCACCTGACAACAGATGCATGGACCAGTAGGCATGGCCAGGGACGTTACGTGTCCATCACGGCACACTGGGTAAATGTGGTGGATTCAGGGTCCACAGGGGACAGCAAGTTTGGGACAGTTCTGCCTAGCCCACGGTCTAGTAAACAGTTGTCTGTAGCCGTTCGCACCCCCTCCTCCTCCTCCTCCTCCTCCTCGTCCTCCTGCAGAAGCAAGAGCTCGTCCACAGACCGCAGTCGCACAAACACTCCATCCGCACCTGCCACTGTTGCACACCAGGTCTCCCATTATGGGGCAGCTACTGGCATACGTCAGCAGGCTGTATTGGCTATGAAGTGTTTGGGCGACAATAGACACACCGCGGAAGTTCTGTCCGAGTTCTTGCAGCAAGAAACGCAGTCGTGGCTGGGCACTGTAGATCTTGAGGCAGGCAAGGTAGTGAGTGATAACGGAAGGAATTTCATGGCTGCCATCTCCCTTTCCCAACTGAAACACATTCCTTGCCTGGCTCACACCTTAAACCTGGTGGTGCAGTGCTTCCTGAAAAGTTATCCGGGGTTATCCGACCTGCTCCTCAAAGTGCGTGGACTTTGCGCACATATCCGCCGTTCGCCTGTACACTCCAGCCGTATGCAGACCTATCAGCGTTCTTTGAACCTTCCCCAGCATCGCCTAATCATAGACGTTGCAACAAGGTGGAACTCAACACTGCACATGCTTCAGAGACTGTGCGAACAGAGGCGGGCTGTTATGTTTTTGTGGGAGGATACACATACACGGGCAGGCAGTAGGATGGCAGACATGGAGTTGTCAGGTGTGCAGTGGTCGAAGATTCAAGACATGTGTCAAGTCCTTCAGTGTTTTGAGGAATGCACACGGCTGGTTAGTGCAGACAACGCCATAATAAGCATGAGCATCCCCCTAATGCGTCTGCTGATGCAAAGTTTGACGCACATAAAGGATCAGGCGTCTGCACCAGAGGAAGAGGAAAGCCTTGATGACAGTCAGCGATTGTCTGGTCAGGGCAGTGTACATGACGAGGTACCGGGCGAAGAGGAGGTGGAGGATGAGGAGGATGATGGGGATGAGTATATTTTTAATGAGGAAGCTTTCCCGGGGGCACGGGAAATTGGTGGCGTGGCAAGGCCGGGTTCTGGTTTTTTGAGGGACACAAGTGACGTAGATTTGCCTGCAACTGCCCCTCAACCAAGCACAACCGCAGATTTGACAACGGGAACTTTGGCCCACATGGCGGATTATGCCTTGCGTATCCTCAAAAGGGACACACGCATTACAAAAATGATGAACGATGACGATTACTGGTTGGCCTGCCTCCTTGATCCTCGCTATAAAGGCAAATTGCAAAATATTATGCCACATGAGAACTTGGAACTAATATTAGCAACAAAACAATCAACTCTTGTTGACCGTTTGCTTCTGGCATTCCCTGCACACAGCGCCCGTGATCGTTCTCACACGAGCTCCAGGGGCCAGCAGACCAGAGGTGTTAGAGGGGCAGAAATCAGAAGTGGCGTTGGCCAGAGGGGTTTTCTGACCAGGTTGTGGAGTGATTTTTCTATGACCGCAGACAGGACAGGTACTGCAGCATCAATTCAAAGTGACAGGAGACAACATTTGTCCAGTATGGTTACAAACTATTTTTCATCCCTTATCGACGTTCTCCCTCAACCGTCATTCCCATTTGATTACTGGGCATCCAAATTAGACACCTGGCCAGAATTGGCAGAATATGCATTGCAGGAGCTTGCTTGCCCGGCAGCTAGTGTCCTATCAGAAAGAGTATTCAGTGCTGCAGGTTCAATACTAACAGAAAAAAGGACTCGTCTGGCTACCCAAAATGTAGATGATCTAACCTTCATTAAAATGAACCACAACTGGATTTCAAAATCTTTTGCCCCACCCTGCCCGGCTGACACCTAGCTTTCCTATGAAAAGGTCTTGCCTGTGGACTATTCTGAATGACTTTTCCAATCTCGTAATTTTCTTCACCTGATTGTCCAGCATACGACATGTTTCCACCTCACGAAATGGCCAAACTCCCCACACGGGGCCGTGCTATCGCCACTTTGCGCTTGGACCCTTGAGAGTGCTGTTTGTCTGAAGAGGTGGGTGTGGCCGCTTTTGGTCGACGGCACTGCCACTGGGTCCCTCATAGTACAATAAAGTGTCTCTGGCGGTGGTGGTGCGCACCCAACGTCAGACACACCGTTGTAATATGAGGGGCCCTGTGCCTGTAACGCCGGCCACAAGACAGTTCCCCCCCCCAGCTCAAACAGTGCTCTACCACTAGCAAAATTATCTCTCACAGCTTCACCAATGTGTAGTCTAGGCGCTGACATCCTTCAATGCCTGGCACTGACAATACCATTGTTTTGACATTTTTGTTATGTTAGGCCTTCGAAGCCTGTCTGCGGTCCCTTCTTTCTACAACTACTACACTGACCAGGCCACTGCTGGCCGTGTTACCCTGGAACCAATTTAAAAGTGCCTACAGCCAGCCCAAGTTTGTTATGTTAGGCCTTGGAAGCCTGTCTGCGGTCACTCCTTCCACTAGACTTCCACTGACCAGACCACTGCTGCCCGTGTACCCCTGGAACCAATTTAAAAGTGCCTACAGCCAGCCCAAGTTTGTTATGTTAGGCCTTGGAAGCCTGTCTGCGGTCACTCCTTCCACTAGACTTCCACTGACCAGACCACTGCTGCCCGTGTACCCCTGGAACCAATTTAAAAGTGCCTACAGCCAGCCCAAGTTTGTTATGTTAGGCCTTCGAAGCCTGTCTGCGGTCCATTCTTTCAACTACTACTACACTGACCAGGTCACTGCTGCCCGTGTACCCCTGGAACCAATTTAAAAGTGCCTACAGCCAGCCCAAGTTTGTTATGTTAGGCCTTGGAAGCCTGTCTGCGGTCACTCCTTCCACTAGACTTCCACTGACCAGACCACTGCTGCCCGTGTACCCCTGGAACCAATTTAAAAGTGCCTACAGCCAGCCCAAGTTTGTTATGTTAGGCCTTGGAAGCCTGTCTGCGGTCACTCCTTCCACTAGGCCTCCACTGACCACACCACTGCTGTCCGTGTACCCCTGGAACCAATTTAAAATTGCCTACAGCCATGTGTTATTATTTTAGGCCTTCGATGCCTGTCTGCGGTCACTCCTTCCACTAGGCCTCCACTGACCACACCACTGCTGTCCGTGTACCCCTGGAACCAATTTAAAATTGCCTACAGCCAGCCCAATTTTTTTATTTTAGGCCTTCGATGCCTGTCTGCGGTCCATTCTTTCAACTACTACTACACTGACCAGGTCACTGCTGCCCGTGTACCCCTGGAACCAATTTAAAATTGCCTACAGCCATGTGTTATTATTTTAGGCCTTCGATGCCTGTCTGCGGTCACTCCTTCCACTAGGCCTCCACTGACCACACCACTGCTGCCCGTGTACCCCTGGAACCAATTTAAAATTGCCTACAGCCAGCCCAATTTTTTTATTTTAGGCCTTCGATGCCTGTCTGCGGTCCATTCTTTCAACTACTACTACACTGACCAGGTCACTGCTGCCCGTGTACCCCTGGAACCAATTTAAAATTGCCTACAGCCAGCCCAATTTTTTTATTTTAGGCCTTCGATGCCTGTCTGCGGTCCATTCTTTCAACTACTACTACACTGACCAGGTCACTGCTGCCCGTCTACCCCTGGAACCAATTTAAAATTGCCTACAGCCATGTGTTATTATTTTAGGCCTTCGATGCCTGTCTGCGGTCACTCCTTCCACTAGGCCTCCACTGACCACACCACTGCTGTCCGTGTACCCCTGGAACCAATTTAAAATTGCCTACAGCCATGTGTTATTATTTTAGGCCTTCGATGCCTGTCTGCGGTCACTCCTTCCACTAGGCCTCCACTGACCACACCACTGCTGTCCGTGTACCCCTGGAACCAATTTAAAATTGCCTACAGCCAGCCCAATTTTTTTATTTTAGGCCTTCGATGCCTGTCTGCGGTCCATTCTTTCAACTACTACTACACTGACCAGGTCACTGCTGCCCGTGTACCCCTGGAACCAATTTAAAATTGCCTACAGCCATGTGTTATTATTTTAGGCCTTCGATGCCTGTCTGCGGTCACTCCTTCCACTAGGCCTCCACTGACCACACCACTGCTGCCCGTGTACCCCTGGAACCAATTTAAAATTGCCTACAGCCAGCCCAATTTTTTTATTTTAGGCCTTCGATGCCTGTCTGCGGTCCATTCTTTCAACTACTACTACACTGACCAGGTCACTGCTGCCCGTGTACCCCTGGAACCAATTTAAAATTGCCTACAGCCAGCCCAATTTTTTTATTTTAGGCCTTCGATGCCTGTCTGCGGTCCATTCTTTCAACTACTACTACACTGACCAGGTCACTGCTGCCCGTGTACCCCTGGAACCAATTTAAAATTGCCTACAGCCATGTGTTATTATTTTAGGCCTTCGATGCCTGTCTGCGGTCACTCCTTCCACTAGGCCTCCACTGACCACACCACTGCTGCCCGTGTACCCCTGGAACCAATTTAAAATTGCCTACAGCCAGCCCAATTTTTTTATTTTAGGCCTTCGATGCCTGTCTGCGGTCCATTCTTTCAACTACTACTACACTGACCAGGTCACTGCTGCCCGTGTACCCCTGGAACCAATTTAAAATTGCCTACAGCCAGCCCAATTTTTTTATTTTAGGCCTTCGATGCCTGTCTGCGGTCCATTCTTTCAACTACTACTACACTGACCAGGTCACTGCTGCCCGTCTACCCCTGGAACCAATTTAAAATTGCCTACAGCCAGCCCAATTTTTTTATTTTAGGCCTTCGATGCCTGTCTGCGGTCCATTCTTTCAACTACTACTACACTGACCAGGTCACTGCTGCCCGTGTACCCCTGGAACCAATTTAAAATTGCCTACAGCCAGCCCAATTTTTTTATTTTAGGCCTTCGATGCCTGTCTGCGGTCCATTCTTTCAACTACTACTACACTGACCAGGTCACTGCTGCCCGTGTACCCCTGGAACCAATTTAAAATTGCCTACAGCCAGCCCAATTTTTTTATTTTAGGCCTTCGATGCCTGTCTGCGGTCCATTCTTTCAACTACTACTACACTGACCAGGTCACTGCTGCCCGTGTACCCCTGGAACCAATTTAAAATTGCCTACAGCCAGCCCAATTTTTTTATTTTAGGCCTTCGATGCCTGTCTGCGGTCCATTCTTTCAACTACTACTACACTGACCAGGTCACTGCTGCCCGTGTACCCCTGGAACCAATTTAAAATTGCCTACAGCCAGCCCAATTTTTTTATTTTAGGCCTTCGATGCCTGTCTGCGGTCCATTCTTTCAACTACTACTACACTGACCAGGTCACTGCTGCCCGTCTACCCCTGGAACCAATTTAAAATTGCCTACAGCCATGTGTTATTATTTTAGGCCTTCGATGCCTGTCTGCGGTCACTCCTTCCACTAGGCCTCCACTGACCACACCACTGCTGTCCGTGTACCCCTGGAACCAATTTAAAATTGCCTACAGCCATGTGTTATTATTTTAGGCCTTCGATGCCTGTCTGCGGTCACTCCTTCCACTAGGCCTCCACTGACCACACCACTGCTGTCCGTGTACCCCTGGAACCAATTTAAAATTGCCTACAGCCATGTGTTATTATTTTAGGCCTTCGATGCCTGTCTGCGGTCACTCCTTCCACTAGGCCTCCACTGACCACACCACTGCTGTCCGTGTACCCCTGGAACCAATTTAAAATTGCCTACAGCCAGCCCAATTTTTTTATTTTAGGCCTTCGATGCCTGTCTGCGGTCCATTCTTTCAACTACTACTACACTGACCAGGTCACTGCTGCCCGTGTACCCCTGGAACCAATTTAAAATTGCCTACAGCCATGTGTTATTATTTTAGGCCTTCGATGCCTGTCTGCGGTCACTCCTTCCACTAGGCCTCCACTGACCACACCACTGCTGCCCGTGTACCCCTGGAACCAATTTAAAATTGCCTACAGCCAGCCCAATTTTTTTATTTTAGGCCTTCGATGCCTGTCTGCGGTCCATTCTTTCAACTACTACTACACTGACCAGGTCACTGCTGCCCGTGTACCCCTGGAACCAATTTAAAATTGCCTACAGCCAGCCCAATTTTTTTATTTTAGGCCTTCGATGCCTGTCTGCGGTCCATTCTTTCAACTACTACTACACTGACCAGGTCACTGCTGCCCGTGTACCCCTGGAACCAATTTAAAATTGCCTACAGCCATGTGTTATTATTTTAGGCCTTCGATGCCTGTCTGCGGTCACTCCTTCCACTAGGCCTCCACTGACCACACCACTGCTGTCCGTGTACCCCTGGAACCAATTTAAAATTGCCTACAGCCATGTGTTTTTATTTTAGGCCTTCGATGCCTGTCTGCGGTCCATTCTTTCAACTACTACTACACTGACCAGGGCACTGCTGGCCGTGTACCCCTGGAACCAACATCAGAAAATATAAAAATAAGTATTTTGCTTATAAAAAAGAAAATACTGGTGAGATATCAAATGCAGACATTTTAACATTAAAAACAAACACACAACTAAAATCTGGTACAGTACTAAAAATGGCCACCAGCTACAATTACTTTCTCCTGCAAGTAGTTAACTGAAAGTTTTTTTAAATTGAAAACACACATATGGCATCCACCGAGTGTTGTCCTGTCGCGTCTTCTTTATATTATTGCCGAGAAGATGCAAAATAATGAAAATAATAAAATCATTAATTACCAAAATAATAGAGAAAGTCAACACCACATTGCAAATAAACATTCATTCCAAATAAAGAAGCAGGGCGCGTCCGAGGGTGAGTATATACCTAATAAGAATCTAATCACCCTCGGACGCGCAATGCTTATTTCCAACAGCCTTCCTTCCTAAGAATCATCCCTTCCGTGGTGTAGAGAGACGTTGTGTTACACTCCAAGGTGTTCCCCAGGTTGCCTTTCCTGAGCTTCGATCTACCGGCTCTCGTTTAGTAGTTGTTGGAAACTACGCTGCATTAGGCCTTCAAATTGGGTATGGGGTGTAGAGAGATGGTGTGTTCCACTCCAAGGTGTTCCCCAGGTTGCCTTTCCTGAGCTTCGATCTTCCGGCTCTCGTTTAGTAGTTCTTGGAAACTACACTGCATTAGGCCTTCAAATTGGGTATGGGGTGTAGAGAGAGGGTGTGTTACACTCCAAGGTGTTCCCCAGTTTGCCTTTCCTGAGCTTCGATATTCCGGCTCTCGTTTAGTAGTTGTCGGAAACTACGCTGCATTAGGCCTACAAATTGGGTATGGGGTGTAGAGAGAGGGTGTGTTACACTCCAAGGTGTTCCCCAGGTTGCCTTTCCTGAGCTTCGATCTTCATGCTCTCGTTTAGTAGTTGTCGGAAACTACGCTGCATTAGGCCTACAAATTGGGTATGGGGTGTAGAGAGAGGGTTTGTTACACTCCAAGGTGTTCCCCAGGTTGCCTTTCCTGAGCTTCGATCTTCCGGCTCTCGTTTAGTAGTTGTTGGAAACTACGCTGCATTAGGCCTTCAAATTGGGTATGGGGTGTAGCGAGAGGGTGTGTTACACTCCAAGGTGTTCCCCAGGTTGCCTTTCCTGAGCTTCGATCTTCCGGCTCTCGTTTAGTAGTTCTTGGAAACTACACTGCATTAGACCTTCAAATTGGGTATGGGGTGTAGAGAGAGGGTGTGTTACACTCTAAGGTGTTCCCCAGGTTTCCTTGCCATTGCTTCGGTCTTCCGACTCTCGTTTAGTAGTTGTAGAAAAGTACACTGCATTAGGCCATACAAAATGGGTATGGGGTGGAGAGAGATGGTGTGTTACACTCCAAGGTGTTCCCCAGGTTGCCTTTCCTGAGCTTCTATCTTCAGGCTCTCATTAAATTGTGGTTAAATGGAACAACTGCATTTGGCGTACTAGTTGGTTTGGGGCCTACTATCGGTGTCTGCCACTCCTTGCTGTTCTCCTCCACTGAACAAAGCTGTGCCGCCTGTTTACTACGGTTGCCAATTTTGAACTGCATTTCGACTACTTACTGATTTGGCCCTACTCTCTGTGTCAGCCTCTCATTCCAGTTGTCCTCCACTGCAATGCCCCCTGGTTATTCCTGTGTTACCAATTTTGAACTGCATTTAGCCCACTTTCTTCTTTGGGCCTATATCTGTGTTTCCACTTCATCGTGCCCATTGCCCAGCCAGTGATAGATGAGTCTGCTGGTACATTGACCCATAACGCAACATTCCCCGTGCACGCTACACAACAACATTGTGACCCTGCTGAAAGTCAGGTTGCTCTTCCCGCATACCATACCACCTTACACGGGGACAAAGAGGAAGGTGCAGATGAAAGTGCAGGTTCCTTCATCAGGTGGGGGGAGGAATACTAGTTGGCGACGTCACTGGCACAGGGCCTCTCATAGTACGCAAAAGTGTTGCTGCCGGTGGGAGGCGCCCCCGCCGTGCAAACACACCGCTGTACTTTGAGGGGCCCTGTGCCAGTGCCAATGCCAACGAGTGGGCCCCCCCTGCTTGCTCAGGTTCACAGCACTTGCAAAGTTGAAATACTTACCTCTCCCTGCTCCACTGCCGTGACGTGGTCCAGATTTCCTGGGCCCACTAATTACTTGAACCAGCCCTACCCCCCACAACTTTAGCCAAATGACCCCCAATTTCAAATGCCTTCCAATTATTATAAGGTAAATTACGCTTGACAAGCTTCATTAAGAAGAATGGATGGTTTTGACATTAAAATGGGCACTCTAGGTGTTTTCCTGGCCCCCACTCACTGCCGACTATGCTGCCCCATTGACTTGCATTGGGTTTCGTGTTTCGGTCGATCCCGACTTTACGTCATAATCGGCCGATTTCACTCGACCCGACTTTGGACATAGTCGGGTTTCGCAAAACCCGGCTCGACTCTAAAAAGGTCAAGGTCGCTCAACTCTACTTGTGACACTTTCCCACCATCGCCTTCGTGTGACTGTGGCTGTTGAAATCCTTGGGCATCGCTACATTCGATTTCACCTGGCCCCACTTCAAGTTGACTGGCCAAGAGTCCTGAATCTTGGAAGGGAAAACTGATCAGCTCCTCGGAGTGTCCAAGTGTGGGATCAGCTTTCTCAGGGCACTCGGCATGGTGGGAGGAAGGAGGATCAGAGTGAGTAATATCTGGTCCATAATCACGGCTACTCAGGCTTGACCATATGGAAGACATGCTGGTGGTGGTGGCTTAGTGACTGGAAGCATTATCCGCTATCCATCCAACAACCGTTTTACACTGCTCTGACTTCAATAGTGGTGTGCTGCGGTCCCCTAGAAACTGGGAGAGGAAGGTTGAGCGAGAAGATGTGGGTCTTTGTTGTGGTCCACTTTCAGCTTGGCCACGGCCTCATCCTCTGCATGCTCCATCCTTGCCCATTTTAAATGGCCTACTGAAATATTTTAAAAGTTCAATACAAATAGCTTAATTTTGAGAAAACTTATATGTGATCAGTATGCCTGAAAAGCAAGTGTTTGGAGACCACAGATACATGGATGGAGATTACAGACTGATGGAGATTACAGACTGTTTTAATATGTGGCCTTTTTAAAAAAAAAAAAAAATTTAAACCACAAACCACTGTATAGACCAAGACTAGCAGACAAAAAAATGCAATGTATGCCTGAAAAGCAAAAATTTGGAGACCACAGATAAACCAGGCTTCAGACGAAGATAACAGACTGATCAAAATGTGGCCTTGATTTTTTTTTGGCCCACCAAAATTGTGTCAATAAGTAGGCTATGACACTAAAAAAAAATTGGAGTACTAAAATTGCAAAATAGTGTAATGAAATGTGATGCGTGATACAAATCGCAGTGATAACTATAAGAACTGTAGCTAAATACTTTTCGGCCAGCTACAGAGTTTTTAGGCACCAGGAACACATGGGCTACTTGCACAGTGAACAAGTCTGTATGATCATGTTCACACACCACCAAGAAACCTGAAGACACAAAAGAGAATAGTAAAACCAAAAACACTCAGTTTGAAAAAATGTTGCAGTTATCCGCAAGTGCTAGTAAAAGATGTAAAGAACAGGGTATTTGGTTGATACGTTTTTTGCAAAAAATGTATACTAAGCTGCTCTACCAATCTTCACGGTATACCCTTATCAGAGCAGTCCTAACTAATGTATGCAATCCCTATCTGATGTATTTAAAAACCTGATCATCTGTATATAACCTGTGTGAACAGGGTTCAGAGAGGAAAAATCCATGTGTGCATACAGGGTAGAACAGCTTTTGTGCAGATAGCCCAAGAGGAGTGGTGGAACTCCCCAGTCTTGTAGACACAAGAGAACAATTATGGAAACAGGAACACATGGGCTACTTGCACAGTGAATAAGTCTGTATGATCATGTTCACACACCACCAAGAAACCTGAAGACACAAAAGAGAATAGTAAAACCAAAAACACTCAGTTTGAAAAAATGTTGCAGTAATCCGCAAGTGCTAGTAAAAGATGTAAAAAACAGGGTATTTGGTTGATACGTTTTTTGCAAAAAATGTATACTAAGCTGCTCTACCAATCTTCACGGTATACCCTTATCAGAGCAGTCCTAACTAATGTATGCAATCCCTATCTGATGTATTTAAAAACCTGATCATCTGTATATAACCTGTGTGAACAGGGTTCAGAGAGGAAAAATCCATGTGTGCATACAGGGTAGAACAGCTTTTGTGCAGATAGCCCAAGAGGAGTGGTGGAACTCCCCAGTCTTGTAGACACAAGAGAACAATTATGGAAACAGGAACACATGGGCTACTTGCACAGTGAACAAGTCTGTATGATCATGTTCACACACCACCAAGAAACCTGAAGACACAAAAGAGAATAGTAAAACCAAAAACACTCAGTTTGAAAAAATGTTGCAGTAATCCGCAAGTGCTAGTAAAAGATGTAAAAAACAGGGTATTTGGTTGATACGTTTTTTGCAAAAAATGTATACTAAGCTGCTCTACCAATCTTCACGGTATACCCTTATCAGAGCAGTCCTAACTAATGTATGCAATCCCTATCTGATGTATTTAAAAACCTGATCATCTGTATATAACCTGTGTGAACAGGGTTCAGAGAGTAAAAATCCATGTGTGCATACAGGGTAGAACAGCTTTTGTGCAGATAGCCCAAGAGGAGTGGTGGAACTCCCCAGTCTTGTAGACACAAGAGAACAATTATGGAAACAGGAACACATGGGCTACTTGCACAGTGAACAAGTCTGTATGATCATGTTCACACACCACCAAGAAACCTGAAGACACAAAAGAGAATAGTAAAACCAAAAACACTCAGTTTGAAAAAATGTTGCAGTAATCCGCAAGTGCTAGTAAAAGATGTAAAAAACAGGGTATTTGGTTGATACGTTTTTTGCAAAAAATGTATACTAAGCTGCTCTACCAATCTTCACCGTATACCCTTATCAGAGCAGTCCTAACTAATGTATGCAATCCCTATCTGATGTATTTAAAAACCTGATCATCTGTATATAACCTGTGTGAACAGGGTTCAGAGAGGAAAAATCCATGTGTGCATACAGGGTAGAACAGCTTTTGTGCAGATAGCCCAAGAGGAGTGGTGGAACTCCCCAGTCTTGTAGACACAAGAGAACAATTATGGAAACAGGAACACATGGGCTACTTGCACAGTGAACAAGTCTGTATGATCATGTTCACACACCACCAAGAAACCTGAAGACACAAAAGAGAATAGTAAAACCAAAAACACTCAGTTTGAAAAAATGTTGCAGTAATCCGCAAGTGCTAGTAAAAGATGTAAAAAACAGGGTATTTGGTTGATACGTTTTTTGTAAAAAATGTATACTAAGCTGCTCTACCAATCTTCACTAGGGTTGAGCGAAACGGGTCGAACATTTTCAAAAGTCGCCGACTTTTGGCTAAGTCGGGGTTTCATGAAACCCGATCCGACCCCTGTGCGGGGTCGGCCATGCGGTACGCGACTTTCGCGCCAAAGTCGCGTTTCAATGACGCGAAAAGCGCCATTTCTCAGCCAATGAAGGTAAACGCAGAGTGTGGGCAGCGTGATGACATAGGTCCTGGTCCCCACCATCTTAGAGAAGGGCATTGCAGTGATTGGCTTGCTGTCTGCGACGTCACAGGGGCTATAAAGAGGCGTTCCCGCCGACCGCCATCTTACTGCTGCTGATCTGAGCTTAGGGAGAGGTTGCTGCCGCTTTGTCAGAAGCAGGGATAGCGTTAGGCAGGGTCCATTAACCACAAAACCGCTTGTGCTGCAGCGATTTGCACTGTCCAACACCACCCTCGGTGTGCAGGGACAGTGGAAGTTTTTTTTTTTTTTTTTTTCCCCTCAGCGCTGTAGCTCATTGGGCTGCCCTAGAAGGCTCCCTGATAGCTGCATTGCTGTGTGTACGCCGCTGTGCAAACCAACTGCTTTTTTCAAAGCACAAATCCTCTTGTTCCTTCCTTTCTGCACAGCTATCTTTTTTGTTTGTCCACACTTTTTATTTCATTTGTGCATCAGTCCACTCCTTATTGCTGCCTGCCATACCTGGCTGAGATTACTGCAGGCAGGGAGATAGTAGCTGCCTGCCATACCTGGCTGAGATTACTGCA
This sequence comes from Ranitomeya imitator, assembly GCF_032444005.1. Classification (NCBI taxonomy): domain Eukaryota; kingdom Metazoa; phylum Chordata; class Amphibia; order Anura; family Dendrobatidae; genus Ranitomeya; species Ranitomeya imitator. The sequence goes on from NC_091285.1 coordinate 88,110,472, forward strand.
GGCAGGGAGATAGTAATTGTAGGACATTCCCTGTTTTTTTTTTTTTTGGTGGGAGATTAAGATTGGCAATTTGGCATTTCTGCTAGAGTGCCATCCCTGTGTGTGCCATCTCTCTCACATAGTGGGCCATAGAAAGCCTTTTCATTTTTCTGTATTTTTTTTTGTGGGGTGTATAAATTCTCCCTGATAAAAATACAGTGGGAGATTAATATTGGCCTTTGGGCTTGTGTGCCAGTCCTGAGTGTGCCATCTCTCTCACAAATAGTGGGCCATAGAAAGCCTATTTTATTTTTTTTGGGGTTTTATAAATTCTCCCTGAAAAAAAGGGAGATTAATATTGGCCTCTGGGCTTGTGTGCCAGTCCTGAGCGTGCCATCTGTGCCAGCCCTGAGCGTGCCATCTCTCTCACAAATAGTGGGCCATAGAAAGCCTATTTATTTTTTTTTTTTGTTTTATAAATTTTCCCTGAAAAAAGGGAGATTAATATTGGCCTCTGGGCTTGTGTGCCAGTTGTGAGCGTGCCATCTGTGCCAGTCCTGAGCGTGCCATCTCTCTCACAAATAGTGGGCCATAGAAAGCCTATTTAAATATTTTTTTGGTTTTATAAATTCTCCCAGAAAAAAAGGGAGATTAATATTGGCCTCTGGGCTTCTGTGCCAGTCCTGAGCGTGCCATCTGTGCCAGTCCTGAGCGTCCCATCTCTCTCACAAATAGTGGGCCATAGAAAGCCTATTTTTTTTTTTTTTTGGGTTTTAGAAATTCTCCCTGGAAAAAAAAAGGGAGATTAATATTGCCCTTTGGGCTTGTGTGCCAGTACTAAGCGTTCCATCTCTCTCTCTCTCTCTCTCAGTCAGTGGGCCATAGAACGCCTATTTTTGGTTTTATTTGTTTTATAAATTCTCCCTGAAAAAATCATTTTATTTTATTTGGTTTCTAAATTCTTCCTGATAAAATCTTTTTTTTTTTATTATTTTTTTTTCTAAAGTCTCCCTGAAAAAAAAAAAAAAAAACAGTGGGAGATTAATATTGGCCTTTCTGCTTGTGTGCCAGTCTTGACTCCTGGGTGTGCCATCTCTCTCTCTCTCTCTCTCTCTCTCTCTCTCTCCAATTGTGGTCCATAGAAAGCCTATATTTTTTTTCCTTGATTTGGGTTCTAAAATCTACCAGAGAAAATAACTACATCAATCATTGGTAGAAAAATATTGGCCTCTGGGTTTGTGTGCCACTCCTGACTCATGTGTGCGTCATCTCTCAGTCAGTGGGCCATAGAACGCCTATTTTTGTTTTTATTTGTTTTATAAATTCTCCCTGAAAAAATCATTTTATTTTATTTGGTTTCTAAATTCTTCCTGATAAAATCATATTTTTTTTATTATTTTTTTTTCTAAAGTCTCCCTGAAAAAAAAAAAAAAAAACAGTGGGAGATTAATATTGGCCTTTCTGCTTGTGTGCCAGTCTTGACTCCTGGGTGCGTCATCTCTCAGTCAGTGGGCCATAGAACGCCTATTTTTGGTTTTATTTGTTTTCTAAATTCTCCCTGAAAAAATCATTTTATTTTATTTGGTTTCTAAATTCTTCCTGATAAAATCACATTTTTTTTATTATTTTTTTTTCTAAAGTCTCCCTGAAAAAAAAAAAAAAAAACAGTGGGAGATTAATATTGGCCTTTCTGCTTGTGTGCCAGTCTTGACTCCTGGGTGCGTCATCTCTCAGTCAGTGGGCCATAGAACGCCTATTTTTGGTTTTATTTGTTTTCTAAATTCTCCCTGAAAAAATCATTTTATTTTATTTGGTTTCTAAATTCTTCCTGATAAAATCACATTTTTTTTATTATTTTTTTTTCTAAAGTCTCCCTGAAAAAAAAAAAAAAAAACAGTGGGAGATTAATATTGGCCTTTCTGCTTGTGTGCCAGTCTTGACTCCTGGGTGCGTCATCTCTCAGTCAGTGGGCCATAGAACGCCTATTTTTGGTTTTATTTGTTTTCTAAATTCTCCCTGAAAAAATCATTTTATTTTATTTGGTTTCTAAATTCTTCCTGATAAAATCACATTTTTTTTATTATTTTTTTTTCTAAAGTCTCCCTGAAAAAAAAAAAAAAAAACAGTGGGAGATTAATATTGGCCTTTCTGCTTGTGTGCCAGTCTTGACTCCTGGGTGCGTCATCTCTCAGTCAGTGGGCCATAGAACGCCTATTTTTGGTTTTATTTGTTTTCTAAATTCTCCCTGAAAAAATCATTTTATTTTATTTGGTTTCTAAATTCTTCCTGATAAAATCACATTTTTTTTATTATTTTTTTTTCTAAAGTCTCCCTGAAAAAAAAAAAAAAAAACAGTGGGAGATTAATATTGGCCTTTCTGCTTGTGTGCCAGTCTTGACTCCTGGGTGCGTCATCTCTCAGTCAGTGGGCCATAGAACGCCTATTTTTGGTTTTATTTGTTTTATAAATTCTCCCTGAAAAAATCATTTTATTTTATTTGGTTTCTAAATTCTTCCTGATAAAATCATATTTTTTTTATTATTTTTTTTTCTAAAGTCTCCCTGAAAAAAAAAAAAAAAAAACAACCAAAAAAAACAGTGGGAGATTAATATTGGCCTTTCTGCTTGTGTGCCAGTCTTGACTCCTGGGTGTGCCCTCTCTCTCTCTCTCTCTCTCTCTCTCTCTCTCTCTCTCCAATTGTGGTCCATAGAAAGCCTATATTTTTTTTCCTTGATTTGGGTTCTAAAATCTACCAGAGAAAATAACTACATCAATCATTGGTAGAAAAATATTGGCCTCTGGGTTTGTGTGCCACTCCTGACTCCTGTGCGCGTCATCTCTCAGTCAGTGGGCCATAGAACGCCTATTTTTGTTTTTATTTGTTTTATAAATTCTCCCTGAAAAAATCATTTTATTTTATTTGGTTTCTAAATTCTTCCTGATAAAATCATATTTTTTTTATTATTTTTTTTTCTAAAGTCTCCCTGAAAAAAAAAAAAAAAAAAAAAAAAAACAGTGGGAGATTAATATTGGCCTTTCTGCTTGTGTGCCAGTCTTGACTCCTGGGTGTGCCATCTCTCTCTCTCTCTCTCTCTCTCTCCAATTGTGGTCCATAGAAAGCCTACATTTTTTTTCCTTGATTTGGGTTCCAAAATCTACCAGAGAAAATAACTCCATCAATCATTGGTAGAAAAATATTGGCCTCTGGGCTTGTGTGCCACTCCTGATTCCTGTGTGCGTCATCTCTCACTCAGTGGCCCATAGAAAGCATATAGTTTGTTACATTTGTTTTCTAAATTCTCCCTGCAAAAATCTTTTTTTTTTTTTTGGGGGGGTTTCTAAAGTGTTCCTGAAAAAAATAAAAATAAAAAAAAAATAATAGTGTGACATTAATATTAACATTTGTGCTTCAGTGACAGTCCTGCGTGTGGGGCATCTCTCTAATTTGCAGCCACCAAAAAAAGAGTGTGTAACATTGGGCCTGATTTTCGCTGTGGTCTCACCAACCTGTAAAGGGGTAGCTAAATCATACTGAAGTTATAGCTCACCGTGTAAGTTGTGTGACTGCAACAAATAACGTTAGTTTGGTTACGTTTTTAAAACAATGAGGAAGTCTAGTGGAAGAGGTCGTGGCCGGGGGCGTTCATTGTCAGCTGGTAATGAGGGTAGTGGTAGTGGTGGAGCATCAGGTGGTCGTGGGGGAAAAAATATTGCACCTAAGTCTGGAGCTGTGGAGCCAGGTTCGTCGTCCGGCTACACAAGGCCTCGAACGCTCCCTTTTCTGGGATTAGGAAAACCGCTTTTAAAGCCGGAGCAGCAAGAGCAAGTTTTGGCTTATCTTGCTGACTCAGCCTCTAGCTCTTTTGCCTCATCTCGTGAAACTGGTAAAAGTAAAAGCAGCGCGTCGTTAGTGGATGTTCACGGTCAGGGACAAGTCACTTCCTTGTCCTCTTCAGCAAAAACAACAACAGAGAAGAATGCAGCAGGCGACACAACGGGTTACTCCATGGAGCTCTTTACACATACCGTCCCTGGCTTAGAAAGTGAAGCAGTTAACAGTCCATGCCCATTACAAATTGAATCTGACATGGAGTGCACTGACGCACAGCCACAGCCAGACTACTATGCTGGTCCTTTGACTCAGACCACAACATTGCCCTCGCAGGGTGCTGATCAAGAATCAGACCCTGATGAGACTATGTTGCCCCATCACGAACGCTATACCACCGAACGACACGGTGACACAGACGAAGTTGCGCAGGAGGTACAAGAAGAGTTATTAGATGACCCAGTTCTTGACCCCGATTGGCAGCCATTGGGGGAACAGGGTGCAGGCGGCAGCAGTTCTGAAGCAGAGGAGGAGGAGGGGCCGCAGCAGGCATCAACATCGCCACAGGTTCCATCTGCCGGGCCCGTATCTTGCCCAAAACGCGTGGCAAAGCCAAAACCTGGTGGAGGACAGCGTGGCCATCCGGTTAAAGCTCAGTCTGCAATGCCTGAAAAGGTATCCGATGCTAGAAAGAGTGCAGTCTGGCATTTTTTTAAACAACATCCAATTGATCAGCGCAAAGTCATCTGTCAAAAATGTTCTACTTCCTTAAGCAGAGGTCAGAATCTGAAAAGTCTCAATACTAGTTGCATGCATAGACATTTAACCACCATGCATTTGAAAGCTTGGACTAACTACCAAACGTCCCTTAAGGTTGTTGCACCCTCGGCCAATGAAGCTAGTCATCAACGCAACATCCCTTCCGGCAGTGTAGGACCACCATTTAGCGCACCACCTGCTGTATCTGTGCAGGTATCTTTGCCAGGCCAAAGCAGTCAGGGTCAGGGAATCACCAGTTTCGTAGTAGGAAACACTGCATCTAGGGCACCGGCGGCAACAATACCATCTCCCACCGTCTCTCAGTCTGCCATGTCCACCGGCACCCCCGCTAGTTCCACGATCTCCAGCTCTCCAGTCCAGCTCACCCTACATGAGACTATGGTTAGAAAAAGGAAATACTTAGCCTCGCATCCGCGTACACAGGGTTTGAACGCCCACATAGCTAGACTAATCTCGTTAGAGATGATGCCCTACCGGTTAGTTGAAAGCGAAGCTTTCAAAGACCTGATGGACTACGCTGTACCACGCTACGAGCTACCCAGTCGACACTTTTTTTCCAGAAAAGCCATCCCAGCCCTCCACCAGCATGTTAAAGAGCGCATCGTCCATGCACTCAGGCAATCTGTGAGCACAAAGGTGCACCTGACAACAGATGCATGGACCAGTAGGCATGGCCAGGGACGTTACGTGTCCATCACGGCACACTGGGTAAATGTGGTGGATTCAGGGTCCACAGGGGACAGCAAGTTTGGGACAGTTCTGCCTAGCCCACGGTCTAGTAAACAGTTGTCTGTAGCCGTTCGCACCCCCTCCTCCTCCTCCTCCTCCTCCTCGTCCTCCTGCAGAAGCAAGAGCTCGTCCACAGACCGCAGTCGCACAAACACTCCATCCGCACCTGCCACTGTTGCACACCAGGTCTCCCATTATGGGGCAGCTACTGGCATACGTCAGCAGGCTGTATTGGCTATGAAGTGTTTGGGCGACAATAGACACACCGCGGAAGTTCTGTCCGAGTTCTTGCAGCAAGAAACGCAGTCGTGGCTGGGCACTGTAGATCTTGAGGCAGGCAAGGTAGTGAGTGATAACGGAAGGAATTTCATGGCTGCCATCTCCCTTTCCCAACTGAAACACATTCCTTGCCTGGCTCACACCTTAAACCTGGTGGTGCAGTGCTTCCTGAAAAGTTATCCGGGGTTATCCGACCTGCTCCTCAAAGTGCGTGGACTTTGCGCACATATCCGCCGTTCGCCTGTACACTCCAGCCGTATGCAGACCTATCAGCGTTCTTTGAACCTTCCCCAGCATCGCCTAATCATAGACGTTGCAACAAGGTGGAACTCAACACTGCACATGCTTCAGAGACTGTGCGAACAGAGGCGGGCTGTTATGTTTTTGTGGGAGGATACACATACACGGGCAGGCAGTAGGATGGCAGACATGGAGTTGTCAGGTGTGCAGTGGTCGAAGATTCAAGACATGTGTCAAGTCCTTCAGTGTTTTGAGGAATGCACACGGCTGGTTAGTGCAGACAACGCCATAATAAGCATGAGCATCCCCCTAATGCGTCTGCTGATGCAAAGTTTGACGCACATAAAGGATCAGGCGTCTGCACCAGAGGAAGAGGAAAGCCTTGATGACAGTCAGCGATTGTCTGGTCAGGGCAGTGTACATGACGAGGTACCGGGCGAAGAGGAGGTGGAGGATGAGGAGGATGATGGGGATGAGTATATTTTTAATGAGGAAGCTTTCCCGGGGGCACGGGAAATTGGTGGCGTGGCAAGGCCGGGTTCTGGTTTTTTGAGGGACACAAGTGACGTAGATTTGCCTGCAACTGCCCCTCAACCAAGCACAACCGCAGATTTGACAACGGGAACTTTGGCCCACATGGCGGATTATGCCTTGCGTATCCTCAAAAGGGACACACGCATTACAAAAATGATGAACGATGACGATTACTGGTTGGCCTGCCTCCTTGATCCTCGCTATAAAGGCAAATTGCAAAATATTATGCCACATGAGAACTTGGAACTAATATTAGCAACAAAACAATCAACTCTTGTTGACCGTTTGCTTCTGGCATTCCCTGCACACAGCGCCCGTGATCGTTCTCACACGAGCTCCAGGGGCCAGCAGACCAGAGGTGTTAGAGGGGCAGAAATCAGAAGTGGCGTTGGCCAGAGGGGTTTTCTGACCAGGTTGTGGAGTGATTTTTCTATGACCGCAGACAGGACAGGTACTGCAGCATCAATTCAAAGTGACAGGAGACAACATTTGTCCAGTATGGTTACAAACTATTTTTCATCCCTTATCGACGTTCTCCCTCAACCGTCATTCCCATTTGATTACTGGGCATCCAAATTAGACACCTGGCCAGAATTGGCAGAATATGCATTGCAGGAGCTTGCTTGCCCGGCAGCTAGTGTCCTATCAGAAAGAGTATTCAGTGCTGCAGGTTCAATACTAACAGAAAAAAGGACTCGTCTGGCTACCCAAAATGTAGATGATCTAACCTTCATTAAAATGAACCACAACTGGATTTCAAAATCTTTTGCCCCACCCTGCCCGGCTGACACCTAGCTTTCCTATGAAAAGGTCTTGCCTGTGGACTATTCTGAATGACTTTTCCAATCTCGTAATTTTCTTCACCTGATTGTCCAGCATACGACATGTTTCCACCTCACGAAATGGCCAAACTCCCCACACGGGGCCGTGCTATCGCCACTTTGCGCTTGGACCCTTGAGAGTGCTGTTTGTCTGAAGAGGTGGGTGTGGCCGCTTTTGGTCGACGGCACTGCCACTGGGTCCCTCATAGTACAATAAAGTGTCTCTGGCGGTGGTGGTGCGCACCCAACGTCAGACACACCGTTGTAATATGAGGGGCCCTGTGCCTGTAACGCCGGCCACAAGACAGTTCCCCCCCCCAGCTCAAACAGTGCTCTACCACTAGCAAAATTATCTCTCACAGCTTCACCAATGTGTAGTCTAGGCGCTGACATCCTTCAATGCCTGGCACTGACAATACCATTGTTTTGACATTTTTGTTATGTTAGGCCTTCGAAGCCTGTCTGCGGTCCCTTCTTTCTACAACTACTACACTGACCAGGCCACTGCTGGCCGTGTTACCCTGGAACCAATTTAAAAGTGCCTACAGCCAGCCCAAGTTTGTTATGTTAGGCCTTGGAAGCCTGTCTGCGGTCACTCCTTCCACTAGACTTCCACTGACCAGACCACTGCTGCCCGTGTACCCCTGGAACCAATTTAAAAGTGCCTACAGCCAGCCCAAGTTTGTTATGTTAGGCCTTGGAAGCCTGTCTGCGGTCACTCCTTCCACTAGACTTCCACTGACCAGACCACTGCTGCCCGTGTACCCCTGGAACCAATTTAAAAGTGCCTACAGCCAGCCCAAGTTTGTTATGTTAGGCCTTCGAAGCCTGTCTGCGGTCCATTCTTTCAACTACTACTACACTGACCAGGTCACTGCTGCCCGTGTACCCCTGGAACCAATTTAAAAGTGCCTACAGCCAGCCCAAGTTTGTTATGTTAGGCCTTGGAAGCCTGTCTGCGGTCACTCCTTCCACTAGACTTCCACTGACCAGACCACTGCTGCCCGTGTACCCCTGGAACCAATTTAAAAGTGCCTACAGCCAGCCCAAGTTTGTTATGTTAGGCCTTGGAAGCCTGTCTGCGGTCACTCCTTCCACTAGGCCTCCACTGACCACACCACTGCTGTCCGTGTACCCCTGGAACCAATTTAAAATTGCCTACAGCCATGTGTTATTATTTTAGGCCTTCGATGCCTGTCTGCGGTCACTCCTTCCACTAGGCCTCCACTGACCACACCACTGCTGTCCGTGTACCCCTGGAACCAATTTAAAATTGCCTACAGCCAGCCCAATTTTTTTATTTTAGGCCTTCGATGCCTGTCTGCGGTCCATTCTTTCAACTACTACTACACTGACCAGGTCACTGCTGCCCGTGTACCCCTGGAACCAATTTAAAATTGCCTACAGCCATGTGTTATTATTTTAGGCCTTCGATGCCTGTCTGCGGTCACTCCTTCCACTAGGCCTCCACTGACCACACCACTGCTGCCCGTGTACCCCTGGAACCAATTTAAAATTGCCTACAGCCAGCCCAATTTTTTTATTTTAGGCCTTCGATGCCTGTCTGCGGTCCATTCTTTCAACTACTACTACACTGACCAGGTCACTGCTGCCCGTGTACCCCTGGAACCAATTTAAAATTGCCTACAGCCAGCCCAATTTTTTTATTTTAGGCCTTCGATGCCTGTCTGCGGTCCATTCTTTCAACTACTACTACACTGACCAGGTCACTGCTGCACGTCTACCCCTGGAACCAATTTAAAATTGCCTACAGCCATGTGTTATTATTTTAGGCCTTCGATGCCTGTCTGCGGTCACTCCTTCCACTAGGCCTCCACTGACCACACCACTGCTGTCCGTGTACCCCTGGAACCAATTTAAAATTGCCTACAGCCATGTGTTATTATTTTAGGCCTTCGATGCCTGTCTGCGGTCACTCCTTCCACTAGGCCTCCACTGACCACACCACTGCTGTCCGTGTACCCCTGGAACCAATTTAAAATTGCCTACAGCCAGCCCAATTTTTTTATTTTAGGCCTTCGATGCCTGTCTGCGGTCCATTCTTTCAACTACTACTACACTGACCAGGTCACTGCTGCCCGTGTACCCCTGGAACCAATTTAAAATTGCCTACAGCCATGTGTTATTATTTTAGGCCTTCGATGCCTGTCTGCGGTCACTCCTTCCACTAGGCCTCCACTGACCACACCACTGCTGCCCGTGTACCCCTGGAACCAATTTAAAATTGCCTACAGCCAGCCCAATTTTTTTATTTTAGGCCTTCGATGCCTGTCTGCGGTCCATTCTTTCAACTACTACTACACTGACCAGGTCACTGCTGCCCGTGTACCCCTGGAACCAATTTAAAATTGCCTACAGCCAGCCCAATTTTTTTATTTTAGGCCTTCGATGCCTGTCTGCGGTCCATTCTTTCAACTACTACTACACTGACCAGGTCACTGCTGCCCGTGTACCCCTGGAACCAATTTAAAATTGCCTACAGCCATGTGTTATTATTTTAGGCCTTCGATGCCTGTCTGCGGTCACTCCTTCCACTAGGCCTCCACTGACCACACCACTGCTGCCCGTGTACCCCTGGAACCAATTTAAAATTGCCTACAGCCAGCCCAATTTTTTTATTTTAGGCCTTCGATGCCTGTCTGCGGTCCATTCTTTCAACTACTACTACACTGACCAGGTCACTGCTGCCCGTGTACCCCTGGAACCAATTTAAAATTGCCTACAGCCAGCCCAATTTTTTTATTTTAGGCCTTCGATGCCTGTCTGCGGTCCATTCTTTCAACTACTACTACACTGACCAGGTCACTGCTGCCCGTCTACCCCTGGAACCAATTTAAAATTGCCTACAGCCAGCCCAATTTTTTTATTTTAGGCCTTCGATGCCTGTCTGCGGTCCATTCTTTCAACTACTACTACACTGACGAGGTCACTGCTGCCCGTGTACCCCTGGAACCAATTTAAAATTGCCTACAGCCAGCCCAATTTTTTTATTTTAGGCCTTCGATGCCTGTCTGCGGTCCATTCTTTCAACTACTACTACACTGACCAGGTCACTGCTGCCCGTGTACCCCTGGAACCAATTTAAAATTGCCTACAGCCAGCCCAATTTTTTTATTTTAGGCCTTCGATGCCTGTCTGCGGTCCATTCTTTCAACTACTACTACACTGACCAGGTCACTGCTGCCCGTGTACCCCTGGAACCAATTTAAAATTGCCTACAGCCATGTGTTATTATTTTAGGCCTTCGATGCCTGTCTGCGGTCACTCCTTCTACTAGGCCTCCACTGACCACACCACTGCTGCCCGTGTACCCCTGGAACCAATTTAAAATTGCCTACAGCCAGCCCAATTTTTTTATTTTAGGCCTTCGATGCCTGTCTGCGGTCCATTCTTTCAACTACTACTACACTGACCAGGTCACTGCTGCCCGTGTACCCCTGGAACCAATTTAAAATTGCCTACAGCCAGCCCAATTTTTTTATTTTAGGCCTTCGATGCCTGTCTGCGGTCCATTCTTTCAACTACTACTACACTGACCAGGTCACTGCTGCCCGTGTACCCCTGGAACCAATTTAAAATTGCCTACAGCCAGCCCAATTTTTTTATTTTAGGCCTTCGATGCCTGTCTGCGGTCCATTCTTTCAACTACTACTACACTGACCAGGTCACTGCTGCCCGTCTACCCCTGGAACCAATTTAAAATTGCCTACAGCCATGTGTTATTATTTTAGGCCTTCGATGCCTGTCTGCGGTCACTCCTTCCACTAGGCCTCCACTGACCACACCACTGCTGTCCGTGTACCCCTGGAACCAATTTAAAATTGCCTACAGCCATGTGTTATTATTTTAGGCCTTCGATGCCTGTCTGCGGTCACTCCTTCCACTAGGCCTCCACTGACCACACCACTGCTGTCCGTGTACCCCTGGAACCAATTTAAAATTGCCTACAGCCATGTGTTATTATTTTAGGCCTTCGATGCCTGTCTGCGGTCACTCCTTCCACTAGGCCTCCACTGACCACACCACTGCTGTCCGTGTACCCCTGGAACCAATTTAAAATTGCCTACAGCCAGCCCAATTTTTTTATTTTAGGCCTTCGATGCCTGTCTGCGGTCCATTCTTTCAACTACTACTACACTGACCAGGTCACTGCTGCCCGTGTACCCCTGGAACCAATTTAAAATTGCCTACAGCCATGTGTTATTATTTTAGGCCTTCGATGCCTGTCTGCGGTCACTCCTTCCACTAGGCCTCCACTGACCACACCACTGCTGCCCGTGTACCCCTGGAACCAATTTAAAATTGCCTACAGCCAGCCCAATTTTTTTATTTTAGGCCTTCGATGCCTGTCTGCGGTCCATTCTTTCAACTACTACTACACTGACCAGGTCACTGCTGCCCGTGTACCCCTGGAACCAATTTAAAATTGCCTACAGCCAGCCCAATTTTTTTATTTTAGGCCTTCGATGCCTGTCTGCGGTCCATTCTTTCAACTACTACTACACTGACCAGGTCACTGCTGCCCGTCTACCCCTGGAACCAATTTAAAATTGCCTACAGCCAGCCCAATTTTTTTATTTTAGGCCTTCGATGCCTGTCTGCGGTCCATTCTTTCAACTACTACTACACTGACCAGGTCACTGCTGCCCGTGTACCCCTGGAACCAATTTAAAATTGCCTACAGCCAGCCCAATTTTTTTATTTTAGGCCTTCGATGCCTGTCTGCGGTCCATTCTTTCAACTACTACTACACTGACCAGGTCACTGCTGCCCGTGTACCCCTGGAACCAATTTAAAATTGCCTACAGCCATGTGTTATTATTTTAGGCCTTCGATGCCTGTCTGCGGTCACTCCTTCCACTAGGCCTCCACTGACCACACCACTGCTGTCCGTGTACCCCTGGAACCAATTTAAAATTGCCTACAGCCATGTGTTTTTATTTTAGGCCTTCGATGCCTGTCTGCGGTCCATTCTTTCAACTACTACTACACTGACCAGGGCACTGCTGGCCGTGTACCCCTGGAACCAACATCAGAAAATATAAAAATAAGTATTTTGCTTATAAAAAAGAAAATACTGGTGAGATATCAAATGCAGACATTTTAACATTAAAAACAAACACACAACTAAAATCTGGTACAGTACTAAAAATGGCCACCAGCTACAATTACTTTCTCCTGCAAGTAGTTAACTGAAAGTTTTTTTAAATTGAAAACACACATATGGCATCCACCGAGTGTTGTCCTGTCGCGTCTTCTTTATATTATTGCCGAGAAGATGCAAAATAATGAAAATAATAAAATCATTAATTACCAAAATAATAGAGAAAGTCAACACCACATTGCAAATAAACATTCATTCCAAATAAAGAAGCAGGGCGCGTCCGAGGGTGAGTATATACCTAATAAGAATCTAATCACCCTCGGACGCGCAATGCTTATTTCCAACAGCCTTCCTTCCTAAGAATCATCCCTTCCGTGGTGTAGAGAGACGTTGTGTTACACTCCAAGGTGTTCCCCAGGTTGCCTTTCCTGAGCTTCGATCTACCGGCTCTCGTTTAGTAGTTGTTGGAAACTACGCTGCATTAGGCCTTCAAATTGGGTATGGGGTGTAGAGAGATGGTGTGTTCCACTCCAAGGTGTTCCCCAGGTTGCCTTTCCTGAGCTTCGATCTTCCGGCTCTCGTTTAGTAGTTCTTGGAAACTACACTGCATTAGGCCTTCAAATTGGGTATGGGGTGTAGAGAGAGGGTGTGTTACACTCCAAGGTGTTCCCCAGGTTGCCTTTCCTGAGCTTCGATATTCCGGCTCTCGTTTAGTAGTTGTCGGAAACTACGCTGCATTAGGCCTACAAATTGGGTATGGGGTGTAGAGAGAGGGTGTGTTACACTCCAAGGTGTTCCCCAGGTTGCCTTTCCTGAGCTTCGATCTTCATGCTCTCGTTTAGTAGTTGTCGGAAACTACGCTGCATTAGGCCTACAAATTGGGTATGGGGTGTAGAGAGAGGGTTTGTTACACTCCAAGGTGTTCCCCAGGTTGCCTTTCCTGAGCTTCGATCTTCCGGCTCTCGTTTAGTAGTTGTTGGAAACTACGCTGCATTAGGCCTTCAAATTGGGTATGGGGTGTAGCGAGAGGGTGTGTTACACTCCAAGGTGTTCCCCAGGTTGCCTTTCCTGAGCTTCGATCTTCCGGCTCTCGTTTAGTAGTTCTTGGAAACTACACTGCATTAGACCTTCAAATTGGGTATGGGGTGTAGAGAGAGGGTGTGTTACACTCTAAGGTGTTCCCCAGGTTTCCTTGCCATTGCTTCGGTCTTCCGACTCTCGTTTAGTAGTTGTAGAAAAGTACACTGCATTAGGCCATACAAAATGGGTATGGGGTGGAGAGAGATGGTGTGTTACACTCCAAGGTGTTCCCCAGGTTGCCTTTCCTGAGCTTCTATCTTCAGGCTCTCATTAAATTGTGGTTAAATGGAACAACTGCATTTGGCGTACTAGTTGGTTTGGGGCCTACTATCGGTGTCTGCCACTCCTTGCTGTTCTCCTCCACTGAACAAAGCTGTGCCGCCTGTTTACTACGGTTGCCAATTTTGAACTGCATTTCGACTACTTACTGATTTGGCCCTACTCTCTGTGTCAGCCTCTCATTCCAGTTGTCCTCCACTGCAATGCCCCCTGGTTATTCCTGTGTTACCAATTTTGAACTGCATTTAGCCCACTTTCTTCTTTGGGCCTATATCTGTGTTTCCACTTCATCGTGCCCATTGCCCAGCCAGTGATAGATGAGTCTGCTGGTACATTGACCCATAACGCAACATTCCCCGTGCACGCTACACAACAACATTGTGACCCTGCTGAAAGTCAGGTTGCTCTTCCCGCATACCATACCACCTTACACGGGGACAAAGAGGAAGGTGCAGATGAAAGTGCAGGTTCCTTCATCAGGTGGGGGGAGGAATACTAGTTGGCGACGTCACTGGCACAGGGCCTCTCATAGTACGCAAAAGTGTTGCTGCCGGTGGGAGGCGCCCCCGCCGTGCAAACACACCGCTGTACTTTGAGGGGCCCTGTGCCAGTGCCAATGCCAACGAGTGGGCCCCCCCTGCTTGCTCAGGTTCACAGCACTTGCAAAGTTGAAATACTTACCTCTCCCTGCTCCACTGCCGTGACGTGGTCCAGATTTCCTGGGCCCACTAATTACTTGAACCAGCCCTACCCCCCACAACTTTAGCCAAATGACCCCCAATTTCAAATGCCTTCCAATTATTATAAGGTAAATTACGCTTGACAAGCTTCATTAAGAAGAATGGATGGTTTTGACATTAAAATGGGCACTCTAGGTGTTTTCCTGGCCCCCACTCACTGCCGACTATGCTGCCCCATTGACTTGCATTGGGTTTCGTGTTTCGGTCGATCCCGACTTTACGTCATAATCGGCCGATTTCACTCGACCCGACTTTGGACATAGTCGGGTTTCGCAAAACCCGGCTCGACTCTAAAAAGGTCAAGGTCGCTCAACTCTAATCTTCACGGTATACCCTTATCAGAGCAGTCCTAACTAATGTATGCAATCCCTATCTGATGTATTTAAAAACCTGATCATCTGTATATAACCTGTGTGAACAGGGTTCAGAGAGGAAAAATCCATGTGTGCATACAGGGTAGAACAGCTTTTGTGCAGATAGCCCAAGAGGAGTGGTGGAACTCCCCAGTCTTGTAGACACAAGAGAACAATTATGGAAACAGGAACACATGGACTACTTGCACAGTGAACAAGTCTGTATGATCATGTTCACACACCACCAAGAAACCTGAAGACACAAAAGAGAATAGTAAAACCAAAAACACTCAGTTTGAAAAAATGTTGCAGTAATCCGCAAGTGCTAGTAAAAGATGTAAAAAACAGGGTATTTGGTTGATACGTTTTTTGCAAAAAATGTATACTAAGCTGCTCTACCAATCTTCACGGTATACCCTTATCAGAGCAGTCCTAACTAATGTATGCAATCCCTATCTGATGTATTTAAAAACCTGATCATCTGTATATAACCTGTGTGAACAGGGTTCAGAGAGGAAAAATCCATGTGTGCATACAGGGTAGAACAGCTTTTGTGCAGATAGCCCAAGAGGAGTGGTGGAACTCCCCAGTCTTGTAGACACAAGAGAACAATTATGGAAACAGGAACACATGGGCTACTTGCACAGTGAACAAGTCTGTATGATCATGTTCACACACCACCAAGAAACCTGAAGACACAAAAGAGAATAGTAAAACCAAAAACACTCAGTTTGAAAAAATGTTGCAGTAATCCGCAAGTGCTAGTAAAAGATGTAAAAAACAGGGTATTTGGTTGATACGTTTTTTGCAAAAAATGTATACTAAGCTGCTCTACCAATCTTCACGGTATACCCTTATCAGAGCAGTCCTAACTAATGTATGCAATCCCTATTTGATGTATTTAAAAACCTGATCATCTGTATATAACCTGTGTGAACAGGGTTCAGAGAGGAAAAATCCATGTGTGCATACAGGGTAGAACAGCTTTTGTGCAGATAGCCCAAGAGGAGTGGTGGAACTCCCCAGTCTTGTAGACACAAGAGAACAATTATGGAAACAGGAACACATGGGCTACTTGCACAGTGAACAAGTCTGTATGATCATGTTCACACACCACCAAGAAACCTGAAGACACAAAAGAGAATAGTAAAACCAAAAACACTCAGTTTGAAAAAATGTTGCAGTAATCCGCAAGTGCTAGTAAAAGATGTAAAAAACAGGGTATTTGGTTGATACGTTTTTTGCAAAAAATGTATACTAAGCTGCTCTACCAATCTTCACGGTATACCCTTATCAGAGCAGTCCTAACTAATGTATGCAATCCCTATCTGATGTATTTAAAAACCTGATCATCTGTATATAACCTGTGTGAACAGGGTTCAGAGAGGAAAAATCCATGTGTGCATACAGGGTAGAACAGCTTTTGTGCAGATAGCCCAAGAGGAGTGGTGGAACGCCCCAGTCTTGTAGACACAAGAGAACAATTATGGAAACAGGAACACATGGGCTACTTGCACAGTGAACAAGTCTGTATGATCATGTTCACACACCACCAAGAAACCTGAAGACACAAAAGAGAATAGTAAAACCAAAAACACTCAGTTTGAAAAAATGTTGCAGTAATCCGCAAGTGCTAGTAAAAGATGTAAAAAACAGGGTATTTGGTTGATACGTTTTTTGCAAAAAATGTATACTAAGCTGCTCTACCAATCTTCACGGTATACCCTTATCAGAGCAGTCCTAACTAATGTATGCAATCCCTATCTGATGTATTTAAAAACCTGATCATCTGTATATAACCTGTGTGAACAGGGTTCAGAGAGGAAAAATCCATGTGTGCATACAGGGTAGAACAGCTTTTGTGCAGATAGCCCAAGAGGAGTGGTGGAACTCCCCAGTCTTGTAGACACAAGAGAACAATTATGGAAACAGGAACACATGGGCTACTTGCACAGTGAACAAGTCTGTATGATCATGTTCACACACCACCAAGAAACCTGAAGACACAAAAGAGAATAGTAAAACCAAAAACACTCAGTTTGAAAAAATGTTGCAGTAATCCGCAAGTGCTAGTAAAAGATGTAAAAAACAGGGTATTTGGTTGATACGTTTTTTGCAAAAAATGTATACTAAGCTGCTCTACCAATCTTCACGGTATACCCTTATCAGAGCAGTCCTAACTAATGTATGCAATCCCTATCTGATGTATTTAAAAACCTGATCATCTGTATATAACCTGTGTGAACAGGGTTCAGAGAGGAAAAATCCATGTGTGCATACAGGGTAGAACAGGTTTTGTGCAGATAGCCCAAGAGGAGTGGTGGAACTCCCCAGTCTTGTAGACACAAGAGAACAATTATGGAAACAGGAACACATGGGCTACTTGCACAGTGAACAAGTCTGTATGATCATATTCACACACCACCAAGAAACCTGAAGACACAAAAGAGAATAGTAAAACCAAAAACACTCAGTTTGAAAAAATGTTGCAGTAATCCGCGAGTGCTAGTAAAAGATGTAAAAAACAGGGTATTTGGTTGATACGTTTTTTGCAAAAAATGTATACTAAGCTGCTCTACCAATCTTCACGGTATACCCTTATCAGAGCAGTCCTAACTAATGTATGCAATCCCTATCTGATGTATTTAAAAACCTGATCATCTGTATATAACCTGTGTGAACAGGGTTCAGAGAGGAAAAATCCATGTGTGCATACAGGGTAGAACAGCTTTTGTGCAGATAGCCCAAGAGGAGTTGTGGAACTCCCCAGTCTTGTAGACACAAGAGAACAATTATGGAAACAGGAACACATGGGCTACTTGCACAGTGAACAAGTCTGTATGATCATGTTCACACACCACCAAGAAACCTGAAGACACAAAAGAGAATAGTAAAGCGAAAAACACTCAGTTTGAAAAAATGTTGCAGTAATCCGCAAGTGCTAGTAAAAGATGTAAAAAACAGGGTATTTGGTTGATACGTTTTTTGCAAAAAATGTATACTAAGCTGCTCTACCAATCTTCACGGTATACCCTTATCAGAGCAGTCCTAACTAATGTATGCAATCCCTATCTGATGTATTTAAAAACCTGATCATCTGTATATAACCTGTGTGAACAGGGTTCAGAGAGGAAAAATCCATGTGTGCATACAGGGTAGAACAGCTTTTGTGCAGATAGCCCAAGAGGAGTGGTGGAACGCCCCAGTCTTGTAGACACAAGAGAACAATTATGGAAACAGGAACACATGGGCTACTTGCACAGTGAACAAGTCTGTATGATCATGTTCACACACCACCAAGAAACCTGAAGACACAAAGGAGAATAGTAAAACCAAAAACACTCAGTTTGAAAAAATGTTGCAGTAATCCGCAAGTGCTAGTAAAAGATGTAAAAAACAGGGTATTTGGTTGATACGTTTTTTGCAAAAAATGTATACTAAGCTGCTCTACCAATCTTCACGGTATACCCTTATCAGAGCAGTCCTAACTAATGTATGCAATCCCTATCTGATGTATTTAAAAACCTGATCATCTGTATATAACCTGTGTGAACAGGGTTCAGAGAGGAAAAATCCATGTGTGCATACAGGGTAGAACAGGTTTTGTGCAGATAGCCCAAGAGGAGTGGTGGAACTCCCCAGTCTTGTAGACACAAGAGAACAATTATGGAAACAGGAACACATGGGCTACTTGCACAGTGAACAAGTCTGTATGATCATGTTCACACACCACCAAGAAACCTGAAGACTAGTGTTGAGCATTCCGATACCGCAAGTATCGGGTATCGGCCGATATTTGCGGTATCGGAATTCCGATACTGAATTCCGATACTTCCCGCGTATCGGATACCGGAATCGGAAGTTCCCAGAATTCAAATTGAACGCAGCAGCCAATGAGGAATGAATGAAAGTGTGGGCACATCCTGTTTAGCATGGTGGGCATGTAAGTACTGGCAAGGCTTGGATTGGCTGCTGAAATGATGTCACTCTGCACTATAAAAAAGCGCTGCCGCCATTTTGCGCTCACTCTGCTGTGATTTCAGTTAGGGACAGGACGCTGTGTTCTAACTGAGGGCCAGTTGAGCTAGCTAATTGCTTTATTTTCCTTTCCAAAGGCTAATTTAGCAAAACGCTGTGTGTTCTTCACTGTTCACCTTGCTCTTGCCTTGCAGCGCTGTTTTAACAGCGTTCTGCAAGGTCTCTGTGTGTGTGTGTGTGTGTGTGCAGCTCACTCTGTAGTCTGTGTGCAGCCATATACCCGGTTGTATTCAGCTCAGGGGGGGTTCACACTGCCTCACACAGTTGTTCTTTTTTGCTCTTAGTGCAGCCTGCTGCACATTTTTTCTCAAATTTCCTATTAGTGTTTTTCCACCAGTCTCCAGCTCTATTGTGGAAAAACACTACATAGGATAACCTAGAGGGGGGTTTTTGGGCTTTGCAGCGCCGTTTACGGCTGTCTGCACGGTCTCCGTGTGAGCCCAGCTCGCCCTGTAGTCTGTGTGCAGCCATAGCCGGTTGGATTCAGCTCAGGGTTCGTTACTGGCTCATACCTTGAGAAAAATTTTCCTTTTTTTCAAATAGTGCAGCCTGTTTAAAATTTGAAAAAAAAAATTCCTATTAGTGTCTTTCCACTCGTATCCAGCTAAATAGTGGAAAAACACTATATAGGATAACCTAGAGGAGGGTTTTTTGGCCTTGCAGCGCCGTTTACGGCTGTCTGCACGGTCTCCGTGTGAGCCCAGCTCGCCCTGTAGTCTGTGTGCAGCCATAGCCGGTTGGATTCAGCTCAGGGTTCGTTACTGGCTCATACCTTGAGAAAAATTTTCCTTTTTTTCAAATAGTGCAGCCTGTTTAAAATTTGAAAAAAAAAAAAATTCCTATTAGTGTCTTTCCACCAGTCTCCAGCTCAATTGTGGAAAAACACTACATAGGATAACCTAGAGGTTTTTTTGGGGGCCTTGCAGCGCCGTTTACGGCTGTCTGCACGGTCTCTGTGTGAGCGCAGCTCGCCCTGTAGTCTGTGTGCAGCCATAGCCGGTTGGATTCAGCTCAGGGTGCGTTACTGCCTCATACCTTGAAAAACAATTTCCTTTTTTTCAAATAGTGCAGCCAGTTTAAAATTTGAAAAAAAAAATTCCTATTAGTGTCTTTCCACTTGTATCCAGCTAAATAGTGGAAAAACACTATATAGGATAACCTAGAGGAGGGTTTCTTGGCCTTGCAGCGCCGTTTACGGCTGTCTGCACGGTCTCCGTGTGATTTAAACTAGCTCTGTAGCCCGATCTGCACCAAAAAAAAGGTTAAGTTCACCAAACACAACTTACACTTGTGTAGGCCACATTTGAAAAATAATAAAGTTTAGTCCACAATTTACAACATTAGTGTTTCTTACACCTGTTAGGAGGAGCATTACAGGAATAAGCACACTAAGGCCTTAGTACTTTTCTGCTTATCTTTATCTGTCAACCAAGATGAAGAGGGCAGGGAGTAAGGCACGTGGGCGTGGGCGCGGAGCAGGGAGAGGAGCAGGGAGAGGACGTGGTGATTCTGTGCCTGCTGCGGGCGCCGGTGACTCGTCGTCACTCAGTTTCAGCAGGGAACAGTCCTTCATGCGCAGCTTTGTCGGAGAGCGCCGTGCACCGCTGCTGCGTGAAGACCAAATTGAAGCCGTTGTCGGGTGGATGGCAGCTAACGCCTCGGCATCGACTTCAGTTAGTGCCACATCCTCTCAGGCACAGAGCACTGGAGAGCAGCCATCTGTCTCTTCACCACCTGCCAAATTGGCCAGGCAGTCAGAGAGCCCAGGACAGGAGCCGTCTCTACTTCTGTTCTCTGAATCTCTTGGCTTGGAAACAGGGGGCCAGCCAAGCAGCATTGGAGAAATGGAAGAAGAGGCAGTGTGCAGTGATGCCCAACACCTTTTTCTCTCTGACTCTGAAGAGGCAGGTGGGCCAGTGCCTCCGGTGACCACAGCGCAGTACGCATCTGATGATGAAACTCAGGTGCCGCTTTCTCGTGCGTACTGTGCTGCTGAGACTACCCAGGAGGAGCAGTTGGTGGCAGAGGGTAGTGGAGATGATGAGGTCCTTGACCCATCGTGGCGTGAGGAACAGGAAGGTGGTGGGAGCAGCTCAGAGGAAGAGCTTCCTCTTACGGGCCAAAGAGGGAGAGGGAGGGGGAAGACTGCGGAGCCTGTAGCCTCCACTTTGGCACCCGTTAGGAGCCTGTCTCTTTCCAAAGCCAAAAAGGGCGCTCCCAAGACTTGCAGTGCCTGGTCCTTTTTTGACACAGTTGCAGATGACATTTGTTTTGTCAAATGCAAGCTGTGTCATCATAAAGTAAAAAGAGGGAAAAATGTCAGCAACCTCAATACCACAAATATGTGGAAACATGTGCGGACCAGGCACGCGGTGGAGTTACAGAAACACACTGAAGATGTAGGCCAACCAACAGCGGCAGCTACCACCTCTTCAGCTCGTGTTGCCTCTTCCTCCAGCTCACGCACAGCTGGTTTGGCTTCCTCCCAGAGACCTAGTGTAATTCCACCCACAGCACCACCTTCCCAGTCATCCTCACACTCCCAGTCTACTCTACAGCCATCGGTAGTCCAGGCATGGGAGAAAAGGCGGGCATTCTCGGCCAACCACCCCCGAGCACAGGCTCTGAATGCAGGCATTGCCAAACTGTTGTCCCTGGAAATGCTCTCGTTCAGGCTGGTGGAGACTGACAGCTTCCGTGACTTGATGGCATTGGCAGTCCCACAGTACAAGGTGCCCAGCCGCTTTTACTTCAGCAGGCAGGCTGTCCCTGCCCTGCACAGGCATGTTGAGGCAAACATAAAACATGCGCTACTGAACGCCGTCAGTAGCAAGGTCCACCTCACCACCGATGCGTGGACCAGTCAGCATGGACAGGGGCGATATGTTTCCCTCACTGCCCATTGGGTTAATGTTGTTGAGCCAGGTACAGATCGTGCGAGTGGCGCAGGACGTGTCCTGCCCACTCCAAGGATTGCAGGAATCCAGTCTGTACGCATCGACTCCTCCTCTTACACCAGTTCCTCTGATTCCTCTCTGCAGGATCCGTCACAGTCCACCCCCACATGGACCCGTGAACGTTTACCTATGACCGACATGAGCACAGTCGTGGCCAAACGTCAGCAGGCCGTCTTGAAACTAGTTTCATTGGGGCATCGAAGCCACACAGCGCAGGAGCTCTGGAATGCCATAAAGCAGGAGAGCGATGTGTGGTTACTGCCAGCGAATCTCCAGCCAGGCATGGTAGTGTGTGACAATGGCCGAAATCTGGTGGCAGCTTTGGCCCTTGGCAACCTCACTCACATCCCATGTCTGGCACATGTGCTCAATTTGGTTGTGCAGAGTTTTCTGAGGGACTATCCGGATCTTGATGCCCTGCTGCACAAGGTCCGCCTAGAGTGTGCTCACTTGCGGCGTTCCAGCTTGGCCAGATCCCGCATTGCTGCTCTGCAGCGCCGATTCCGCCTTCCGGAACACCGCATCATATGTGACCTACCTACCCGGTGGAATTCCACGTTACATATGTTGGAGCGGTTGTGTGAGCAGCAGCAAGCAGTTATGGAGTACCAGCTGCATCAGGCGCAAAGAAGTCGCAGTCAGCGCCGATCAGACTTCACAACCACAGAGTGGGCCACTATGAAGGACGTCTGCCAGGTTTTGCGTCCTTTTGATTATTCCACGCGGATGGCAAGTGCAGATGATGCACTAGTCAGCATGACTGTCCCCCTTATCTGCCTGCTTCAGCAAACTTTGCAAGGGTTAAGGGATGATGTGGTGGAAGAGGTGGAGGATGAGGAGTCACCTTTTCCATCAGCTTCTGGAGAGTCAGCGCCACGTGGTTCCTCACAAAGGGGTACGCAGGGGCCAATTTGTGAGGAGGATGAGGAGGAGTCAATGGAGGAGGAAGAGCTCCGTCCAGAGGAGGGAGCGACACAATTGTCCAGTGGTCAGTGTGTACAGCGAGGGTGGGGTGATGACGAGCGGGCAGAGATCATGTCTCAAGCAGGGGACAGCGTTTCTGGGCCGGTTGGCACTCTGCAGCACATGGTGGATTTCATGCTGCAGTGCCTGAGAAACGACCGCCGCATCGACCACATTCTCAACATGCCTGATTATTGGGTGTTCACCCTCCTCGATCCTCGCTACCGGGACAACGTCCAAAACCTCATCCCTGCGTTGACCCGGGAGCGTAAATTGCGGGAGTACCACGACACACTGGTGAATTCCATCATCTTCTCCTGTCCAACTGAGAGGAGTGCTGCTAGTGCTTTACAAAGCAGCTCAGTGCGTCGAGGCAGTGGGGGAGGCTCTGCCCAAAGAGGGAGCAGAAGCAGTGCCTCTGCCCAAGGCAAGCCCAGTATGGCACAACTCTGGCACACTTTTGTGTGCCCGCCCCAAATGTCTACACCATCACCGGCGGCTCCAGTCAGCAGGAGGCAACGGTTCCGTCAGATGGTGACAGACTACATGGCTTGCCCTCTTACTGTACTCCCAGACGGCTCTTCCCCGTTCAAGTTTTGGGTCTCTAAGCTGGATACATGGCCAGAGCTAAGCCAGTATGCATTGGAGGTGCTGGCTTGCCCTGCGGCTAGTGTCTTATCGGAACGTGTCTTTAGTGCCGCAGGTGGTGTACTAACAGACCGTCGCATGCGACTATCCTCCGATAACGTTG
Organism: Ranitomeya imitator; assembly: GCF_032444005.1. Taxonomy (NCBI): domain Eukaryota; kingdom Metazoa; phylum Chordata; class Amphibia; order Anura; family Dendrobatidae; genus Ranitomeya; species Ranitomeya imitator. The sequence goes on from NC_091285.1 coordinate 88,133,949, forward strand.
ACCGGCTTACTTTCCTGAAAATGAACCAGGCCTGGATCTCGCAGGAATTTGCCACTCCTCTGCCTGATTAAGTAATTGGGTGTCATCCAGGTCTCCTGCTGTGTTCATCTTTCTACCACCTGAACTGCTATTCCTGGGCTCCAACACCGCCAGTTGCGGCTCAGAAGTGCAGGCTGCACAGTAAAAACATACGACCCAGTGTTATTGGGTTTCAGTAACGTCAGCTGATCCCCAGCTGTGTAGCCGGCAATGTGTCCTGCGACCGCCACGCTGGCACAACAACCTAAATGTAAGGGAACCTCTCCCCCCCCCCCCCCGTCGTTTGTTACTGAAAGAGCCATCTTGTGCAGCAGTAATGCTGCGCAAGGAAAAGGTAGCTCTTTTTTTTTAGCTCTTTGCACACGCAGAACTTAACACTTATAAAATGTGTTCACTGATACCGTTATACCGTCCCGGAGCTGGGACTTTCCTTCGTAATGTGACGCAGCACAGCCGTCATTCCTACCCCCTTGGTGCCATGCGCTGCCTCCTCAGCGTTGTTTTAAGCTGTCACGGAGCCTGCGCTGTTCTGTTATCCCTTGGGCATGCACTATTTGCGCTGCCTGTCTTCTGACATAATTTGGTGTCAGGCTGGCTGCGCCTGTGCGGCCGCGGTGCCCGAGATCCCGCCTCGCAGTGTCTTCTGATTGAGTCACACTGCGGGCCTGGGATCCATGGGCATGCGCAGTGCATATCTTCCCCTCGGGCTCTCGCTCATTTCCCTCCGCCTTCTTTAGACTGTGCGCTGTCAGCTGATCCCTAGCATGCCACGGCCGTGACACCGCACAGTCTGAAGAAGAGGGAAGGAGGGGAGTGAGAGTCGAGGTTATGCACTGTGCATGCCCATGGTTCCAAGGCCCGCAGTGGGATTACGTTAGATGAGACTGCGAGGTGGGATCTGGAGCAGCGTGGACGCACAGGCACTGACAGCCTGACACCAAATTATGTCAGAAGACAGGCAGCGCTAATTGGGCATGGCCAAGGGCTAACAGAACAGCGCAGGCTCCGTGGCAGCTTAAAACAACGCTGAGGAGGCAGCGCACGGCATCAAGGGGATAGGAATGACAGCTGTGCTGTGTCCCATTACGAAGGAAATTCGCACCTCCGGAACGGTTTAACGGTATAAAGGGACACATTTTTAGTGTTTACTTCGGTGTTTGCAAGGAGCATAATTAAAAGAGCAACCTTTTCCTTTTGCATCCTTAGTGCTGCACAACATGGCTCTTTCAGCTACAAACGTCTTGGGGGGGGGGGTTAAAGGTTTCCTTTCAACTTGCTCCAATCAGGCTTCGGCCTACACTCTGTTCCTCTGCTCCTCCTGCTGTCCCTGGGCTCTAACACCGCCAGTTGGTGCCTGGAAGTGCTGTGTGCACAGTCAACAGTCGCTCCTCTGTTATTGGGGTTCAGTAACGTCAGCTGATCCCCAGCTGTGTGTGCGGCAATACCTCCAATCTGCTCCTCCTGCTGTCCCTGGGCTCTAACACCGCCAGTTGGTGCCTGGAAGTGCTGTGTGCACAGTCAACAGTCGCTCCTCTGTTATTGGGGTTCAGTAACGTCAGCTGATCCCCAGCTGTGTGTGCGGCAATACCTCCAATCTGCTCCTCCTGCTGTCCCTGGGCTCTAACACCGCCAGTTGGTGCCTGGAAGTGCTGTGTGCACAGTCAACAGTCGCTCCTCTGTTATTGGGGTTCAGTAACGTCAGCTGATCCCCAGCTGTGTATCCGGCAACGTGTCATGCGACCGCCACGCTGGCACAACTAAAATGTAAGGGGACCTGTCCCCGCCCCCCCTAGGCGTTTGTTACTGAAAGAGCCACCATGTGCAGCACTAATACTGCACAAGGGAAAGGTCGCTCTTGAAATTATGCTCCTTGCAAACGCTGAACTACACACTCATGTAATGTGTCCCCTCACACCGTCCAACCGTCCCGGAGGTGGGACTTTCCTTTGTAATGTGACGCAGCACAGCCGTCATTGCTACCCCCTTGGCACCGTGCGCTGCCTCCTTAGCGTTGTTTGATTCCGTCATGGACCCTGCGCTGTTATGTTATCCCTTGGCCATGCACAGTTTGCGCTGCCCGTCCTCTGACATCATTTGTTGTCGTCCTGGCTGCGCCTGTGTGTCCACGCTGCCCGAAATCACACCTCGCAGTGTCGTCTAATGTGATCCCACAGTGGGCCTGGTATCCATGGCCATGCGCAGTGCATATACTAGCCTCTCACTCCCCTTCTTCACGCTTCTTCAGACTAGGCGGCGTCAGCTGATCCCTAATAGCATGCCACGGCCGTGACGCCGCACAGTCTGAAGAAGCAGGAAGGAGGTGAGTGAGAGGCGATGATATGCACTGCGCATGCCCATGGATCCCTGGCCCGCAGTGGGACTACATTAGATGACACTGCAAGGTTGGATCTCGGGCAGCTTGGACGCACAGGCACTGCCAGCCTGAGACCTACATGATGTCAGAAGACGGGCACCGCTAACTGTGCATGGCCAAGGGATAACATTACAGTGCGGGCTCCGTGACAGAACCAAACAACGTTGAGGAGGTGGTGCCCGGCACCAAGGGGGTTGGAATGACGGCTGTGCTGTGTCACATTACAAAGGAAAGTCCCACTTCCGGGATGGTTTGACGGTGTGAGGGGACACATTATATGAGTGTGTACTTCAGCGTTTGCAAGGAGCATAATTTTCGGAGCCACCATTTTCCATGTGCAGTATTACTGCTGTACAAGATGGCTCTTTCAGCAACAAATGCCTGGGGGGGGGGGTTAAAGGTTCCCTTTCAACTTGCTCCACTGCAGGCTTCGGCCTACACTCTGCTCCTCTTTGATTCCCTGGGTTTCAACACTGTCAGTTGCCACCTGGAAGTGTTGTCTACACAGAAAAAAACACTAGGTGATGTGTCAGTGGGGTTCAGCACCGCCAGCTGTTCCCCTGCTGTGTAGTCGGCAACGTGTCCAGCACAAGCCACGCTGGCACAACAGAACAAAAGCTGCCACCAGTGCAGGCTTCGGCCTACACTCTGCTCCTCTCCTCCTCCTGCTGACCCTGGGCTCAAACACCGCTAGTTTTTGCCCGGAAGTGCTAGCTGCACAGAGAAAAACACCAGCCAATGTGTTAGTGGGGTTCAGCAACGCCAGCTGTTCCCCTGCTGTGTAGCCGGCAACGTGACCTGCAAACGCCATGCAGGCACAGGAACTGAAATTAAAAGGGAACCTGGCCCCACCCCCCCAGGTGTTTCTATGTATAACAGCCACCTAGTACAGCAGTACTGCTGCATTTGTACAAGGTGGCTGACTTTTTCTCCTTGCCCACGTGGAACTCAACACGTACAAAATGTGTCTCATTGAGACCATTCCACTGTCCCTGAGGTGTGACTTTCCTTTGTAATGATACGCAGCACCCCCCTTGGTAGCGTTTCCCGTCTTTTGTCATCATGGTTAGCTGGCTGCGCCTGTGCATCCGCCCTGCTAGAAACAACGCCCCTCGTTGTCATATTTATTTTGTCAGCGAGGGTGTGGTTTATGGGCACGAGCAGTGCATATGTTCGCCTGTCTTAACTCATCTCCTTCCGCCTTCTTCAGACTGTGCGGCCTCCTGGCCGTGGTAGGCGATAAGGGATCAGCTGAGGCCGCCCAGTCTGGAGCAGGTGTAAGGACATGTGTAAGCGGCAAACCTATTTACTGCACAAGGCCACGAATCCCAGCCACGCAGTGTGATTTTTTGAAAACACACTGTGGGTCTGGGATTCATGTCCATCGCTAACCGCAACGGCCGACATGAAATGAGGTCAGAAGACAGGAAGCGCTCACAGCGCATGGCCAAGGGATCACAATAGCGCAGACTCCTGTACAGCAAATAACAACGCTCAGGAATCTGCGCCCAGTACCTAGGTGCAAATTTTGACACCTGTGCTGCGTCTCGTTAAAAAGACAAGTCACGCCTCCACAACTGTTTGACAGTATAATGGGCTAAATAGTGTACGTGTTTTAGTCAGCGTGTGCAAGGAGCAAAACAAATAGAGCAACCTTTTACTTGTGCAGCATTAATGCTGCACAAGGTGTGGCTCTTGTACCTTGCAACACCTGAGGGGGGGGTTAAAGGTAACCTTTGAAATTGGTTCAACTAGGCTTCGGCCTACACTCTGCTCCTCTACTCCTCCTGCTGACCCTGGGCTCAAACACCGCTAGTTTTTGCCCGGAAATGCTAGCTGCACAGAGAAAAACACCAGCCAATGTGTTAGTGGGGTTCAGCACCGCCAGCTGTTCCCCTGCTGTGTAGTCGGCAACGTGTCCAGCACAAGCCACGCTGGCACAACAGAACAAAAGCTGCCACCAGTGCAGGCTTCGGCCTACACTTTGCTCCTCTCCTCCTCCTGCTGACCCTGGGCTCAAACAACGCCAGTTTCTGCCCGGACATGCTAGCTGCACAGAGAAAAACACCAGCCAATGTGTTAGTGGGGTTCAGCACCGCCTGCTGTTCCCCCGCTGTGTAGCCGGCATCGTGTCCAGCACAAGCCACGCTGGCACAACCGACCAAAAGCTGCCACCAGTGCAGGCTTCGGCCTACACTTTGCTCCTCTCCTCCTCCTCCTGCTGACCCTGGGCTCTAACACCGCTAGTTTTTGCCCGGACATGCAATCTGCACAGAGAAAAACACCAGTCAATGTGTCAGTGGGGTTCAGCAACGCCAGCTGTTCCCCTGCTGTGTAGCTTGCAACGTGACCTGCAAACGCCACGCAGGCACATGAACTGAAATTGAAGGGAGCCTGCCCCCCACCCACAGGTGTTTCTATGTATATCAGCCACCTTGTACAGCAGTACTGCTGCATTTGTACAAGGTGGCTGACTTTTTCTCCTTGCCCACGTGGAACTCAACACGTACAAAATGTGTCTCATTAGAGACCATTACAATGTCCCTGAGGTGTGACTTTCCTTTGTAATGACACGCAGCACCACCCTTGTTAGCGCTGCCCGTCTTTTGACATCATTGGTTAGCTGGCTGCGCCTGTGCATCTCCCCTGCTCGAAACAACGGCCCTCGGTGTCTTATTTTTTTGGACAGCGAGGGTGTGATTGATGGGCATGTGCAGTGCATATGTTTGCCTGTGTTCACTCATCTCCTTCCGCCTTCTTCAGACTGGGTGTCCTCATGGCCGCGGCAGGCGATAAGGGATCAGATGAGGCCGCCCAGTCTGAAGCAGGTGTAAGGACATGTGTGAGCGGCAAACATATTTAGTGCACCAGGGCACGAATCCCAGCACCGCAGTGTGATTTTTTAAAAACACACTGTGGGTCTGGGATTCATGTCCATCGCTAACCGCAACGGCCGACATGAAATGAGGTCAGAAGACAGGAAGCGCTCACAGCGCATGGCCAAGGGATCACAATAGCGCAGACTCCTGTACAGCAAATAACAACGCTCAGGAATCTGCGCCCAGTACCTAGGTGCAAATTTTGACACCTGTGCTGCGTCTCGTTAAAAAGACAAGTCACGCCTCCACAACTGTTTGACAGTATAATGGGCTAAATAGTGTACGTGTTTTAGTCAGCGTGTGCAAGGAGCAAAACAAATAGAGCAACCTTTTACTTGTGCAGCATTAATGATGCACAAGGTGTGGCTCTTGTACCTTGCAACACCTGAGGGGGGGGTTAAAGGTAACCTTTGAAATTGGTTCAACTAGGCTTCGGCCTACACTCTGCTCCTCTACTCCTCCTGCTGACCCTGGGCTCAAACACCGCTAGTTTTTGCCCGGAAATGCTAGCTGCACAGAGAAAAACACCAGCCAATGTGTTAGTGGGGTTCAGCACCGCCAGCTGTTCCCCTGCTGTGTAGTCGGCAACGTGTCCAGCACAAGCCACGCTGGCACAACAGAACAAAAGCTGCCACCAGTGCAGGCTTCGGCCTACACTTTGCTCCTCTCCTCCTCCTGCTGACCCTGGGCTCAAACAATGCCAGTTTCTGCCCGGACATGCTAGCTGCACAGAGAAAAACACCAGCCAATGTGTTAGTGGGGTTCAGCACCGCCAGCTGTTCCCCCGCTGTGTAGCCGGCATCGTGTCCAGCACAAGCCACGCTGGCACAACCGACCAAAAGCTGCCACCAGTGCAGGCTTCGTCCTACACTTTGCTCCTCTCCTCCTCCTCCTGCTGACCCTGGGCTCTAACACCGCTAGTTTTTGCCCGGACATGCAATCTGCACAGAGAAAAACACCAGTCAATGTGTCAGTGGGGTTCAGCAACGCCAGCTGTTCCCCTGCTGTGTAGCTTGCAACGTGACCTGCAAACGCCACGCAGGCACATGAACTGAAATTGAAGGGAGCCTGCCCCCCACCCCCCCAGGTGTTTCTATGTATAACAGCCACCTTGTACAGCAGTACTGCTGCATTTGTACAAGGTGGCTGACTTTTTCTCCTTGCACACGTGGAACTCAACAAGTACAAAATGTGTCTCATTACAGACCATTACAATGTCCCTGAGGTGTGACTTTCCTTTTTAATGACACGCAGCACCCCCATTGTTAGCGCTGCCCGTCTCCTGACATCATTGGTTGGCTGGCTGTGCCTGTGCGTCCCCCCTGCCCGACACAACGCCCCCCGTTGTCTCATATATTTTGACTGCGAGGGTGTGATTGATGGGCACGAGCAGTGCATATGTTCCCCTGTTTTCACTCCCCTCCTTCCGCCTTCTTCTGACTGTGCGGCCTCATGGCCGCGGCATGCGATAAGGGATCAGCTGAGGCCGCCCAGTCTGAAGCAGGTGTAAGGACATGTGTGAGCGGCGAACATATTTACTGCACAAGGCCACGAATCCCAGCACCGCAGTGTGACTTTAGGAAAAGCCACTGTGGGTCTGGGATTTATGGCCATCGTTAACCGCACCGGCCAACATGAAATGAGGTCATGAGACGGCCTGCACTAACAGGGTATTGCCAAGGGATAACACAAGAGCGCAGTTTCCTGTACTGCAAATAACAACGGTAAGGAATCTGCGCACAGCACCTAGGTGTAAATTTGTACACCTGTGCTGCGTCTCCTTAAAAAGACTAGTAGTCACGCCTCCACTACTGTTTGACAGTATAATGGGCTAAATAGTGTACGTGTTTAATTCAGCGTGTGCAAGGAGCAAAATTAAATAGAGCAACCTTTGACTTGTGCATCATTAATGCTGTTCAAGGTGTGGCTCTTGTACCTTGCAACACCTGAGGGGGGGGTTAAAGGTAACCTTTGAAATTGGTTCAACTAGGCTTCGGCCTACACTCTGCTCCTCTACTCCTCCTGCTGACCCTGGGCTCAAACACCGCTAGTTTTTGCCCGGAAATGCTAGCTGCACAGAGAAAAACACCAGCCAATGTGTTAGTGGGGTTCAGCACCGCCAGCTGTTCCCCTGCTGTGTAGTCGGCAACGTGTCCAGCACAAGCCACGCTGGCACAACAGAACAAAAGCTGCCACCAGTGCAGGCTTCGGCCTACACTTTGCTCCTCTCCTCCTCCTGCTGACCCTGGGCTCAAACAACGCCAGTTTCTGCCCGGACATGCTAGCTGCACAGAGAAAAACACCAGCCAATGTGTTAGTGGGGTTCAGCACCGCCAGCTGTTCCCCCGCTGTGTAGCCGGCATCGTGTCCAGCACAAGCCACGCTGGCACAACCGACCAAAAGCTGCCACCAGTGCAGGCTTCGTCCTACACTTTGCTCCTCTCCTCCTCCTCCTGCTGACCCTGGGCTCTAACACCGCTAGTTTTTGCCCGGACATGCAATCTGCACAGAGAAAAACACCAGTCAATGTGTCAGTGGGGTTCAGCAACGCCAGCTGTTCCCCTGCTGTGTAGCTTGCAACGTGACCTGCAAACGCCACGCAGGCACATGAACTGAAATTGAAGGGAGCCTGCCCCCCACCCCCCCAGGTGTTTCTATGTATAACAGCCACCTTGTACAGCAGTACTGCTGCATTTGTACAAGGTGGCTGACTTTTTCTCCTTGCACACGTGGAACTCAACAAGTACAAAATGTGTCTCATTACAGACCATTACAATGTCCCTGAGGTGTGACTTTCCTTTTTAATGACACGCAGCACCCCCATTGTTAGCGCTGCCCGTCTCCTGACATCATTGGTTGGCTGGCTGTGCCTGTGCGTCCCCCCTGCCCGACACAACGCCCCCCGTTGTCTCATATATTTTGACTGCGAGGGTGTGATTGATGGGCACGAGCAGTGCATATGTTCCCCTGTTTTCACTCCCCTCCTTCCGCCTTCTTCTGACTGTGCGGCCTCATGGCCGCGGCATGCGATAAGGGATCAGCTGAGGCCGCCCAGTCTGAAGCAGGTGTAAGGACATGTGTGAGCGGCGAACATATTTACTGCACAAGGCCACGAATCCCAGCACCGCAGTGTGACTTTAGGAAAAGCCACTGTGGGTCTGGGATTTATGGCCATCGTTAACCGCACCGGCCAACATGAAATGAGGTCATGAGACGGCCTGCACTAACAGGGTATTGCCAAGGGATAACACAAGAGCGCAGTTTCCTGTACTGCAAATAACAACGGTAAGGAATCTGCGCACAGCACCTAGGTGTAAATTTGTACACCTGTGCTGCGTCTCCTTAAAAAGACTAGTAGTCACGCCTCCACTACTGTTTGACAGTATAATGGGCTAAATAGTGTACGTGTTTAATTCAGCGTGTGCAAGGAGCAAAATTAAATAGAGCAACCTTTGACTTGTGCATCATTAATGCTGTTCAAGGTGTGGCTCTTGTACCTTGCAACACCTGAGGGGGGGGTTAAAGGTAACCTTTGAAATTGGTTCAACTAGGCTTCGGCCTACACTCTGCTCCTCTACTCCTCCTGCTGACCCTGGGCTCAAACACCGCTAGTTTTTGCCCGGAAATGCTAGCTGCACAGAGAAAAACACCAGCCAATGTGTTAGTGGGGTTCAGCACCGCCAGCTGTTCCCCTGCTGTGTAGTCGGCAACGTGTCCAGCACAAGCCACGCTGGCACAACAGAACAAAAGCTGCCACCAGTGCAGGCTTCGGCCTACACTTTGCTCCTCTCCTCCTCCTGCTGACCCTGGGCTCAAACAACGCCAGTTTCTGCCCGGACATGCTAGCTGCACAGAGAAAAACACCAGCCAATGTGTTAGTGGGGTTCAGCACCGCCAGCTGTTCCCCCGCTGTGTAGCCGGCATCGTGTCCAGCACAAGCCACGCTGGCACAACCGACCAAAAGCTGCCACCAGTGCAGGCTTCGTCCTACACTTTGCTCCTCTCCTCCTCCTCCTGCTGACCCTGGGCTCTAACACCGCTAGTTTTTGCCCGGACATGCAATCTGCACAGAGAAAAACACCAGTCAATGTGTCAGTGGGGTTCAGCAACGCCAGCTGTTCCCCTGCTGTGTAGCTTGCAACGTGACCTGCAAACGCCACGCAGGCACATGAACTGAAATTGAAGGGAGCCTGCCCCCCACCCCCCCAGGTGTTTCTATGTATAACAGCCACCTTGTACAGCAGTACTGCTGCATTTGTACAAGGTGGCTGATGTTTTCTCCTTGCCCACGTGGAACTCAACACGTACAAAATGTGTCTCTTTGAGACCATTCCACTGTCCCTGAGGTGTGACTTTCCTTTCTAATGATACGCAGCACCCCCCTTGGTAGCGCTTCCCGTCTTCTGACATCATTGGTTGGCTACTTGCGCCTGTTCGTCCGCCCTGCCTGAATAAAATGCTCCTCGTTGTCTTAATTATTTTGACTGCGAGGGTGTGATTGATGGGCACGAGCAGTGCATATCTTCGCCTGTCTTAACTCATCTCCTTCCGCCTTCTTCAGACTGTGCAGCCTCATGGCCGCGGCATGCGAGAAGGGATCAGCAGAGGCCGCCCAGTCTGAAGCAGGTGTAAGGACGTGTGTGAGCGGCCAAAATATTTACTGCTCAAGGCCACGAATCCCAGCACCGCAGTGTGGCTTTATGAAAAGACACTGTGGGTCTGGGATTTATGGCCATCGTTAACCGCACCGGCCAACATGAAATGAGGTCATAAGATGGGCAGCGCTAACAGGGCATTGCCAAGGGATAACACAAGAGCGCAGACTCCTGTACAGCAAATAACAACGCTCAGGAAGCTGCGCCAAGCACCAAGGCGTTATTTTGGACACCTGTGCTGCGTCTCATCAAAAAACCAAGTCACGCATCCACTACAGTTTGACTGTAGAATGGGGTAAATTGTGTATGTCTTTCATTCAGCGTGTGCAAGTAGACAAATTAATAGAGCAACCTTTCACTTGTGCAGCATTAATACTGCACAAGGTGTGTCTCTTGTACTTTGTAACACCTGAGGGGGGGGTTAAAGGTTTCCTTTGAAATTGGTTCAACTAGGCTTCGGCCTACACTCTGCTCCTCTCCTCCTCCTCCTGCTTCAACACGGGCTCTAACATCGCTAGTTTTTGCCCGCAAGTGCTAGCTGCACAGATAAAAACACACGCCATTGTGTTAGTGGGGTTCAGCAACGCCAGCTGTTCCCCCAGTGTGTAGCCGGCAAAGTGTCCTGCAAACGCAACGCAGACACAAAGCTGCCTCCAGTGCAGGCTTCGGCCTACACTCATCTCCCCCTGCTTACCCTTTGCTCCAACACCGCTAGTTGGGGCTCTAGGAAGACAATCTTTAATAGGCAAGGCAACGCATCCGGGTTCCAGCACCGCCAGCTGGTTCTCGGCAGTGTTCTTGTCACAGGTACTCCCTCGTGCCAAGCCTGGTTTCAGCACCGTCAGCTGTTTCCGGGTTGTGTCAACTTCACTGAGACGCCTATGCTTGCCCCGTCGTGGGGCGGTCGAGTTAGCCAACTCCAGGGTGCCTCCAGTTTAGGAGCTTCCTATGTGGGCTGCGTGAACTGGTAGTCAAGGCTGGTTCTGTAGTGCCAGTAGGCCCAGCTCCCCCTGTAGGACTGTTGGGGTTCGGTAACTGCGGCTGCCTCGCGGCCTAGCTGTTCTCTCCTCTCCTGTGGGCCTTGGGGTCCACCACCTGGTTCCAGCACCGTCAGCTGGTTCCGGGCCGAGCCTTTGGCTTAGGTGCCTCCTCCTGGGTATCCGAGTTCCGCCAACGCCAGGCGGTCCTTGGTAGTGCTTTTAAGCGCGGGCACCTACAGCTTAGCAACCGGGTTCCAGCACCGTCAGCTGGTCCTCGGTCGTGCCATTGGCTCTTGCACACTGGGGCAACGCATCCGGGTTCCAGCACCGCCAGCTGGTTCTCGGCAGTGTTCTTGTCACAGGTACTCCCTCGTACCAAGCCTGGTTTCAGCACCGTCAGCTGTTTCCGGGTTGTGTCAACTTCACTGAGACGCCTATGCTTGCCCCGTCGTGGGGCGGTCGAGTTAGCCAACTCCAGGGTGCCTCCAGTTTAGGAGCTTCCTATGTGGGCTGCGTGAACTGGTAGTCAAGGCTGGTTCTGTAGTGCCAGTAGGCCCAGCTCCCCCTGTAGGACTGTTGGGGTTCGGTAACTGCGGCTGCCTCGCGGCCTAGCTGTTCTCTCCTCTCCTGTGGGCCTTGGGGTCCACCACCTGGTTCCAGCACCGTCAGCTGGTTCCGGGCCGAGCCTTTGGCTTAGGTGCCTCCTCCTGGGTATCCGAGTTCCGCCAACGCCAGGCGGTCCTTGGTAGTGCTTTTAAGCGCGGGCACCTACAGCTTAGTAACCGGGTTCCAGCACCGTCAGCTGGTCCTCGGTCGTGCCATTGGCTCTTGCACACTGGGGCAACGCATCCGGGTTCCAGCACCGCCAGCTGGTTCTCGGCAGTGTTCTTGTCACAGGTACTCCCTCGTGCCAAGCCTGGTTTCAGCACCGTCAGCTGTTTCCGGGTTGTGTCAACTTCACTGAGACGCCTATGCTTGCCCCGTCGTGGGGCGGTCGAGTTAGCCAACTCCAGGGTGCCTCCAGTTTAGGAGCTTCCTATGTGGGCTGCGTGAACTGGTAGTCAAGGCTGGTTCTGTAGTGCCAGTAGGCCCAGCTCCCCTGTAGGACTGTTGGGGTTCGGTAACTGCGGCTGCCTCGCGGCCTAGCTGTTCTCTCCTCTCCTGTGGGCCTTGGGGTCCACCACCTGGTTCCAGCACCGTCAGCTGGTTCCGGGCCGAGCCTTTGGCTTAGGTGCCTCCTCCTGGGTATCCGAGTTCCGCCAACGCCAGGCGGTCCTTGGTAGTGCTTTTAAGCGCGGGCACCTACAGCTTAGCAACCGGGTTCCAGCACCGTCAGCTGGTCCTCGGTCGTGCCATTGGCTCTTGCACACTGGGGCAACGCATCCGGGTTCCAGCACCGCCAGCTGGTTCTCGGCAGTGTTCTTGTCACAGGTACTCCCTCGTGCCAAGCCTGGTTTCAGCACCGTCAGCTGTTTCCGGGTTGTGTCAACTTCACTGAGACGCCTATGCTTGCCCCGTCGTGGGGCGGTCGAGTTAGCCAACTCCAGGGTGCCTCCAGTTTAGGAGCTTCCTATGTGGGCTGCGTGAACTGGTAGTCAAGGCTGGTTCTGTAGTGCCAGTAGGCCCAGCTCCCCCTGTAGGACTGTTGGGGTTCGGTAACTGCGGCTGCCTCGCGGCCTAGCTGTTCTCTCCTCTCCTGTGGGCCTTCGGGTCCACCACCTGGTTCCAGCACCGTCAGCTGGTTCCGGGCCGAGCCTTTGGCTTAGGTGCCTCCTCCTGGGTATCCGAGTTCCGCCAACGCCAGGCGGTCCTTGGTAGTGCTTTTAAGCGCGGGCACCTACAGCTTAGTAACCGGGTTCCAGCACCGTCTGCTGGTCCTCGGTCGTGCCATTGGCTCTTGCACACTGGGGCAACGCATCCGGGTTCCAGCACCGCCAGCTGGTTCTCGGCAGTGTTCTTGTCACAGGTACTCCCTCGTGCCAAGCCTGGTTTCAGCACCGTCAGCTGTTTCCGGGTTGTGTCAACTTCACTGAGACGCCTATGCTTGCCCCGTCGTGGGGCGGTCGAGTTAGCCAACTCCAGGGTGCCTCCAGTTTAGGAGCTTCCTATGTGGGCTGCGTGAACTGGTAGTCAAGGCTGGTTCTGTAGTGCCAGTAGGCCCAGCTCCCCCTGTAGGACTGTTGGGGTTCGGTAACTGCGGCTGCCTCGCGGCCTAGCTGTTCTCTCCTCTCCTGTGGGCCTTCGGGTCCACCACCTGGTTCCAGCACCGTCAGCTGGTTCTCGGCAGTGTCTTTTGCTCTTGTACCTTCTGCTCCCCATCCTGGTTCCAGTACCGTCAGCTGGTTCCGGGCAGAGCCTTTGGCTTAGGTGCCTCCTTCTGGGTATCCAAGTTCCACCAATGTCAGGTGGTCCTTGGTAGTGCTTTCAGGCACGGGTACCTCCTGCTTAGTAACCGGGTTCCAGTAACGTCAGCTGGTCCTTGGTAGTTCCATTGGCTCTTGGACATTCGGCTACCCATCCGGGTTCCAGTACCGTCAGCTGGTTCTCGGCAGTGTCTTTTGCTCTTGTACCTTCTGCTCCCCATCCTGGTTCCAGTAACGTCATCTGGTTCCGGGCAGAGCCTTTGGCTTAGGTGCCTCCTTCTGGGTATCCGAGTTCCGCCAACGTCAGGCGGTCCTTGGTAGTGCTTTTTAGCACGGGTACCTCCTGCTTAGTAACCGGGTTCCAGTAACGTCAGCTGGTCCTCGGTAGTTCCATAGGCTCTTGAACCTTCGGGTAGCCATCCGAGTTCCAGTTCCATCAGCTGGTTCTTGGCATTTTCTCAGCCTTCTTGTACCTTCTGCTACATTTCCAAGTTGAAGACCCTAACGTCGACAACCCGGAAGACCACCCCGATGACGACGACCCGGAAGACCACCCCGATGACGACGACGACGACGACGGCGGAGACGACGACGGCTGAGACGACGACGGCGGAGATGACGACACTGGAGACGAAGACCCTGGAGACGACAACATGGAAGACCGAGAAGCAGAAGAACAAGAGGCTGCAGAACAAAGAGCAGAAGAACATTAAGCATAAGACTTAATATCAGAGCAAAAGATATTATCTAAATTATATGCAGAAGAAGACTAAGCAGTGTATGGGGGTGAGTCCGTTCCTCCTCGTGGTGCCCCTGGATAAAGCCTGATGCTGCAGGCCAAACTGAACGCGGACAAATGTAACTTTTGTGACTGGCAGAACGGAAGGTGTAATCTTCCAACTTTTATAGATAACAACTACGGGAATGCCTGTCACAAATGAGAATATGATGAAGAAGTAGAATAGGAAGAATAATAACAGTGGAATAAAAAGAATATGTAGAATAGGAAGAATAATAATAGTTGAAGAAAATGAATATGAAGAATGTAATAAAAAAAAAAATAGGTAGAAGATGAAGAAGAAGATGAATAAGGTGAAGAAGTTGATGTCAAGGATGCTGATGATGATGAAGATGAAAGTGTGGGAAAAGAAAAAAAAAAAAAGAAAAAAAAGAAGGGGAAGGGCGTGGAATAGTGAAACATCAATATCTGACAAAATAAAAAAAATTTACATACTCAATATCTTTTTCAATCCGAACGTCTTTAAAAAAAAAAAAAAACATGCTATTCTATTTGATTGGACTAATCCTCATTGCCTTTAATGTCTCCGCCACCTCCCCCATACATCCTACATTATTCTTAGTTGTTTTCCTTCAGGTAGAATGAACCTACAAGGAAAGAAAGGGTTTATTTTAATTCCGATATTTTGGTCCCATTGACTTGCATTGGGATCGGGTATCGGTATCGGCGATATCCGATATTTTTTGAATATCGGCCGATCCAAACCGATACCGATACTTTCCGATATCGGAAGGTATCGCTCAACACTACTGAAGACACAAAAGAGAATAGTAAAACCAAAAACACTCAGTTTGAAAAAATGTTGCAGTAATCCGCAAGTGCTAGTAAAAGATGTAAAAAACAGGGTATTTGGTTGATACGTTTTTTGCAAAAAATGTATACTAAGCTGCTCTACCAATCTTCACGGTATACCATTATCAGAGCAGTCCTAACTTATGTATGCAATCCCTATCTGATGTATTTAAAAACCTGATCATCTGTATATAACCTGTGTGAACAGGGTTCAGAGAGGAAAAATCCATGTGTGCATACAGGGTAGAACAGCTTTTGTGCAGATAGCCCAAGAGGAGTGGTGGAACTCCCCAGTCTTGTAGACACAAGAGAACAATTATGGAAACAGGAACACATGGGCTACTTGCACAGTGAACAAGTCTGTATGATCATGTTCACACACCACCAAGAAACCTGAAGACACAAAAGAGAATAGTAAAACCAAAAACACTCAGTTTGAAAAAATGTTGCAGTAATCCGCAAGTGCTAGTAAAAGATGTAAAAAACAGGGTATTTGGTTGATACGTTTTTTGCAAAAAATGTATACTAAGCTGCTCTACCAATCTTCACGGTATACCCTTATCAGAGCAGTCCTAACTAATGTATGCAATCCCTATCTGATGTATTTAAAAACCTGATCATCTGTATATAACCTGTGTGAACAGGGTTCAGAGAGGAAAAATCCATGTGTGCATACAGGGTAGAACAGCTTTTGTGCAGATAGCCCAAGAGGAGTGGTGGAACTCCCCAGTCTTGTAGACACAAGAGAACAATTATGGAAACAGGAACACATGGGCTACTTGCACAGTGAACAAGTCTGTATGATCATGTTCACACACCACCAAGAAACCTGAAGACACAAAAGAGAATAGTAAAACCAAAAACACTCAGTTTGAAAAAATGTTGCAGTAATCCGCAAGTGCTAGTAAAAGATGTAAAAAACAGGGTATTTGGTTGATACGTTTTTTGCAAAAAATGTATACTAAGCTGCTCTACCAATCTTCACGGTATACCCTTATCAGAGCAGTCCTAACTAATGTATGCAATCCCTATCTGATGTATTTAAAAACCTGATCATCTGTATATAACCTGTGTGAACAGGGTTCAGAGAGGAAAAATCCATGTGTGCATACAGGGTAGAACAGCTTTTGTGCAGATAGCCCAAGAGGAGTGGTGGAACTCCCCAGTCTTGTAGACACAAGAGAACAATTATGGAAACAGGAACACATGGGCTACTTGCACAGTGAACAAGTCTGTATGATCATGTTCACACACCACCAAGAAACCTGAAGACACAAAAGAGAATAGTAAAACCAAAAACACTCAGTTTGAAAAAATGTTGCAGTAATCCGCAAGTGCTAGTAAAAGATGTAAAAAACAGGGTATTTGGTTGATACGTTTTTTGCAAAAAATGTATACTAAGCTGCTCTACCAATCTTCACGGTATACCCTTATCAGAGCAGTCCTAACTAATGTATGCAATCCCTATCTGATGTATTTAAAAACCTGATCATCTGTATATAACCTGTGTGAACAGGGTTCAGAGAGGAAAAATCCATGTGTGCATACAGGGTAGAACAGCTTTTGTGCAGATAGCCCAAGAGGAGTGGTGGAACTCCCCAGTCTTGTAGACACAAGAGATCAATTATGGAAACAGGAACACATGGGCTACTTGCACAGTGAACAAGTCTGTATGATCATGTTCACACACCACCAAGAAACCTGAAGACACAAAAGAGAATAGTAAAACCAAAAACACTCAGTTTGAAAAAATGTTGCAGTAATCCGCGAGTGCTAGTAAAAGATGTAAAAAACAGGGTATTTGGTTGATACGTTTTTTGCAAAAAATGTATACTAAGCTGCTCTACCAATCTTCACGGTATACCCTTATCAGAGCAGTCCTAACTAATGTATGCAATCCCTATCTGATGTATTTAAAAACCTGATCATCTGTATATAACCTGTATGAACAGGGTTCAGAGAGGAAAAATCCATGTGTGCATACAGGGTAGAACAGCTTTTGTGCAGATAGCCCAAGAGGAGTTGTGGAACTCCCCAGTCTTGTAGACACAAGAGAACAATTATGGAAACAGGAACACATGGGCTACTTGCACAGTGAACAAGTCTGTATGATCATGTTCACACACCACCAAGAAACCTGAAGACACAAAAGAGAATAGTAAAGCGAAAAACACTCAGTTTGAAAAAATGTTGCAGTAATCCGCAAGTGCTAGTAAAAGATGTAAAAAACAGGGTATTTGGTTGATACGTTTTTTGCAAAAAATGTATACTAAGCTGCTCTACCAATCTTCACGGTATACCCTTATCAGAGCAGTCCTAACTAATGTATGCAATCCCTATCTGATGTATTTAAAAACCTGATCATCTGTATATAACCTGTGTGAACAGGGTTCAGAGAGGAAAAATCCATGTGTGCATACAGGGTAGAACAGCTTTTGTGCAGATAGCCCAAGAGGAGTGGTGGAACACCCCAGTCTTGTAGACACAAGAGAACAATTATGGAAACAGGAACACATGGGCTACTTGCACAGTGAACAAGTCTGTATGATCATGTTCACACACCACCAAGAAACCTGAAGACACAAAGGAGAATAGTAAAACCAAAAACACTCAGTTTGAAAAAATGTTGCAGTAATCCGCAAGTGCTAGTAAAAGATGTAAAAAACAGGGTATTTGGTTGATACGTTTTTTGCAAAAAATGTATACTAAGCTGCTCTACCAATCTTCACGGTATACCCTTATCAGAGCAGTCCTAACTAATGTATGCAATCCCTATCTGATGTATTTAAAAACCTGATCATCTGTATATAACCTGTGTGAACAGGGTTCAGAGAGGAAAAATCCATGTGTGCATACAGGGTAGAACAGGTTTTGTGCAGATAGCCCAAGAGGAGTGGTGGAACTCCCCAGTCTTGTAGACACAAGAGAACAATTATGGAAACAGGAACACATGGGCTACTTGCACAGTGAACAAGTCTGTATGATCATGTTCACACACCACCAAGAAACCTGAAGACACAAAAGAGAATAGTAAAACCAAAAACACTCAGTTTGAAAAAATGTTGCAGTAATCCGCAAGTGCTAGTAAAAGATGTAAAAAACAGGGTATTTGGTTGATACGTTTTTTGCAAAAAATGTATACTAAGCTGCTCTACCAATCTTCACGGTATACCATTATCAGAGCAGTCCTAACTTATGTATGCAATCCCTATCTGATGTATTTAAAAACCTGATCATCTGTATATAACCTGTGTGAACAGGGTTCAGAGAGGAAAAATCCATGTGTGCATACAGGGTAGAACAGCTTTTGTGCAGATAGCCCAAGAGGAGTGGTGGAACTCCCCAGTCTTGTAGACACAAGAGAACAATTATGGAAACAGGAACACATGGGCTACTTGCACAGTGAACAAGTCTGTATGATCATGTTCACACACCACCAAGAAACCTGAAGACACAAAAGAGAATAGTAAAACCAAAAACACTCAGTTTGAAAAAATGTTGCAGTAATCCGCAAGTGCTAGTAAAAGATGTAAAAAACAGGGTATTTGGTTGATACGTTTTTTGCAAAAAATGTATACTAAGCTGCTCTACCAATCTTCACGGTATACCCTTATCAGAGCAGTCCTAACTAATGTATGCAATCCCTATCTGATGTATTTAAAAACCTGATCATCTGTATATAACCTGTGTGAACAGGGTTCAGAGAGGAAAAATCCATGTGTGCATACAGGGTAGAACAGCTTTTGTGCAGATAGCCCAAGAGGAGTGGTGGAACGCCCCAGTCTTGTAGACACAAGAGAACAATTATGGAAACAGGAACACATGGGCTACTTGCACAGTGAACAAGTCTGTATGATCATGTTCACACACCACCAAGAAACCTGAAGACACAAAAGAGAATAGTAAAACCAAAAACACTCAGTTTGAAAAAATGTTGCAGTAATCCGCAAGTGCTAGTAAAAGATGTAAAAAACAGGGTATTTGGTTGATACGTTTTTTGCAAAAAATGTATACTAAGCTGCTCTACCAATCTTCACGGTATACCCTTATCAGAGCAGTCCTAACTAATGTATGCAATCCCTATCTGATGTATTTAAAAACCTGATCATCTGTATATAACCTGTGTGAACAGGGTTCAGAGAGGAAAAATCCATGTGTGCATACAGGGTAGAACAGCTTTTGTGCAGATAGCCCAAGAGGAGTGGTGGAACTCCCCAGTCTTGTAGACACAAGAGAACAATTATGGAAACAGGAACACATGGGCTACTTGCACAGTGAACAAGTCTGTATGATCATGTTCACACACCACCAAGAAACCTGAAGACACAAAAGAGAATAGTAAAACCAAAAACACTCAGTTTGAAAAAATGTTGCAGTAATCCGCAAGTGCTAGTAAAAGATGTAAAAAACAGGGTATTTGGTTGATACGTTTTTTGCAAAAAATGTATACTAAGCTGCTCTACCAATCTTCACGGTATACCCTTATCAGAGCAGTCCTAACTAATGTATGCAATCCCTATCTGATGTATTTAAAAACCTGATCATCTGTATATAACCTGTGTGAACAGGGTTCAGAGAGGAAAAATCCATGTGTGCATACAGGGTAGAACAGCTTTTGTGCAGATAGCCCAAGAGGAGTGGTGGAACTCCCCAGTCTTGTAGACACAAGAGA
This sequence comes from Ranitomeya imitator, assembly GCF_032444005.1. Lineage (NCBI taxonomy): Eukaryota > Metazoa > Chordata > Amphibia > Anura > Dendrobatidae > Ranitomeya > Ranitomeya imitator. The sequence goes on from NC_091285.1 coordinate 88,153,502, forward strand.
ACAATTATGGAAACAGGAACACATGGGCTACTTGCACAGTGAACAAGTCTGTATGATCATGTTCACACACCACCAAGAAACCTGAAGACACAAAAGAGAATAGTAAAACCAAAAACACTCAGTTTGAAAAAATGTTGCAGTAATCCGCAAGTGCTAGTAAAAGATGTAAAAAACAGGGTATTTGGTTGATACGTTTTTTGCAAAAAATGTATACTAAGCTGCTCTACCAATCTTCACGGTATACCCTTATCAGAGCAGTCCTAACTAATGTATGCAATCCCTATCTGATGTATTTAAAAACCTGATCATCTGTATATAACCTGTGTGAACAGGGTTCAGAGAGGAAAAATCCATGTGTGCATACAGGGTAGAACAGCTTTTGTGCAGATAGCCCAAGAGGAGTGGTGGAACTCCCCAGTCTTGTAGACACAAGAGAACAATTATGGAAACAGGAACACATGGGCTACTTGCACAGTGAACAAGTCTGTATGATCATGTTCACACACCACCAAGAAACCTGAAGACACAAAAGAGAATAGTAAAACCAAAAACACTCAGTTTGAAAAAATGTTGCAGTAATCCGCAAGTGCTAGTAAAAGATGTAAAAAACAGGGTATTTGGTTGATACGTTTTTTGCAAAAAATGTATACTAAGCTGCTCTACCAATCTTCACGGTATACCCTTATCAGAGCAGTCCTAACTAATGTATGCAATCCCTATCTGATGTATTTAAAAACCTGATCATCTGTATATAACCTGTGTGAACAGGGTTCAGAGAGGAAAAATCCATGTGTGCATACAGGGTAGAACAGCTTTTGTGCAGATAGCCCAAGAGGAGTGGTGGAACTCCCCAGTCTTGTAGACACAAGAGAACAATTATGGAAACAGGAACACATGGGCTACTTGCACAGTGAACAAGTCTGTATGATCATGTTCACACACCACCAAGAAACCTGAAGACACAAAAGAGAATAGTAAAACCAAAAACACTCAGTTTGAAAAAATGTTGCAGTAATCCGCAAGTGCTAGTAAAAGATGTAAAAAACAGGGTATTTGGTTGATACGTTTTTTGCAAAAAATGTATACTAAGCTGCTCTACCAATCTTCACGGTATACCCTTATCAGAGCAGTCCTAACTAATGTATGCAATCCCTATCTGATGTATTTAAAAACCTGATCATCTGTATATAACCTGTGTGAACAGGGTTCAGAGAGGAAAAATCCATGTGTGCATACAGGGTAGAACAGCTTTTGTGCAGATAGCCCAAGAGGAGTGGTGGATCTCCCCAGTCTTGTAGACACAAGAGAACAATTATGGAAACAGGAACACATGGGCTACTTGCACAGTGAACAAGTCTGTATGATCATGTTCACACACCACCAAGAAACCTGAAGACACAAAAGAGAATAGTAAAACCAAAAACACTCAGTTTGAAAAAATGTTGCAGTAATCCGCAAGTGCTAGTAAAAGATGTAAAAAACAGGGTATTTGGTTGATACGTTTTTTGCAAAAAAGTATACTAAGCTGCTCTACCAATCTTCACGGTATACCCTTATCAGAGCAGTCCTAACTAATGTATGCAATCCCTATCTGATGTATTTAAAAACCTGATCATCTGTATATAACCTGTGTGAACAGGGTTCAGAGAGGAAAAATCCATGTGTGCATACAGGGTAGAACAGCTTTTGTGCAGATAGCCCAAGAGGAGTGGTGGAACTCCCCAGTCTTGTAGACACAAGAGAACAATTATGGAAACAGGAACACATGGGCTACTTGCACAGTGAACAAGTCTGTATGATCATGTTCACACACCACCAAGAAACCTGAAGACACAAAAGAGAATAGTAAAACCAAAAACACTCAGTTTGAAAAAATGTTGCAGTAATCCGCAAGTGCTAGTAAAAGATGTAAAAAACAGGGTATTTGGTTGATACGTTTTTTGCAAAAAATGTATACTAAGCTGCTCTACCAATCTTCACGGTATACCCTTATCAGAGCAGTCCTAACTAATGTATGCAATCCCTATCTGATGTATTTAAAAACCTGATCATCTGTATATAACCTGTGTGAACAGGGTTCAGAGAGGAAAAATCCATGTGTGCATACAGGGTAGAACAGCTTTTGTGCAGATAGCCCAAGAGGAGTGGTGGATCTCCCCAGTCTTGTAGACACAAGAGAACAATTATGGAAACAGGAACACATGGGCTACTTGCACAGTGAACAAGTCTGTATGATCATGTTCACACACCACCAAGAAACCTGAAGACACAAAAGAGAATAGTAAAACCAAAAACACTCAGTTTGAAAAAATGTTGCAGTAATCCGCAAGTGCTAGTAAAAGATGTAAAAAACAGGGTATTTGGTTGATACGTTCTTTGCAAAAAATGTATACTAAGCTGCTCTACCAATCTTCACGGTATACCCTTATCAGAGCAGTCCTAACTAATGTATGCAATCCCTATCTGATGTATTTAAAAACCTGATCATCTGTATATAACCTGTGTGAACAGGGTTCAGAGAGGAAAAATCCATGTGTGCATACAGGGTAGAACAGCTTTTGTGCAGATAGCCCAAGAGGAGTGGTGGAACTCCCCAGTCTTGTAGACACAAGAGAACAATTATGGAAACAGGAACACATGGGCTACTTGCACAGTGAACAAGTCTGTATGATCATGTTCACACACCACCAAGAAACCTGAAGACACAAAAGAGAATAGTAAAACCAAAAACACTCAGTTTGAAAAAATGTTGCAGTAATCCGCGAGTGCTAGTAAAAGATGTAAAAAACAGGGTATTTGGTTGATACGTTTTTTGCAAAAAATGTATACTAAGCTGCTCTACCAATCTTCACGGTATACCCTTATCAGAGCAGTCCTAACTAATGTATGCAATCCCTATCTGATGTATTTAAAAACCTGATCATCTGTATATAACCTGTGTGAACAGGGTTCAGAGAGGAAAAATCCATGTGTGCATACAGGGTAGAACAGCTTTTGTGCAGATAGCCCAAGAGGAGTGGTGGAACTCCCCAGTCTTGTAGACACAAGAGAACAATTATGGAAACAGGAACACATGGGCTACTTGCACAGTGAACAAGTCTGTATGATCATGTTCACACACCACCAAGAAACCTGAAGACACAAAAGAGAATAGTAAAACGAAAAACACTCAGTTTGAAAAAATGTTGCAGTAATCCGCAAGTGCTAGTAAAAGATGTAAAAAACAGGGTATTTGGTTGATACGTTTTTTGCAAAAAATGTATACTAAGCTGCTCTACCAATCTTCACGGTATACCCTTATCAGAGCAGTCCTAACTAATGTATGCAATCCCTATCTGATGTATTTAAAAACCTGATCATCTGTATATAACCTGTGTGAACAGGGTTCAGAGAGGAAAAATCCATGTGTGCATACAGGGTAGAACAGCTTTTGTGCAGATAGCCCAAGAGGAGTGGTGGAACGCCCCATTCTTGTAGACACAAGAGAACAATTATGGAAACAGGAACACATGGGCTACTTGCACAGTGAACAAGTCTGTATGATCATGTTCACACACCACCAAGAAACCTGAAGACACAAAGGAGAATAGTAAAACCAAAAACACTCAGTTTGAAAAAATGTTGCAGTAATCCGCAAGTGCTAGTAAAAGATGTAAAAAACAGGGTATTTGGTTGATACGTTTTTTGCAAAAAATGTATACTAAGCTGCTCTACCAATCTTCACGGTATACCCTTATCCGAGCAGTCCTAACTAATGTATGCAATCCCTATCTGATGTATTTAAAAACCTGATCATCTGTATATAACCTGTGTGAACAGGGTTCAGAGAGGAAAAATCCATGTGTGCATACAGGGTAGAACAGCTTTTGTGCAGATAGCCCAAGAGGAGTGGTGGAACTCCCCAGTCTTGTAGACACAAGAGAACAATTATGGAAACAGGAACACATGGGCTACTTGCACAGTGAACAAGTCTGTATGATCATGTTCACACACCACCAAGAAACCTGAAGACACAAAAGAGAATAGTAAAACCAAAAACACTCAGTTTGAAAAAATGTTGCAGTAATCCGCAAGTGCTAGTAAAAGATGTAAAAAACAGGGTATTTGGTTGATACGTTTTTTGCAAAAAATGTATACTAAGCTGCTCTACCAATCTTCACGGTATACCCTTATCAGAGCAGTCCTAACTAATGTATGCAATCCCTATCTGATGTATTTAAAAACCTGATCATCTGTATATAACCTGTGTGAACAGGGTTCAGAGAGGAAAAATCCATGTGTGCATACAGGGTAGAACAGCTTTTGTGCAGATAGCCCAAGAGGAGTGGTGGAACGCCCCAGTCTTGTAGACACAAGAGAACAATTATGGAAACAGGAACACATGGGCTACTTGCACAGTGAACAAGTCTGTATGATCATGTTCACACACCACCAAGAAACCTGAAGACACAAAAGAGAATAGTAAAACCAAAAACACTCAGTTTGAAAAAATGTTGCAGTAATCCGCAAGTGCTAGTAAAAGATGTAAAAAACAGGGTATTTGGTTGATACGTTTTTTGCAAAAAATGTATACTAAGCTGCTCTACCAATCTTCACGGTATACCCTTATCAGAGCAGTCCTAACTAATGTATGCAATCCCTATCTGATGTATTTAAAAACCTGATCATCTGTATATAACCTGTGTGAACAGGGTTCAGAGAGGAAAAATCCATGTGTGCATACAGGGTAGAACAGCTTTTGTGCAGATAGCCCAAGAGGAGTGGTGGAACTCCCCAGTCTTGTAGACACAAGAGAACAATTATGGAAACAGGAACACATGGGCTACTTGCACAGTGAACAAGTCTGTATGATCATGTTCACACACCACCAAGAAACCTGAAGACACAAAAGAGAATAGTAAAACCAAAAACACTCAGTTTGAAAAAATGTTGCAGTAATCCGCAAGTGCTAGTAAAAGATGTAAAAAACAGGGTATTTGGTTGATACGTTTTTTGCAAAAAATGTATACTAAGCTGCTCTACCAATCTTCACGGTATACCCTTATCAGAGCAGTCCTAACTAATGTATGCAATCCCTATCTGATGTATTTAAAAACCTGATCATCTGTATATAACCTGTGTGAACAGGGTTCAGAGAGGAAAAATCCATGTGTGCATACAGGGTAGAACAGCTTTTGTGCAGATAGCCCAAGAGGAGTGGTGGAACTCCCCAGTCTTGTAGACACAAGAGAACAATTATGGAAACAGGAACACATGGGCTACTTGCACAGTGAACAAGTCTGTATGATCATGTTCACACACCACCAAGAAACCTGAAGACACAAAAGAGAATAGTAAAACCAAAAACACTCAGTTTGAAAAAATGTTGCAGTAATCCGCAAGTGCTAGTAAAAGATGTAAAAAACAGGGTATTTGGTTGATACGTTTTTTGCAAAAAATGTATACTAAGCTGCTCTACCAATCTTCACGGTATACCCTTATCAGAGCAGTCCTAACTAATGTATGCAATCCCTATCTGATGTATTTAAAAACCTGATCATCTGTATATAACCTGTGTGAACAGGGTTCAGAGAGGAAAAATCCATGTGTGCATACAGGGTAGAACAGCTTTTGTGCAGATAGCCCAAGAGGAGTGGTGGAACTCCCCAGTCTTGTAGACACAAGAGAACAATTATGGAAACAGGAACACATGGGCTACTTGCACAGTGAACAAGTCTGTATGATCATGTTCACACACCACCAAGAAACCTGAAGACACAAAAGAGAATAGTAAAACCAAAAACACTCAGTTTGAAAAAATGTTGCAGTAATCCGCAAGTGCTAGTAAAAGATGTAAAAAACAGGGTATTTGGTTGATACGTTTTTTGCAAAAAATGTATACTAAGCTGCTCTACCAATCTTCACGGTATACCCTTATCAGAGCAGTCCTAACTAATGTATGCAATCCCTATCTGATGTATTTAAAAACCTGATCATCTGTATATAACCTGTGTGAACAGGGTTCAGAGAGGAAAAATCCATGTGTGCATACAGGGTAGAACAGCTTTTGTGCAGATAGCCCAAGAGGAGTGGTGGAACTCCCCAGTCTTGTAGACACAAGAGAACAATTATGGAAACAGGAACACATGGGCTACTTGCACAGTGAACAAGTCTGTATGATCATGTTCACACACCACCAAGAAACCTGAAGACACAAAAGAGAATAGTAAAACCAAAAACACTCAGTTTGAAAAAATGTTGCAGTAATCCGCAAGTGCTAGTAAAAGATGTAAAAAACAGGGTATTTGGTTGATACGTTTTTTGCAAAAAATGTATACTAAGCTGCTCTACCAATCTTCACGGTATACCCTTATCAGAGCAGTCCTAACTAATGTATGCAATCCCTATCTGATGTATTTAAAAACCTGATCATCTGTATATAACCTGTGTGAACAGGGTTCAGAGAGGAAAAATCCATGTGTGCATACAGGATAGAACAGCTTTTGTGCAGATAGCCCAAGAGGAGTGGTGGAACTCCCCAGTCTTGTAGACACAAGAGAACAATTATGGAAACAGGAACACATGGGCTACTTGCACAGTGAACAAGTCTGTATGATCATGTTCACACACCACCAAGAAACCTGAAGACACAAAAGAGAATAGTAAAACCAAAAACACTCAGTTTGAAAAAATGTTGCAGTAATCCGCAAGTGCTAGTAAAAGATGTAAAAAACAGGGTATTTGGTTGATACGTTTTTTGCAAAAAATGTATACTAAGCTGCTCTACCAATCTTCACGGTATACCCTTATCAGAGCAGTCCTAACTAATGTATGCAATCCCTATCTGATGTATTTAAAAACCTGATCATCTGTATATAACCTGTGTGAACAGGGTTCAGAGAGGAAAAATCCATGTGTGCATACAGGGTAGAACAGCTTTTGTGCAGATAGCCCAAGAGGAGTGGTGGATCTCCCCAGTCTTGTAGACACAAGAGAACAATTATGGAAACAGGAACACATGGGCTACTTGCACAGTGAACAAGTCTGTATGATCATGTTCACACACCACCAAGAAACCTGAAGACACAAAAGAGAATAGTAAAACCAAAAACACTCAGTTTGAAAAAATGTTGCAGTAATCCGCGAGTGCTAGTAAAAGATGTAAAAAACAGGGTATTTGGTTGATACGTTTTTTGCAAAAAATGTATACTAAGCTGCTCTACCAATCTTCACGGTATACCCTTATTAGAGCAGTCCTAACTAATGTATGCAATCCCTATCTGATGTATTTAAAAACCTGATCATCTGTATATAACCTGTGTGAACAGGGTTCAGAGAGGAAAAATCCATGTGTGCATACAGGGTAGAACAGCTTTTGTGCAGATAGCCCAAGAGGAGTGGTGGAACTCCCCAGTCTTGTAGACACAAGAGAACAATTATGGAAACAGGAACACATGGGCTACTTGCACAGTGAACAAGTCTGTATGATCATGTTCACACACCACCAAGAAACCTGAAGACACAAAAGAGAATAGTAAAACCAAAAACACTCAGTTTGAAAAAATGTTGCAGTAATCCGCAAGTGCTAGTAAAAGATGTAAAAAACAGGGTATTTGGTTGATACGTTTTTTGCAAAAAATGTATACTAAGCTGCTCTACCAATCTTCACGGTATACCCTTATCAGAGCAGTCCTAACTAATGTATGCAATCCCTATCTGATGTATTTAAAAACCTGATCATCTGTATATAACCTGTATGAACAGGGTTCAGAGAGGAAAAATCCATGTGTGCATACAGGGTAGAACAGCTTTTGTGCAGATAGCCCAAGAGGAGTGGTGGAACTCCCCAGTCTTGTAGACACAAGAGAACAATTATGGAAACAGGAACACATGGGCTACTTGCACAGTGAACAAGTCTGTATGATCATGTTCACACACCACCAAGAAACCTGAAGACACAAAAGAGAATAGTAAAACCAAAAACACTCAGTTTGAAAAAATGTTGCAGTAATCCGCAAGTGCTAGTAAAAGATGTAAAAAACAGGGTATTTGGTTGATACGTTTTTTGCAAAAAATGTATACTAAGCTGCTCTACCAATCTTCACGGTATACCCTTATCAGAGCAGTCCTAACTAATGTATGCAATCCCTATCTGATGTATTTAAAAACCTGATCATCTGTATATAACCTGTGTGAACAGGGTTCAGAGAGGAAAAATCCATGTGTGCATACAGGGTAGAACAGCTTTTGTGCAGATAGCCCAAGAGGAGTGGTGGAACTCCCCAGTCTTGTAGACACAAGAGAACAATTATGGAAACAGGAACACATGGGCTACTTGCACAGTGAACAAGTCTGTATGATCATGTTCACACACCACCAAGAAACCTGAAGACACAAAAGAGAATAGTAAAACCAAAAACACTCAGTTTGAAAAAATGTTGCAGTAATCCGCAAGTGCTAGTAAAAGATGTAAAAAACAGGGTATTTGGTTGATACGTTTTTTGCAAAAAATGTATACTAAGCTGCTCTACCAATCTTCACGGTATACCCTTATCAGAGCAGTCCTAACTAATGTATGCAATCCCTATCTGATGTATTTAAAAACCTGATCATCTGTATATAACCTGTGTGAACAGGGTTCAGAGAGGAAAAATCCATGTGTGCATACAGGGTAGAACAGCTTTTGTGCAGATAGCCCAAGAGGAGTGGTGGATCTCCCCAGTCTTGTAGACACAAGAGAACAATTATGGAAACAGGAACACATGGGCTACTTGCACAGTGAACAAGTCTGTATGATCATGTTCACACACCACCAAGAAACCTGAAGACACAAAAGAGAATAGTAAAACCAAAAACACTCAGTTTGAAAAAATGTTGCAGTAATCCGCGAGTGCTAGTAAAAGATGTAAAAAACAGGGTATTTGGTTGATACGTTTTTTGCAAAAAATGTATACTAAGCTGCTCTACCAATCTTCACGGTATACCCTTATTAGAGCAGTCCTAACTAATGTATGCAATCCCTATCTGATGTATTTAAAAACCTGATCATCTGTATATAACCTGTGTGAACAGGGTTCAGAGAGGAAAAATCCATGTGTGCATACAGGGTAGAACAGCTTTTGTGCAGATAGCCCAAGAGGAGTGGTGGAACTCCCCAGTCTTGTAGACACAAGAGAACAATTATGGAAACAGGAACACATGGGCTACTTGCACAGTGAACAAGTCTGTATGATCATGTTCACACACCACCAAGAAACCTGAAGACACAAAAGAGAATAGTAAAACCAAAAACACTCAGTTTGAAAAAATGTTGCAGTAATCCGCAAGTGCTAGTAAAAGATGTAAAAAACAGGGTATTTGGTTGATACGTTTTTTGCAAAAAATGTATACTAAGCTGCTCTACCAATCTTCACGGTATACCCTTATCAGAGCAGTCCTAACTAATGTATGCAATCCCTATCTGATGTATTTAAAAACCTGATCATCTGTATATAACCTGTATGAACAGGGTTCAGAGAGGAAAAATCCATGTGTGCATACAGGGTAGAACAGCTTTTGTGCAGATAGCCCAAGAGGAGTGGTGGAACTCCCCAGTCTTGTAGACACAAGAGAACAATTATGGAAACAGGAACACATGGGCTACTTGCACAGTGAACAAGTCTGTATGATCATGTTCACACACCACCAAGAAACCTGAAGACACAAAAGAGAATAGTAAAACCAAAAACACTCAGTTTGAAAAAATGTTGCAGTAATCCGCAAGTGCTAGTAAAAGATGTAAAAAACAGGGTATTTGGTTGATACGTTTTTTGCAAAAAATGTATACTAAGCTGCTCTACCAATCTTCACGGTATACCCTTATCAGAGCAGTCCTAACTAATGTATGCAATCCCTATCTGATGTATTTAAAAACCTGATCATCTGTATATAACCTGTGTGAACAGGGTTCAGAGAGGAAAAATCCATGTGTGCATACAGGGTAGAACAGCTTTTGTGCAGATAGCCCAAGAGGAGTGGTGGAACTCCCCAGTCTTGTAGACACAAGAGAACAATTATGGAAACAGGAACACATGGGCTACTTGCACAGTGAACAAGTCTGTATGATCATGTTCACACACCACCAAGAAACCTGAAGACACAAAAGAGAATAGTAAAACCAAAAACACTCAGTTTGAAAAAATGTTGCAGTAATCCGCAAGTGCTAGTAAAAGATGTAAAAAACAGGGTATTTGGTTGATACGTTTTTTGCAAAAAATGTATACTAAGCTGCTCTACCAATCTTCACGGTATACCCTTATCAGAGCAGTCCTAACTAATGTATGCAATCCCTATCTGATGTATTTAAAAACCTGATCATCTGTATATAACCTGTGTGAACAGGGTTCAGAGAGGAAAAATCCATGTGTGCATACAGGGTAGAACAGCTTTTGTGCAGATAGCCCAAGAGGAGTGGTGGAACTCCCCAGTCTTGTAGACACAAGAGAACAATTATGGAAACAGGAACACATGGGCTACTTGCACAGTGAACAAGTCTGTATGATCATGTTCACACACCACCAAGAAACCTGAAGACACAAAAGAGAATAGTAAAACCAAAAACACTCAGTTTGAAAAAATGTTGCAGTAATCCGCAAGTGCTAGTAAAAGATGTAAAAAACAGGGTATTTGGTTGATACGTTTTTTGCAAAAAATGTATACTAAGCTGCTCTACCAATCTTCACGGTATACCCTTATCAGAGCAGTCCTAACTAATGTATGCAATCCCTATCTGATGTATTTAAAAACCTGATCATCTGTATATAACCTGTGTGAACAGGGTTCAGAGAGGAAAAATCCATGTGTGCATACAGGGTAGAACAGCTTTTGTGCAGATAGCCCAAGAGGAGTGGTGGAACTCCCCAGTCTTGTAGACACAAGAGAACAATTATGGAAACAGGAACACATGGGCTACTTGCACAGTGAACAAGTCTGTATGATCATGTTCACACACCACCAAGAAACCTGAAGACACAAAAGAGAATAGTAAAACCAAAAACACTCAGTTTGAAAAAATGTTGCAGTAATCCGCAAGTGCTAGTAAAAGATGTAAAAAACAGGGTATTTGGTTGATACGTTTTTTGCAAAAAATGTATACTAAGCTGCTCTACCAATCTTCACGGTATACCCTTATCAGAGCAGTCCTAACTAATGTATGCAATCCCTATCTGATGTATTTAAAAACCTGATCATCTGTATATAACCTGTGTGAACAGGGTTCAGAGAGGAAAAATCCATGTGTGCATACAGGGTAGAACAGCTTTTGTGCAGATAGCCCAAGAGGAGTGGTGGAACTCCCCAGTCTTGTAGACACAAGAGAACAATTATGGAAACAGGAACACATGGGCTACTTGCACAGTGAACAAGTCTGTATGATCATGTTCACACACCACCAAGAAACCTGAAGACACAAAAGAGAATAGTAAAACCAAAAACACTCAGTTTGAAAAAATGTTGCAGTAATCCGCAAGTGCTAGTAAAAGATGTAAAAAACAGGGTATTTGGTTGATACGTTTTTTGCAAAAAATGTATACTAAGCTGCTCTACCAATCTTCACGGTATACCCTTATCAGAGCAGTCCTAACTAATGTATGCAATCCCTATCTGATGTATTTAAAAACCTGATCATCTGTATATAACCTGTGTGAACAGGGTTCAGAGAGGAAAAATCCATGTGTGCATACAGGATAGAACAGCTTTTGTGCAGATAGCCCAAGAGGAGTGGTGGAACTCCCCAGTCTTGTAGACACAAGAGAACAATTATGGAAACAGGAACACATGGGCTACTTGCACAGTGAACAAGTCTGTATGATCATGTTCACACACCACCAAGAAACCTGAAGACACAAAAGAGAATAGTAAAACCAAAAACACTCAGTTTGAAAAAATGTTGCAGTAATCCGCAAGTGCTAGTAAAAGATGTAAAAAACAGGGTATTTGGTTGATACGTTTTTTGCAAAAAATGTATACTAAGCTGCTCTACCAATCTTCACGGTATACCCTTATCAGAGCAGTCCTAACTAATGTATGCAATCCCTATCTGATGTATTTAAAAACCTGATCATCTGTATATAACCTGTGTGAACAGGGTTCAGAGAGGAAAAATCCATGTGTGCATACAGGGTAGAACAGCTTTTGTGCAGATAGCCCAAGAGGAGTGGTGGATCTCCCCAGTCTTGTAGACACAAGAGAACAATTATGGAAACAGGAACACATGGGCTACTTGCACAGTGAACAAGTCTGTATGATCATGTTCACACACCACCAAGAAACCTGAAGACACAAAAGAGAATAGTAAAACCAAAAACACTCAGTTTGAAAAAATGTTGCAGTAATCCGCGAGTGCTAGTAAAAGATGTAAAAAACAGGGTATTTGGTTGATACGTTTTTTGCAAAAAATGTATACTAAGCTGCTCTACCAATCTTCACGGTATACCCTTATTAGAGCAGTCCTAACTAATGTATGCAATCCCTATCTGATGTATTTAAAAACCTGATCATCTGTATATAACCTGTGTGAACAGGGTTCAGAGAGGAAAAATCCATGTGTGCATACAGGGTAGAACAGCTTTTGTGCAGATAGCCCAAGAGGAGTGGTGGAACTCCCCAGTCTTGTAGACACAAGAGAACAATTATGGAAACAGGAACACATGGGCTACTTGCACAGTGAACAAGTCTGTATGATCATGTTCACACACCACCAAGAAACCTGAAGACACAAAAGAGAATAGTAAAACCAAAAACACTCAGTTTGAAAAAATGTTGCAGTAATCCGCAAGTGCTAGTAAAAGATGTAAAAAACAGGGTATTTGGTTGATACGTTTTTTGCAAAAAATGTATACTAAGCTGCTCTACCAATCTTCACGGTATACCCTTATCAGAGCAGTCCTAACTAATGTATGCAATCCCTATCTGATGTATTTAAAAACCTGATCATCTGTATATAACCTGTATGAACAGGGTTCAGAGAGGAAAAATCCATGTGTGCATACAGGGTAGAACAGCTTTTGTGCAGATAGCCCAAGAGGAGTGGTGGAACTCCCCAGTCTTGTAGACACAAGAGAACAATTATGGAAACAGGAACACATGGGCTACTTGCACAGTGAACAAGTCTGTATGATCATGTTCACACACCACCAAGAAACCTGAAGACACAAAAGAGAATAGTAAAACCAAAAACACTCAGTTTGAAAAAATGTTGCAGTAATCCGCAAGTGCTAGTAAAAGATGTAAAAAACAGGGTATTTGGTTGATACGTTTTTTGCAAAAAATGTATACTAAGCTGCTCTACCAATCTTCACGGTATACCCTTATCAGAGCAGTCCTAACTAATGTATGCAATCCCTATCTGATGTATTTAAAAACCTGATCATCTGTATATAACCTGTGTGAACAGGGTTCAGAGAGGAAAAATCCATGTGTGCATACAGGGTAGAACAGCTTTTGTGCAGATAGCCCAAGAGGAGTGGTGGAACTCCCCAGTCTTGTAGACACAAGAGAACAATTATGGAAACAGGAACACATGGGCTACTTGCACAGTGAACAAGTCTGTATGATCATGTTCACACACCACCAAGAAACCTGAAGACACAAAAGAGAATAGTAAAACCAAAAACACTCAGTTTGAAAAAATGTTGCAGTAATCCGCGAGTGCTAGTAAAAGATGTAAAAAACAGGGTATTTGGTTGATACGTTTTTTGCAAAAAATGTATACTAAGCTGCTCTACCAATCTTCACGGTATACCCTTATCAGAGCAGTCCTAACTAATGTATGCAATCCCTATCTGATGTATTTAAAAACCTGATCATCTGTATATAACCTGTGTGAACAGGGTTCAGAGAGGAAAAATCCATGTGTGCATACAGGGTAGAACAGCTTTTGTGCAGATAGCCCAAGAGGAGTGGTGGAACTCCCCAGTCTTGTAGACACAAGAGAACAATTATGGAAACAGGAACACATGGGCTACTTGCACAGTGAACAAGTCTGTATGATCATGTTCACACACCACCAAGAAACCTGAAGACACAAAAGAGAATAGTAAAACCAAAAACACTCAGTTTGAAAAAATGTTGCAGTAATCCACAAGTGCTAGTAAAAGATGTAAAAAACAGGGTATTTGGTTGATACGTTTTTTGCAAAAAATGTATACTAAGCTGCTCTACCAATCTTCACGGTATACCCTTATCAGAGCAGTCCTAACTAATGTATGCAATCCCTATCTGATGTATTTAAAAACCTGATCATCTGTATATAACCTGTGTGAACAGGGTTCAGAGAGGAAAAATCCATGTGTGCATACAGGGTAGAACAGCTTTTGTGCAGATAGCCCAAGAGGAGTGGTGGAACGCCCCAGTCTTGTAGACACAAGAGAACAATTATGGAAACAGGAACACATGGGCTACTTGCACAGTGAACAAGTCTGTATGATCATGTTCACACACCACCAAGAAACCTGAAGACACAAAACAGAATAGTAAAACCAAAAACACTCAGTTTGAAAAAATGTTGCAGTAATCCGCAAGTGCTAGTAAAAGATGTAAAAAACAGGGTATTTGGTTGATACGTTTTTTGCAAAAAATGTATACTAAGCTGCTCTACCAATCTTCACGGTATACCCTTATCAGAGCAGTCCTAAATAATGTATGCAATCCCTATATGATGTATTTAAAAACCTGATCATCTGTATATAACGTGTGTGAACAGGGTTCAGAGAGGAAAAATCCATGTGTGCATACAGGGTAGAACAGCTTTTGTGCAGATAGCCCAAGAGGAGTGGTGGAACTCCCCAGTCTTGTAGACACAAGAGAACAATTATGGAAACAGGAACACATGGGCTACTTGCACAGTGAACAAGTCTGTATGATCATGTTCACACACCACCAAGAAACCTGAAGACACAAAAGAGAATAGTAAAACCAAAAACACTCAGTTTGAAAAAATGTTGCAGTAATCCGCGAGTGCTAGTAAAAGATGTAAAAAACAGGGTATTTGGTTGATACGTTTTTTGCAAAAAATGTATACTAAGCTGCTCTACCAATCTTCACGGTATACCCTTATCAGAGCAGTCCTAACTAATGTATGCAATCCCTATCTGATGTATTTAAAAACCTGATCATCTGTATATAACCTGTGTGAACAGGGTTCAGAGAGGAAAAATCCATGTGTGCATACAGGGTAGAACAGCTTTTGTGCAGATAGCCCAAGAGGAGTGGTGGAACTCCCCAGTCTTGTAGACACAAGAGAACAATTATGGAAACAGGAACACATGGGCTACTTGCACAGTGAACAAGTCTGTATGATCATGTTCACACACCACCAAGAAACCTGAAGACACAAAAGAGAATAGTAAAACCAAAAACACTCAGTTTGAAAAAATGTTGCAGTAATCCGCAAGTGCTAGTAAAAGATGTAAAAAACAGGGTATTTGGTTGATACGTTTTTTGCAAAAAATGTATACTAATCTGCTCTACCAATCTTCACGGTATACCCTTATCAGAGCAGTCCTAACTAATGTATGCAATCCCTATCTGATGTATTTAAAAACCTGATCATCTGTATATAACCTGTGTGAACAGGGTTCAGAGAGGAAAGATCCATGTGTGCATACAGGGTAGAACAGCTTTTGTGCAGATAGCCCAAGAGGAGTGGTGGAACGCCCCAGTCTTGTAGACACAAGAGAACAATTATGGAAACAGGAACACATGGGCTACTTGCACAGTGAACAAGTCTGTATGATCATGTTCACACACCACCAAGAAACCTGAAGACACAAAAGAGAATAGTAAAACCAAAAACACTCAGTTTGAAAAAATGTTGCAGTAATCCGCAAGTGCTAGTAAAAGATGTAAAAAACAGGGTATTTGGTTGATACGTTTTTTGCAAAAAATGTATACTAAGCTGCTCTACCAATCTTCACGGTATACCCTTATCAGAGCAGTCCTAACTAATGTATGCAATCCCTATCTGATGTATTTAAAAACCTGATCATCTGTATATAACCTGTGTGAACAGGGTTCAGAGAGGAAAAATCCATGTGTGCATACAGGGTAGAACAGCTTTTGTGCAGATAGCCCAAGAGGAGTGGTGGAACTCCCCAGTCTTGTAGACACAAGAGAACAATTATGGAAACAGGAACACATGGGCTACTTGCACAGTGAACAAGTCTGTATGATCATGTTCACACACCACCAAGAAACCTGAAGACACAAAAGAGAATAGTAAAACCAAAAACACTCAGTTTGAAAAAATGTTGCAGTAATCCGCGAGTGCTAGTAAAAGATGTAAAAAACAGGGTATTTGGTTGATACGTTTTTTGCAAAAAATGTATACTAAGCTGCTCTACCAATCTTCACGGTATACCCTTATCAGAGCAGTCCTAACTAATGTATGCAATCCCTATCTGATGTATTTAAAAACCTGATCATCTGTATATAACCTGTGTGAACAGGGTTCAGAGAGGAAAAATCCATGTGTGCATACAGGGTAGAACAGCTTTTGTGCAGATAGCCCAAGAGGAGTGGTGGAACTCCCCAGTCTTGTAGACACAAGAGAACAATTATGGAAACAGGAACACATGGGCTACTTGCACAGTGAACAAGTCTGTATGATCATGTTCACACACCACCAAGAAACCTGAAGACACAAAAGAGAATAGTAAAACCAAAAACACTCAGTTTGAAAAAATGTTGCAGTAATCCGCAAGTGCTAGTAAAAGATGTAAAAAACAGGGTATTTGGTTGATACGTTTTTTGCAAAAAATGTATACTAAGCTGCTCTACCAATCTTCACGGTATACCCTTATCAGAGCAGTCCTAACTAATGTATGCAATCCCTATCTGATGTATTTAAAAACCTGATCATCTGTATATAACCTGTGTGAACAGGGTTCAGAGAGGAAAAATCCATGTGTGCATACAGGGTAGAACAGCTTTTGTGCAGATAGCCCAAGAGGAGTGGTGGAACTCCCCAGTCTTGTAGACACAAGAGAACAATTATGGAAACAGGAACACATGGGCTACTTGCACAGTGAACAAGTCTGTATGATCATGTTCACACACCACCAAGAAACCTGAAGACACAAAAGAGAATAGTAAAACCAAAAACACTCAGTTTGAAAAAATGTTGCAGTAATCCGCAAGTGCTAGTAAAAGATGTAAAAAACAGGGTATTTGGTTGATACGTTTTTTGCAAAAAATGTATACTAAGCTGCTCTACCAATCTTCACGGTATACCCTTATCAGAGCAGTCCTAACTAATGTATGCAATCCCTATCTGATGTATTTAAAAACCTGATCATCTGTATATAACCTGTGTGAACAGGGTTCAGAGAGGAAAAATCCATGTGTGCATACAGGGTAGAACAGCTTTTGTGCAGATAGCCCAAGAGGAGTGGTGGAACTCCCCAGTCTTGTAGACACAAGAGAACAATTATGGAAACAGGAACACATGGGCTACTTGCACAGTGAACAAGTCTGTATGATCATGTTCACACACCACCAAGAAACCTGAAGACACAAAAGAGAATAGTAAAACCAAAAACACTCAGTTTGAAAAAATGTTGCAGTAATCCGCAAGTGCTAGTAAAAGATGTAAAAAACAGGGTATTTGGTTGATACGTTTTTTGCAAAAAATGTATACTAAGCTGCTCTACCAATCTTCACGGTATACCCTTATCAGAGCAGTCCTAACTAATGTATGCAATCCCTATCTGATGTATTTAAAAACCTGATCATCTGTATATAACCTGTGTGAACAAGGTTCAGAGAGGAAAAATCCATGTGTGCATACAGGGTAGAACAGCTTTTGTGCAGATAGCCCAAGAGGAGTGGTGGAACTCCCCAGTCTTGTAGACACAAGAGAACAATTATGGAAACAGGAACACATGGGCTACTTGCACAGTGAACAAGTCTGTATGATCATGTTCATACACCACCAAGAAACCTGAAGACACAAAAGAGAATAGTAAAACCAAAAACACTCAGTTTGAAAAAATGTTGCAGTAATCCGCAAGTGCTAGTAAAAGATGTAAAAAACAGGGTATTTGGTTGATACGTTTTTTGCAAAAAATGTATACTAAGCTGCTCTACCAATCTTCACGGTATACCCTTATCAGAGCAGTCCTAACTAATGTATGCAATCCCTATCTGATGTATTTAAAAACCTGATCATCTGTATATAACCTGTGTGAACAGGGTTCAGAGAGGAAAAATCCATGTGTGCATACAGGGTAGAACAGCTTTTGTGCAGATAGCCCAAGAGGAGTGGTGGAACTCCCCAGTCTTGTAGACACAAGAGAACAATTATGGAAACAGGAACACATGGGCTACTTGCACAGTGAACAAGTCTGTATGATCATGTTCACACACCACCAAGAAACCTGAAGACACAAAAGAGAATAGTAAAACCAAAAACACTCAGTTTGAAAAAATGTTGCAGTAATCCGCAAGTGCTAGTAAAAGATGTAAAAAACAGGGTATTTGGTTGATACGTTTTTTGCAAAAAATGTATACTAAGCTGCTCTACCAATCTTCACGGTATACCCTTATCAGAGCAGTCCTAACTAATGTATGCAATCCCTATCTGATGTATTTAAAAACCTGATCATCTGTATATAACCTGTGTGAACAGGGTTCAGAGAGGAAAAATCCATGTGTGCATACAGGGTAGAACAGCTTTTGTGCAGATAGCCCAAGAGGAGTGGTGGAACTCCCCAGTCTTGTAGACACAAGAGAACAATTATGGAAACAGGAACACATGGGCTACTTGCACAGTGAACAAGTCTGTATGATCATGTTCACACACCACCAAGAAACCTGAAGACACAAAAGAGAATAGTAAAACCAAAAACACTCAGTTTGAAAAAATGTTGCAGTAATCCGCAAGTGCTAGTAAAAGATGTAAAAAACAGGGTATTTGGTTGATACGTTTTTTGCAAAAAATGTATACTAAGCTGCTCTACCAATCTTCACGGTATACCCTTATCAGAGCAGTCCTAACTAATGTATGCAATCCCTATCTGATGTATTTAAAAACCTGATCATCTGTATATAACCTGTGTGAACAGGGTTCAGAGAGGAAAAATCCATGTGTGCATACAGGGTAGAACAGCTTTTGTGCAGATAGCCCAAGAGGAGTGGTGGAACTCCCCAGTCTTGTAGACACAAGAGAACAATTATGGAAACAGGAACACATGGGCTACTTGCACAGTGAACAAGTCTGTATGATCATGTTCACACACCACCAAGAAACCTGAAGACACAAAAGAGAATAGTAAAACCAAAAACACTCAGTTTGAAAAAATGTTGCAGTAATCCGCAAGTGCTAGTAAAAGATGTAAAAAACAGGGTATTTGGTTGATACGTTTTTTGCAAAAAATGTATACTAAGCTGCTCTACCAATCTTCACGGTATACCCTTATCAGAGCAGTCCTAACTAATGTATGCAATCCCTATCTGATGTATTTAAAAACCTGATCATCTGTATATAACCTGTGTGAACAGGGTTCAGAGAGGAAAAATCCATGTGTGCATACAGGGTAGAACAGCTTTTGTGCAGATAGCCCAAGAGGAGTGGTGGAACTCCCCAGTCCTCTCTGAACCCTGTTCACACAGGTTATATACAGATGATCAGGTTTTTAAATACATCAGATAGGGATTGCATACATTAGTTAGGACTGCTCTGATAAGGGTATACCGTGAAGATTGGTAGAGCAGCTTAGTATACATTTTTTGCAAAAAACGTATCAACCAAATACCCTGTTTTTTACATCTTTTACTAGCACTTGCGGATTACTGCAACATTTTTTCAAACTGAGTGTTTTTTGTTTTACTATTCTCTTTTGTGTCTTCAGGTTTCTTGGTGGTGTGTGAACATGATCATACAGACTTGTTCACTGTGCAAGTAGCCCATGTGTTCCTGTTTCCATAATTGTTCTCTTGTGTCTACAAGACTGGGGAGTTCCACCACTCCTCTTGGGCTATCTGCACAAAAGCTGTTCTACCCTGTATGCACACATGGATTTTTCCTCTCTGAACCCTGTTCACACAGGTTATATACAGATGATCAGGTTTTTAAATACATCAGATAGGGATTGCATACATTAGTTAGGACTGCTCTGATAAGGGTATACCGTGAAGATTGGTAGAGCAGCTTAGTATACATTTTTTGCAAAAAACGTATCAACCAAATACCCTGTTTTTTACATCTTTTACTAGCACTTGCGGATTACTGCAACATTTTTTCAAACTGAGTGTTTTTGGTTTTACTATTCTCTTTTGTGTCTTCAGGTTTCTTGGTGGTGTGTGAACATGATCATACAGACTTGTTCACTGTGCAAGTAGCCCATGTGTTCCTGTTTCCATAATTGTTCTCTTGTGTCTACAAGACTGGGGAGTTCCACCACTCCTCTTGGGCTATCTGCACAAAAGCTGTTCTACCCTGTATGTACACATGGATTTTTCCTCTCTGAACCCTGTTCACACAGGTTATATACAGATGATCAGGTTTTTAAATACATCAGATAGGGATTGCATACATTAGTTAGGACTGCTCTGATAAGGGTATACCGTGAAGATTGGTAGAGCAGCTTAGTATACATTTTTTGCAAAAAACGTATCAACCAAATACCCTGTTTTTTACATCTTTTACTAGCACTTGCGGATTACTGCAACATTTTTTCAAACTGAGTGTTTTTGGTTTTACTATTCTCTTTTGTGTCTTCAGGTTTCTTGGTGGTGTGTGAACATGATCATACAGACTTGTTCACTGTGCAAGTAGCCCATGTGTTCCTGTTTCCATAATTGTTCTCTTGTGTCTACAAGACTGGGGAGTTCCACCACTCCTCTTGGGCTATCTGCACAAAAGCTGTTCTACCCTGTATGCACACATGGATTTTTCCTCTCTGAACCCTGTTCACACAGGTTATATACAGATGATCAGGTTTTTAAATACATCAGATAGGGATTGCATACATTAGTTAGGACTGCTCTGATAAGGGTATACCGTGAAGATTGGTAGAGCAGCTTAGTATACATTTTTTGCAAAAAACGTATCAACCAAATACCCTGTTTTTTACATCTTTTACTAGCACTTGCGGATTACTGCAACATTTTTTCAAACTGAGTGTTTTTGGTTTTACTATTCTCTTTTGTGTCTTCAGGTTTCTTGGTGGTGTGTGAACATGATCATACAGACTTGTTCACTGTGCAAGTAGCCCATGTGTTCCTGTTTCCATAATTGTTCTCTTGTGTCTACAAGACTGGGGAGTTCCACCACTCCTCTCGGGCTATCTGCACAAAAGCTGTTCTACCCTGTATGCACACATGGATTTTTCCTCTCTGAACCCTGTTCACACAGGTTATATACAGATGATCAGGTTTTTAAATACATCAGATAGGGATTGCATACATTAGTTAGGACTGCTCTGATAAGGGTATACCGTGAAGATTGGTAGAGCAGCTTAGTATACATTTTTTGCAAAAAACGTATCAACCAAATACCCTGTTTTTTACATCTTTTACTAGCACTTGCGGATTACTGCAACATTTTTTCAAACTGAGTGTTTTTGGTTTTACTATTCTCTTTTGTGTCTTCAGGTTTCTTGGTGGTGTGTGAACATGATCATACAGACTTGTTCACTGTGCAAGTAGCCCATGTGTTCCTGTTTCCATAATTGTTCTCTTGTGTCTACAAGACTGGGGAGTTCCACCACTCCTCTTGGGCTATCTGCACAAAAGCTGTTCTACCCTGTATGCACACATGGATTTTTCCTCTCTGAACCCTGTTCACACAGGTTATATACAGATGATCAGGTTTTTAAATACATCAGATAGGGATTGCATACATTAGTTAGGACTGCTCTGATAAGGGTATACCGTGAAGATTGGTAGAGCAGCTTAGTATACATTTTTTGCAAAAAACGTATCAACCAAATACCCTGTTTTTTACATCTTTTACTAGCACTTGCGGATTACTGCAACATTTTTTCAAACTGAGTGTTTTTGGTTTTACTATTCTCTTTTGTGTCTTCAGAGTTTTTAGGCAGCAAAATGGTGTCCAAAAATATTATAAGACACTCAAAAAAATAATATAATACAAAAAAGGCCAGATTTTTTTGTGCACTCACATCTAAATTCTTAGATTTTCACACACTTGTATTGTAATGATCTGGCTGTAGTCTGCAGTGTGACCAAGCAAATAAATGTAGAAAAAAGGGGGCTATAGATTGCTTTCTAATAAAATTAGCAGGTATAAGGTGCAGAAAAAATTGCGATGGATACCTGCAGCTACGTATATATAAAATACGCAGCAGCAGACAGGAATTGAGCTTTTTGAGGTATGAAGTAAGATATATATACTCACATACAGTGCCTGCAGGCCTTGCACTGATGTTGATATGTGCACATAGACTCCCCTGCCTACCTAGCGCTGCAATCTATGTACCCCCAAATTAGCCCTAAGAGGACTTTTGGTTTATCAGAATTTGTGGATAGATCACTAGCAGACCCACACTAATTAATAAATGTAAGAATCTGACCCTATCTGAGCAGCAGCTCTCCCTACACTACCTGATTCCGAAGCTGAACGCGCCTAGCAGGGCGGCGCCAGGTCTCTTATAGACCTGATGATGCTGTGCGGCCAGCCAATCACTGTAATACCACAACAAAGATGGCTTACAGTGCATGGCAGCCAATCCCTGCATGCTGATTGATGCTCTAAAAAGTGTCAAAATTAAAAGGAAACCCAAGCTCCCGCCGAATAATCCCGGAAGTGCTTTCTGAGTACACCGAGCATAGTGATACTCGGGCTAGTACCAAGTAGTGTCGAGCACATTTGCTCATCACTAATCCTAACCTACTGTATATATCACTGTGCTGTACAAGCACTTTGAAATTTACATTATTTCACATAAACCTTCATTCCTTTTATCTCAACTATTCAACTATTATAAAATGTATAAATAAAGAATAAAAAAAAAAATTATGGTAAGGGTCTAAAAATGCTGATAGACCTGAGTTTGAAGGAGCCCTGTTAATGAACAAAAAATTAGAATACTGATAGCATTCAGCAGTCCTATTTTATGTAATGTATTATACAACAAACAGACGATCGGGCACTTTAAATATTACTGACAGCATATTTTACAGACATAAACATGTTACAAGCAAATGCAACAAAATAGAAAAAAAAAATCTCCCTAAACACTTTTGACAAATTGTCATGTTTTGGTGGACATCATTGCTAATGGATAAAAATGGAACACTAAATATGTTTTAAAATTGCAAAACAGTAGGAAAGAATATTAAACCTTCACAAACATTATGTCTTTTAAATCAATGAATGGTGAAACAAACAAAAGCTAAAGAACTTTTTTTTCTATTCCTGAACCTAACTAAATATTAATTCAATAAATGATATGCTCCTATAAATGGCCCCATTAAAAATACCAATTGTCCTGCAAAAACAAGATCTAGTATGAATACAAAATTCAAAAGTTATGGCTTCCTTTATGCAGTGATGCAAAAACATTGCTGTGTCCTGAAGGGCCTAAATAGCTATGACTGTAAGGGGTTAAACAATACAACATAGCTCATCATGATCACTGAGCCTCTGGTATATAAATGTGTGCAATTTTCTTGTAACTGCTATAATTTGAATGAGTTAGGCAGTCTCAAGTTATCCTGCTTCTAATCTTCTGACAGATCCATTATCCCCGCAGACTGGGATAAAAAAAAAACTGTTCATTTAAAAATATCACAAATTGCTTTTGTCTCTGTCACTTATTTAGAAAACACTAAAACATACACCTGAATATTAATTACCCATCAAAAGCAAATGGCTTAGGCCTTTTTGCCTAAAACATGTTTAAAATAATTTAGTTGAAAAGTTTGTGTCGTGGTATAGGAAAGGCTTTAGCTATTTAGTGGGTAGCTTAAAGCACAGTGTTAGCTTTATACAAATTAGACAGATGGTGCTTACAGTAGAATTTACTAAAGGTCTGTCACAACAAATGCAGCCAAGATGCATATTTAATCACGGCAGAACCTTGTCTACCTGCAGCTGCCAACTGCTAATCCAATTTCCCTGACAAATGTGGCAAGAGACACGATCAGCAATAAAAAGCATCTAACTCCATTTTCCTGGAGGGCGTCTTTTGATGAACATTTAAGATGGAAGAATGGAGAGCACTGTGTGGCCCAGGCTTGTGGCAGCTGTGTGCATATTGAAGGCACAGCTCTCAGGTTACTCACTTAATTCTGCCACTATCATTATGTTGCTATTGATCTCCGTTGTTGCCTACACAGCATTAGTCTTGTTGAAGCTGCATTAGGCAGTTATCATGCATCAAAGTTGCTCAAAAGCCTGGAGATTTTCCTTTAATTACTTGTGATTTTATTTGTAAATACCATTAAAGCGTAATCAAGCAGTCACTTTTCAGGATCATTACAGACTTTTAAGTAAGACATACATCACTGACATATATAAAGACTTTAAATGACTGTTCTTATCTACTACCAATGTTTTGATTTTAATTTTTGTGCTTCAGATACTATAAAAATCTTGCAAAAGAAGACTAAGCTGTCAAAAACTGTGGGGGTATGCACCATATCAAACTTTATCATTGTTTATTCCCCACATGCTAAAAGTCTGTAAAGTGTTCTTTTTGTGCTCTTGACAATGTGCTTGTAATGACATAATCCATATCTCTTGCTATTAAAGGGCAACTCATGCTAGCAGATTTCTTTATTCTAACACAGTGCTGAATTTACTTCTCTTCTAGCTTTAAAGAATGAACTTTTTTCAGCACTGTCTCATATGCTAATGAGGCATGATTAGTCTGGGGGAGTCACTTTCTCTGGACTTCCTGATTGACAGCCTACATACAGTAATCATTGTGGTTATGGTATGACCATTATGCAGGCTGTCAATCATGTGAAGAAAACCATGATAAGAAATGGCAAGAAAAGACTAGTCTGTACCAAATCCCGAGCAGGGACTATTTTCGGCATATTCGGTTTACTGTTCGTGTTCAGATGCCTAATTAAGTTTGTTGAAAAGCTTCTACTTAGCCAATCAACAAACTTTTAACCTGTGCATACTTCCTGAACCATTATAGCTATGCCAATATTTGGCATGGCTGTGATTGGCCGGTGCACCATGTGACCCAACCTGTATAAATGCCCATGCACTGGTGCCACTGCAATTCTGCATTGTAGTGTGGGGACAGGATGCAGATGGACTGAGGGAGAGCAGTAGACGTCTGTGCATTGCACCAAAAAGCCTCTGGGTTTATAATCTATATGCGTCTTAGTGAGAGTGCTGTGCCAAAAAGCTGCTGTGTGTACTCTCCACCCATATTTGTGGCACTAATATGCCAAAAACCCACTGTTTGTGCTATGCACCCACATTTGTGGGTGTACTGTATCAGAAAGTCGCTATGTGTGCTCTGCACTTAAATCTTTGGAAGTACTGTGCCTTCAAACCTCTGTGAGTACTCTGCAATCCCACCTGTGGGAGTACTATACCGTTAAGACGCTTTGTACTCTGCAACCTTGCCCTACTCTACTGCTGTGTCACTACAAGTAGCGTGCCTAAAAAATAATTCTACTGTGCAGCCATCTCTTTGACATTTATGGGCATAAAAATAATGTTACTCTACCACTGTGTCAATACTAAAATTGTTCCTAAAATGTAATTCTACTCTGCAGCCATCTCTTTGCCATTTGTGAGACAAAATTTTATTCTACATCTGTGTCTAAACTGGTAGTGTGCCTAAAAAAATGTACTGTGCAACGATCTCTTAACCATTTGTGGGCCTAGAAATAATATTTCTCTACTGCTGTGTCTCTAAAAATGAATTCTACTGTGCAGCCGTCTCTTCCATTTTTGGGCCTTGATTTTTTTTTACTCTACCGCTGTATCTATACGAGTAGCGTGAAAAAAAATAATTCTACTCTGTAGCCGTCTCTTTGCCATTTGTGTAATTTTGCTCTACCTCTGTGCCTATGCAAATTTAATTATTTACTTCACTCACTCTGAGATCTTTCCTTGGTTCAGCACACTACTCTTCTTGTAGTTAACTCACACTCAGCTCTGCCCTCCAATTCTTTAGCCGGAAAGTGAAGCAACTGGACAGCCGTTTAAGGAGTTTAGGTCAGAGTTGCCATGCAATGGTTCTTTGCTTAGGGTTATCTCTGTACCCACAGGCACCAATAGGGATTGTGGTGTCAGGATAAGTAATGAGTTAAGAAACTAGGGAGCAATAGTGAAAATAGGGTGATACCTCTGATACAAAGGACAAATAAACAGGGGCTGTAAGCTCACGTTATTTTGTTGCAATTGTGTAGGGAGGAGAGCCATGTTGATGGTCTCTCCTGCGTGTTTGAGCCGGAACCATCAAAATCAGGGCTGTCACCATTTTTGCAGGGGGAAGAGGTTGCTGACTGGAGCAGTACAGGGTACCTGACTGATGGGGCGGGTCTGACTTAAATAGCAGTTTGAGCAGGAAGACAGGACACTTGGAGGGGACCGAGCTTGTGAGTAGTAAGACGGTTAACTCCCTCTTCACTGACCACGCCCGCTATCTGTGCATATACCCCCAGCTAGCTAGACTGCC
Source organism: Ranitomeya imitator (assembly GCF_032444005.1). Taxonomy (NCBI): domain Eukaryota; kingdom Metazoa; phylum Chordata; class Amphibia; order Anura; family Dendrobatidae; genus Ranitomeya; species Ranitomeya imitator. Next base: position 88,180,132 of record NC_091285.1, read on the forward strand.
GACACGTCCTACCCTCAGCCCAGAGAGACTTCCTCACTGGGTAGTGACCAGGATAGAGTACGGACTTTCACTCCACTCACCACCGGTAAGCACCGCTTAGTCCCATCCTTGCAGTGCCTGCTGATAACTGGCCCGTGCCTGTGGCTGTGTCCGCTGGACTGTGTGCTCCTACTGCGACATTGATCACTGAACTCTCTGCTTCTTCTTCTGCGCCGCCGACCATCATCTCTGCCTCACTGTGCCGGAGAACCCAGAGGATTTGTCGTCTCCAGGAGAAAGTGCATCGCTCATCTGACAGACCGGATTGGAGACATCTCGCGCCGCCTGAGGCGCCACCGAGGGATCTTCCAGCCACCTTCCTCCAGCGCACAGAGACTGATAAGTTAACCTGCTACATTATACTGTATTTGGCTTTCTCCCATCCTCCAATCACATCCTTTACACCTCTGCTTGTATAATTACTGCTCCTATATATAAAGAACCTGTTAACCCTTGCTCTGTCTCCTGGGTGTCACTGCATCCTATGCACCTGCTAACATCCTTCAATTGCAACAATGAATACACTTGAACAGCTGCTACAGACAATGATGATAGTCTATGAGGATAGTAGAAGGAGATGGACTGCTTTCCTGCACTGCTGTCAATAACCCACAAAGGATAACAGAGAATTGAGGTACTCCAACCACAATGTGGTTATTTCCTGAGAACAAGGTTGAAGTACCTCAAAACGCATAGATCCACACCATAGAATGAACAAATGTTTTTATCTCATTGATTCTCCATTATCCAGAATTAGAGACGAGTGAGCACTAAAATTCTCGGGTGCTCGTTACTCGAACCTAGCAATTCCTAATGCTCGGTTGCTCGATTCATGTAATGAGTAGTGTTGAGCGATACCTTTCGATATCCAGAGGTATCGGTATCGGATTGGATCGGACGATATTCAAAAAATATCGGATATCGCCGATATCGATACCCGATACCCGATACCAATGCAAGTCAATGGGACAAAAATATCAGAATTAAAATAAACCCTTTCTTTCCTAGTAGGTTAATTCAACATGAAGGAAAACAACTAAGAATAATGTAGGATGTATTGGGGGAGGTGGAGGAGACATTAAAGGCATAGAGGTTTAGGCCAATCAAATGGAATAGCAGGAATTAATTTTTTTTTAAGATGTTCGGAGTTCCAAAGATATTGACTATGTTAAGATTTTTTATTTGTCAGATATTTATGTTTCACTACTTCCATGCTTTTCACCTTCTTTTTTACTTCTCCCACACTTTCTTCTTCATCATCCTCAGCAGCAGCATCTTTTTCATCACCTTCTCCTTCACCTTATTCATCTTCTTCTTCCTCACCTTCTTCCTATTATTTTTTTTTTACATTCTTCATATTCTTTTTATTCAACTATTACTCTTCTTCATATTCAACTTCTTCATCTTCTTCATATTCTTCTTCTTCATCATATTCTTATTTGTGACAGGCCTTCCTGTAGTTGTCATCTATAAAAGTTTGAAGATTACACCTTCCGTTCTGCCTGTCACAAAAGATTTACAACAGGATTTGTCCGCGTTTAGTTTGGCCTGCAGCAGCAGGTTTTTTCCAGGGGCATACACTGCTTAGTCTTTTTCTGCTTATAATTTAGATAATATCTTTTGCTCTGATTTTTAGTCTTATGCTTAATGTTTTTCTGCTTTTTGGTCTGCAGCTTCTTGTTCTTCTGCTTCTCGGTCTCCAGGGTCGTCGTCCCCGAGGTCATCGTCTTCTTTGTGGTGGTCTTCAGGGTCGTCATCTCCAGGGTCATCACCTCCAGGGTCGTCGTCTCCGGAGTCGTCGTCGTCTTCGGGGTGGTCTTCAGTGTCGTCGTCTTTAGGGTCTTGTACTTGGAAATGTAGCAGAAGGTTCAAGAAGGCTGAGGAACTGCCGAGAACCAGCTGATGGTACTGGAACCCGGATGGCTACCCAAAAGTACAAGAGCCAATGGAACTACCGAGGACCAGCTGATGGTACTGGAACCCGGTTACTAAGCAGGAGGTACCCGTGCCAGAAAGCACTACCAAGGACCCAGCCGTTGGTCGAACTCGGATACCCAGAAGGAGGCACCTAAGCCAAAGGCTCTGCCTGGAACCAGCTGACGGTACGGGAACCAGGGGGACCTATTCAAGCTTGTCTTCCTAAGAACCAGCTAATGGTGCTCGAACTCAGATAGGCAGCAGAAGGTCCGCAGGAAAAAAAAATTGCTAGGCCACGGGCCAGCCGTAGTTACCGAAAACCCACAGTCCTACAGGGGGAGCTTGTCCTATTGGCACTATGGAACCAGCCTTGATTGCCAGCTCACGCAGCGCACATAGGAAGCACCTAAACTGCAGACACCATAGAGTCGGCTAACCCGACCACAACATGAGAGGACAACGTATTGGAGGCAAAGTGACCTTGACACTACCCAGAAACAGCTGGCGTGCTGGAACCAGGCTGGGCAGGAGGGAGTACCCATGCAAAAGACACTGCTGAGAACCAGCTGATGGTACTGGAACCAGGATGGGGCTGAAGGTACAAGAGCCAATGGAACTACCAAGGACCAGCTGATGGTACTGGAACCCAGTTACTAAGCAGGAGGTTCCCGTGCCAGAAAGCACTACCAAGGACCACCAGACGTTGGTGGAACTCGGATACCCAGAAGGAGGCAACTAAGCCAAATGCTCTGCCTGGAACCAGCTGATGGTACTGGAACAAGGATGGGAAGCAGAAGGTACAAGAGCCAATGGAACTACCGAGGACCAGCTGACAGTACTGGAACCCGGTTACAAAGCAGGAGGTACCCGTGCCAGAAAGCACTACCAAGGACCACCAGACATTGGTGGAACTCGGATACCCAGAAGG